>NC_142001.1:7879181-8479181 GCF_049901715.1 Pseudonaja textilis | reverse complement strand
CTCTTCTGAGAATATGCCCAACCCTTCTGCCTTGTCTCCACTCTCTCCCCACCACCAGACTCAGATTATAAAAGGAAATATAGTTTAGGACTCTTGGCTAGATTGCAAAGGGCAAGAAAGAAGGGAAGGAAAGGAAAGAAAGGAAGGAAGGAAAGGAAAGGAAAGGAAAGGAAAGGAAAGGAAGGAAGGAAGGAAGGAAGGAAGGAAGGAAGGAAGGAAGGAAGGAAGAAAGAAAGAAAGAAAGAAAGAAAGAAAGAAAGAAAGAAAGAAAGAAAGAAAGAAAGAAAGAAAGAAGACAGGGGAAGGGAAGAGAGAAAGGAAAGGAAAGGAAAAGAGGAAGAGGAAAGGAAAGGCCAGGGACAAGGGATATTGGGAGGGACAGGGGAAGGGAAGGGAAGGGAAGGGAAGGGAAGGGAAGGGAAGGGAAGGAAGGAAGGAAGGAAGGAAGGAAGGAAGGAAGGAAGGAAGGAAGGAAGGAAGGAAGACAGACAGACAGACAGGCAAACAGACAGACAGACATCATTTAATGGCATCAAGAAAGTTTTTATGAAGATGCCAGAAGCTTGAAAGAGGCCTTATTTAGCCTGATACAAACTGAATAGTCCCATCAGACTTAGCAGTAAGACAAGTGCTCTAATTAAATAGAGCTCACAGCGTTTCCCTGATTTCCTCCAAAAATGTTTCGGAAAGGAAATATGATCCTGAAGGTTGCGTGCAAACGCTAGTAGTTTTCTTTTACAAGCTTGCTGTGGGAATATTTGTGTTTCTGCACTGAGAAATGTGCCAGAGAGTAGAAACAGAGTGATTACATTAAAAAAAAAATCAGCCAATATATGCTAATAGTTATGTAAATGAAGGGGAGATGTATGGAAAGCATCCATATATTCTCGGAGGGCGGAAATGTAAACAGTTACTAACATTTCCACACTGGAGGGAGCGGGAAATGTGGTAGGAAAAAAATGAACAAGCTTCAGTCCGGCTCTTCTAAGTAAAACAATAGAATAGACAATTTTCTGAAAATCTGTTTGCATTTTTAGCTCTAAATATAGCACAAGCTCAAGAATAGAGTTTGTGGAAAGCAGGTTGGCATTGTGAAAATTTCAGTCTTCGGTGAAGAAAAAGGGGCAGGAGGAAATCTCTTTTCTTAAAGGCTATAGAAAGTATGTGTGCTTTTCTCGTGAAGTGTTGAAATGAGTCTGAGTGAGACCAGTTTTCCTAGCTTAAAATTCATCTGTGTTCAGAGGTTGTCTGAAAGAAAGTGAAACTCACACGGATCTGAGACCTACCTCTCGTCCTCTGGTTAATCAAGTAATGCTGCCAAGATGTTTATTTCTGGAGGTTGCTGGGGAGAAGGGGACTGGATATGAAAAAGAAGATTAGGCTCAATCGGAACAGATTTAATAGAGTTGAAAGGGAACTTGGAGATCTTTTGGTCCAGCCCTCTGTTAAAGGCAGAGACTCTATACCAGGGGTCTTCAAACTTGACAGCTTTAAGGCTTGTGGACTTCAACTCCCAGAATTCCTGAGCTAACATGACTGGAGGAGGAATTCTGGGAGTTGAAGTCCACAAGCCTTAAAGCTGTCAAGTTTGAAGACCCCTGCCTTATACCATTCCAGACAAATGACTGTCTAGTCTCTTTTTTTAAAAAAACAAAACAGTGTTGGAGCACCCACAACTTCCGAAGGCAAGCCATCCCAATGGTTAATTGTCCTCACTCTTACAAAATTTTTCCTTAGTTCTAGGTCGCTTCTCTCCTTCATTAGTTTCCATTCATTGCTTCTTGTCCTGCCTTCAGGTGATTTGGAGAATAGGTTTACCCCTTCTTTTCTTTGACAGACCCTCAAATATTGGAAGACAGCTATCTTATCACCCCTAGTCCTTCTTTTCACTAGACTAGCCATACCCAATTCCTGCAAACTTTTCTCATATGTTTTAGCCTCCAGTCCCCCTAATTATCTATGCCATTCCTCTCTGTACTCTTTCCAGAGTCTCTATATCTATTTTATAATATGGTGATCAAAATCGGGTGCCGTATTCCAAGTCTGACTAAGACTTTGTAAAGCGGTTCTAATATACTTCACGTGACCTTGATTCTATCTCTCTCTTAATGCCACCTCAATATCCTAAAGCAACGTCAGATGGTTGGGCATATAGATCTCTCCGTATTTGTGGGTTTTCCAATTCTTGGTTTTAGAAGAGGCTGCACTGCCCAGAAAGATCCAGAGCAGAACTTGAAGATCCCATTAGACCAGGGGTGTCAAACTCAATTTCATTGAGGGTCGCATCAGGGTTGTGTTTGACCTCGCGGGGGGGAAGGAGGCAAGGTGGACGTGGACATGGTGGGCATGGCCAGATTGACATCACTCATGCCAGGGGCACCTGTGGTGGCCCAAGAGCTCAGCCAGTGGAAACAGGGTCCCAAGCTCCGTTTTCAGCCACAATGGCCTCCTGCAGCCCTCTGCCAGTGAAAATGGCATGGGGCGGGGGCGGCATGCACTGCCCTCCTGGACCCCATCAGCTGTGATGACCTCCTCTAGCCCCCTGCCAGCAGCTCCCCTCCCCAGCTCCATTTTCTCTGGCAGAGGCATCCGTCCTTCACTTTTTCCAGGGCAGCTCCGTGGACCAGATCTAAGCATCCATGGGCCTGATCCAGCTCCCGGGCCTTGAGTTTGACACCCCTGCACTAGATTATAGGTGCCTACTTAAAGAGCAGGTCACAGCTGTTTCTAGGCTGGCTTTTGTACAAATACATCTTGTGTGTTACCATCATATCTCTCTCTCTCCCCCCTTCTCCCTCCTTCCTTCCCTCTCTCTCTCTCTCTCTCTTTCTCTCTCTCTCTCTTTCTGTCTCATACACACACATAGAGACACACATGCATTTGTGTGTGTGTGTATATTTTCCCCATGTTGTAAACATTTCTGGATTTAATACTCTTGAACATTCCAGATACGCTGCAGATTTTAAGTGGGAGTGAATGAACTGTTTAAAAAGCTGCATATGTATATATAACCAGGCTCTTACGCTGAGCTTTCTTGCAAGAGAATGGAAACATAAATGTTTAGTTACAGCTGGGTAGCCAAACATATAACTGCATTCCTGGAAGGTTTTCAGTTGTTGAAATCCTTTGGGATGTTATTTTCATTCTGGAGAATAGGCCTCCTAGCTACATTGGTTCCTTAAAATGTTTTCTGTTTATTAGGTTTGCTACTTTCTTGTTTATGTGTAATTTGGAGCAGAGGTAGAGATGGAGTGAAGAGACTGACTTGCATATAGGAGCACAGAAATTTTTTCACGCTTGGCTTTGGAGTGGAATACACCAAGGAATATTTGCCAGAAATTGGAATATAATAAAGATTTGGCTGAGACCAGTCTAAAAACTAAGCTTAATTTAATTTAACTTATGTTAGGCATCAAATAAATCATGTCTGGTGGTTTCAATGACCCCTTTCACCACATAGGTAGTTAGAATTTAAATGAGATAACTCGGTATCTTCCTTCTATATTAATTTGAGAAGCTTATGGGTGGCACTACTATAACCATACTACAAAAAAGATGTTGAGACTTTGGAAAAAGTTCAGAGAAGAGAAACTAAGATGATCAAAGGCCTGGAGATTAAAACATATGAAGAATGGCTGCACGATCGGGGTTTGGCTAGTCTAAAGAAAAGAAAAAAAAGGGGGTGACATGATAGCAGTATTCCAATATTTGAGGGGCTGCCACAGAGAAGAGGGGATCAAATTATTCTCCAAAGCACCAGAGGTCAGGACAAGCGGCAATGGTTGGAAACTAATCAAAGAGAGAAGCAACCTGGGATTAAGGGGAAACTTCCTAACAGTGAGGAAATTAACCAGTGGAACAGCTTCCCACCAGAGTTCATGGGTGCCTCATCACTGGAAGTTTTTAAGAAGAGCCTGGACAGTCACTTGTCTGAGATGGTATAGGTTATCTTACCTGAGCAGGGGGCTGGACTAGAAGACCTCCAAGGTCCCTTCTATTCTATTCTATTCTATTCTATTCTATTCTATTCTATTCTATTCTATTCTATTCTAATTCCCATTCCCATTCTTATTCCCATTCCTATTCTATTCTATTTATTCCTATTCTATTCTATTTCTATATTCTATATATTTATTCTATTATTCTATTCTATTCTATTCTATTCTATTCTATTCTATTCTATTCTATTCTATTCTATTCTATTCTTATTCCTATTCCTATCCTATCCTATCCTATCCTATCCTATCCTATCCTATCCTATCCTATTCCTAATCTATTCTATTCTAATTCCTATTCCTATTCCTATTCTATTCTATTCCTATTCTATTCTATTCCATTCTATTCCATTCCATTCTTTAATTCTATTCCACTCTATTCTATTCTAGTCTTTAATTCTATTGTTTTGTTCTGTTCTATTCTATTCTAATTCCATTCTCCTATTCTATTCTATTCTATTCTATTCTATTCTATTCTATTCTATTCTATTCTGTTCTATTCTATTCTTCAGGACATGTCTTGTTTCTGAATATAGGTTGTCCTCAACTTACAAAAGTTCATTTAGTGACTCTTCGAAGTTACAGTGGCACTGAAAAAATTGACTTATGGCCGCTTTTCTCATGTACGATCACTGCAGCACCCCCGGGGTCATGTGATCAAAATTCAGTTGCTTGGCAAATGACTCATACTTACGTAAGTTGCCGTGCCTGGGTGATCCCCTTTTGCCACCTTTAGACAAGCAAAGTCAAGGAGGAAGCCAGATTCCCCTATCAACCATGTTAATAACTTAACAATTGCAGTGATTCATTTAACAACTGAGGCAAGAAAGGTTGGGAAATGAGACAAAACTCACTTAGCAACAAAAATTCTGGACTCCATTGTGGTCATAAGTTGAGGACTTCCTGTAGATGCAGATATGTTCACGTGGATTGATTTCTGAGCGGGTTTTGGCCATACAGTTTGGGAATATTTTACAAATACATGGTACCTGATAGTAAATTAAAATATAATCCGCTCTGTTTCGACTCATCCTGTGTCTCATTTTCAAAGCATTGCAGGCAATGTTTTTCTCTCTTTCTTTTTCTCTGTGTTGATATTTATGATAAAACAATCCAAACACACTTCTTTCTTCTGTAGGCAACTTTTTTTATCTAGCTGGTCGGGCAGAGAAGAAGAGTGTTTCCCTTTAGCTTTCTTTCATTTCATTTGTTTCTTTCTTTTTATTAAGTGCAGGCTGAGGAAAATAAAAATTATCTATCAGAGAAGAGGCTAAAATATTTGATGCTAAGCAATATGCTAAGAAGCAAATCATAACCCTTTCTAAGAATCTGTGGCCATACTAATCCTGTTTAAATGAACTAACTATATGTTTGCTTCCTTACTTTTTTAAATCAGTTTTTTGAGGCATTACCTTTCTCCTAATATTTTGTATCAGATTTTCTTTCTTTCCTTCCTCTTTCTTTCCTCTCTTTCTTTCCTCCTCCTCCTCCCTCCCTCCCTCCCTCCCTCCCTTCCTTCCTTCCTTCCTTCCTTCCTTCCTTCCTTCCTTCCTTCCTTCCTTCCTTCCTTTCTCTTTCCTTCTTGTCTCTGTCTTGCTCCCTGTCTCAGCCTTTCTCCTTATCTTTCTCCTTCTCTCTCTCTCTCTCTTTTTTTTTTCTCTTGTTCTTTTTTTTCTTAACAGGGAAGAGTAAGCACTAGCTATTCACTCTAAAAATTCGATGCATAGAAAAGAATGACCATTTTCTCTCAGTTCTGTGGAATAACCAAGAAAAGGGAGACAGGGAAATGAGAAAATGGCTTCTGTAGTTGCTTGACGACAAGATCCTAGAAGAATAGCGGGTTTCGGAGCACTTCAGACTGAGGGTATAACTGCCCTGTGACATCGGTAGATAATGTCCAGAGATGACCAGAATGGCATGAATGAAATCTCGTGCAATTTCAGTATTCCTTCATCAATATTTGTGAGGTTTTGGTAGACTCAAGTGAGGCCATGAGAGATGTCATCTGTTTTTAATACTCTGACTTCTGGCTAGCTTCACCCAAGGTTTATGTGATGATAAGTGCAGTCTGTTCCATTCTGTTCCACATCTCCATTAAGACCCAATGTCCTGCAGTCTTTTGAGCTTATTGAGTAATCCTGAAACCTTATTTATGTACCACCACACTCATTTGTGTTTCACTCTAAAAATTTTGGGGGGAATTCCTGATCAGCTCCTCTCATTGCAAATTACAACATACTTCCCTGTTTATGTCAAACAGAAGTCTAGACAGTCCTGAGAGAAAGTTAGTGCAGACAGTTGGGTTAAAGGGGGAAAAGCACCACAGACAATTTCAGGATTACACCAATAATTTAGTTGTTTGCACCCTCTCCTCCTTTTTCTTTAAAGGAACTAAATTGCTTTGAGAAGATTTTGTTCAAGTAGAAGAATTACATAACCCTCATAGGAAAGAAGAAAAATAAATCTATTTTTTTATTTTCTTTCGTCAAAACGGACTGCTTTTTAAAAAAACAAAACCCTAAGTAGGTCTGGAGAATCAGGAATTCCCATAAGTAATGCTTTCTCCATCTACTTTGCAGCCAGACGAATTGGATAGGCCATTCTCCATTTCTCCAAAGGAAGGAGAAATTTTCTAGTAATTTCATAAGGGTGAGATATGGTCTTTGCTGTGACAAGGGCATCCAAGGGCAAGGGTTGAAATAAAGCTAAGATGGTGGACAAACTTGAACAATGCCTCATCCCTTAGGATCAGGGCTTCTATTGTGTAGTTGCAGCTGCCATCTTGTCTTCGTTAAACAACACACAACGTGAAGCCAACTTACTATACTGTTCTTGCAAAGTCTGTCAGAGAAGTTCCTGCTCCCAAGCTTTTTCTTCGGTATTTGATGGAAATGAGGACAGACACAAGGAGTGGATCAGTGGTGGGATTCAAATTTCTTTACTACCAGTTCTGTGGGCATGGCTTGGTGGGTATGGTTTGGTGGGTGTGGCAGGGGAAGGTTACTGCAAAATCTCCATTCCCTCCCCACCCCACTAACCTGCTTTCCAGCTCCGTTCTCCTGTGCAGGGCAACCAAAGAAGACCCAGCCGATCAGCTGGGACTCAATGGGAGGCAGAGAATAGATGGGGTTGGCGGGGCCAGTCAGAGGTGGTAATTGCCAGTTCTCCAAACTACTCAAAATTTCCACTACTGGTTCTCAGAACTGGTCAGAACCCGCTGAATACCACCTCTGGACTGGATACGTTCAGTCACTCCATCATGAAAGGACATCACATTCCACTAACGAGGCATTATCTAAAATTCTTTCCTTGAAACAGTTTTAAAAGAAAAAATGAGATTTTTACTTAACACCAGGGAAATCTGTTTATAAAACATCTTCTTTTTGAATAGTCTTAAGCCCCAAAGTGCCTTTTGCATTGCAACATTACAACAACGTGATGTTCCTCATTTTTACTACCTGTTTTTGAGCTAAAAGAGGATACAAAGCCATAGCTGGGAAAATTCATTTTCTTTGTGTACCACACTTCTCAGCTGGCCCTGGAGTGAAGATATGCTTTCCATTGCATAATAGAAATATCTTGAATTGTGAGTTTTTTTCCTCCAAAGGTCATGACAGGTCTAAAATTAGTTCATCTTCATCGACTATTTTGAATTCACTGATTGGAATATTAGAAATGGATCCTTACAAGAAAAATTTACAGTAGACAAAGCTCTTTAAGATGCCACCTGGCTGAGTCCTTCTCCAGAATAACAGAGTTGGAAGGGACCTTGGAGGTCTTCTAGTCCAACCCCCTATATAATTTCAGTCAAGTGATTGTTCAATCTCTTCTTAAAAACCTCCAGAGTTGTGGCACCTGCAACTTCTGGAGGCAAACCATTCCACTAGTTGATTGTTCTCACTATCCGGAATTTTTTTCTTAATTCCAGGTTGGTTCTCTTCTTGATGAGTTTCCATCCATTGCTTCTTCTGGTGCTTTGGAAAATAACTTGATCCGCTCCTCTTTCTTTGTATTACCCCTCAAATATTAGAACACTGCTATCCTGTTAGTCCTAGTCCTTTTGATTAGACTAGACATACCCAATTCCTGAAACCTTTCATATGTTTTAGCTTCCAAACCCCTAATCACCTTAACTGCACATTTTCCAGAGTCTCAACATCTTTTTCATCTCGTGGTGACCAAAACTGGGAGCAATATTTCAAGTGTGGTTTTACCAAGGCATTACAAAATGGTATTAACTCTTCACAAGATCTTGATTGCATCCTTCCATTAACTGGCTTTTTCGGCAGCTGCCACACACTGCTGCCTCATATTTAAGTGACAGTTCACTAGGTCTCCAAGATCCCTCTCAATGTTACAAATATTGAGCCAGGTTTCACTTAATCTGTACCCGTCCAAATTCTTCACCTGTTATTCAATGGTTGATAACTATTTCTGTTTTGTTCTGGATGATATCAACAGAATTTGTCCTGCTGCTAGTAAGAGCTTTTTCTGCATGGTCTGGATGCACGGATTCCACACATTCCAGAAATCCTGAAGCCATATTTGTTCCCTGAAAGTTCTGCTGCCATATATGTCTGGTTTAAAGCTGCCATATATGTCTGGCTTAAATTAGCTGCAAATTGCATTGCATGTGTGTTATAGATTCACATATATCTGTATAGATAGGTTGTTTAGTTTCAGATGGGTGCATCCTCTAGTAGAAATAGTCATTCCTTTCTCTAATTGGAAAGCTGTTTAACTTAAGCTTCATTACCACAAATTGTAAGATCTCTGCAACTTCTGGGGAAATTAGCTGCAGGCATTTCTAATTGCACCTCCTGAGGCTATTCACCGAAAATTAGCTTGGATGTGATATTCGTTGCTCATTGCTCTTAGAAACTACAGTGGCATTTGGACCACACTGTTGACTTAATAATCCAGTTTTCTAGGCCTGTGTGACAAAGCAAAGTAGAAGCTAACCACATGCGATGAATTTGCACAGTAAACGAAACTGAAATAGCTTAAGCGTTAAACCCGTAGCTGGGTTTATGCAACATGTTAGCCCAGAAAAGTGGTTAGGTAGATTGAGGTTTTACTTGTTGTAGGAATCCAGTCATTGCTTTAAGAAAGGGGTCTTCAAACTTGACAGCTTTAAGACTTGTGGACATCAACTCCCAGAATTTCTCCTCCAGTCACGTTAGCTCAGGAATTCTGGGAGCTGAAGTCCACAAGTCTTAAACTTGCCAAGTTTGAAGACCATTGCTTTAAGATGTTATATGAACCTGCCTACAGCTTAGCCATGGTATGTCAAGTCAAGGGTCAATGAATAGATTTTATTTAAATGGAGTAGAAAGTAAATGTTCATATTTTCTTCTTGTGAAACATCTTGTTTGCTCGTTTTCAATTGTCATGGGTCCCTATGCCTAATTTGAAGGTTTTTTTTTAAAATGGATTTTTGATCCTCTTGCATTTAAGAGGAGAAATACCTTATATCATCTAGACAATGATGTTTAAGAGAGGAATATTGAGCAGGTCAAAACAAGTTTCAAGGACATATCAGAAATGATGAAAAAGAAGGAGAGTTGTAATTAAACTCAACTAGAAGAAATCTGCATTTATACCTCTCACCAACAATGAAGTTCAGTAGGTGATTGGGAACTGGTCAGTGAGCCAGTGACCTTGACAATTTATAATGTGTTTGGGTTTTCATAAAACTTATGTATAGAATAGAATAAAATAGAAGAGAAGAGTAATAAGAACAAAATAGAAAATAGAATAGAATAGAGAATGGAATAAGAATAGAGAATGGAATAAGAATAGAATGGAATGGAATAGAATGGAGAATGGAATAAGTAGAATGGAGAATAGAACAGACTAGAACAGACTAGAACAGAACAGAACAGAATAGAATAGAGGATGGAATAAGAATACAATGGAATGGAATGGGATGGGATAGAATGGAGAATGGACTAAGTAGAATGGATAATAGAATGGAATGGAATGGAGAATGGAATTAGAATAGAATGGAATAGAATAGAATAATTTTATTGTCACTTTAAATGTACATTAAAATGAAATTTCATTGCATATAGCTCTCAAAGGGTCACCACCTCCAATATATGCTACATAAACAAAATAAAAAAATAAAAATGTATAGATATACCGACATATCCACATATATGACACAGAGAAATAACACAGTCTACTTCAGAGGTTCTGTTTGCAAATCTTGGTTTACACCTCTACAGCGATGGGAAGCCCAAAGCCCACAGATGTATAAGATAGTATAATCCCATCTAGCAGCCACTGTGGCATCTTCAGATTACACTATCAAAATCAGGGAACAGGATCCCAATCCTCCAGTGTTTAGCACCTCGGTCTTCTCTTGCGTTACAATTTTCTAAGATGCAGAATAGATCCATGGAGCCTCTGTAAAACCTGGCCACCCACCAAAAGCAGCAATGACATCAGATGGTTTTGTGTGTTGCATCCTAACTGCTGCACACATTATCCAACTGTAGCTTATTAAATAAACCATAGAAAATCCATCTATAGGTGAGTGGTGTCACTGAAGCTAATCAAAGGTCCCACAAACTACCTCAAAAGGTTGCTATGCTAATATTTGTAGGGAAGAGAACTTTCATCTCCTGGAGGAAAAATTGAATTTTGAAATGTTCATTGATTTGTGCAGATTTGCACAAATCTGCCACTGTAGGGAACTGTAGGAAAGTAGAAAATCTCTTGTGTTTTCAAAACCTGAGGCCGGCAGGCCAAAGGAAGCCCACAAAATGTTTACCTGAGTTGCTGAAAAGTTCCACGCAGCTTTTTGCAAAGGCTAAATTGAGCCCAGCAGAACCCACAAAACTTCTCTGTTGAAGGAGGCAACTGGGGGAAGGAATGAGTTCACTGACACCAGTGATGTCACTTCGGGTTATTTTTGCCGTTGAGTTGAGCAAAGTCAAAGCGACGACTGTGGAGCTCACAGGCTTATTCATTCCAGGCCTGATTGCAAGCCCCTGTCGTGCTTCAGCTTCGATTCCAAGATTTTCTGAATGGAAGCTTTCTCTCCTCTCCCTGGAACCTGATCTATAATAATATATAATTGGAGTTGCAGCACACAGATTCCCCCGCGTAAGGTTGGCTGGTGGTTTGGAGATTGAAGGTTAAAAGACCTCGTCCCTCTGGGCTTTGGGAAGCTTCCTCCGTTCTCCTCCTTTGCACCTCACCATCTGAGGTGAGGTTTTCCTTTCCTTTCGTAGGAGCCGCCTGACTGATCTAGAAGTCTTCCTACATTCTACATGCCTACAAACAACTTGCATTCCACGCCCCCTCTCCCCTCTCATCTATTTCCATCTATCTATCCATGGCAGGGGTGTCAAACTCATGGCATCAAGGCAGCATCACATGATGTATCAGGATTTTTCCCCCTCTTTCGCTAAATTGGGTGTGGGCATGGCAAGTACACGATGCATCCAGCCCATGGGCCAGGAGTGTAACAGCCCTGATCTACGGTATCTATCTATCTATCTATCTATCTATCTATCTATCTATCTATCTATCTATCTATCTATTATCTATCATCTATCTATCTAACATCTATCATCTATCATCTATCTATCATCTAGCCCTCTGTCTGTCTGTCCATCATATCTCTCTCTCTCTCTGTCTCTTTTGCAGGGGTGTCAAACTCATGTCATCATGGTGGCATCACATGACATATTGGAATTCCCCCCCCTTCACTAAACTGGGTGTGGGCGTGGCAAATGCACAATGCATCTGGCCCATGGGCCAGGAGTGTGACAGCCCTGATCTACGGTATCTTTCTATCTATCTTTCTATCTATCTATCTATCTATCTATCTATCTATCTATCTATCTATCTATCTATCTATCTATCTATCTATCCAGCCATCTATCTCTATCCATCTATCTATTTATCTATCAATCATCTATCTATTGTCTATCATATATCTTTTACTTGTCTGTCTCTCATCTCTCTCTCTCTCGTCTATCTATCTATCACCTATCTATTTATAAAAACTCTGGGTAACATTAAGAAACATTCAGAATCTTTAGTAATCAATTGTGGTTGAAGTATTCATGCAGTACTTCAGGATCAACCAAGCCACATCATTGTTGGCATGCTGTCCAACACAGACCATTGTCTAGTGATAGACACTATATGTGACAAAGAAGTCATGGAAAATCAACTTTGAATGAAGCCAACACCAAGATAAGTCAAACAATGAAACAGAAGCTCTCATTTCCTTTCTGAAAAGAACATTAAATTCATCTTCTAAGAATAGAATAACAAGTCATATTAGAAGCTAGTGGACCCATCATTGTAAATGAGCTACAATTTATGAATTCATCCTGGTAGTTCTGATGATTCATCTCTAGCCTATAGAGACGTGCATTGCTAACAAAAAGAATGCTATAAATATTTTTAACGAAGTCAGATCTACCTCCTATCAAGATAGCCACGGATTCTTCTGAAATTTAATCAGCTCTGCCACCAAAGTTGCAGTCAGATTCTTGGTGTGCACAATATGGGACATGCGGAAAGCTTTTATCTATTTGTTTTAATTATACTCTTTCTGTGTGATAAAAATCATTTCTTCAAATGAGAACCACATTTCCTGTGCTTGGAAAGGAATACACACTTGCGATTTCTATTTGTGTAATTTTCTTTCTGCTGTGTCATTTCCCACAGTCTACACAGTCCGTGTTTTTCATGCTTGCATTAAATTCTTAAAAGAACAGAGTGTGCAGAGAAGAGCAAGGAAGAAGATTAGGGGACTGTAGGCTAAAAACATATGAAGAACGGTTGCAGAAATTGGATATGTCTGGTTTAATGAAAACCAGGGTGACAGGATAGCAGCGTTCCAGTATTTTGGGGGGCTGCCACAAAGAAGGGGGGGCGGGTTGAGGGTCAACCTGTTTTCCAAAGTATCTGAAGGCAAGACAAGAAGCAGGGGATGGGAATTCACCAAGGAGAGAAACAAGTGAGAATTAAGAAGAAACTTCTCGATAGTGAGAACAATCAACCGGTGGAAAGGTTTGCCTTCAGTGGTTTTGGGTACTCAGCCACTGGAGGCTTTTAAGAAGATACAGATACAGATTAACAGAGTTGGAAGGGACTTGTAGGTCATCTAGTCCAACCCCCCTGCCCAAGCAGACCCTACACCATCCACTGTCCACCCTACACTGTCCAGAGACTAGATAGCCACTTGTCTGGAAGGGCATAGGACAGGGGTCTTCAAACTTGGCAACTTTAAGACTTGTGGACTTCTGGGAGTTGAAGTCCACAACTCATAAAGTTGTCAACTTTGGAGACCTGCGGTATAGGGTCTCCTGCGTGAGCAGATGGTTGGAGTAGAAGACTTTCAAGACCCATTCCAAACTTGTGTGTGTGTGTGTGTGTGTGTGTGTGTGTGTGTGTGTGTTTGTATACAGTGGTTTTTAGAATCTTCCTTAACAAAACTGACTGCTCTCCTTAGCCACAATCCAATATGTCACCCCTTCCTTCCCAAAACAAACGTTCATTTGGAATCTGCTCTTTATAAAATCAGCATTAATGAAATAGCCTTTGATCCGAGAAAAGATAAGGGTGTTCTTAGCCCACGGGTAGAAACTGTTCTTCAGCCTGTTGGTGTGGCTGGCTATGCTTCTCTATTTCCTACCCAATAGTAGGAGAGTGAGGAAGTGCTGACCGGGGTGTGAGTCGTCCCTGAGAATGTTCCTCACTCTTCTAAGGCAGCGATCCCTAGTGAGGTCATCTAGTGGTATCAGGGAACATTGCCCACGATATTTTGTGCTGTGCTCACCACCCTCTGTAGTGTCTTTCTATCCATGGCTGTCAAGCCAGCATACCACACCGTCATGCAATATGTGAGGACGCTTTCTATTGTGGACGGGTCAAAGGAGGTCATCGGTCATTGTTCCACTTTATTCTTTTGCAAGATTCTAAGGAAATGGAGTCTCTGTTGGGCCTTTCTGGCCACCTGTGTTGATTTTCCAGGTGAGATCTTCGCTGAGGTAGACTCCCAGGAATTTAAAGGAGGAAACTCTCTCCACACAGCCCCCCCCACCCCTTCGATGTAAAGTGGGGCGGATTCCTCTCTCTTCTTCAGGAAAACATATGGCTGTTGCTTCTCTTTTTATTTCTTTACGAAGACAACAACCCAGCCTCCACAAGCCTATTTCATCTGTGCGTAGAGGCAGTCTTCACTGTAGAACCATTCATTTAGCTGTTGTTCAAAGTTACAATGGCAATGACAAAAAGTCATCGCCGGTTCTCACACTTACGGCCATTGCAGCATTCCCAAAGTCACATGATCAAAATTCGGGGGCTTGGCAACTGACGAGTATTTATGATGGTTGCACACTGTTCTGGAGTCATGGGATCACTTCCTGGTGTGGCTTCCAACTTCCTGGTGCGACCCAAACCTGGTTCCAAGAGAGCAAACACAAGACAAAGGTAGCAGCACAACCTTTTAATGTTTCATTTACGAATCCTGTTTCTTCACAGATGAAAGGCTGCTTCCAACTAATTAGCTCCGATAAGAAAGAGCCTTGCCAAGGTTTTGCAAGGCTGCCAAGAACAACAGATAAAGTTCCTCAACAATAAATCAAAGAATCTCCAAACACCAGCTCAGATATTCCTAATGTCCACCAGGCTTGAGTATCAAACTTCTTTGCCTTCTGCAAAGAACTGTAGTTTCTCAGCTGGCTTTTATCTTCTCAGGGAGGGGCCATTACCTTGTAGCCTTACTCCCGAGTCGCCCATGCTGCTGCAGCTGCTCTTTCCTTCAAGCAGCCCTGCGCGCATGCACACTTGGCACAGGCTCCTCGGGAACCTCTTCATCATTGCTGCTAGCCTCCACAGTCTCCAAAGGCAGCACTCCATTCTCTGATGGTCCTGGCCCCATCCCTGCATCACACGCAGGCCCCTCATCCAAGTCTTCGCTCTCCAAGACCTCAGCCATCCGCACCTGTTGCCGGCAAACCACAAGATCGTGTGGCTTCCAACAAGCCACACCAATCTAGAAACTAGATTCACTTAAGGACTGCATGCTTAACTTAACAATGCAGTGATTTGCTTAACCACCATGGCCAATATATATATATATATCATAAAATAGGGCACAACTTCCTTAACAAGCATCTTGCTTAGCAACAGAAACGTCGGGCTCAACTGCAGTTGTAAGTCAAGGACTACCTGCAATGGGTATTTCCTAGCCTTACCCCAGTGCAGAAACCTTACATTTTATCTGGCTTTCCTTAACGTGCAAGAGGATGCATTGCCTTGCCCATAAATTTGACATGAAGGGAACACCTGAAACAGCCTGCTGGAAACGAAAAGCATGTGGCATTCTTCTAACATTCCCCACTTTTCGCTCAACTAATGTTTGCTTTTCACAGCTGCCTCCACCATCTGTTTTTCATCTCCTCCCCCTTCCTATATCCACCCAGAGGTATCACAAATATTACTCGCTCCATGGTTCAGCCTCCTCCTCCTCCTCTCTTCTTTTTCTAAGGGGGTTTAGAAGTTTTATCCAGCTGATTTTCAAATAACCGCCTCGGTTGGTGCCTTCAAATGATTAAATGATGCCCTAATTTAGTTGCGTGCAGATGAGAGAACAAAGGGATAAGGTTGTCTTTAAACCCTACTGTACTGAACACAAAAATGCTTAAACAATATAGAGAGCTAGTTTAGCACAGTATAAGGAAAGGCCATTGTTGAACAACCAGCTTTTCCTAAATTATGTCCTCTAGTACCTCTCACCCAGAGGTGGTATTCAGCAAGTTCTGACCAGTTGTGGAGAACTGGTAGCGGAAATTTTGAGTATTTCGGAGAACCAGCAAATACCACCTCTGACTGGCTCTACCTCCATCTCTTCTCTGCCTCCCGAGTCCCAGCTGATCGGCTGGGTCTTCTTTTGTTGCCCTGCATAGGAGAATAGAGCTGGAAAGCAGGTTAGTGGGGTGGGGAAGGAATGGGAATTTTACAGTATCCTTCCCCCTGGAGTGGGGAGGGAATGGGATTTGCAGTAACCTTCCCCTACCACACCCACCAAGAACCGGTAGTAAAAAAATTTGAATCCCACCACTGCTCTCGCCATTAGTAGACATGGTGGCTAGGAATGTCATGAAGAGGTTGTTAGTGTAGCCATTGGAAAGAGATTAGTTTGTATTTTAATGCAAACGTACGTAGCTCAATTTTTCCAAATCTAAATGCAAACCTGGGTGCAATTATTATCGGCAGTTCACTCCCTTCTGTCCAGGACATGGCATGTAAGTGATGCTTGAGTACATGATACACATCCTCTCCTTGACATGTTTTCCTTTGTTGCCTTCTGGAAGGGGGCTTTGTGGTATCCACAAAATGGTCACTTGCCTTGGAATAGAAGAGAATAACAACGTTGGCGGGGACCTTGGAGGTCTTCTAGTCCAACCCCCTGCTAACTCAGGAAACCCTACACCGCTTCAGAAAAAATGGTTACCCAACATATTTTTTAAAACTTCCAGTGTTGTAGCATCCACAACTTCTGGAGACAAGTTGTTCCACTGAAAGCAACAAAGCGGAACAATTCCACGTGGCTTTATTCCACGTGGTATCATGGGTGGATTAATTCAATAACTGAGTTTAATGCGTTGTATGTCTGTAGCCAACAGCTTTCTTGCGGCCAAATGTTGGAATAGGCAACAGTTATGGTGAAATGCCTCACAACTGAATAAGGCCACTAGATGGCGGACTTAACGCAGAAAGAACGGCCTTTTTAAAGCTTCCTAAAACTATTTTTTCTTGAACCCTTCTCACAAAGCTTATTAGTTCGTTTCCTTTTACTAATGAAAAAGCCACTTCAAGGTTATAGGTTAGGTCCTATGAGCGGTTGCACCCTAGCACCCACATGCATTGCAGCCAGGATGCAAGATTGAAGTATCAAAGAAACTGGGTTCTTGCGATATTTTCCCATCCATTTTCTCAGGCAAAGTGACATCTGTGCGTGCACCCTTCACTCATCCTTCTCCCCTGCCTTTGGGGAAAACAACATGCTGGCTTAGAAATCCTTCGTGGCTTAAGAAATTGTAGAGGTTTCTTCGTGATGGCAAACAAACAGTTTACTTAGCAGGTCACCAGAATGTTAGATTGATTCTTGTTGTTTTAATCATTCAGTCGTATCCAAATGGTAGCCTATAGCAGGGGTATCAAACTTGAGGCTGGGGTGTGGTGTGTGGATTCGGCCTGCAGCATGCTTAGATCTGGAAACAGCTAAGGACCAGCCTGCGGCCTCTGCCAGCAAAAATGGAGGAGGCTGTCACAGCCTAAAACGGAGCTCACGAGCCTATTTTCACTGGCAAAGCACTTGGGTCACCACAGCGCCCCCGACATGAGTCACGTCAAGCTGGCCATGCCAACCCCGGCCACACCTACCCTGCCCCCCCGAGGTCAAACACAACCCTGATGCGGCCCTCAAGGAAATCAAGTTTGACACTGCTGTCATACAGGCAAGTGGTCTCCATTCTACCTTGTCAAGCACCGCTTCTTTCAGTTGTTGGACGTTCATTTTTATAGATTTGATGTATCAGATTTGATATTATCAAGCCAGCGAGTTCTTTCTTTAACCCTTCTTCTTTTTCCACTATCCAGGGGTGGGATTCAACCGGTGTAACAACCAGTTCGGTGAGCGTGTGCTTCGCACACACACGTGCAGCACTTATAAATCACTCACCGCTGCAAGTGCTGCGTGCAAATCAACTGATGCGGATGAATCAGCTGAGCTGGAAAACCCAGAAATAAAGCACAGACCAGGGCTGGTGGGCGCGCCCAACAGCTGATCATCAGAGCAAACCAGTTCCTCACAGCTGATCTTCGGAGCTGTCGGTTCACCCAAACCGGGGTGAACCGTAGAATTCCAACCCTGCCACTGCCCGTTCCTAGCGTTGACTTGTCCAATGAGTTTGCACGCATGACGTGGCCAAAGTAGATCAGACGTAGTCTTATTATTTTGGTTTTTAATGTTGTGTTTGGTTTAGTTAGATACATACTATGCTAAAATTTGTCCTTCAATTTCCTAGAGGTTTTCTTCCGATACAAAACACATTGTTCTTTTTCAGTCTAATTCTCAACAAACTTATATTTTCTTTTGCAGTTCGTTTGGAAAGGAAGAATCTTAGATTTTTATTTTTAATGGAAAGTAGGGAACAAAGCGACTTCTATGGGTTTCAGGTTTGTTTTTCCAACTCAGTGGAACAGCAGAAATAAATTATGTAAAAGATTTGGTTTCTGTTGGTCTATCAAATAGTCATCAATGTGTCCCTGGGGTTCTCTGAAAGCCTGAATTGATCCTTCATAGTTCAACTTCCTCGTCTGATTTTTGGTACCTGTCCTCCTGGTGTATCTCAAGCTCCTGGTCCTGATTGAAGACAAACAGTAAGGGGAATGTCTTTTCCCAAATCACATCCCTTTGCTTCTTCCACCAGCTATTTTCCAAGGTTGACTCAGCCTTCCATCCTTCCGAGGTGGAAAAACGAGGACCCAGAATGTTGGGGGCAAGAGGCTGACTCTGTAAACCGCTTAGAGAGGACTGTAAAAGCACTGTGAAGCAGGGTATATGTCTGCTTTCTCCAAAATGACGACAGCTGCACTGTGCCTTTACATCCCAACTGGATGGGACTGGCGCATCAACATCATGAGCCCTGGTGGTAAAGTGCAGAATTGCAGGCTAACTCTGCCCACAGCTTGGAGTTCGATCCTAATGGGGCTCGAGGCTGACACAGCCTTCCATCCTTCTGAGGTCACAGATTGTTTGGAGGGTGGGGGATACAAATAATGCTTCTACATTGTAAGAAGATAGTGCCACCCACGGTGCTGTAATGTGCTATGGGGTGGTATAGAAGGAGACATGGCTGTGTAGTGGTTAGAATGCAGTATTGCAGGTTAATTCAGCTCATTGCCGGAAGATCGATTGTGCTATGGCTATTTCTATTAGAAGCAGAATATAATCTACAAAATAGAAATGCAATTTACGTCTTTTTGAATTTGCACGTTTTTGCTGAGCCATCAGATTTTGGCACAAGCCGTGGATTATTTGCACAATTATGAGTTATTATTATGCAAACACAGAGCTAGGTTGTTTCCAGGTAAGGAAGTGGGATGGTATGATAGTAATATTTTGCACCATCACTCAGGTTTTGGTCTCCCCAGCTTACTTTTGCTTTGAAAGACACTGCTGGGAAATTTTTTCTGATTTATTTAAAATGAGTGCTTTGAAACATTATTATGATTTCCTGAAAGATATATGGCTCCCTCTTATATTTTCTCTAGATCTGGGCTGGCATCAAGTGTTCAGACGAATGCTACCTCTTTTTTCCCTTTAAAAAGTAAGTTTTCTTAGAAGCTCCTCAACATTTTGCGTTATAGTTCTAGATATTTCAAGAGATTTATATACCAACAAAGTAATCCTAGCCAACAAAACCTAAAATCAAAGCTTCATTTTTATCTTAAGAGATGATTAAAAAAAGTTAAGACAAAATTAAAATACCTTTATCAGACAATCTGACTAGAATCCGGGCGTGAAGTCCACAAGGAGCAATCGATCCCTACATTTTAAAGTAGTATCTAAAATTATACAAAATAGATAACGTCTATCATTATAAAAATGTGATGGTACCTAAAATTTATGTCAAATGTGACAATCTGTAAAATTATCCCCAAATTGGTAATTCAGTGGTGCTTTGGTACTCAACTGCTTTGAAAGTCACTGAATTTGGTATTTAACACATTCTGAT
The DNA here is from genome assembly GCF_049901715.1 of Pseudonaja textilis. NCBI lineage: Eukaryota > Metazoa > Chordata > Lepidosauria > Squamata > Elapidae > Pseudonaja > Pseudonaja textilis. Next base: position 8,459,410 of record NC_142001.1, on the reverse strand, counting down.
GTGAACATTTTGTCTCAGTACTCATTGTTCAGTACTCAATGCCCTTGTCAGTTTCGGCTGCCTTTTGACAACATTATAATGTAGGAATTAATCACTACTTTATTCCTTATGGGAAAAATTTGTTTAGTACTCAGCATTTTTGGTACTCATTGCACCTCCCAGAACCAATTAACAATGAGTACCAAGGTACCACTGCATCTAGGATTACATAGAATACATTTGTGTAGCAGGAATTGGGCTCATCAAGGTCCAGTGGATCTTAGATGTAGCTGAGCAAATTCTAGCCACATCTGGGCATTGGCCAACTCTGAAGGACCAGGATAGCTGCTGGTCAGGAGGATAAATCTGGTATGAGTGTCTCTGCAAAAGGATCAATGCAGAAGAACGTCTGCTGCCGTTTCTATCTTTCCAGAATCCCAAAGAGACTCTCATTTGGTTTATTTATTTTTATTCCACCATTATTATTTTTACACACAACTCAAGGCAGCAAACATACCTGATACTCCTATTTTTCCACAATATTATCCCTGTCAGTTGTGTCAGGCTGAGAGTCCAAAGTCACCCAATTGACTTTCATACCTAAAGCAGGACTAGAACTCCCAATCTCCTGGTGATCTTTCATCCCAAGGTCTCCCAGCCATCTTTCATCCCAAAAGTGAGATTAGAACCCAATGCTTCCCAGTTTCTAGCCTGATGCCTTAACCACTAAACCAAACTATCTCCCTTACTTTACATTTTAATGCTTATCTAGTTTGGCATCTTTGAGGTGCTACAAACGGAAATTTCATTGTGTCCAAATTTGCATTTCAGGTTTTCAGATTCAGGGGAAAAACCACCAAAAAAATTACAGTATGGTAGGGTTGCAGATCTGTGCAAGACATAGCCCCACAGAAGGCTATCATGAAACATAATCTACAAAATACAGTTGGGTGGCTTCATCACGGTTTTGTAATTCTTTTAGAGGTCAGGTGGCATCGTTTAAATTTTAATTTTAAAAAAAATAGAAATCTTGACAGAAAGAAAAAGTAACTCTGTCCTCTTTGTTCCTCTCACAGAGGTTTGCTGAGAAAGATCTGGAGCGGAAGTCCTACCTGTCTGCCTGACCTTACCTGGTTCAGCTTCTCTGATTCTGCATTCCAACCCAATGTCATCATTCCAAGCAATGGACCCATAGAAAGCAGAACTCCGAAGCAGGGAAATTCCTTGAAGAACACATTTATTGGATACATCATATTGGCACAGTGGGTGAAAACCGACTCTGAAAGTTGCTGAAAGCAATTAATTGGAAGTCAGTTAGATTTTGTCCCGGAATTATTTCTTTTAGGAATAGTGAAAAGGAAATACAACAGAAAGATAAAGTATTTGGTGTTACATGTATTAGCAGCAGCAAGGATAGACTAGGCACAGTGTTGGAAGAAAGATTGCATACCATCCAAAGGCTTAGTAATTAAATAATAATAATGAGTGTGCAGAAATGGATAAATTGACCATTGAATTAAAAGGAAAAGTAGGCTCTGAATACTATGCAATATGGAGGAAATGCAGTGGTGGGATTCAATTTTTTTTACTACCGATTCTGTGGGCATGACTTGGTGGGTGTGGCAGGGGAAGGATACTGTAAAATCTCCAGTCAGAGGTGGTATTTGCCGGTTCTCCGAACTACTCAAAATTTCTGCTACTGGTTCTCCAGAACTAGTCAGACAGAACCTGATGAATACCACCTCTGGGAAAATGGTACCATTGGACACACAATAGAAATAAGGGGGGAAAGTGTATACAATAAATGTAGAAAGTATAGAAATAGAATATATAGATTGTATTGGACATTATATGTAAATGTATAAAAATGTCATCGTTCTGTTTATTAAGTGATTGAGATTTGTGTAAAAAGAAAAAAATCCAATAACGCATTTTTTAGAAAAAAGGAAAGCGTTCCGCCATAGCCCTCCTGGGCTCTATTTTCAGCCGCAACCGTCTCCTGCTTCTGTTTTCACTGGCAGAAGGCTGCAGGAGGCCACCATGGCCAAAAATGGTGTCTTGATGAGTGACATTGAGCTGGCCATGCCCGCTTCCCCCCTGAGGTCAAACACAACCCTGATGTGGTCCTCAGTGAAATTGTGTTTGACATCCCTGGCCTAGAACAATAAGAAAAAATTCCTTCTTTTTATAATGATCAAGTATCTCTAATCTAGATCAAGAACAGAGCTTTCTCATCTTTGGTCATGCCAAGTAGAAATAGTTGGCAACCATGGAAGAAGGACTGTTGACTTGATATGAGTTCTTCAGAAATTACAGAAATATCATATGAGGCACAGATTTGACTCTGGTTTCTGGAGAAGTTAAAAATACAGTTAATGACAAATATACATACTTCAGAAATAACAAAAGTATCATAAGAAGGCAGAGGGGATTTGGCTTTTAGTGTTATTCTTCCCCCGGGACTCATAAAGATGTGGGTCAGCCATAAAGGGACATAACTTCAAGACGTTAAAATTCTTTGTCATGATTGAAGTCTAAAGCATTTGAAAGACATCTGCTTACAAGGAAGGATACTGCCCAGGGTTTTAATGAATAAAGTCAAGGTGCAGGTGGAATTACCTTAAGCTACATCTAAAGGAAAGAACGATCTAAAATGAGATAATTTCAGGAGAAAATATATCCCTTTATAGGATCGTCATTATTCAGATATGATGATGATGATGTTACCCAAGCAGTTGTGCCTGACTCTGGGTGATTCAATGGGCAAAGACCTCTCTCCATACTTTCCAATCTTGCATTACTTTGAATTTTTCTATGCTCAGCTTTGATCAGGGTTGGGATTCTACCTGGGTCAGACCGGTTCTATAGAACCGGTTGTTACGATTCTGTGCAGTTTGGAGAACTGGAAAATCGCACCACTGGCTGGCCCTGCCCCTCCCCATCCACTCACTCCTTACCTGGCATGCACACCATCCAACTTGCCTGTATGGTAAGTTGCTATCCCCCCCACCTCCCATCAATCAGCTGTTCTGACTATCAGTACTGCCGGGAGATTTAGATTAGCTAATCATTGGATTTCTTGCTTTCTAGCACGAAAGCAGAGCTGAACCTTCCTTAGGACTGAACCTTCTATTTTTCAGTGCAGACTCAGGTAGCAGATTGCAGAAAGATAGATCTCTGAATGAATCTGTGATTCTGTGGGCAACTCAATCTGCCTGCCTGCTTTGCCTGATTTTGGGTAAAAGTTGTTCTTTTTTAATAAAAAAATTAATATTTACATAAATATTAATAGCCGTGCCCAGCTAGTCACATGACCACCAAGCCATACCCAGTCAGCAAGCCATGCCCACCCAGTCGTATGACCACCAAGCCACACCCACAAATTAGGCCACACCCATAGAACTAGTTGTTAAGATATTTGAATCCCACCCTTTGCTTTGATGGTATCACTCAGATATAGTCTTTCAAAATGAAAATGTCTTTTTTTTGCAGCACTGACTCTTGTCAGCGAGCCAGAGACCAACAAGCTTTTTTCAGATTAGATATTTCATGACTGGCCTGAATAGGCTATTAAAAAAATCCAGTATAGGTAGTTTTCGACTTACCATCACAATTAAGCTCAAAATGTTCGTTGCTAAGTGGAGCAGCTTTTAAGTGCTGCTCCATTTTCTGACCCTTTTTTTTTTTTGCACAGTTACTGAGCGAATCACAGCAGTTGTTAAGTGAGTTGTGCAGTTGTTAAACAAATCTGGCTTGGCCCATTGAACTATACTTGTCGGAAAGCAGCTGGGAAGGTTATAGACGGTGATCATGTGACTTTGCAACCATCATAAATACATGCCAGTTGCCATTTTGATCACATGTGAGCACTGTGAGGATGTTGTGATGATAGTAAGTGTGTCAACCAGTCATGGCATACACATTTTTTTTTACTACCGGTTCTGTGGGAATGGCTTGGTGGGCATAGCAGGGGAAAGATACTGCAAAACCTCCATTTCCACACCACTTCAGGGGAAGGATATACTGTAAAATCTCCATTCCCTCCCCATCCCACTAACCTGCTTTCCAGCTCCATTCTCCTGTGCAGGGCAACCAAAGAAGACTCAGCCAATCAGCTGGGACTTAAGAGGAAGAGAATAGATGTGGGTGGGGCCAGTCAGAGGTAGTATTTGCCGGTTCTCTGAACTACTCCAAATTTCTGCTACCGGTTCTCCAGAACCGGTCAGAACCTGCTGAATACCACTCCTGGTGTAAACTTTTCATAAGCCACTTTCTTTAGTGCCACTGTAACTTCAAACAGTCACTAAATGAACGGTTGTATGTCAAGGAGTACCTATATTTGGCCACTACATGGTGAGATTTAAAATGGCAATCAGTCTGGAAGAGGAGTTCCAGAACAATTGTCTATGGAGATTCTCACTCATCCAAGTCATGGTTGTCCCAAAGGTGCTTTTTCAAGAGGCAGCTGGACTTCCTTGGTTTTTCTTTTGAAGACGTCTCGCTTCTCATCCAAGAAGCTTCTTCAGCTCTGACCGGATCCATCCATTCCTCACTATCCAGTCAGAGCTGAAGAAGCTTCTTGGATGAGAAGTGAAACGTCTTCAAAGAAAAACCAAGGAAGACTTGAAAAAAGGACCTATGGAACACCCTGAACAATTCTGAGTACATTTTTAATGAAAATATAATGTGTCTCACCATAATGGTGAGTTTAAATCTAGAACTAAAATAAAAGATCATGGTTGATCAAGGATCTCTAAGCTATGTCAAGGATGGAGGATTTTCACCATTAATGGTACCAGGAAGAGAGGCTGGATAACCATGCAGAAAATAAGTTTGTCTTCATTTTGTACATAGCCATGGGTTCTTCAGAAATAACAAGGATATCACAACAGGCCAAAAGAGATTTTATCTTTATTTCTACAGAAGTTAAAAATATAGCTAATGAGAAAAACATCCGAAGTACTTATTGGGAATTATTCATACTCATCCAAAAAAAATTATACGTAAATATTAGACAAAAATACCTACTATACAAGTCGCTGAAAGGAATTTTGTCCATAAAATGACCATGAAAATTGGCAAAGGGCCCTAGTTTGGTTATTGAGGTATTGTGGAACTGTGAGGAGCCTTTGTCTGTGTTCCACTGATTGAAATAATGTTTATTAAATTATAATTTAGGTAATCCTCAAGTTATAACAGTTCATTTAGTGGCCATTCAAGTTTACAATGGCAGTGATGGCACTGAAAAATGACTTGTGACTGTTTTCCACACAACCGTTGCAGATTCCCCATTGTCCCAGGATCAAAATTCAGACACTTGGCAACTGACTCATATTTATGACGGTTGCAGCGTCCTGTGGCCATGTGATCCCCCTTTGCAACCTTTTGACAAGCAAAGTCAATGGGGAAACCTGATTCATTTAACAACTGTGTTACTCACTTAACAACTGTGAATAGATTAATTTTTCTTTTTGAAATTATAATTTTTATGTAATTGAAGGGGAAAGAACCATGCAGAATATGACCTAAAAGGTATATATGTTATGTAGTTGTTAGGAGATTATTATTATTATTGATTTCTTAGGCAATAATTAAAAGTTAAATAAATATTGGGATTTAAAGGGGGGGTTAATTAAAGAATATATAAGTTATAGGGGTGGTACTCAAATTAATAATTGTGGGGGAAAATCTTTTTGAAATGTTGGAATTGAATTAGAATTTGTGAAATGATGAAATAAGAATATGTGATGAAATTGCAAACCTGACAGATAAAAGTATAAAAGTATAAGGTATGAGAGTTATTTGAAGTTTAAGCTGGAGGAAAGTATTTGAAAAATAATAGTAATAATAATAATAATAATAATAATAATAATAATAATAATAATAATAATAATAATAATAATAATAATAATAGTAGAAAGTATGTAAAGTATTGGTAAGATATAAAACTAAATGTGAAAGATGAGTATGTAATTATGGTCATGTTTGTATGGAAATGTGAAAACCTGGAATCTTCCTGTTCACTAAAAAGAGATGTTTTTAAAATGTGGAAAACTGAAATGAAATTTTATTTAAAAAAAAGTAACTGTGGCAAGCAAATGGGGTAAAACTCAATGAACGTTTCTCTTAGCAACAGAAATATTGGGCTCAGTTGTGGTCATAAGTCAAGGATTACTTCTGAATATATCAAAAATCCTTGCAGGCATTTTCCACCACTTGAGTCCTTCCTAAAAACCTGGAATAGACATACGTTGTTGTTCCAATATTATTATTTTATTATCTTATTTGGCTCAGGATTCTGATCTGGGCAGAGTTGTTATTGTTTTCAGTTTCAGGATTTATGCAAGGAACAAGAGGGAGATTATATTATAGCTGTGTGAGAACCAGGAATAAACCCACAGTTAGAGCCACAGTGCAGTTTTATGTCTTAGGCTACCTAAGCAAGGTCATGCTCAGGATATCCCAGAACATAGAGGACAATAACTATTTATGTATTGTTTATTTTTGTCTGGCGTGCAGAGAGAAAATGAGGTTTCTCATCCCTTTATCACTTTTTCCTATGATCTACAATGACAGGGAATTACGAGAACTTATTGTCTCAAAATGAGTACATGCAGCAAAGGACGCGTTTTCTGATCTGGATGCTTCAAACTCTGAATGAACTCAGACCATATCTGGTGCCTGTTTATAGCTCCTGGAACTTCTACAATGTGCCGCTGAAATTCAGCAGTGGCAGCACAATTGTTCAGTTTTTAATATTTGCTTTCTTTAATAAACTAAGTATTTAAAATAGGGGTATTGATGCCTGTTTTATTTAAATGCCTTCTAAAAGATTTGAATATTTTGGCTGTGTTCTACCTAAAACCCATTTGCTTCCTTGTTATTCTGGAAGGCAAGGTGAAACTCAAAAAATTAGAATATCATGCAAAAGTTCATTCATTTCAGTAATGCAACTTAAAAGATGAAACTAATATATGAGATAGACTCATTACATGCAAAGCAAGATAATTCAAGCCGTGACGTGTCATAATTGTGATGATTATGGCTTACAGCTCATGAAAACCCCAAATCCACAATCTCAGAAAATTAGAATATTGTGAAAAGGTTCAATATTCTAGGCTCAAAGTGTCCCACTCTAATCAGCTAACTAAGCCATAATACCTGCAAAGGGTTCCTTGAGTCTTTAAATGGTCTCTCAGTCTGGTTCAGTAGGAAGCACAATCATGGGAAAGACTGCTGACCTGACAGTTGTGCAGAAAACCGTCACTGACACCTTCCATTAGGAGGGAAAACCTCAAAAGGTAATTGCAAAAGAAGTTGGATGTTCCCAAAGTGCTGTATCAAAGCACATTAATAGAAAGTTATGTGGAAGGGAAAAGTGTGGAAGAAAAAGGTGCACAAGCAGCAGGGATGACCGCAGCGTGGAGAGGATTGTCAGGAAAAGGCCATTCAAAAGTGTTGGGGACTTTCACAAGGAATGGACTGAGGCTGGAGTCAGTGGATCAAGAGCCACCACACAGAGACGGATCCTGGACATAACAGATAATCAGATAACAGATAATCAGAGTTGGAAGGGACCTTGTAGATCATCTAGTCCACACACCCCACCCAAGCAGGAGACCCTACACCATTTCTGACAGATGGCAGTCCAATCTCTGCTTGAAAGTCTCAAGTGATGAAGCTCCCACAACTTCTGAGGGCAAGCTATCCATTGGTTGATTGTTCTCACTGTCAGAAAGTTTCTCCTTATTTCCAGGTTAAATCTCTCCTTGTTCAGTTTCCATCCATTATTCCTTGTCTGGCCTTCAGGTGCTTTAGAAAATAGCTTGACCCCTTCCTCCCTGTGGCAGCCCCTCAAATATTGGAAAACGGCTATCATGTCTCCCCTGGTCCTTCTCTTTACTAGACTAGCCAAGCGCAGTTCCTACAACTGTTCATTGTATGTTTTAGCCTCCAATCCCCTAATCATCCTGGTTGCTCTTCTCTGTACTTTTTCAAGAGTCTCAACATCTTTTTTATAATGTGGTGAACAAAACTGGATGCAGTACTCTAGATGTGGTCTTACTAAAGCTTTATAGAGTGGTATTAGTACTTCCCTTGATCTTGATTGTATCCCTCTGTTAATACAACTTAGGATTGCATGAGGTTTTTTGGCTGCCGCTGCACACTGCTGGCTCATATTCAGCTGGTTGTCCACTAAGACTCCAAGATCCCTCTCACAGTTACTGCTATTGAATTTGGTTTCACCCAGTCTATATGTGTACTTTCGGTTTTTCTTGCCTAAGTGTAGGACTTTACTTTACATGGGCTTCAAATGTTGTATTCTTCTTGTCAAGCCACTCCTGAACAACAAACAACATCAGAAGTGTCTTAGCTGGGCTAAAGAAAAACAGAACTGGTCTGTTGCTCAGTGGTCCAAATTCCTCTTTTCTGATGAGAGCAACTTTTGCATCTCATTTGGCAACCAAGGACTCAGAGTCTGGAGGAAGAATGGAGCACACTGCAAGATGCTTGAAGTCCAGTGTGAAGTTTCCACAGTCTGTGTTGATTTGAGGAGCCTTGTCATCTGCTGGTGTTGGTCCACTGTGCTTCATTAAGTCCAGGGTCAATGCAGCTGTCTAGCAGGAGATTTTGGAGCACTTCATGCTTCCTTCCGCAGATGAGCTTTATGAGGATGCTGACTTCATTTTCCAGCAGGACTTCGCACTTGCCCACCCTGCCAAAAGCACCAAAACCTGGTTAAGTGACCGTGGGATTACTGTGCTTGATTGGCCAGCAAACTCGCCTGACCTGAACCCCACAGAGAATCTATGGGGCATTGCCAAGAGAAAGATGAGAGACATGAGACTGAACAATGCAGAAGAGCTGAAGGCCGCTATTAAAGCATCCTGGTCTTCTGTAACACCTCAGCAGTGCCACAGTCTGATGGCTTCCATGCCACACCACATTGAGACAGTAATTGCTGCAAAGGGGGCCCAAACCAAGTACTGAGTACATCTGCATGCTTATACTTTTCAGAGGTCTGATATTGTTCTATGTGCAATCCTTGTTTTATTGATTGCATGTAATTTTCTAATTTTCTGAGATTGTGGATTTGGGGTTTTCATGGGCTGTAAGCCATAATCATCTCAATTATGACGCATCACGGCTTGAACTATCTTGCTTTGCATGTAATGAGTCTATCTCATATATTAGTTTCACCTTTTAAGTTGCATTACTGAAATAAATGAACTTTTGCACGATGTTCTAATTTTTTGAGTTTCACCTATAATGGTTAACATCTCTCAGGCCTGAAATCATTGCCCATTCCTCTTATCAGATATAGAATAAATAGATCAATTTTGGATCCACTTAATATTCCTGTTTTATTCAATCAAGTTCAATTTCTACCATTTCTGTATTGGAGAAGGGTATTTTTTTAAATGCTGTACAAAATAAATTGTATGTGTTTTCTACCCCTACTTCTCCTTACATTTATCATGCAATGTTGGCAAAGTGAAAAGTTGCAGAACAAAATTTTAGCTTAAGTGTACAGTTCATAATTCTGCTATAACCAAGGAGATGACATTTCCACACCTAATATGTACAATTATGCAGGCAGTCCACTTATTATATAATTATTTAAGAGGATGGTTAATCTAAGTCCATTCTTATTTTTTTTTCACTCAATTATTTCAAGAACAAAACTGAAGCCAAATTGAAAAGGCTGGGACAACTTTCGGGGTCATGCTTTCTGTTTTGACTGGTCATGGAAAATACTCCTGTCCAGAAATACCTATCTACAAATGTAGGCATGTTTTCTGCACCAGTTGCCATACCAAACATTTTCACTAAAAATTTTTTCAATTATTCTTATTCAGCTTTGCCTTCTACTTCTACTTAGTTTTGTCTTTGGATTTTGCAAACGTTTCAAGGAGGAGGAGGAGGGAGGAGGAAGAGGAGGAGGAATGTACAATGTTCCAGCTATAATACTATTGGACTACTTATATATAAGGTGCTACTTCTGCAAACCCCAAGACCTTGAGAGTCACAATGAAGAAAACTAGCAAGCACAATCACTAGTACTAACAGTAAGAAATTATTATAATAAATTAATTATTGCTCTTCAATTACTGAAGCAACCGTAAGATTCTTAAGAAGAAATTGTATTTCAAAGAACATTCCCTGTTGCACAGTTTTGTGTAATGCTATGATTTTAAACTATATATTGTGTTTGTAGTTGCATTTGTATTATTATATACTCTGGTATTGAACTGCATCGATATGTAGTTACTGAAAAATAGAGAACTATTCCAAAATCCCAACTTAAATGAAAACTAGACATTAAGAGAGTCAAAATGCTAAGCAGAATATGATATTGTCCTTTCAGATGAGGTTATATAAGGACTGGATAAAACGAGACATTTCCAGATGCCTCCAAATGAAATTGTGAGGATCTGTTCTTTATCAGTTAATTTATCACCAGTTTAATCTTACAATGTATGTACAAGGGTTTATTAAGCTACTTTTTATACAGGAAAGTTCCAAGCTAGCTCTGAATGAAAATACTTTTTGTTTGCCTCAAAATCACTCATCTCTAAATAATAAATAAGCCATCATTGCATGCTAATCAATCAATATGATGCAGTTATTAGTACCAGTATTGGATCTAGATTTTACAGGAGAAGAAATTGCCAAAGTTACGGAATGACTTGGTCATGGTCAGGGGTTCTATGTACCTAAAACTGATAGATGTTCCTCTGAGCTTGATGGTTTTCTTGCAGATGTTTCATTACCAAACTGAGGAACAACATCAGATGAGGTTCCCTAGTTTGGTAAGAAAACATCTGTAAGGAAACCACCAAGGACCCCACAAGATTGTAAGTCTCAGAGGAGCCTTATGGGAGCAAAAACGCCACACACCCCCAGAGGCTCTTCTGAGGCCCAGAAGGCCCCCAAAATGGGTGAGTGGGTGGCTGCAAAAAAGCAAAAAATAAAAAAAGCCACATCCACCCAGACACATGGCCACGCCCACCAAACCATGCCCACAGAGCCGGTGGGAAAAAAATTGAATCCCACCACTGGGGAAAGCCACTTGGTGGCTGATATCCTGAACCAGAGCATTTATGTGCCATCCTTTCAGAGTTGGTCCCACTTATTAATGAATTAAAAGATTCCCAGAGGCAATAAAAATGATATAATGACATTGGGCTTCTGCCATCTGGAATAGACTCTGCTTCCTTCATTCTTTGTCTGACCTTGTTCTCTCTCCTTATATGGATGTGATTCTCCCTAGAAATATGGTTATCTGAGTTACACTTGGCAGAAACAGAGGTGTGATTCAAATTCCAACATTGTTTAGAAGACCAGAGATCAACCTCAGATATTCAGAGATGCCAGCTTCTACCTGCTTCAACGTAGTGTTCAAGAGAGTGCAAACAAACCATAGTAAACATGCCATCTTTGCCATGGATGATAGAATTGTTAATAGATTTGTAGGAATTATCCAGGGACAAATAGCAATTATCAACACTTAGCACTTAGACTGATACACTTGCTTCACAGTGCTTTACAGCCCTCTGTAAGCAGTTTTACAGAGTCAGCCTATGACCCTCCCAACAATCTGGGTCCTCATTTTACCCACCTCAAGGATGGGGAGGCTGAATGGAAGGCTGAATCAACCTTGACCCAGTCAGAATCAAATTCCTGGCAGCCGGCAGAATTAGCCTGCAATACTGCATTCTAACCACAACACCACTATGGTTCTTCTATAGCAATAGCACTTAGACTTATATACCACTTCATAGTGCTTTCTAGCCCTCTCTAAGTGGTTTACAGAGTCAGCCTCTTGCCCCCAACAATCTGGCTCCTCATTTTAACCAACCTTGGAAAGATGAAAGGCTGAGTCAACCTTGAGCCTGGTGAGATTCGAACTGTCAAATTGCAGACAGCAGAAGTAGCCTGCAGTCAAGGATATTTGGAGCATGGAAGCAAAGTGAAGGAATAAAAGGGGCTTCACCTGTTTTCTATGACTGTGTTTGTTTTGTATCCCACCCTGGATCATTACAGATTTCCTTTCCCTGAGAGCATCTCCCTATCCCACCAGGTGGACATGCTCCAGGTCCTTTCTCTTAAATGTTTTGCCATTTCATGGGAGGCCATTGCAACCATTTTCACTTCTCAGCTTGGCAACAAACTGGGGGAGAGAGATGGAATGTAGACTCCAGACATCAAGAAGACGAGTATGAGAGCCAAGGACACCCCAGGAGGTGTTTGCCAGAGTCAAAGACTTTTTCTCATAACAATGTAATGAGAATCCTATACTTTATTTATGTGGGTTTGTACCAGTGGTGGGATTCAAAAATTTTTTACTACCGGTTCTGTGGGTGTGGCTTGATGGACGTGGCAGGGGAAGGATAGTGTAAAATCTCCAGTCAGAGGTGGTATTTGCCGGTTCTCCAAACTACTCAAAATTTCTGCTACCAGTCAGAACCTGCTGAATACCACCTCTGGTTTGCACAGGAAATAGTTAGATCTGGTTTTGCCCTCACCAATGCCAGAATGATGTACTCAATAAACAACTATCGACTGTTGCAAATACATGCCAGTTGCCAAGTACCTGAATTTGGATCATGTTACCACGGGGATGTTGCAATGGTCGTAAGTCTAAAAAACGGTCATAAATCACTTTTTCCAGTGCTGCTGTAACTTTGAACAGTCATTAATTGGATATAAATTGAGGATTACCTGTATTCTGGGGCATTTAAGAAAGCAAAAAATAACCTGTGCAGCTGGATCTGTTCAGCAGAATCTGTTTAAAATAGCAAATTTGGATGTTAAAAATAAGATCTTTAGGTGCACCCCATTCTGCTTTGATCACACCCACTGTCCTCCTGGCTCCACCCACACGTCCCTTAACATGTTGGTGATGACTCTTGTCCAAACTTGTATTTCCTTGATCTAGCAGATATGATTTTATTCTTTTCCCTTTTCTGTTGTAAGTCCAAGAAAAGCTGTCAAAATTCCAAGAAAGGCTGCAGAGGAAACTGTTGTTGTGATACCTGCCTCACTAATTAGGATGCTTGCCAGGTCATCACCATAATTCCCTTCTTAAGATGCCGAAAAAATCGGCACCAACAGTACATCCTCCATGGAAGGCATTTATGGATTCCGATTCTCCAAGCAAGGTTTCCTGACAAAGTACACGCTCTGATTTAAAGTTTCACTCTGCCTCTTGCCAAACTAAACAGGATTAGAGCTTTAATGGCCTCATTTGTTTCTGTTATTTCCTTATATCCACTGGGAGTTGGACAATGTGAGTCGTCCTTAAAAGAAAGAAACCAAGCAATGGTGTCACTGTGAAGGGTTGCTTTCTGGTGTCCATAAATATTGGCTAATGTGGACCACATGGTTTAAAGACCACCCATGGTAAGGAGGACTCTGAAACTCCTCTGCAAAACAAGACGAGACACCCCAAAATCCATGCAAATAGCCCAGTGTGTCCTCACAAGCAATGTTTCGGTGTTTAATGTTAGCTTTACACATTGTATATAGTTCAATGTTGACATTTTTTTTATAGCGTGGGTTTGTGATACCAGAAAACCCTCACTCCCTGAAGCATCACATTGATTACTGGGGTGAGGGAAGCCTGAATAACAGAGTTGGAAGAGAGCTGGAGGTCTCCTAGTCCAACCTTAGAGTTGTTTGTGTTGGCACGCAAGCCCCAGCCAAACTTACCTGCACTGCACATGCACGTGCCTCCCAGCTGACTTTTGGCCCGTTTGAGGCCTTTTTCGGCCTTCCAGAGGCTCGAGGGAAGCTTCTGCAGCCTTTGAGGCTGAAAAACAGGCCCGTTTTGTCACTTTCAGCATTTCTGGAAATACTGGAATTGATGAAACGGGCCCAAAGGTTGCAGATGCTTCCCTTGAGCCTCTGGGAGGCCAAAAAAGGCCTCAAATGGGCTGAAAATCAGCTGGGAGGCACGTGCATGCACAGTGCAGGTAAGGGGGAGGCAAGGGGCGCACACATTGCCTTCTGGGTGCTGGCACATGAGCGCGTGCACACGCAATTTTCGGCACAGGAGCCCAAAAAGCTTAGCCACCCTATGCCATTTCAGACAAATAGTTGTCCAATCCTTTCTTTAAAATCTCCAGTGTTGGAGCACCCACAATGTCTGGAGGCCAGTTAACATTTCTCCTTAGTTCTAGGTTGTTCCTCTCCTTGATTAGTTTCCATCCATTGTTTCTTGTCCTGCCTTCAGGGGCTTTGTAGAATAGATTGACTCTCTCTATATATATATTGCAGGTTTTTTTTCCAACTCTATAATGCCCAGATGGGTTACGACCCCAGAATTCTGTAAGTTGTATGGCATACTGAGTCTACTGGACAAATCCTTCTAGAAGTTAGAGAGTCTGGAAGTAGGTCTTTTTTGTGATTTTTTTTAAGAAGGCTCCAACCTGGACCAACTTGCTTGCCAAGGGTATCCTTAGGGGAAAAGAGACTCACAAAGGAATTTTAGCTTGGAAAAACTATGCTCCATTGCCATCTTTGGCCAATGTTTATAAATCAAATCCAGCATCTTTCACGCACACAATAATACCAAGGAATCTAAGAAGAAATAAGAAATGATCTTTAAGTGCTGAAGTGGTTTTAAAAGGTTCAGCTGTGCTTACTAGAAAATTTATATGGCCATCATCTGAACGCATAACTCTAGGCAGCTAAACAAAAATATTTTTAAAAACCGCAATGCTTTTTTTAAAAATGAAATACCACCAATTCAGAAATACTTATAAAAAGATCCAATGGGCACAATGATATTTCAGTTTCAATCACTTACGCCTCATTGGAAGCTTTCTTTGTTTCTTTCAAAGACATTTCGCTTCTCATCTAAGAAGTCAAAAGTGAAGAAGCTTTTTGGATAAGAAGCAAAACAACTTCAAGCAAAACAAAGAAAGTCCAGTTGCCTTTTGAGAAAAAAACAACACCTTTGGGACATCATTGGAAATCGACCTAAAGCATTATGTGGGACCAGAGGTGGTATTCAGCCAATTCAGACCAGTTCTGGCATACCGGCAGCGGAAATTTTGACTGGTTCAGAGAACTGGCCAATACCACCTCTGGCTGACCGCTCCCTGCCCCTCTCCATCCCTTCCCTACCCTTCCAGGAGTCCCCACACACCCAATTTTTACTCCCAGGAGGCTTCAGGGAGGCTTACTAGGCCCCAAATGGGGTGCAGGAGGGTGCAGCACATCCCCCCATGGCCCGTTTTTGCTCCCAGGTGGCTGTAAGGAGGCCTACTAGGACCAAAATGGGGCACAGGGGTGCGGCGTGGCCCCTTCATGACCCGTTTTTTTTCTCCCAGGAGGGTACGGGAGGCTGAGTGCTGCCTGTCAGACCCCTGGCCATGCCCACCATGGCCACGCCCATCCAGCCAGTCATTAGGGCAGAGAAGCAGTTGTTAAATTATTTGAATCCCACCACTGTAAGCAGGACACTTAAACTAAATAGTTGGCTGCTCTGAAGGAACTAATAGGAAGACGAGGATTGCCACTCAATAGAGCAAGGGTGTGAAAACTCGATTTCATTGAGGGCCGCGTCAGGGTTGTGTTCAGTGGTGGGATTCAAATAATTTGAACAGCCGGTTCTCTGCCCTAACGATTTCTTCCAACAACCAGTTCACCAAACTGCTCGGAAAGTTAACAACTGGTTCTCCCGAACTGGTGCAAACTGGCGGAATCCCACCACTGGTTGTGTTTGACCTTGGGTGGGTGGGGTGGGCATGGCCAGGGTGGGCGTGACCAGTTCAATTCCCTTGTGTCGCGGGTGCCTGTGGTGGGCTGAGCACTCTGCCAGTGAAAACAGGCTCTCAGCTCCGTTTTCGCCTGCAATGACTCTCTGTCAACAAAAATGGAGCTCTGTTTTCGTCTGGCAGAGCAGAGATGGTCTTCAGCTGGTTCTGACCAGTTCTGGAGAACCGGTAACGGAAATTTTGAGTAGTTCAGAGAACTGGCCAGTCCCACCTCTGACTGGCCCCGCCAACCCCACCTATCCTCTGCCTCCCATTGAGTCCCAGCTGATCGGTTGGGTCTTCTTTGGTTGCCCTGCACAGGAGAATGGAGCTTGAAAGCAGGTTAGTGGGGTGGGGAGGGAATGGGATTTTGCAGTAACCTTCCCCTGCCACGCCCACCAAGCCACGCCTACAGAACCGGTAGTAAAAAAAAAATTGAATCCCACCACTGTGGCAGAGGCACCACGGGCTGGTCCTTCACTTTCCCAGATCTAAGCAACCTGCGGGCCAGATCCGGTTCCCGAGGCCTTGAGTTTGACATCGCTACAATAGAGGCTTAATTAGATGTCCCACTCAATTTAAGGAGATTTGCAATGCCATCCCACACAACTTTCTTCAGAGCAGGAAATTAAAAACAAGGAAATAAAGTGTTTTTGCTTTGTTTTTTAGCCTGACCAACAAAATCTAGTTTTCTCTTATGGGAAAATATTTCTCTCGACTTGATTACATTTCAAACATTTGCTGTAAAAGGCAGATGGTTAGTATTTGCCTCGAATTTGTAACATTTTGCAACCTGGGAATGTTCCTTGGGCCAATGCAACGGTGACCTATGTCAGATGGGACATCTGTAAAGCTAAAAATTGAATCTAGGGATGGCAATTCATTATACTGAGGTTGTATCTCTGGCTAACTTTAGTATAAGGAATTCTCCAGAAAAACCCTGTCCCACAACGTGAGAACTTATAATCCTGAATAGGCTGTTTAGAATTAAAAGTTCATTTGGAACTCAGCCTATGTCCCATCATGAGGAAGAGGGAATGTCTGGTTGTAGTATGATTGGAAGTAAACATCTCCAGCACAATGAATAAGCATCACAGAATGTGCATGTTTGAGATGAGCATGTTTGAGATGAGCATCTACGTCGTATAAACAGTGATAGCAACAGCAGATGTATCGTATATTCCACTTCACAATGCTTTATAGCTCTCTCTACAGAGTCAGCATATTGTCCCCAATGATCTAGCTCCTCATTTTACTAACCTTGTAAGGATGGAAGGGTGAGTCAACCTTGAAACATGATTGAACTCCTGGCAGTGAGCTAGCCTGCAAAAATGCACGCTAACCACCATGGCTCTTTTCTTAGCAAAAAGCATAGTTTGGCATCTCATGTACTTAGTAGCGTGAACCTATAAAATCCTTCTCCAAGATACGGGAGATTAGGGCTCATTCACATTCTATGCAGTTCATGCTTTTCATCCATTGAATGCTATGTGGGTTAGATGGTTCCTATTTCCTGGGGTAATCTCATAAGCTGTGAGCATTGGCAAAGTCCAGCTGGGCAGAGCAGGGAAGAGGGAGAACAAGGGAGAGGGAATTCAGAGGAAGATTCAGGCCCACCCCTTCTTCATCCTAGGGCAAACAGGGACGAACAGAGAAGAGAGCAACATGGGTTGTGTGGCTTATGGGGGAGGAAAAAGCCCTTCATTAGCCACAGCTGGGAAAAGAGTTTAAAAGAGATGCATGCTGAATGTGGCAGCTGCTGGGAACAAACGTGAGTTTATCTTGTGTTGATTTTGGTTATCTGTGTTCCTGGCATCTTCCCAATCGTGTTGAGTTATTGCCGTGCTTTCACAACTGGAATTCTTGCTCCTGCCCTGCCAGACTAATTATCTCATTTTGCCTTGATTGGACTTATAGTTACAGTTTTTGTTGACCATGTTTTGGACTTGATTCTCTGCAGTTAAAGGCTGTTCCTGGGAGTGTTTTTCTCCAACCAGAAGGTAACCAGGACAGTGGGGGCAAAGTTGGAGCTAATAAAGGGACTCCTACTTATTATCTGACTGTGTTGCCTTTGTGCCACGCCCCTTTGGGTCATCACACTCAATCTACATGGTGTTTCCCTCAGAATAACAGAATTAGAAGTCTTCTAATCCAACCTCCTACTCAACAAGAAAACCCTATACCATTTGAGATAAATGGTTGTACAATCTCTTAAAACTTTCCAGTGATGAAGCACCCACAACTTCAGGAGACAAGTTGTCCCACTGATTAATTGTTCTTTCTGTCAGGAAATTTCTCCTTAGTTCTACATTGCTTCTCTCCTTGATTAGTTTCCACCCGTTGCTTCTTGTCTTGCCTTCAAGATGCTTTGAAGAATATGTTGACCCTCCGCACCTTCCTTGTGGCAGCCCCTTAGCTATTGGATCACTGCTTCTTCATGACTTTCCTTGGCATCAATCCAGCATCTTCAGCACTGTACTGGGTCTTCTTTTCTCCTTATCTTTTTGATCCAAAATACGATAGTATACCCAAGTTAACTGAAAACAGAAATCAATCAACAGGCGAAGGTTTGGGATTATCTGTACTCATAACAAAGTTATGGGATGGGAAGATTGACCACAGAGCGGTCAACATCTGGAATACTCTACCTGACTCTGTGGTTTCTTCCCCAAACCCCAAAAACTTTAACCTTAGACTGTGTACTATTGACCTCACCCCTTTCCTAAGAGGTCTGTAGGGGGCCTGCATAAGCGCACCAATGTGCCTACCATCCCTGTCCTATTGTTTCTTTTTATTTTTCTTATATGTATCCATTTCATGTATTCATAACTATATTTTTTACTTGTACCTATTATCTTGTAAGCAATTCATAAAATAATAAATAAAATGAAATGAAATAAATAAAGAGCTTGTCTCAGGATAAAAACAGAGTTTGCACAATGTGTTTGATTATGTATTGTGCCAATGTATTACGTTGGCAAATACATTTGGCCTTACTATTAAAATATATATATCTTTGACAGTGATTTGAGAACTGTTCTTAAATTTCTTGGTAAAGGTAGATGAATTGACTGATGCCAATGATAACAAAGCCATTGCATGGGTCTTAAATATCTTGGTTTATCACAGTCAGTGACATCTGCAGAAAATCACCTACATGTATAATAAGGACAGGGTTCATGTAGCAAACAGCAGACTCTCGTGCACGTTTAAGCAAACAGTGAATGAATTGCCATGGATTCTTAAAATTAGAGAGGAACTAGGTTTGTTTTTTGAATACAGAAGTTCCAAATTTGTAATTTTCTTCCATAAAGCAGTTACCTTCATGACACTGCCAATTAACTTTTTGTCATTGACATGATTTATTTAGCCACTCCAAAATAGCAGGCATTTCTACCCAATTTTCCAAATCTAATTTCCTAAATTGGTAAATGTCTTGTACTTTAGATTTCCTGGCACCAGAATGCCTATTACTTGCAAACTTCCTGAAATGGATTTATTGGACATGCAAAACCTCAAATTTTATCAATTGATGTGCTGAGAGATTCTTAGGAAGTAATAATAAGAAAATGCTTAGTGATCCCATTTGCATCATTTAATTAGTTCACTTGGTTGAGCTAAGAAGATTTATGTGTAATCTCTCCTGTATGAAAAACAGAAAAACATATAGTAAAAGAAAACTAACTTGACAAAGGTCATTTTTTAAATATATTATTTATAACCTTGACTTGGATCATTACTGCCAATCATAATATGATTTCATTTGAGCACAATTTAGCTTTCCTGTGGATCTTGTCCTCTTTTGGTTGTTGAAGAGGGTCAAGTCCAGTGGGATTATTCCAAATTTCAGCATAAACTTTATTTAGTGCCAATTTTAATATGCAGTTCAGGAGCTCGACTAACCCTTCCTTCAGTTTTCTGGAAAGTATAAGTGAATCCAGCCACTGTTGCCTTCCATTGCAAACTTTTTCCTTTGGGAAAAATGCAGGTGTTGATGTATAGTGTTGTACAAAGTTAACACCCCACCCCTCTTCTAGAAGAATGAAATATTTTGGGAAATATTAAAAAGGCAGAAAGGCAGAATATTATATTTTCCCTAAAAGAGAAATAGAAATGTGATATAGTGGAACCTAGAAATTTGAAGGTCTCTACTGTTGATACGGTGTTGTCTAGTATTGTAAGAGGTGGAAGAAGTAATTACAGAGATGTATAACATGGTAATAGAAGATATTCACAATGTAACCACTGCTATAGTAACGTTGTAAAGTGTGGAAATTTGTTTTTAATTGTCAAAATGTTGAATAAATAAATTTATTAAAAAAAACAAAAACCAAGCTCAGACAGCACCAAGAATCCCATAGTCCAAACATGCGCTACAAATATTCTTCAAAATAGTCACTGGTCAAGTTAGAAAAAGGTAGAGTTTGCTTCTTTTCCATTTCTGGCTGTATAAAAATAGCTTGCTTTTCAATTTCCTAACATCTCACTTGAAATTTTTTCTACACTGCTCCTTAGCCATATCCTTCCGTTTTGCAGGCCGTTCTACATACAACAATTCAGCATCAGGTCTCAGTGTCTGGGTTTCTTTTAACAATGGTTTCCTACAAGAGTCGTAAAGTTGGACTACATAACCCATGTGGTCCCTTCCAACCCTACCTGTCTATGATCCTGCAAATACTGTACACTGCATTTGATGGGATTTGGCAAGGAACTGAGCCATAAATTGCAGCGACTGAGTTCAGCCCATATGCTAAACTATATTATGAATTTATGAGAGACAGTTTCAGTGGTGAGGTTCAGCCGGTTCGCAACTCTTCAGGAGAACTGGTTGTTAACTTTCTGAGCAGTTTGGTGCACTGGTTGTTGGAAGAAATCATTAGGACAGAGAACCGGTTGTTATATTATTTGAATCCCACCACTGGACAGTTTGGTGTAGTGGTTAAGGCAAAAAGCTAGAATGTAAAAAACTGTGAGTTCAAATCCTGATTAGGCATGGAAGCCATCTGGATGACTTTGGGCCAGTCTCATTCTCTCAGCCCCACCCACCTCACAGGGTGGTTGTTGTGGAGAAAACAGGAAGAGAAAAGTGTGTGGGATGTTTGCCGCTTTGAATTATTTATAAAAATAAGAAAGGGGGGGATACAAATAATCAAATAAATAAATAATAAACAAAATGTTATAGCTTAGTATGATGTGTATTTTATACACCGAATAAGGTTGTGGAACTCAAAAGTTTTGACTGGTCCAAAGCACTGGAAATTAAAAAAAAAAAAACAAATTATAAAAAACAGAGGGATGATAGAAAACATGATTTGTTGAGTAAAGAATTTTTAAGGCATAGCAGTTTAAGCTCGATACTTGGTTTATCTTACTCATGAAGTTAAATATACTTAGTGTTGAAGTTTCAAGAAACAAATTTATAGGCGAGAGATCCTAATCCATCTCTCTCCAAGTTGTGCCATGCTTCCTAGTTTCTGATGGTGATGTCACCGGTTTATTTCCTGTAAAAGGGTTTTTTTTTTTTTAACTATTTCTTCTGGAATAAAAAGGCCATAGCAACTCCATTTGGGAAAATTGCAGTAGCTCAGAATGTTGGGAACTGCAGTATGGTGGTTATGATGCACAATACTTTGCAATGGGATCACTGCTTCCGTTGTTGTGATTGGAAATTTTACTTGTAGCTTTTTTAGAGAGATGACCCTTTGGTCAACATGACCTAAATAACGTCATAAGGAAATTGTGTTCCCACAGAAATTGCACGTGCATGTGAAGCTAAGGGCTGAAATTGGACATGCTGGGGAGAAGAGAAAGGAGAAGGGGGTGGAAATATAAAAGGTTAAATGTTAATTTAATTTGTTCCTCTTTGGAAAGATCAAGGAAGCTAGATTAACTATCACAAAAAGTTACTTTTCAGCTCTAACAGTTGTGAGTAGCCTCTCTCCCATCCCTATAAAAGGAATGGCTTATATGATATTCATACAGTGATATTATAATTTAATTAGATATAAATTCTAGCAAAAAACCGACTATAATCTGAATGATTTCCCACGGACTAACAGACTCTTTGCTGATGGCTAGCCTTAAAGTGCCCCTTTCTTCCTCCTCCTCCTCCTCTCCCCCTCCTCCCCCTCCCCCTTCCCCTCCTCCTCCTTCTCTTTCTTCTTATGAGCCTAGATGGAAGAGATCTTTTGTAAAGCAGGATGCATGGCTCACCTAGATGAGATATTGGTGATCTACTCTGGGAATGTCTTGATGGGACTATTTTAAAATAGATATTAGCAATTTTTTTCACCTGTGTGCACCAATATTAAAGGTAAAAGTTCCTCTTGCACCTATGTGCTAGTCATTTCCAGCTCTAGGGGGCAGTGCTCATCTCCGTTACAAAGCCGAGGAAGCAGTGCTGTCCGAAGACAGTGCTGTCTCCGTGGTCATGTGGACAGCATGACTAAACACCGACGGCACACGGAACGCTGTTACCTTCTCACCAAAGCGGTCCCTGTCTTTCTACTTGCATTTTTTACATGTTTTCGAACTGCTAGGTTGGCAGAAGCTGAGACAAGTAACGGGAGCTCACTCCGTTACGCGGCGCTAGGGATTCGAACCGCCAAACTGCCGACCTTTCTGATCGACAAGCTCAGCGTCTTAGTCACTGAGCCACCATGTTCCTCTGCACCAATATTAGATATGGTCTAATTTATTCACATATATTGATGGGTACACAGGCATAAAGTCCAACTGTTCTTACTAG
Source organism: Pseudonaja textilis (assembly GCF_049901715.1). Taxonomy (NCBI): domain Eukaryota; kingdom Metazoa; phylum Chordata; class Lepidosauria; order Squamata; family Elapidae; genus Pseudonaja; species Pseudonaja textilis. The sequence goes on along the minus strand of NC_142001.1, from coordinate 8,436,916 downwards.
GAAATAGGATATCCAAGTGTGATTGTCTAGCTGGTTGTGAGGAGTCTGGTTCTGCTCTTTTGGGACTTCCTTTCATGCTACAACTGTTTGGTAGATTGACCTGTGTGTCTATGTGTGGAAGATTGACCTGTGTGTCTATCAATTCCCTGTCTTGCCTGATTCAATTGTGGTGACACCCCAGAAGTGAAGTATACAGCTAAGAGAGTGGCAGCAATATTTTTTGCCCCATAGGGAGAAAAATCAGCCCTACAGATGCTTTAAAAATGCTTTGTATAATGCTGTCCTTGAGAGAACAGTATTTGTGGCTTCTAGCTAATTGAGATTCTGTAACTAGTGAAATTATTATTATTATTGCAGTGAGCTTTTTGGCCCCAGATGAGTGATTGAGCTTTGGATTGGCTTTTATTACCCTCTTGGGATTCAGATTGGATTTTGTTATTATGTTTTCCCCTGCTAAATTGTCTTCCCATTGTACACCACCCAGGATCCTTTGCGATTGGGGTGGGTTATAAGGACTTACTTCAGCAGAAGAAAAAGCTTCAACTAACTTTCTTCAACAGAAGAAGCAGTTGTGGAGTCTCCTACAGCAGTGGTCACCACTGGGGGTCCACGAGAAAATTTTGGTGGTCCACAGAGAAATATCACCTCCAGAGCACCCCCAAAACAATTAATCCAGGCTACACAGAAACACGAGGCTGCACTGCCCACATGGTCTGCCCACTCACTCCTTACCTGGCCAACTTGCCTGCTAAATTGCTATTTTTCCTCCCCCCCCCACCACCCGCAACCATCAGCTGTTCTGGAGATTAGCTAGAAAGCAGGAAACCATTGGATTTCTTGCTTTCTAGCTAATCTTTAGATCTTCAGCTCTGCTTGTTCCTTAGGCCTGAAGCTTTTATTTGTCAGTGCAGACTCAGGTAGCCGATGCCAGAAAGATAGATCTCTGAGTGAATCTGTGATTCTATGAGCAACTCAATCTGCCTGCCTGCTTTCCCTGATTTTTTTTTATAAAAAAAATCAATATTTACATAAATATTTATAAACAAGCCATGTGCAGCCAGTCACATGACCACCAAGCCACACCCACAAATTAGGCCATGCCCACAGAACTGAAATTAGGCCATGCCCACCCCTGCCTCTGTGTGTTTTCTCTCTCTCTCTCTCTCTCTCTCTGTGTGTGTGTGTGTGTGTGTGTGTGTGTGAGAGAGAGAGAGAGAGACATTAGATCAGATCTCTCTCTCTCTCCCTCCCACCAATGTCAGCAAGCCACCGTCAGTCAAAATTCATATTAGTGGTCCTTGGGATTTAAAATTATGAGTTTGGTGGTCCCTGAGGTCCAAAATGTTGGCAACCCTTGTTCTAGAGCCCCTAAGCAAAATATTCTTGTTGAACAGTAGTACAACTTCCTGAACAGAGCATATATTCTTCATCTCTGGAAGTTTTAAAGGAGATGGATGGATGGATGGATAGATGGCTGGGTGGATGGGTGGGTAGGTGGATGGATGGATAGTTGATTAGTCTTATAACCATATCAAAATGAAAAACAAAAAAAGAAAATATAGGATTTAATCCCAGGGTAAAATAAATGAAGGAAAAAACAGCAATAAAATATATATGTGGTAAATGCAACAAATCAACGTTCAGATATGTAAATGCATCATCTTTACAGGACACCACAATCTGTTCAAAGTAACAGGTTCTTAGGAAAATGGCTTTAACTCTAAACTCAGAAGTTCTGCTCACAATGTATAGATTAGAACTTGGGGGCAAATAGACCAATCTACAATTCAGATTCTGGGGACTGTTCTTTCAGATAGGAACTTTGAAGTCTCTAAGTCAGGCATGTCAAACTCAGTTTCATTGAGGGCTGCATCAGAGCGGTGGTTGATCTTGGGGGGCTGGGGGGGGCGTGGCTGGCTGGGAGGGGCATGCCACTCACTGGATATGACTGACTGGGTGGCCGTGGCCAGCTTGATGCCACTCTCCAAACTGCGGACATGTTTCCTTTTCACGTTGGGTGGTGTTGTGGTTCACTGGCAGCCTGTGCAGACAGCAGTGGAATCGGCCAACGGGGAAGAACGGAGACCAATCTGGGAGTCTGAGGAGAACTTGGACGAGGGTCCTGCGTCTGATGCAGAGATGGGGCCAGGACCATTGGGCAGTTGTATGCTGACTGGAGCCTCCGGAGTCGGGCAGCAGCAAGGCAGAGGAACAAGGGGAGCCTGGTTCTAGTGCATGTGTGCGCAGAGCTGCCAGAAGGCAAGAGCAGCTGAGACAAAAGGGGTGACTCGGGAGTAAGACTGGGAGGTGATCCCTAAGGTATCAAGGAGGCACAAAGGTAGAGAAACCTTTGCGGGAAGCAAAATCACTCACTCTGTTCGGATTAAACCTTGAAGCTCTGTGTGGACTTCGTACTTTGGTTGGTTTTTTTACAGTTACTTTACCACTTTATTTTCTTTCTTTCTTTCTTTATTTTTGTCAATTGCTTACAGCATACTAGGTATAAGTAAAAACATAGTTATGAACACATGGATACATATAAGAAAAATAAAAAAAAAAGAAACAATAGGACAGGGACGGTAGGCACGTTAGTGTGCTTATGCACGCCCCCTACAGATCTCTTAGGAAAGGGGTGAGGTCAAAGGAGATAAAGGTGGATGCTTCTCTTGAGAGACTGTTTGGGACTCATTATAGGCTGGGAATGAACATAATTCCCAGCATTGAAATAAAACAAGAGTTATTTTGACTAAGCATGTGCTTAATCACGGTCTCAGGGAGCCTTGTTCAGGACAGGTAGACCAGGCTGAAGCCATGCAGCCATGCTACCTGGTTGCTGGGTGGGCATGGGCAGGTTGGGCAGGGCCTACTGGAACTTCCTGTTTCTGCCTTCCAGTGGGCCTCCAGAGCCCAGGGGAGGCCATTTTAACCCTCCTAAGGGTCCAGAAGTCCCTCCCCCGGGCCTCTGGGAGGGAGAAAGCAGCCTCCACTGGCCTCCGGAGGCCCACCGGAAGCTGGAAATCGCCCTGTTTTTGGACTTCCGGAAGGCCCATTTTCCCCCTCCCAGAGTCTCCACGTGGACCCTGCACTTACCTCCATCGAAAATGGGCTGCATGAAGACCCCTGGGAGGGGAGGGGTGGGAGGGGAGGGGTCAGCCGGTCATTTGAAATACCATTTTGGTGAACCAGCTGTTACTTTAACATCCGGTTTGCCTGAACAAGTCCAAACCCGGTAGAATCCCACCCCTGAGCCTTCCATACTCTTATACTGTTGGCTTTTGCAAGTGTCACTGTGATCTGTTTTAACAGGATTAACCGATTAACAGAGTTGGAAGAGACCTTGTAGGTCATCTAGTCCAACACCCCCCCCCCCAACCTTGCTAAGGGCTCAGGCTATGCAGGAATAGTATAGGTACTTGCATCAATCATATTAAGGGGCTTCAAAGAGCCTCCATAGCTGCTGCCATGTTTTGCTGCACTATGACCCAAGTGCTGCAGCCACAAGTCCCATAAGACCACAGTAGATCTGGGGTGGGGATCAGAGTCATTTTAAGTCACACAGCAGGACAAAATCAGCCTTTGCTAGTCAAGTGATACTGGATGAGTGATTTTTCCAAATAACCGCAGGGAAAAGTGGAATTCCAAAGCCATTGTTCTCAAAGATAGGATTCCATTCTTAATAGTCATGGCAACACAATGACTGGAAGAAAAAGCCATGAATGTTTACCCTGGGAGCAGATGGAAATATGGAGGAAACACAGTGACAGATAGCTGGAGAAGCAGTTGTACTTACCCACTTCCCTTGGTCTATGAACAATATTATATTCCAACCATTGAGAATTTCATGTAATTTTCTTCTCTAAAGTAATTTTTCTCCCATCAGACTAATGAGAATTGGTTGCTTAAGGAGGTATGGAACTAGCTCCAGCACTAATTTTTACCAATATAACGTGTTATTTGGCTTATCTTTTTATAAAAAAAGGAAAGAATTACAGATTATTCACCAAACTTTGCAAATCTCATCTGCTCCAGGCCAAATTCTCTTCTCTTTTAAAAAAGAAGTTAAAGAATGTGACTCCATGGAATTTCAAAAGCAAGCTCAATTTCATTCACCTATATATTATTTTTTTAATAATTTTTTTTATTAATTTTCAATAAACAAACATAGACAAACAAAACACAAAACATGAAAACATAAGTTCTTTTTGGAAAGCAGCTTAATCCTGGATTACATCTTTTTGTACAGACATAAATCAAATTCATGCTCACTTTACATACCATTTCATATCTTATTTACCATTCTATATTTTCTATATGGCTTCTCCCCTCTTTTCACTCTCTTAATTCTATTTTATTTATTTCAACTCAATTTAAATCATTATACTTGTATCTTTTGTCCGTTCTTTTTCAATTATCTATTTATCTTTTCTCTTTAACACAAAATTTCTCCTGTAATAACTGATTGAAGTGTGACGCCTTTTTATCTGTCCCCTAAATTTAACACTTAAAATAATATATAATTTCCATTCTGATTCTGCTTAGTACATTCTACGTACTAGATTTTAAAATAAGAAAATAAGTTTATAATATAGTTAAAACAATGATCCATAGCAAATTAAACTCTATCATTAAATCTTAAACATTTTACACATTCCCTTTAATATTTTATTAAATCATATAATATTCCAATTTTCTATCTCTATTTCAAATACAAATAATGTACTTTTGCAGAATCTCTTTTTTAATCGTATTTTACCCTTTGTCTCTGAAAAAAAACCTGTTTTTCCACATCTTGTTTCAAGCCTTTATAACTTCTCTTCCCTTTTTCTCTTCCTTTCTTGTCGAATCTAGCCTTTTTACCCCACATCTCTTAATCTCCGCCCTCTTAGTTTCCCCTCTCTGTTGTATTCCTCTTTTCTGTTGCTTTCTGACATTGTATCGATTTTTCACCTTATCTTTCCCTTTTTTGGTTGTTTTTTTTTTAATCTTAAATTCTCCATTCTCTTTCCCCTCTTTCCCTCTTCTTCGTCAGCCAAAGTTATTTGTTCATCTATATATTATTATTATCTGTTTGTAACCTTCAGATAACCGAATCGGTGGATCATAGAGCAATAATTTTTGAATCAAGACACCGCCAATGGTCTGATTTAAAGAATGCATACAAAATCGGGCATCCATTACTTCTGTGAAACTGAAATTTCAAGAATCTTTAGAGCAACTGCTTTCTCAAACTCGTGGTTGCTGTGGTGCAGCTACAGCAAGCCACAGTCAGATGATTGTAGTTTCCTCCAAGCAAAGTCAATGGAGAAGCCAGCAGAAAGTCAAAAATTGTTCCCGTTGCTTTTTGGCTCACCTTTGGCCATTCTGTTTTATCTCTTTAGGCAAGTAAATATTGACAAAGGATGACCCAACATCTGTGGTGAGATTCAAATAATTTAACAACCGGTTCTCTACTCTAATGATTTCTTCCAAAAATCAGTTCGCCAAACTGCTCAGAAATTTAACAGCCAGTTCTCCTGAAGTGATGTGAATTGGCTGAATCCCACCACTGCCCAACATGTCATAGGTCCGTGATGGCGAACCTATGGCACACGTGCCACAAGTGGCACGCAGAGCCATTTGTGCCAGCATGTGAGGTGCAGGCAAACTTACCTCACTGCGCATGTGCGTGCCTCACAGCTGATTTTCGGCTGGTTTGAGGCCTTTTTCAGCCTCCCAAAGGCTTGAGGAAGGCTTCTGCAGTCTTCTACAAGCTTTGTAGGCCGAAATCTAGCCCAGTTTCATCACTTCTGGTTAGGTTTCTGTAGGTTTTGGCCTACAAAGCTTGTAGAAGCCTGCAGAAGCCTTCCTCAAGCCTTTGGGAAGCCAAAAAAGGCCTCGAACTGGCTGAATATCAGCTATGAGGCACAGTGCAAGTAAGGAGGAGGGGATTGTGCACGTATGTGTAAGGGACTGGGGGGCGCATTGCCTTCTGGGTGCTGGGACGTGAGTGTGAGCATGCAAGTGCGCATACAATTTTTGGCACAGGAGCCCAAAAAGGTTAGCCACCACTATCATAGGGTTTCCAGTTTGAACGAAAACCAGTAGAAATGAATTGCTTTTTTTTACTGCACTACACTGTAATAAACATCAAAACAAGCCGTGCATATAAGATAAAGGTTTCCACTGTCCATTCGTGTCTGACTCTAGGGGGAACATTCATCTCTTTTTCTTAACCGAGAGAGCTAGTATTGTCCAAAGACATTTCTGTGGTTATGTGGCCAGCATGACAATACGCTGAGGCACCTGGAACTGTAGAAGATGAGCAAGCTGAGCCTGAGGGAGGGGTCAAATGCATCATAAGTCATGAGTCCCTGCGTGCCCACAAGAGATCTAAATCCAGCCCACTTGAATGCCTCTCTTATCTCCTGCTTATTTCCCTTGACTGCTAGTTGGTCAGATTCTTATAGGGAGCTTAAGCTTGCAATCAATCTTTATACTTATTTGAACTGCTTGAATCTCCTGATACCCCCAGTGCTTGACAGGAACACTGTTATATTCCCACCAAAGTGGTACCTATTAATCTACTCCCGTTTGCATACTTTCAAGGTTGGCAGGAACTGGAGCAAGGAAAGGGAACTTGTCTCATTGCGCGGAGCTCGGGTCTCAAACCTGTCAGCTGTCAGCTTCTTTAACCGCGGAGCAATCGTGCTAAATCAGGGCTCCTGAAGAAGACAGAGGAAAAGAATAAAAGCAAGTTCAAATCCCTTCCAGAAGATAATTTCAGCTGTCGTGTGAGGTGAGCCAGGCTCTGTCCCATGATGAACTGCCATACAATCAAAAATGAAAACAATCTGTACCAAAAGGGGAAAGAAAGGGCTTTGTGAGAACAATCATAAAGAGGACACAGAAGAGGAAAAGCATTTTGGAGAACAAATTAGGCTGATGAGACTCCAGAGGGGCTGAAATTTCCTGCTAAACTTCCTGACATTTCCAATAAAGAACAGCAAAAAAATTTAAAAAAATTTCCAAAGCATGTATCTTGGAATTGCATCCATTCTTTCCTCACCAAACATCTTGGCATTTGTTCATTTATTGTATGTGGTGTAAGTTTAGTAACTTAGAAGTTTCCTGTAAAGCTGATTTTCAAGGTAAAAAAAAAAAAAAAGATTCCAAGATTTCGGTTTGTCATCTCAAGGCCAAGAAACACAAAATAGTTTTCTTTGAGGCCTCCAAACTAGATTCTCAATCGCGAAAGAGATATTTGCATTTCTTATTTCCAAAAATGCAAAGACTGTCTGTTTATCTTGCACTGGATAAGTTAAGATTAATTTCATGGGGTGAAAGCTTAGTTAAGATTAGTTTGGGAAGAAGGTCATTGTTCCACGCCATGTGGCTGGATTTCTGCTTATCAAAAAATGGAGATAGCAATGTACAAATGATAGCACATTTGATGCTTTTTCAATCTCCCAGCTGAATATCTGAATGGCATGGGAGTTCTGTTCTCTAACCGATTCCCAGGTCTCCCATATTCTGGCAAATGTCCATGGAAGGGTTGTATTCCATCTATGGTCTTCCCAAGTCCTTTTGCCTTTGAAAGGAGAACGTCTTCTTCTGTCACCTTGTTCCCAAACTGGGAGTTATGACCACAACAAAGCTAACAGGTTACTTTGGCGTGAAAGGCAAGAAATTCCCACAAAGAGCTTTAACCAATGAAGGAATAACAAATGCAAGAATCTGTGCTGGGCCGGGATTCTCCAAATCCAAATCAGTTTGCTGGATTTTATCCTGATTAAATCAGTTTGTTCCAAACAGTTCGTGGCTTTTTAGGATTTAGCTGATTGGATGGATGGATGGATGGATGGATGGATGGATGGATGGATGGATGATGGATGATGGATGGATGGATTGATGGATGGATGGGTGTGTGTGTGGATGAGCGGGGGTGGGTGGGTAGATGGATGGACAGATAGATAGATAGGTGGATGGGTGGCTGGACGGGTGGATGGATGGAGTGTCATCAAGTTGTTTTCAGCTCCTTTCATCATATTTGAGCCATTGTTTTCCAGTAAACAGTTTCCAGTAACAACTAAGATCCGACTGCCTTTTTTAATGTCCAACCAGATGCATTTTCTAATTTTATTTAATTAATACATTTATATGCCACTCATCTCCCCAGTGGGCAGCTAGACTCTAACAGTAGTCTAGGACCAAGGACTTTTGTATCTGATGCTCTAAATGAGACTTTTGGTTCCGATTAGAATCTTTAAGTTTACGTGTTTCAATTGCTTTCAAGTTGCCTAAATTTTAGGTCTTGGTTTAGCCACTTTGTGGGAAGTAGGGAACGCTCCTTGCAAAACATAAAGATGAGCTGTCCGAGTAGATGTTTTAATGTAACAGATGCAGTTAATTAGACTTTTGTGGCATTCCATGGATATGGTGATTGTCACTGCATACTGATTTATCTACTTCTGCAGCAACTTTCATTGTGACTCATCCTAAAAGCATAGAAACAAATACACCCCCTAAAAAGGGATTAATTAAGATCATCGGTTGAGGGGGTACTAAATAAGAGGGGCTTAAGATGGTAAAGACCCAAGGTGTGAAAAGGTCACTAAGGGGTTTAAACAAAGACAGGTAGTCCTCGAATACTGACCACAACTGGGACCAGAATTTCCACTGCTAAGCAAGGTGGGTTTTAAGGGAATCATGCTCAATTTACTACGTTTCTTGCCATGGCTGCCCAGTGATTCACTGCTGTTGTTAAATGAACCATGTGGCTATTAAGCTAAACCACCTTCCCCCATTGATTTTGCTTATCAGAAGCCCATTGGGAAGGTTGCAAATGGCGATCACATGCCCGAGAGATGCTGTAACTGTTAAAAATACTGGCTGTCAAGTGCCCAACGTTTGATCACACAACTGGGAAGCTGGTGTGTGACTATCATAAGTGCAAAGACTGGTTGTAGGTCACTTTCTTCAGCGCCATCGCAACTTTGACCTGTCACTACAAAGAGGATTGGAGGTGTCATGCCTCTGTTGGAATCTGATTCCGAGGGGGAGGTCAAGCAGCTGACAGGGAGTGGGAGTGTGGCTCTGGTGGCTGTGGAAGAAACTGGGAAGGCCACAGTCTGGCTGGGCAGAGCAGAGAAGAGGTAGAGCAAGGGAGAGGGAATTCAGAGGAAGATCCAGGCCCACCCCTTCTTCATCCTAGGGCATGCAGGGAGGAATATAGAAGAGAGCAATGTGAGTTGCATGGCTTATGGGGGAGGAAAGGGCCCTGATTCCCTTCATTAGCTGCAGCTGGGAACACAGTGTTTAAAAAGGGAAGTTACGCACAGTAAAGTTGCTGGAAGCAAACTGAGTTCTCTTTGTGGAGGCTTATCTGGGTTCCTGGCGTCTTCCCAACTGTGTGTGTTTTCTTGGCCTTTCAAGTCTGCAATTCCTTATCCTGCCCTGTCCAGTTAATTGCTGCAGCGTGGTTTGTGTGGATTTTTATGTACAGTTTATATGTGCTTTGTTTTCGGACTGAATTTCCTCCAGTTAAAGACTGTTCTTGAGAGAGTTTTCTCTCCAGCTGAAGGTAACTGGATATTGGGGGCAAAGTTGGAGGTATTAAAGGGACTTTTCTTACTTATGTGACTGTGTTGCCTTTGTGCCACGCCTCGGGTCATCACTGGAGGACTGGAGGCTAAAACATACATAGAATGGAATTGGGCATGATGAATTTAATGAAAAGAAAAACTTGGGTTGACATGATAGTAGTGTTGCAATATTTAAGGGGTTGTCACAAAGAAGAGGGAGTCAAGCTATTCTCCAAACCACCTGAAGATACAAAAGGATGGATATAAAGGATGGAAACTAATCAAGGAGAGAAGCAACCTAAGAACTAAGAAGAAACTTTGTGACAGTTAGAACAATTAATCAATGGAATGAAGTTGTGGGGACTCCAACACTGTACTACTTGATGTTTCAGAAGGAGGTGCCATGTGCTCACCATGTTCACTGTTATGGGACAGAAACCTGACCAAGTTCTCCCTATTCAAATGGTCTGAAAGATCCCCAAAAATAATTAAACCACCTTTTCTGACTTCATATTTGTGTGAAACTTAGAAATAAGGACCCGGTCCCTGACAATTAGAACAATTAATCAGTGGAATGACTTGCCTACAGAGGTTGTGTGTGCTCCATCACTGGAGGTTTCTAAGAATAAACTGGATGACTATATGTCTGAAATGGGATAAGGGGTTGGACTAGAAGATCACCAGGGTCCCATCCAACTCCTTTATTCTATTCCATAAATATTCTACAACTAAATGAATGGTTGTAAGTTGAGGATTACTTGTAGTTAAACGAGGTGGGGATGTTTGGGTTTATTTTATTTTTTAAACAGTCTTTGTTGTTGTGGAGTGAATGTCAGTCTTACCTATTCTCCAAAGATGGTGGTGGGCTTTTCCTGAGAAAGCCCAGCCCTAAGCTTACTTAACAGAATAACAGAGTTGGAAGGGACCTTAGAGGACTTCTAGTCCAACCCCCTGATCAAACTGGAAACTCATCTCAGACAAATGATTGTCCAATTTTTAAAAACTTCCAGTGTTGGAGCATTCACAACTTCTGGAGGCAAGTTGTTCCACTGATTATTTGTTCTCACTGTCAGGAAATCTCTCCTTAGTTCTAGGTTGCTTCTCTCCTTGAAGAGTTTCCACCCATTTGCTTCTTGTCCTACCGTCAAGTGCTTTGGAGAATAGCTTGACTCCCTCTTCTTTGTGGCAGCCCCTCAGATATTGGAACAGTGCTCTCATGTCTCTCCTAGTCCTTCTTTTCATGTTTGTTATGTGTTAGCATAAAATCGTCTTCCAAGAAGAATTAATAAAAATGGACTTAGGAGAACCTTTGGGTGGGCTGATGTTGAAAAAGTTGTCATCAAAATTTCTCAAGCATCCCTTTCAGATCGTGTGACATCTAGAGGCCTTTAAAATAAACAGATTAAAAACTCAGAATTGTGTATTGAAATAAAATATTTTTAGCATATGAAAGTTTTTCCTTATGCTGTCATTTCTAACTTAGGGAGATCTCTTAGGGTTGATGCCAAATATAATGTGCCATCTGAACTGGGCTCCCCATATGTCATCCTTAGTGAAGCGTGCAAGCCAGTGCCTGCATTTCCTGTGTCAGATGGGGAGAGCACATTTTTCTCCCTCTGTCCTGGCCACTTTTTACAGAGGCATGATTGGGAGCATTTTAACAAACTGCATCTCTGTTTGGTTTGGTGGCAGCAGCGCCTCAGATAGAAAGTCCCTACAGAGAGTAGTAAGGACAGCCAAGAAGATCAAAGGAAGGTCACTTCCTGTCATTCAGGATACTGCTTATAAGCACTATGAGTTTAGAGCTCAAAGCATTATTGGAGACCCCACACACACCCTCTTCACGGTCTATTTCTGTTGTTCCCCTCTGGGAGGAGGTTTCAAAGTATTTCTAACAAGACTACCAGATTCTGTAACAGTTTTGTTCCCTAGGTCATCCATCTGGTAAACTCTCAAGATTCATTTTTCTCACCACGTACATGTATACATCCAGACTAGACTGCGTTGTTTCTGAATAGAATAGAATAGAATAGAATAGAATAGAATAGAATAGAATAGAATAGAATAGAATAGAATAGAATAGAATTCTTCATTGGCCAATTGTGATTGGACACACAAGGAATTTGTCCTGGTGCAAATGCTCTCAGTGTGCATAAAAGAAAAGATACATTTCTCAAGAGTCAAGAATCATCAGATACAACACTTAATGATAGTCACTGGGTACAATAAGCAATCAAATCATACTAGGAAACAGTCAATATGAAGCGTAAGGATACAAACGACAAAGTTACAGTCATACAGTCACAAGTGGAATGGGATGGGTGATAAGGAGTGACGAAAAGATTAATAGTAATAGTAATGCAGACTTTGTAAATAGTTGGACAGTGTGGAGGGAATTATTTGTTTAGCAGAGTGATGGCATTCAGGAAAAAACTCTCCTTGTGTCTAGTTGTTCTGGTGTGCAGTGCCCTATAGCATCGTTTTGAGGGAAGGAGTTGAAATAGTTTGTGTCTGGGATGTGAGAGGTCTGTAAATATTTTCACAGCCCTCTTTATATGTGGTATATGTGGATATATACATAATTCTGTATTATTAGTATTCTGACCCTGATTAGTGTACATTCACAGTGACAATAATATTTTTCTAAGCTCTAAGTTATAGGTGTGCAGGAACTAAGGCAAGGAACGGGAACTCACCCTGTTGTGCAGCGCTGGGGTCTCAAACCTTTCCAGCTGACAAGCTTAGCATCTTTAACCACTGAGCCATTGATAGTACTATCCAAATTGGTATTCTTTCCATACGTTGATGAAGATGTCTGTGCCTCCAAGTCAATGTTGACTCATATCACCATGATTCAGTCCTGACAGTAAATCAGTTTTGCAAGGCAGAGGCCAAATAAAATTCTTTACTGTTAAAAAGAGTAAAATGAACATAAGGAAAAGGAAAACTATTAATAGGGCATTTCCTCTGAGAAACGTCTTAGGGTCAGTGAGAAAAGTTGATTTTTAGGATGTGGTAAGTATACTGTATTCCTCTAACAAGTTTAGAGAGAAAAAAGAGATTCTATTTATAGCATTCCAGTTCTTGTATCAAGAATCACACCTAATGCATTTCCATGTCTTTCCTTATTACTACAAAGGCTGTTTCTTTTCCTGTGAGTCCTTCAGTTTTACTCTATTATTTATAATTTACTTCATTTATTAAATTTGCCGTGCATCTGGCTGTGAGGCAATGCTATACTTTTCCTTGGAGAGTTATTATCATTCCCATATTACAGTCAACCTCCATAATACCTGCATAACATCTTCACACACAAACCTTGTTTTGCAGATGTATCCTAGAGCACAGATGAGATTTAGCTTGCATAGCAGTTTTCCCCAAACTCCATCTCATTGGAGGTTAATACTTGGATGTATCAGGACCAGCAAAACCGTAACAAAGAATTATCAATTAGTACTAATTATCAAGCAGTAATGACGACTCAGTTGGCATCCACAGGACCCCGGGATTAAATAATCTGTGGATAATGATCCAAATCTCAAATTTCACAAGGGTTCAGGTGAAGATGTCAGCATCTTCTAAAGATGTTTTTAAAAGAGTTTGGGAACAGTAAGTGTTCTCCTAGTTTTCAGGTTGGTCTATTGCAGTGTGTGTTTAAATATTTTTTAAAATAGAAAATAGAAATAAAGATAATGGACAAACGGGGAAAGAAAGGGAGACAGAGGGAATAAAAGAGGGAAGGGGGAAGAAGAATTAAGAAATGAAAATTGACTTCTGACATTTTTGATGTAGCAAATACATAGCAAAGTTATAATGTCAATTTTTTAGCTGTGCCACCGGCCAATAACCACCAGCCATTTCTGTAACAGTAACAGGCTTAATTGTCAAAAACCAAAGATTTGCCTTTTTTCTTCTTTCACACAAAAAATCCAGAAATGGTTTCCCCATGACCGAAAAGCTACATTCTCGTCCCTAATTCATGGAGTCAAATTTGCCGTCTCTGTCAGTTCCATCATCTTTTCAACCCAATTTTCCATTGTGGGGTTTAGGCTATTGCAATATGTTCTTGAAGCTGCCTTTCATAATCATTCAAAAAACTTCCCTGAGTGCAGAATGCAACTGCTGGCTTGTTAATGGGTAAGATACAACTGTTTCCGCAGTTTTGCAATGCATTCTGGACACTGCATTAGCTGGCTATATATTTCCCAGCAGAATTCAAAGTGCTTGTTATTATTTAGGAAGTCTTACATGGCTTTGACCCAGATTACCTTCTGGATTGTCTTCTCCAGATAGAGTCTGCCCATTTTTTGCAATTAAACCAGGACTGGGAGGTGTTGGATCTCTGCCTCCTCAAGATCCAGGCAGTAGATCTTTTCTGCAGCTGCTTCAGTTTGTGTGAAATGGATTAATTTTAACTTCATGATTGGTCTCATTCGAGACAACAATGAATCCGCATAAAGATGGGAGGTTGTACAACTTGCCTCATGGTGTAACTGGAACTGAACACACTCAAAATCGTAGAAATTGTGGTAGACTTTAGGATAAACCCTCCCATACTACCACCTCTTAAAATACTAGACAACACAGTATCAACAGTAGAGACCTTCAAATTTCTAGGTTCTATCATATCACAAGATCAAAAATGGACACCTAACATCAAAAACGTCATCAAAAAAGTACAACAAACGATGTTCTTTCTGCATCAACTCAGAAAGCTGAAACTGCCCATGGAGCTGCTGATCCAGTTCTACAGAGGAATGATTGAATCTGTCATCTTCACCTCTATAACTGTCTGGTTTGGTTCTACAACCCAACAAGACAGACACAGACAACCCAACAAGACAGACAATCCAACAAGACAGACACAGAGAGTAATTAGGACTGCAGAAAAAACAATTGCTACCAACCTGCCTTCCATGGAGGACCTGTATACTGCACAAGTCAAAAAAAGGGCTGTGAAAATATTTAGACCCTTCAAATCCTGGACATAAATCGTTTCAACTCCTACCCTCAAAACGACACTATAGAGCACTGCACACCAGAACAACTAGACACAAGGACAGTTTTTACCCAAAAGCCATCACTCTGTTAAACAAAAAATTCCCTCAACACTGTCCAACTATTTACAAAGTTTTCACTACTATTACTATTAATCTTCTCATCACTCCTTATCACCCATCCCCTCCCACTTGTGACTGTATGACTGTAACTTTGTTGCTTGTATCCTTAGGATTTATATTGACTGTTTCCTTGTATGATGTGATTGCTTAGTGTACCCTATGACTATCATTAAGTGTTGTACATTATGATTCTTGATGAATGTATCTTTTCTTTTATGTATACGGAGAGCATTTGCACCAAGACAAATTCCTTGTGTATCCAATCACACTTGGCCAATAAAGAATTCTATTTCTATCTATTTCTATTTCATTATTGCCTAAACCAGAGCAACTTTAAGAGCTCTGTTTTCAATGCCAGAGGATTGCAGGAGGCCATTGCACCTGAAAACGGAGCTTGGGAGCACCATGTGTAGCCCTCCCCAGTTCTATTTTCGCTGGCAGAGGCACCATGGGCCGCTTCTTCGCTATTTTCTAATCATCCCATGGGCCGATCCAGCCCATGGGCCTTGAGTTTGACACCCCTGATACAGTACAAGGGAAAAGTAGATAGTGAAAAAGAAGCGTTCAGTACCACACTCTTCTCCTTCCTTTCATTCTTTTTCTCCCAAATAGCTACTACTTAGTATTTTTTTAGTATTTATTAGTATTTATTTGATTTGTCAATCACTTACAAGATACAGGTATAAGAATAAACATAGTTTTGAATACATGACATAGATACTTATAAGAAAAATAAAAAGAAACAATAGGACACAGACGGTAAGCACGATTGGTGCGCTTATGCACGCCCCCTACAGACACCTCTTAGGAAAGGGGTGAGGTCAATAGTAGACAGTCTAAGGTTAAAGTTTTTGGGGTTTGGGGAAGAAACTGCATAGTCAGGTAGAGTATTCCAGACATTGATCACTCTGTTGCTGAAGTCGTATTTCCTGCAATCAAGTTTGGTGTAATTAACCTTGAGTTTGTATCTATTGTTTGCTCTTGTGTTGTTATGGCTGAAGCTGAAGTATTCATTGACAGGTAGGACATTGCAATGTATGATTTTTATATACTATACTTAGATTGGACCGAAGGCGGCATAGTTCTAGGTTTTCTAGGTCTAGAATTTCAAGTCTGGTGGCATAAGGTATTCTGCAATGAGTAGAGGCTCGGGGAACTCTTCTTGTGAAATATTTCTGGACTTTTTCAATTGTGTTAATATTTCTGGACTTTCAATTGTGTTAATATCAGATACATGATATGGGTTCCAGACTGATGAGCTGTATTCAAGTATAGCTCTAGCAAAAATTTTGTATGCTCTAGTTAATAGTGTGATATTACCAGAGAAGAAACTACGTAGGATAATAATAATTTATGTAGGATAATAATAATTTAATAATATGAGCCTCTGTGGCACAATGGTTAGAGTGCAGTACTGAAAGCTATTCCTGCAGCCAGCTGCCTATAATTTGGCAGTTCAAATCCCACCAGGCTCAAGGTTGACTCAGCCTTCCATCCTTCCGAGGTGGGTAAAAGGAGGACCCAGATTGTTGGGGGCAAGAGGCTGGCTCTATAAACCACTTAGAGAGGGCTGTAAAGCACTATAAAGCAGTATAGAAGTCTAAGTGCTATTGTTATTTCTACTTGGCTTTAAACTTTATTGCTTACATTCGTTTGAGTCATTTGTTCTGTGACCAACCTCCCACTTTTCTTCAAAATCCACAATCTAAATGTGTTAGCCCGCTTTGCTGTAGAATACGTCTTATGTAAGTTGATTCCTGCTTGAATCAACTTAGCTTTCTATTGTGTATTATAAAATAGTTTTCCCCCTGAGATCCGGCAGCCTGCATCAAACTTCTTAGGGTGTTTTTTTTAAAATATATATTTTTTGAAAACTGCAAAAATCAGTCCTTTCCCACATCTGCCTTTTGCCTATGTTTCATGGGCTGATGTAGTTACTTTATAATAGATAAAGTTATATTTTAATTTTTTTAAAAAATTCTGTTTCGGCTTTTGGCTCTGATGGTTATTTTCTTTGGAGGTTCTTATTGGAAGTTGCTTGGAATCTATTCAAGCAATCAGGCATTAGCAATGGACTAAATAAACAAGTAAATTATTTTAGAAATTAACAACTCTCTGGAGTGTGCAACTGACGTTTTATGAGTTGAGCCAGTCATGTGAGATTTCAGGCAGGTTGACAAAATTATTCTTGGATCAGTGCTAACAAGAGTTAAAAAAGCAGTAATTTCAGGGAATAATCCATAAATGTTGACAAGTTTAAGTTATATTTGCTTGCCAAAAGAAGGGAGGAGAAAGAAGAGGAGGAAGAGGAGGAGGAGGAAGAGGAGGAGAAGGGGGAGGATCTTTGGTGCTCTCTGAGCTTGGTTGTTTTCTTACAGACATTTCATTACCAAACTAGGTATCATCATCATCTGTACTAGGAGGTAGGAGGAGGAGGAACCTGAAAGTCCAATTCTCTTTCTCTACACAGGGACCAAAGACCCCACTTGCAAACTTATGGCTTTGTCCCTGGAGAGGAACTTCTATTCTACTGCCCAGGGGACAGTGCCAAAACTGAGGTGCAGCCAGATCCTCTTCTCATGTTTAACCTTGCCATGTTTAGAACCGGGGGAAAACAAGGCAGGCATTCTTTGAAAAAGAAAGAAACCAAGATGCTATGAAGCTTTGACAAAGGAGAGTAAGAGGTGGGGGGTGAAATAGCAGTTTCCACCAGTGAGGAGCTGCCCCACCCTTCAGCCGCTGAGGAAGTGCTGCAAAACCACCCAGCTTTCCTCTAGAATTATATATAGCACAGGTTGAGCTACATGCAGTTCATTGCCTCAGATTTGTAGAGCCCTCGTGATGGTCCAGCAATATAACAGGATAACAGAGTCAGAAGGGGTCTCGGAGGTCTTCTAGTCCAAACCCCTGCACAAACAGGAAACCCTGTACCATTTCAGATAAATCATTATCCAGTCTCTTCTTAAAAAACCTCCAGTGTTGGAGCATCCACAACTTCTGGAGGCAAGTTTTTCCATGGAGTCATTGTTCTCGCTGTCAGGAAATCCCTCCTAGAACTAAGTTGTTTCTCTCCTTGATTGGTTTCTATCAGTTGCTTCTTGTCCTGCCCTCGGGTGCTTTGGAGAATGGATTGACCTTCTTTGTGGCAGCCCCTCAAAAATTGGCACACTGCTAGCACCGCTATGCAAAGAGAATGCTCATTTCAGATCAGAGTAATGGGTGGGAAGACACCAGAAAGACCAACTAGATCCAATTATGGATTAGATTTTCTGTCTGAATCTATGGCTTCAGATGATACTAGGATTTAGGGGTTTTTAAGCCAGGGGTCTTATATAGAGACTAACTCTATATCTGTGCTTTGCTACGAAACTATGTAGTTGGGCTTAGTTTGGGGGGAGGAAAATAAGGGGGCAAAAATTCTGCCTCTGCCTACCAGCATCCATCAGCTATTCATCTGGCTAGCGTCCTGTCAGTATGTGAGAGAGTTGAGGGCTGTTTGGAAACTGAATCAGCATCTGCTGTGTGAGCAAGGAGACAACAAGGAGCCTGGGCTTGGCTTAGCTCAACTGTTCTGTACTAAAGTTGCTTGGTGCTGTGAAACTCCTCTGCTTGTGTTTTGCATTTGGAAGAGATTTCTTTTCAGGTGGGGAGGGAGAGTAGAACTCCTTAGCGTCAGAGCGTGTTAATAATAATAATAATAATAATAATAATAATAATAATAATAATAATAATAATAATAATAATAATAATAATAATAATAATATAGGAAATACTAATGCTCTGATGGTCATTTCAAAAAATCCTTTCGTAGTGAGCACTTAGAAGCTAAGAGGAACATGCATTCCAAATTTCAAGGTTTACAATTCTGGAGATTTTTTGATGAAGCATGAGTGGTATTTCGCTTTTATACTATATATATAGATTCATCTTTTACACCCTGATCTTTCTCCCTCTACAGGAATTCTAGGATAAGGAGGAAAAGGATGAAGTGATGGATGCCAGCATCTGATGCATCACTGTTGTCAGAAGGATGATTTTGACATGTTTTACATCATCCACATGATGATGTCATGACACGGATGATATCATTTACCTTCCCTGAAAATACCCATTAAAAGGAGTAGGATCTGATACATCCAATTTTCTTTTATACATTAAAGAATTTGGAGGGTTTCTGAACTCTGGCTTGTAAAGTAGCATGATTTTCTGGCTGGATTCATGCAACAGATTTAATCTATGTTTAACGGAATCATGTTTTGCTGAATCAGTCCAATGTCCAGGATGCACAAAACACCCTGAGTTATGAAGCAGCTAAGCATATGTTTTACTCCTGGGCATTCTCTGTGGCAGATTTATAGCTCTTTGATCATTGCACCACACAATTGTATGGATGGAGCAGCTCTCTTATAAGACAGAAAAAAAATGGCTTTCTTTTTAGCCGGATTTCCAAACTTTTACAACAACAACAACAGCCCTCATATAATTAGGCAGACAACAAGTGAAGGCAGGTATGTTATAGGAAGAAGCTCAGGCACTCTGCGTTTGTCCGAAGCATTTATCCAAAACATGTTGAAACATAAAGCGCGGCTGAATGAAGCAACCCATTCTTACTACCGTAAAGTCCTCTTTTTTGAGAGGACTTAACCCCTCCCTAGGAAAAGGGAATAAGGAGGGGCTTTCGGTGGCTTTTCTTTTTAAACGGACTTAACTGCATCTGCTAGCTGACTCTGTTCGGAACTTTCTCTCTTACTGAGGAAATTGCAGCTTGTTTTTTTTTTTCATGCCCAGATAATTTTGCTGATTTCTTTCTCATCATCTCGGAAAGGCAGATTTCTCTCTTACTGAGGAAATTGCAGCTTGTTTTTTTCTTTTCTTTTCATGCCCAGATAATTTTGCTGATTTCTTTTTCATTAACCCGGAAAGGCAGATTTCCTTCTTTCTAGTATTTTTTTTCTTCCCACCCCTGGAACTGAAGTCATTTTCCCCCCACGATCTGGCTACACGTGGAAGATCACCTGCGTAGCTTGGAAGCTTCCAAGGGACGGCTGTCCAGAGACGTTGCAAAGTAAGTCGTTTGGTTGAAATTAAGAAGCGTCCCCGACTTTAGCTAAGTTGCGATCTTTGGGAAACCTTTACCGTTGGGGAGAGAATGTGCTGGAGGGGTTATGTTTTCCTCATTGACATTTTTTTTCTTTTTTTTTTTTTTTGGTCTTTGCAAAGTCGACTCCGTTCTATTTGGTCCGTCCTTCTGCCCAATGATGGTTGAGATGACCATCAAGTAATGCGATAAACGAGGTAGACTTAAGCAGGAGGAAAAAAAAACGGGGATCTTGGCGCAAGAAAGGTGTTACGCTATGAGCTGAATTTTTCTATTACTGCTTTCATTGGTGGGTTATCCTCCCCTCCCCCCAAAAAAGATCGTTTTTAGAATCGGGGACTGATAATCTTCTCATTAGGAAGAGAGATGCTTATTTGTATCTTAGACTCTCCATCTGGCGAATCTCAAGAACAATTTAAGCACCTGAAGGCACTTACTTTGGAGCACGTGAATGCCTGAAACCTGCTTTGCATAATGTGATGAGGCTTGCACAATCCCTTTTTATGACTGCTCTATCACTACCCCTTTACTGAGAGAGAGAGAGAGAGAGAGAGAGAGATTCATTCCTCTGACTTCAAATACACAAGTTATGAATTATATCACCCCATTATCTGTGCCTTACTTGATTCAACTCTATCCGGTTAATATTACAAATCTTATACTTATTGCATTTGGCATGACATTAACCTGTGCCCTTATGGGGGGGAGCAGGAGATGCCAAAATGTTTGCTTACCAAATCGATGATTGAATGAGAGTTAGTGCTTGTCCTGTCCATACCTGAGTGGGCATAGACCCTGGTGGCTGACCAGTAACCCCCACTTTGTATGTCCCCATGAATAAGCAAGACAAAAACTTGCTACTGGTTTGTTTAGTTTTTTTGCATACCTTTAACTTATAGCCTTACCTGTCTGCCTGTTTTAAACACAGCTTGGGTCTTTTGGCATCCTGCCTATATGGATCCATTCACTCTTTCTACAAAGCATTTGTTGACTTACCGGGTGAAAAGAGGAAGAAATAATTAAAGGTGTTATAAAGTGCATTGCAGAATAAATATTTCTGAACTCAGTCTGGTGTTCTAAAGCTATTGCCTAAGGCAGGGGTATCCACCCTTGGTAACTTTAAGACTTGTGGACTTCAGCTCCTAGAATACCCTAACCAACTCCATTCTGGGAGCTGAAGTCCACAAGCTTTAAAGTTGCCAAGGGTGGACACCCCCTACTCTAAAAACCGATAAGGAGGCAGAAAAGTAGGATGAATTTCTGAAACTGGATGTTAAGGTAGGAATAGATGGTTGTCTCAATGGGACTTGAGAGACATTTTAGGATTTTCATCTGAAGATTAGAAGGGAAGCATTGAGGTCTTGCTTTTTGCACATAGACCTAATATGGATCAATGGAGAAATAAGGACCCGTCAGCTATAAGTTATCCTCTGTTTTCAGGGATAACAAACATAGCTGTATACTCTTGTTGGAAAGCCACTATGTTCCAATGGAGATACGTTCGGTTTCAACCAGGAAGTCTAGTTTGATTAATTCCCAACCCTGCCGTGTCGATTATTGGACATTTGACTAATCTAGCAGGATGCAATAGAGATTTGAAATGAGATTTATTTATATTGGTAAGAACCAAAATGGTAGATTCTACTTTCAGATAACATACTGGAGAAGAGAGACATTTGTAATAGATTTTGGCTAGGTCTCAGACCAGATTAAACCAATTTGGTCCAATTGTAGGACTACTCAAGACTACAAACTGCACCAAACCGATTGGGTGGTACCACAATGCTTGAAAGTAGTTTTTTTAAAAAAAAATTTATAAAAACTTCAGAAAGCCATATATTGCACCAGAGTTAGAAATCATGTTATTTTTCAGCTTTTTCCCTGGAAAAATTGGAAGGGGAAAAATGGAAAAGACTGGTGCGCGCATGCGCACCTTTTATTAGGCACTCTCACATTTTAATAATGGCCAAGTAAATTTTGCATGCTCAGATCAGTGAGTAAGCTGGCCATCATTCAACATTTGCATTCCTCCAAATGTTGTGATACAATTCTCCAGACAAAACATCGTGCAAAATTGCATTCCAGTAAAAAGAATATCCATAAATATATTAGAAAAAATGTGTGTATGTGTGTGTTTTCCACAAAGTATGCACAGAAAAATGAGCAAGAAAGCTTTGTGCAAAAGTAGAAAACTGAACTGAACTGAATGACACTGAAGAAAAAAAGCAAAACTGATGATTTCATAAACCATTTTATTGATGCATTAATAAGTGAAAGCATTTAATAAAATAACGTATTAATAAACCTTCATGAAACAGTCTATAATAAGGTTAGATATTTGTCCTCTTGGCATTTTTTGGTGCAATCCAGCTCTAATCCACCAATTACTTAACCCAGGCATTGCAACATTTTGGGACTTTAAAAATCAATGCAGTCTTTTCTTTCTCTTCTGCATTCATTCATGACCTTGCCTTGGGCAAGTCTTTCCAGCTGACATCACAGCTCCTGAGAATATAGGGGGAAGTGAGAAAACAATGTACAGAAACAGTCTAAAATTGAGCTTAGGGACCCAAAGTGTGCTTACCTGCTTGAGAACCCTAGACTCAAAAGGCTGGAAAGGACCTAGTTCCAATCACCTGCCAAGGCAAAAGTCTTTCCACCATCTCAGATAAATGATTGTCCAATCTTTTTTTGAAAACCTCCAGTTATGGAGCACCCACAACACGTAACATTGAACAAATTACAAAAAGCAATTTTAGGATTTCCACAGTTTAGTTTCCCTATTTATAAGAGTTACCTGCCAGTGGAGAAAACCACCCACTGGAGATTCTCCTTAATGTTTGATAGAACAACGAGGAACTTAGGAGGAAGTGTCTATTTACTTGTCCATGGGTCTGACTAATGTCTCTTTGGCACAGAGATGTATTTATGGTCACAAATTCCACCGCCAACCCAATTTAAATTCTTATATAAGTATTTACAGTTCTCTCTTCACTGTGTTTAGAATTGCATGCTTCTACCTGCATCTTTCCATCTTTAAATAATGGATGGGATTCAAAATTTTTTTTACTACCAGTTCTGTGGGCGTGGCTTGGTTGGTGTGGCAGGGGAAGGTTACTGCAAAATCCCCATTCCCTCCCCATCCCACTAACCTGCTTTCCAGCTCCGTTCTCCTGTGCAGGGCAACCAAAGAAGACACAGCTGATCAGCTGGGACTCGGGAGGCAGAGAACAGATGGGGTTGGCGGGGCCAGTCAGAGGTGGTATTTGCCGGTTCTCCTAATTACTCAAAATTTCCACTACTGGTTCTCCAGAACTGGTCAGAACCGGCTGAATATACCACCTCTGCCATGGACCATTGCATGCTAGCCCACCCCCCATCCTCCACATATGTTACATAGTACATATATAGTTACCAAGCATGCTCACTAAATGCTTGATAACTCAAATGAATTTTAGCCAATTGAAGAATACATTCCAAACTCAATATATATGAACTGTACAGAAAGTAATTTCTTTCCTTTTAAGGGCCCTTCACCCTATACTTGGCTGTATGTGAGTGGGGGGAGTATCTTTCTACTTATGTGTAAATAAAGAGATATTAATCTAGCTTTCTGGATCAAATCTTATTTTGACAAAGAGCACACCTCCATGGTTTATAGCTAACAAGCAGGTGAAACAGTTGAGCTTGCAAATAGACAAACATGCCATCTAAAGAGTCTTGGCATTTCAAAAGAAATAGAGGTTTTTTAACACATTTTTTAAAGCAGACTGCAGCTGATTTAGAAATTAGCTCAGCTAATTTATTTCATGGAATCACAGAAGTCCACGGCTACTTTTCAGCTGGCACTGAATTCTTGCTCACTGGTGGTCTGCTTTTTAATTTATTAATCTACATATATAAAAGTGAAATGCCATTCCTGCATCATCACAAAATCTCCAGAACCGTAAAGCCTACAAACTTGAAATTTGGCACGCATCTTCCTCTTGGCTTCTAGGTGCTCACTAAGAAAGGATTTTTCAAAAGAACCATCAGAGCATTAGTATTTTGTATATTATTATTATTAACATGCTCTGATGCTAAGGAGTTCTACTTGCCTTCCCCACCTGAAAAGAAATCTGTTCCAAATGCAAAACACAAGCAGAAGGGAAGGGAATCCCTGGCCTAGGCTGAAGCCAAGCCTCTAAAAAGACACTGGACCGGAAGGGAGGGAGAAAGATGAGGAATGAAATTCATGAATAAGAAGAGCCGTGATAAAATAATGAAGAAAAGGAGAAGATGTCTCGAAGGGAGGCTATTCCTGCTGCTCCATCTACCTGACAAGATGACTCGATAGAAGATAACATTTGTAGTTCTTGGTACTCTCTAAACTGAGTTTCTTTGCAAACATTTCAGATGTCATATATATAAACAGAGAGCAAATCCCACTTCCTTTGAGCACTGATGATAGCAATAGCACTTAGATTTATAGTATTTTACAGCCCTCTCTAAGACAATCTGGATCCTCATTTTACCCACCTCAGAAGGATAAAAGGCTGAGTCAACCTTGAGCCTGGTGAGATTCAAACTGCTGGCAGTGGGCAGAGTTAGCTTGTAATACTGCATTCTTGGCACTGGGAAGGAAGGAAAGGGAAGGGAGGGAGGGAGGGAGGGAGAGAGGGAGAAAGGAAGGAAGGAAGGAAGGAAGGAAGGAAGGAAGGAAGGAAGGAAGGAAGGAAGGAAGGAAGGAAGGGAGGGAGGGAGGGAGGGGAAGAGCAATAGCACTTAGACTGATATACCACTTCACAGTGCTTTACAATCCCTCTCTAAGCGGTTTACAGAGTCAGCCTCTTGCACCCAACAATCTGGGTCCTCATTTACCCACTTCAGAAGGATGGAAGGCTGAGTCAACCTTGAGCCTGGTGAGATTTGAACTGCCAAATTGCAGGCAGCCGGCAGTCAGCAGACATAGCCTGCAATACTGCACTCTAACCACTGTGCCGCCATGGCTCATCAATGTTACCTAGTTGGGTAATGAAATGTTTGCAAGAAGACAAAGCTCAGAGAGTACCAAGGATCACACAGTCCTTCTCCTCCTCTTCTTCTTCTCCCTTCTCCTACCTCCTAGCACTGATGATGTTACCTAGTTAGGAAATGAAACATCTGCAAGAAAACAACCAAGCTCAGTGAGCACCAAGGACCACACGGTCCTCCTCCTCCACTCCACAAACCCCTTTCCCATCTAGCACTGGTGATATTACCTAATTGGGCAATGAAATGTCTGCAAGAAAACAACCAAGCTCAGAGAGCATCGAGGACTCCCCATTGATAGATGGCTGCCCAAAATTATAATCTTCAATTGGGAGAAAAAAAAACCCACCAGCTTATATTTTCCACATAGCAAGATGGGAAAATGATCAGATTCAGCAGTAATCTTTCCATAGAACTGAAGACCTCTGAGTTCAGTCACAGTACAGATAATATTGAATTAAATGTTTGGTTTGGCTTTCCATAATCTCTTCTCATCTCCATTTTAGGAAGTTTTCTTCAATGATGAAATAGTTGCTTTTGGGTAGGGAGTGGACAATTTCTGCTTTAAAAGACAACATGTGTCTTTGCAAAGTATATCCAGGCAGGTCTCACCAATTGCCTTTTTTGACCGCTGGGTTAAAACTTAAGGAAAAAGGTTGGATGAACATCTGGATAACCACTAATTTCTCATCTCTAACAAATTACAGGCAGGTTCGTATTTCAGGCTAACCCCTTGACTGGGCTCCGATTATGTGCTTAACCAGATCAGTTGCAAACCTAATGACTTAACGTGCCTAACATGCTAAGCCTGGCTAGTTTTTAGCCTTTATCAGGTCAGTGACAAAGCTGATGGCTTAGTTTGCTTTAACATAGACAACTAGGCTGATTGTTTTCATTGCTTGGGATGTTCTGTGAAACCAGAAATCTGATTAGCTTCCGATTCTACCTGGAAAATCAGAAAATAGGTCAATTCAGCAACATGTTTAAGCAGGTTCTTGGAACCCAGCCACTATGTAAATGGTTGTTTACATCACCCAAGGGATGTGGAGACCGCAAACTGGGTGAAATCTACCAATGTTGTAGGTGTGCCTTCTCAAATTTTTTTTTCAAAAGTTACCACCTGTTTGTTTTGAATGTGGAAGGAGATGCTTGACAACTGACTCACGTTTATGACAGTTGCAGTATCCGGGAAAAGTGTGTGTTTGTGTGGGTGGGTGTGTGGGTGTGATGCAATCCCCTTTTGCGACCTCCTGCCAAGCAATGTCAATGGGAAACCCGATTCCCTTAACAACCACGGTATTAATTTGACAACTGCAAGTGATTCAGTAAACAACTGTGACCGGAAAAGTCATAAAATAGGGCAAAACTAATTTCTCACTTAACGACATAAGTTTTAGGCTCAATTGTGGTTGTAAGTAGAAGACTACCTGTATTGCACTGGAGCAGAATCCTTTACAGGTACTCCTCGGCTTACAACAGTTCATTTAGTGACAATTCAATGTTACAGCGGCACTGAAAAAGGGGCTTATGACCATTTCTCACATTTAACAACCACTGGTAAGTCTCAAGTCCCGCAATTTCCAAAGGCAATTTCTGTTCCGTGGGTTGATTGTGAGAACTGCAGCCTTTGCTTAATGACTGTGGGTTCACTTAAGGACTGTGGTTGATTCGCTGAAGGACTGCTACAATAAAGCTTTCCAAAATCTGGTTGGTCACAATACCAAATAGTTTTATGCAGAGGTGAGTATTCAGCAGGTTCTGACCAGTACTGGAGATCCAGTAGCGGACGTTTTCAGTAGTTCGGAGAACTGGCAAATCCCACTTCTGACTGGCTCCGCCCCCATCTATTCTCCGCCTCCCAAGTCCCAGCTGATTGGCTGGGTCTACTTTGGTTGCCCTGCACAGGAGAACGGAGCTGGAAAGCAGGTTAGTGGGGTGGGGAGGGAATGGGGATTTTATGGTATCTTTCTCCTACCACGCCCACCAAGCCAGGCCCACAGAACCAGTAGTAAAAAAATTTGAATCCCAGCACTGGTTTTATGACGCTTATGACATACAACCGAACGGGCATTCAGAAACTTGGAAACCGACTCGTATTTATGACTTGCAGTGTCTTGTGGTCATGTGGTCCCCTTTTGCAACCTTCTGACAAGCAAAGCCAATGTGGGGAAGCCAGGTTCACTTAACAACCGTTTTACTAACCTAACCCTTGCAATGATTCACTTAACAACGGTGGCAAAAAAAGATTGTAAAACTTTACAAATGTCTCGCTTAGCAACAAAAATGTTGGGTTTAATTGTGAGTGTAAGTCGAGGACTATCCGTGTACCTGATTTCAATTAGATTTAGAAGGAAATTAAAAGCATTTGTTTTAGTTTGGGCAGATTTTAGTTGCTAATTTCTAAAAAAACAGCCTCCGGAACTCAAGAACCAGGTACAGCCTCTCTCCCAGCCTCACACCCTGGATATAAGCCTTCCTGGAATGAACCAAGAATGGGTTTAACCTAAAATTGTGCTGAAAAATATTTCCAGTTGCCCAACGGTGTTATTTCCCTGCAAATGAGCCTTTTCTGATCCAGCCTTAGTTTCAGGGTGCTTGCCAACTTTTTTCCCCCAAAAGTCTTAGTCACTCTTTTAAGTAGGCTTCATTGCAACACATATCTGCAAATACACTGAATAGTACACACATGCACACATACACAAATAAAAGAGACACTGATCATACGTCAAATTCATCTTCGTTATGGTCATAGGCCAGCTTAGTAACATTGTTCATATATACAAGCACTTATATGGTATGTATTTGAAATATTTCTCGGCAATCTTTTTGAGTTCAGCTTTTCCAAAGCAGCATTGCTCAATAATGTAAAATACAATAAAGTTTGTTTAAGAGATCTCATTGGATAAGGGTTTTTACAAGTTCAAAACACTTATACTCTAAGTGTTAACACTTGTAACTTACCAGTGTTAACACTTATAACTTTAACTCTCCAGTAGATAATTAACTGGCATCAAATCTGATTTTTTTTGAGGTCATGGTGCTTCATGGTACTAACCTTAAGAGACTTTTCTTGTCTTTCCATCTAAAGGTAATAATTTACAGGCTGCTTTCTTTGATTTAGAGATCATGCTGTCAATATTTAATGTTAGCTATATCAGAGGTGGTATTCAGCAGGTTCTGACCAGTTCTGGAGAACCGGTAGCGGAAATTTTGAGTAATTCGGAGAAGCGGTAAATACCACCTCTGGTTGGCCCCACCCCCATCTATCCTCTGCTTCCCAAGTCCCAGCTGATCGGCTGGGTTTTCTTTTGTTGCCCTGGATGGGAGAACGGAGCTGGAAAGCAGGTTAGTGGGGTGGGGAGGGAATGGGGATTTTGCAGTAATCTTCCCCCAGGAGTGAGGATTGAATGGGATTTTACAGTATCCTTCCCCTGCCATGCCCACCAAGCCACACCCACAAAACCAGTAGTAAAAACGGAGGGAGGGAGGGAGAGAGAGAGAGAGAGAGAATTGCTCTACATGCCCTACAGAAGTTATTAAAAGTTAACTGTATTTACAAGATGTATGACAGTGAGATTTCGAAGAATTCAGAAAATATGCTTCAAATAAGAAATCCTACGAGTATACCGGCAGTCTCTGGGTTAAGAATGTCTGACTTACAAATAACATACTATATTTAAAAACTGAGTTAAGTACAATGGTTCGTAATAAGGAATTTGGCTCTACTTCATGACGGTCGTGAAAAGATTTTGTGGCTTCAACAGTCCATCGGCTTCAGGGAGGACAGTGCCTTCTGACATTGTAAGTTGGATCACGTTGCCATTAGCCACTGAGCTGAATGTGTAACTTTATATTTGACTTAATTTTTTCATGGAGTCCTTAGTTGGGCTTACATTTTCGTCTTATCTGGCTTCGTAACCATGCTTCCAAAGTGTAAATCTGATGCAATTGCTCGTGATGCTTCAAAGAAAGAGGAAGCAATTGAATGGTTACAAGACCATTTATGACAAGAAAAAGAAAAGCTCCATATTCCTTTACTGCCTACTTCAAGGTAAAGATAAAATAGACACTGTACTATAAGACAAACCCTTGACTGACTAATGCTAAAATAAGAACCTGTACTGACTTACCTATAAAATCAATTTGAAGACTAACTTATCAATGGATCTTGTTTGTAACCCAGGGATTACTGCCTGTGTGACATAAGCCAGTGTTTGTGTCATGCCCCTGTCAGAATCTGACTCGGAGGGGGAAGCCAAACAGCTGACAGGGAGTGGGAATGTGGCTCCGTTAACTGTGAAAGAAACTGGGGAAGGGCAAAGTCTGGCTGGGGCAGAGCAGGGGAGAGGTAGAGCAAGGGAGAGGGAATTCAGAGGAAGACTCAGGCCCACCCCTTCTTCATCCTAGAAGGGAACAACGTGAGTTGCATGGCTTACGGGGGAGGAAAGGGCTCTGATTCCCTTCATTACCTGCAACTGGGAACACAGTTATAAAAGAGGAAGCTGTGCACAGCAAGTTGTTGGGAGCAAATGTGAATTGATCTTGTATCATTGTAGCTTATCTGTGTTCTTGGCATCTTCTTAACTGTATGAGTTTTGTTGGCCTTTCAAGTCTGAAGTTCCTTCTCCTGCCCTGTCAAGCTAATTACTTCAGCTTGGTTTGTTTGGATTTTTAGTTACAGTTTGTGTGTACCTTGTTTTGGACTGAATTTTCTACAGTTAAAGGTTGTTCCTGGGAAAGTTTTTCTCCAGCTGAAGGTAACCTGGACATTGGGGGCAAAGTTGGAGATAATAAAGGGATTCTTATTGCTTATTTGACTGTGTTGCCTTTTGCCACGCCCCAGGTCATCACAACTTGTCAACCTTGGCAAGTTTAAGACATGTGGACTTCAACTCCCAGAATTTCCCCCAGCCAGCTATAGGGAATTCTGGGAGTTGAAGTCCACATGTCTTTAGCTTTCCAGGGTTCAGAAACACTGAGATCAGGAGCTTTGCTCAGAATCTGCAAGATAAACAAGCTTTATGATACCTAAAATAAAACTTGAATTTTTCCAGATGCTTAATTCGAAAATTGCCTCTTCTGTAACCTCTGTTGATTGAAGCTTCTTCCTTCCTAAAGAGAAGGGTTTACTCATAGCGTGGTTGTCTGCCCTTTCTGCAGGCTCATTAAGAGAAAGCATCAAAGCCATTCCAAAAATGAGAGCAAGACTATCATTTCAAACAGAGCAATTCCATATCTCCAAGCCTCTTTATGGTTAGAAGTAAATGCCTAGTGGTAGGATGGGCAGCAAATAAAACATTGTTTTTATCTAGCATTGTTTGAGTCAGATAAATACGGCCAGTGATAAGACATGACAGGAAGGGGCTAAATTCTAAGTATGTAAATATTTAACCTGCTTTGGTCTTCTCAGACCTAGTCTATCCTCCTTTCTTACCTTGTCGACTCAACATAAAGAGGTGAAATAAGGATTGAATTTTCTTTCACACTGGAGATCATCACACTAAGTTTTTTTTCAGGCAAACCAACCTACATCAGTCCAATGTAGAAAGCCTCTAATTATTCCTCTGACTTATTAGTATCTCCTCTCTGGGGATGGACCTTTGGCAATGTAGATCCTTTTGCAGATAGAAGTTGACATAATTGCTTTCTTTGCTTATTTAATTGTCCTCAGTTTTATTTGGCTGTGTTTTGATTGGTAAAATAAATTATTGGTAAGGTGGTTGGTAGCTCTTAAAATGCATGATAACTGTAAATTCATTCCTCATAATACACTTTAAATACTATGGGAGAAGCCTGCAATCTTCAAGATCAGTGTATATAATGTAAAACTATATTCATTAACAAAATGTCTTTTATTCTACTAGTAAAACTACCCAATGCTTAGTTTTCCTAATTTTTGACACTATTAAATAAAATATCTATGTCTTCTCCATCAAAATACATTGAATGTAGAAGGTTACTTGCTATCTAATTCTTTCCCAACCGCGTTTTCCATAGTTTCAGTACCCTGCATTCTGAAATTTGAAACTGTTTTTCAATTCCTTGTCAATCACTTTTAAAAAAAATCCTTTTCCAGACTGATGGAATTAAGCTAGGTATTCAAGAGACTAAACTGTTCACCCAACGAGATCAATAAACAGATCAATAGAGTCAAATTGATTCCATAAGTTTGATCCTGAATCACTGTTTTTGATTCTATATTATTGCTTGGATCTTTCTACTTCCACTTAATCTCTAGACAAAGAACGTCCAACCTCTAGGTGTTGCTCTTAGCATCCTTGACCATCCTCACAGATGTAATTCAGCAACATCTAGATGTTGAATTGGAAAGGCCACAGGTCCCTAGATTACAGCGAATTGACTAAATATAGAACATTGGAACCTACCAAGTGATCATTTAGGACGTAGCTGAGATTCCTTCCTTCCATTGTACATTAATGATCCATTAAATGTCCGTAATCTTGGCTTGCAAGCTATTTTGTGCAGGCATTAATCCCGACAGTGAATATAAAGAGCTTGACCCTTGTTGGATCCAGTTGATCAAATAGATAAAGATGTTTGATTAAGAAGATAGACTGGAGAATGACTTGCTACAGTTACTACCAGAGTGCACATCAAAGATTTTTTATGGAGCAACAATATTAGACATGAAATTGCAAATGATGAGGAAGGCAGCGTTTGTGAAGCATTGTATGATTACAGGGTTGGTAAAAATGTTTCAGAAGCAACATTACTGGATGCAACACAGCTAAAGACAGGAAGTACATTCACAACTGTCTTAAAGATATTTGTTGGGGATCAAGTCAAATGGAGGATTGGAAGCTAAAACATATGACAAACAGTTTCAGGAATTGGGTATGTCTAGTTTTATGAACAGAAGGACTGGGGTGACATGATAGCAGGGGTCCAATATCTAAGGGGCTGCCACAAAGAAGAGGGGAGGTCAATCTATTTTTCCAACGCATTAAAGGCAGGACAAGAATCATTGGAACCTAATCAAGGAGGGAAATTTCCTGACAGTGAGAACAATTAACCAGTGGAACTGTGTCCAGTTTCCAAGTGATGAAATCCATTTAAAAAGAAAAGAGCAAAGTCCATCTTCCAAAACAATTCCTTTTATTTAGGAAAGCATCCAATTGGCAACGTCTGTTTTAATTCTGGATCTGACACAAACCGGAATTACAACACATAATATTGGAAATTAGGAACAGCTCCCAAAAGTCACATTCCCCAATAGAAGTAAATCAACGTTGCCTGGTGTCATCAGTCTCTACCTCCAGGTCTCAGCAGGGTCAGCTTTTGTTCCCGTGGGAAGGAAAACCACCTAGCCTAAACAATTCTCACTATCACCGCTCTTCCCACCTTAGGAATGTGGCAAGCCCCAAACCCTTCCCCCATAATCAGCAAAGAGAAAGAAAGAAAAGGAATATATAATAAGGCTAAATAAAATGGCTACGCATACGTCAATTTCGGGCTTGATGAACTACTTGCCTTCAGAAGTTGTAGGTGCTTCATCAGCGGAGGCTTTTAAGTAGAGATTGACCAACCATTTGACTGAAATGTTACAGAGTCTGCTGTCTGAGCATGGGGTTGAACTAGAACACCTTCAAAGTCCTTTCCAACTCCAATGATGATGGTGAAGTAATTGAATCCCACTAGATTCTGTTATTTTGTTTGTTATTCTGTTAAATGCCCCCATCCTCTTCACAATTCATGGCCTACTAGCCATTAGGGACAGTTGGGTATAGATATTTATTTTGCATCTGCCTGTTTTTAATCTATGAAATAGCTAATTAGAGATTATTCCCTTCTCTCATTCTTTCCGGGCAAATAAATGCATACCGAACACATTTTGGGGGGAGTGTCTTCCTGATAGGATAGACATACTTAGCTGCTAAGCTTTGCTGATTTCTATGATTTATTTCCTGAAAATGATTTTTCTGTCTGCTCTTGTTTTTTTAATACTTGCTTTGAGATTAGATTCTGATGCGCAGGCATGTTGGCGCTCAGAAAAAATACTTAAACTCGCATAGCATCTGTCCCATAAATCTAGTATGGTTAAAGCAAAAACATAAACAAGTAGGAGAATAAAATTTCCAGTGTAAGGTATTCCTGCATATCTCTGTCGGAGCCTCACAGTTTTGCCACGGGTGCATTGCACTTGGCGTTCATTTGAGCAGATGTGGAGAAAGCATGACTGTCTTTATATTTATTCTCAGTTGATCAGCTACACAGATATGACACAGGGCTGTCTTAACAGCATTATGGGCCCCAGGCAAAGCAGTGTACTGGGGCCCCTATGACAACTACTCACTGGAATAAAAATGTAAATGGTCAATAAAATTAAACCTATATTTGCATGTTAGTATTAATTTAAAAATGCAGTAAAATGTAATAAATATGTTGCTGTATTTATATGATACCAGGTGCATTGAAGGATTAACATACGCAGATTAGCATGGGGCCCCTATGCTCGTGGGGCCCATGGGCAAGTGCCCATTAGGCCCATGCAATAAAGCAGCCTTGATGTGACAATGTGTTGTGCTTGTTCGTTTTATTTTAGTGGTCACTTTAGGGTTCCAAAGTTCACCTCTTCTTTCCTTCGCTGCCCTTTGGTTTGCTGGCAATTTTGGTTTGGAGAAGGTTTAAGATGTGGCTGAAAATTTAATCGCCCAGTTTTCTTTCTCTGCTGTTTGAATTGTATACAGGCAGCCCCCACTTCAGGGACGCGGTAGCTCAGTGGCTAAGACGCTGAGCTTGTCGACCAGAAAGAGGTCGGCAGTTCAGCGGTTAGAATCCCCAGTGCCACGTAATGTTGCTTGTCCCAGCTTCTGCCAACCTAGCAGTTTGAAAGCGTGTAAAAAAATGGAAGTAGAAAAACAGGGACCACTTTGATGGGGAGGTAACTGTATTTTGTGTACCTTCGGCATTTACTCATGCCGGCCACATGACCGCGGAGACGTCTTTGGACAGTGCTGGCTCTTTGGCTTTGTAAGGGAGATGAGCACCACCCCCTAGAGCCAGAAACAACCAGCATGTATGTTAGAGGGGAACCTTTACCTTTACCTTAGACCTTACTTAATAAACTCTTGTTCTGTGACCATTCAAAGTTACAATGGTGCTGTATGAGAAGACTTATGACCGTTCCTCAAAATTGTGGCCATTGTAGCATCCCCGTGTACCATATGGTCCTGATGCCTGGCAACCAGCTTCCAATTATGATGGACACAGCATCTCACAGTCATGTGATTATCATTCCCATTCATTATCACATACCTTCAGTGCCTACAAAGTCAATGGGAAAGCCAGCAGGAAGTCACAAATGGCCATCACAGAATCATAGGATGCTGAGGCCACGTTGGATTAGCCTTAACAATCTTCTTCTTGTTGTGCCATACCCGTCATCAGATGTTGGCAATCCTGTTTTTATCAACAGTCACATGAAAAAGTGCTGCTGAGTCTTGTCCAAACCGATCCCTTAGATTTTGAAGGCATGATGTTCTTTTTCTGCCTGGACCTCATTTGCCTTCAATCTTTCCCTGCAGGATTAAGTCAAATAATATACAGATTAACAGAGTTGGAAGGGACCTTGTAGGTCATCTAGTCCAACCCCTCCTGCCCAAGCAGGGGACCCTACACCATTCCTGACAGATGGCAGTCCAGTCTCTTCTTGAAAACTTCCAGTGATGAAACTCCCACAAAATCTGAAGGCAACTTCTGCTCCATGGATTGATTGTTCTCACTGTCAGAAAATTTCTCCTTATTTCTAGGTTGAATCTCTCCTTGATCAGTTCCATCCATTATTCCTTGTCTGGCTTTTGGGTGCCTTGGAAGAGAGCTTGACCCCCTCCTCTCTGTGACAGCCCCTCAAGTATGCTGTATTTTTCCAGGCGTCGCATCACATGTCTGAAATATTCCAACTTTCGCTTTTTTATGGTTTTTATGGTTTCCCCTTGGCTTTCCCAGGTGGCTTATCACCTCCTCATTTCTGATTTTGTCAACCCAACTTATAAGTAACAGCTGCCTGTAAATCCAGATTTCAAATGCTTCTGGTCTCTTCAAGTGGTTTTCTGTCAAAGACCAACTCTCCACTCTGTAGACCAGGATAGAAAAGATATAAAAGAAAAGCAACTGCGTTCTCTTTGTTGATGATGTAAAGCTATTCAACACCACAGACAACACTGCTACCCTTCAAAAAGACCTTGACTAAGTATCAGAATGGTCAAACAAATGGCAACTTCAAATCTCAACAAATAAATTCTCTGTCCTACATATTGGCAAAAAAAAATCAGAAAATAAAATACAGGCTGAATAGTCAAGACCTTGTGGATGATCCAAACCCTGTCAAGGATCTTGGAGTGACCTAAGTGCTAGAGCCCACTGTAACCACATAGCCAAAAAGGTGTTAAGAGTTGTTAACCTAATTTTATGTAGCTTTTTCTCTCGTAATATTACACTAATAACTAGAGCATACAAAACATTTGCTAGACTAATACTTAAATACAGCTCATCAGTCTGGAACCCACATTACGTATCTGATATTAACACAGTTGAGAAAGTCCAGAAATATTTCACAAGAAGAGTTCTCCACTCCTCTACTCGTTGCAGAATACCTTATGCCACCAGACTCGAAATTCTAGACCCAGAAAACCTAGAACTATGCTGCCTTCGATCCGATCTAAGTATAGTACTGTATATAAAATCATACATTGCAATGTCCTACCTGTCAATGAATACTTCAGCTTCAGCCATAACAACACAAGAGCAAACAATAGATACAAACTCAAGGTTAATTACACCAAACTTGATTGCAGGAAATACGACTTCAGCAACAGAGTGGTCAATGTCTGGAATACTCTACTTGACTCTGTGGTTTCTTCCCCAAACTCCGAAAACTTTAACCTTAGACTGTCT
Organism: Pseudonaja textilis; assembly: GCF_049901715.1. NCBI lineage: Eukaryota > Metazoa > Chordata > Lepidosauria > Squamata > Elapidae > Pseudonaja > Pseudonaja textilis. The sequence continues at coordinate 8,401,214 of NC_142001.1, read as the reverse complement.
ACTATTGACCTTTCCTAAAACGTCTGTGGGGGGCGTGCATAAGCGCGCCAATGTGCCTACCGTCGCTGTCCTATTGTTTATTTTATTTTATTTTTTTATTTTTCTTATATGTATCCATGTATTCATAACTATGTTTTTACTTATACCTATTATCTTGTAAGCAATTGACAAAAATACAGAAATAAAAAATAAAAATAAAAAAGTAGCATCTGACAAATCTTAACAATGGTAACTGGAATTACTGGAGCTGCTCTCATTAGTCAGCCTAGACATTGTGCCTTATGACTCTGTCTCTTAGCAACAGAATTGCCACTCTCAATTACCATCATTAAGTGAAGACTACCTGTAATTATTCTATTATACAAGTATTTTTTGTATCCATAGAAAGTGAACCCTTACTGACTGCATTAATGCTTATTTCCAATTATGCATGTAGGAGTAGAATGTATCCCAAGCTTATTCTTTTAATTTTAACTAAATCTTAAGTTAGACAAAATTGGAATCCAACATGAAATTGATTCAGGTCATATATATAATTTTCTACTCTATCCTTTTAAGTTTTATTCTATGTTTAACTTTCATCCCCGACCCCCCAATGGTTTGGTTTCTTTCTTTCTTTTTAAGATCACTGAATTGTTTTTACGTCAAGCACCCTTTTGTTTTGCTTTGCTTTTTTAAAAAAAACCCTTTATTCATTTCTGGCTTTGTTATTCAAATGAATATTGAAGTTTCTTACAACAGAGATCAAAATCAAGTTGTCGGGAAATTCAACAGCAGATAGCGATTGCACGTAGCCAACAGAAGTACTGTTTAGATAAATTTCTGAGGGGCCAGGTACATTTAAAACTAAGCAAATAAACAAAAGCATGAAATGTTTTCGGGTCTGTCTTAAACTTTCCATAAAGCAATTGTGTTTTTATTATGTAACGGGGAAGATCTTAAGATTGGCAGCATTGTTCCTGCAAGATGCTGTTCCGGTTTTCATTGTTGTTTCAGCTGGTCAGGAGGACATGTTCACAGCCTCTCCTAACAAAACCCCTGCTGGGCTTCTGGCTATAATCAGGAATATCCCAAGAAGCCACTTAGGAGCTGAAAGGCATTTTTGAACCAGTCAAATTGATCTGTGATCTAATTAAAGCCAGAAAATGAATGTCAAGTTTCCAAGTTATGAAATCCATTTAAAAAGAAAGGAGCAAAGTCCATCTTCCAAAACAATTTCTTTTGTTTAGGAAAGCATCAAATTGGCAAAGTACATCCATTGTACATTAATGATCCATCAACTATTAAATTAGTCAGTAATCTTAGATGGAAGCTATTTTGTGCAGGCTTTAATCTTAACAGTGAATATAAAGTTCTTGACCCTTTGTTGGATCCAGTTGATCAAACAATCAAGGATGTTCAATTAAGAAGATAGACTGTTTGGAGAATGACTTGCTACAGTTACTATCAGAGCGCACATCAAAGATTTTTATGGAGCAACAACATTAGGCAAATTAGGAATTGTAAATGATGAGGAAGGCAGCATTTATGAAGCATTGTATGATTACAGTGTTGGTAAAAATGTTTCAGAACCAACATTACTGCATGCAACACAGCTAAGGACAGCAACTGCCTTTAAGATGTTTGTTGGGGATCAAATCAAATGGGGGATTGGAGGCTAAAACATATGAAGAACAGTTGTAGGGATTGGGTATGTCTAGTTTTATGAACAGAAGGTCTGGGGTGACATGATAGCAGGGTTCCTTTTCTGTCTTCCGCACAGTAGTGGATTTTTAAGCTGTGCAGATGCAGATAGATAAACTCAACAAGACATCCATAACAAAGTACATTTGTTGGTTCATTTGCCTGTGTTTTGGGAGACTGTTAGGCAACTGAGGTGGTTCCATCTGCTCATTTCAAAGCAAATGCTGCTCATCCACGTAGGCCTTGATCTGTGTATCTGGGCTCTCTCCTCCCAACTCATTGAAGTTGAAGTTGAGGGAGACCGTGTTGGCTGCTGTTCCGGACTAGCAGGCTTGAAAGCCTGCAACTCTGATTGGCCCGCGAATAGCAGATCGTGGTTGGTCGCCACAGACTGATACGATTGGCTAGTAAACGGGCTGCCGTGATTGGCCCTGCCAAGAGCGGCAAACTCAAATCGCTTTCATTGACTGCCTAGCCGCAGCCAGCCCTATATGAGGGGCTGCTGCGGCTGGGATATTTCGCTCAGATCTGAAGTCACTAATAAAGAGCTGTTGTTGCTATCTGAGTCTTGCCTCCGTTTCTGAACCATCCTCCCAGATCTAACAGCTGCCTTCTGCCATGCTGTGGCCCGTGCTGTTTTCACTGTCGTCTCTCTTTGTTGTTCGAGTAACTCCACTTGGGGCTGAGCTTTCGCTATTGCTGCTTGTTGAGTGGCCTGAGCTTTGGCCATTTCTGCCTGTTGTTTAGCCATTTCTGCTTGTTGATTGGCCATTTCAGCTTTCTGCCGTATCATCTCTGTCGTAATACGTAAATCTGCCTCTGCTGCTGCAGCTTCAACTTGGGCTTCTACGGCTCGTTCGGTGTAACTTGTTGCTTTGGAGGCCTTAGATGCGCCACTACAATGGGAAGATGTTCTGGAAGGATGGTGAGAGCCGGCAGCAGAGAAATCTGACACAACCCAGAATATAATTTCCATATAATATTGGAAATTAGAAACAGTCCCCAAAAGTCACATTCCCCAATACAGGTAAATCAACATTACCTGGTATCATCAACCTCCACCTCCAGATCTCAGCAAGGTCAGCTTTCGTTCCCATGGGAAGGAGAACCACCTAGCCTAAACAACTCTCTCTATATTCACTCCTCCCACCTTAGGAATGTGGCAAACACAAAACCAGGGATTCAATTTTTTTTACTATCGGTCCTGTGGGCGTGCCTTGGTGGGCATGGCAGGGGACTACATGGCTACAGTCAGAGGCACCATTTGCCGGTTCTCTGAACTTCTCAAAATTTCTGCTACCAGTTCACCAAAACTGGTCAGAACCTGCTGAATACCACCTCTGCCTGAAACCCTTCCCCCCACAACCAGCAAAAAGAAAGAAAGAAAAGGAATATATAATAAGGCTAAAATAAAATGGTTACGGATATGCCAATTTTGGGCTTGACAATAAGATCATGCACACACAAAAAAACTCCACTGAAATCCAAGCTCATAATCCATCACCTTGCCTCATTAAAATGTACGTATGGCCAGATGATCCTCGAATTACAAACATTTGATTAGTGACCATTTACAACAGCATTTTAAAAAAGTGACATGACTGTTGCATCACAATGAACACATGGGGAAAATATGGATTCTGACATTAAGGACTATGGTTTTTATAAAAGAGCCTACAATATTTGACCAAATAATACTAGGAGTAGATGAAAAGTTGATACAGAAAATATACAATTTTAGTATGATAGTAAACAATGATACTATGGGCAAAAAACTTTGGATATACTGTAGATTTAGACGAATGGAAAAAGCTTTGGGAAAGAAATTGTAAGACAATGGCAACTATATATAAGGAAAATTTATATAAAATGTTTTATAGGTGGCCTTTACCACTGGCAAGATTCGCAAAGATGTTTAAAAGCATGTTTGCCAAATGTTGGAAATATGACCAGACACCAGGGATCTATTACCATATGTGGTAGACATGTGTAAAAGCAAAGAAATGTTGGACAAAAATACATACATAGTTGGAGAAAATGTTAAAGCAACATATAGATTATAAGCCAATAATATTTTTGCTTAGGCATACTACCTGAAAAGTATGATAAAGGGAACTTATACTTAATATTACATGTTTTGATAGCAACAAGAATTGTATTTGCACAGTACTGGAAAAATGAGGAAACACCCACAGAGGATGATGTAATTAAAAAAAACGTTAGATGGTGCAGAAATAGACAGACTGACAGTAAAAAGAAAAGAAAAAGAAGATACGGAGTATTTTCGAACATGCAGCTTGTTTTATAAATTGTTGGATAGTAGAGGTAGAAATTAGGAGTGGGAAAAATATTATTGTATATAAATAAATTGATCCAGACAATACACTGTTCACTAAAGTTCACTTAGGTATGTAATGTATATAAATAAACTGTTTAAAAAAATTGGACTCTTGGCAATTGCCATTTATTTATTTGTTTGTTTTGTTTGTTTATTTGAATTTGTCAAACAAAAACGAGAACAAGAATAAGAGAGTAAAAATACAATGACAGGGACGATAGGTATGTTAGTGCACTTAATGCACGCCCCCTCTACTAACCCCTTAAGTATGATGTAAGGTCCACGGAAGTCAATTTGTGACTGAAACTGTGAAAATGTGTAGCTGAGACAATCGAATCAGGTAGGGCAGGGGTCCTCAAACTTGGCAACCAAGATTTGTAAAGTCCACAAGTCTTAAAGTTGCCAAGTTTGGAGAATTCTGCAGTAGACTCCTTTGTCCATGTGTTTGGTGATACATTTTTGACCTTAAGAGTGATGTGTTATTAAGTGAGAGCAATTAATGAATGGAAAAACTTGCCTCCTTGAGTTTTGGGGTGCTCTATCACTGGAGATTTTGAAGAAAAGATTGGATATCCATTTGCTCAGAATTGCTTTTCTTGGGCAGGGGTTTAAGTCTTCCAAGCTTCCACCCAGGCCTATAAAGATTCTCTGATTCTAAATGTTGAGGTTAATCCTACATCTCCTTTTCTATCCATCCGTGATCACAGTTTTACACAAACACACACATACACGCAGAGAGAAATAGAGTTCTGAAATATAATTATTCATCTCTGTTTTCCTTGTGTTTTTTGTTCTTTCAGGGAACAACAGGATGACATTAGATGTCTACACAACGACTGCACGATTACTCAAGTAGACTTCTTGGGTCAGTCTTCCAGAACAGGGCCTTCACCATCATCAGTTTAATCCCAGCAAGTTCACAGGCCATCTGAACTTGAGCTGTTGGTATGAAAACTCTCACTGAAGAAGAATTCTTGATGCCTTGTTTTAAAGAATACCATGGCAATGGAATTACTTAAATTAGAATCAACAGGAAAATCCAATGCCAGCTAGTAATAATGACAGAACTGCATTAAACAAGCAGACAGCTATGTGATAATGTGTTCTTTAGAAAAGATGGCTAAACTTGGGGAGATTTCTTTAAAAACTGCTTCGACCAGTCAAATGCTAAAGTCAGGCCAAATATGAAGTCAGATTGTCCTTTTTTTTTTTTTTGTGCTAGCATATGATCATCAACATTAAATAGGAGAAGTTCTCGAGAATTTCACTAGTTCTGTTTGGAGGTTTTGGAGGTCAACTCTAAAACCTTCAGTCTTAGACCTAGACAACCCACGGGTCAAAGTTAAAAAGGAAGTTTATGATTCAGCATGACATGAATTTGAAGCTTGCACAACCTTTGTAAACAGGGGACGTTAAACCTAAACAGGGTTTGTAAGCGAAGACTTTCTCAGCTCAGGATAGCTCCCCTCTATCCCCCGTTCCTCCAGCTCCTTTAACAGTTGCACAAAGATGTCAAGAAAGCAATATTCTATTGAGCTAATGCAGGGGTGTCAACCTCAATTTCATTGAGGGCCGCATTAGAGTTGTGTTTGACCTCGAGGAGGTGAGCATGGCCACCTCGATGTGACTCGTGTCGGGGGTGCCTGTGGTGGCTTGAGCATTCTGCCAGCAAAAACAAACTCCTGAGCTCCATTTTTAGCTGGAATGGCCTCCCCAACCTTCTGCCAGCAAAAATGAAGGTTGGGAAGGCTGCAAACGGCCCTCACGAGCTCTGTTTTGGGCTGCAATGGCCTCCTGCAATGCTCTGCCAGCAAAAACAGAACTCGGGAGAGCTGCATACGGTACTTTGCTGTTTCCAGGGCAGCCCTGCAGGAGAGATCTAAACATCCTGCAGGCCAGATCCTGCAAATGGGTCTTGAGTTTGACACCCCTGAGCTAATGGATCTGCTGAGCAGCTACCATTTAGGTATCAAGATTTAAGTCAGAAGCCTTTGTTGGCTTCCTGTCACAGGTTGCTCACACCTGTGATCCAGTGGTAGGATTCAAAAAAAATTTTTTTTTACTACCGGTTCTGTGGGTGTGGCATGGCTTGGTGAACTTAAGCATGGTTTGGTGGGCGTGGCAGGGGAAGGATACTGCAAAATCCCCATTTCCTTCCCACCCCACTAACCTGCATTCCAGCTCTGTTCTCCTGTGCAGGGCAACCAAAGAAGACACAGCCGATCAGCTGGGACTCAATGGGAGGTGGAGAAGAGATGGGGTTGGCGGGGCCAGTCAGAGGTTGCATTTGCCAGTTCTCCAAACTACTCAAAAGTTCCGCTACTGGTTCTCCAGAACTGGTCAGAACCTGCTGAATATACCACCTCTGCTGTGATCCCTGAAAATAATCTGGTTTTTGACTTTGGCTTTGTTGACTCTCCCCCTTATATTGCTTTTCTACAAAATCACAACCCATACACCTACACAAACACACCCATCACTGCCCCATCTGCGTGACTCAAAGATACCTTCGAGCCTTCTTCCTTTCATCACCTCTCCTAGTCCACAGCCTCCCTGACTCTCCTCATTCAGAAGCAGAAAGAAGCAGGAAACAAGCAGAAAGATGGAGAGATGAATTGGGAGGGAAGAGAGGAGGCAGCGGGAAGCAATCTCCACCAATTACAGAACAATAATGGCATGAAATACTGATGGAGGAAAGAAAGTTGGCACCTGAATCCTGAATATTGTCCGGTCTAATTCTAAGCTAAAATGTGTCATCTCACTTCCCGAAAGTTTTCTTTCCCCTGTATCTGCAGAGGTAGAAAACTTTGAGGAAGTGAGATGACACATTTTAGCTTAGAATTAGTCCGGACATCCTGCTTGTTTGCAAAAATACTAGAAGAATATTTGAGCTGGAACAGAAGAGACTCTCAAGGTGTTCTTGTTTTATTTTTATTTTCCAACTTCCTCTTTGATAGGATGGCAAGGAAGAGAGATAAAATTTTGTATGCAAATGGGTACCTATGAAAGTGATCCTTGACTTACAGCCACAATTGGATCTGGAATTTCAGTTGTACCAAGAGCACTTAGATATACAGCTTCACGGTGCTTTACAGCCTTCTCTAAGCAGATTACAGAGTCAGCCTATTGCCCCCAACAATCTGGGTCCTCATTTTACCCTCCTTGGAAGGATGGAAGGTTGAGTCAACCTCGAGCTGCCAAATTGCAGGCAACCAGCAGTCAGCAGAAGTAGCCTGCAAGTACTGCACTCTAACCACTGTGCCACCACGGCACTTTATAAGTTGTGACAGTTATAAGTTAAGGCACTCCATGGGATGCTGCAACCAGATGCAAAATGTGAGCTGTTGCCAAGTTGGCCCCCCCCACCCCCCCAAATGGAGGGGCAGCAGCCCTAGATGTTATGATAGCTGGAAGTAATTTATGGGTTATAAAACACCCTTTCTGAAGCTGTTGTGCTTCTGAATGCTCATTAAATATCTGGGTTGTAAGTTGAGGGATACCTTCATACCTTCCTAGATAAAAGAGGAATATAAGCAATTAGAAAGCAGCCACTCAAACTGACAACTGTCCACCTAAGCAGTTCCAAATGAAATGGTTGTTTCCTTCTGGAAACTGCAACAAGAATATGGTACTTCAAGCCTAAATCGCTGGGAACCAGAAAGAAGTATCTGGGAGTGTGCTTTCCTATTTGTAACTGTCGTCTTCCTGGGATGTATTTGCCTCTGAGTGTGTGTGTAGGCTTGCAGGTATGTGTGGAGTCTGGTACGGTTGTATGCATGCCTGTTTGAGTATTTGAACGCATGTTAGGCAGCTCCTGATCCGTCCCTGCACAGAGCATAGAAGTTTAAAAGATTTTCTGTTGCTGTATTGGAGATGCTTTTGTTTTGTTTTTTTATAAAGCTGAAGGGTGTGATGTTTGTCCTTGAATCAATTTTGGCAATTTAATTTGGTAATCTTCCAGGAAGCACTTAGAAAAATGTAGTTAGGAGCACTTATTCTTTAACCACATCTCAAAACGGTAATTCTGGGTGGGGGGAGACGCTTTCCGGGACTCCAATTTACTGAAAAATATTTACTGCCTTTCTCTCTTGCTCTCTCTCGCTCTCCCTCCCTCCCTCTCTCTTCCTCCCTCCCTCTGTCTCTCGCTGTCTCTCTCCCTCCCCCTTCCTCCCTCTCTTCCTCCCTCCCTCTCTCTTCCTCCCCCTTGTCTCTCTCTCTCTCTCTCTTTCTTTCTTTCTTGAACAGGGTTGGAGACCTTTTGTCCAGTTATCAGCTCTGCCACATCTTTCTGGAGGACCTCATCTCAGTTCAGAAAGCAGAAATCTTCAGAAGGATGTGAGTAGAAACTGAATGGTTGTTTGGCTTGGAAAGAGTGTATGAAGTAAGAGGAATATTTGTAGCTCAGGGTTGAAATGAGGGGGTCCTTGGTGCTCTCTGAGCTTGGTGGTTTTCTTGCAGACGTTTCATTACCCAACTAGGCAACATCATCAGTGCACTTTGTATTGTGAAATGATGAAAGGATGATGAAACCTCTGCAGGAAAAACACCAAGCTCAGAAAAGCACCAAGGATCCCCTCATACAAGGGACTCTATGTCCCCAAATTTTGAACGGTGGCCCCATCTTCAACAGACTAGACCCGTGATGGCGAACCTATGGCACGCATGCCACAGGTGGCACAGAGAGCTATTTGTGTGGGTACGCAAGTCCCAGGCAAACTTGCATGCGTGCGCCTTCCAGCTGATTTTAGGCCTGTTTGAGGCTGCTTTTGCCCTCCTGGAGGCTTGAGGGAAGCCTCTAGAGCCATGGGAGGCCGAAAAACGGGCCATCCGGAAATACCAGAAGTGCCGAAACAGGCCCGTTTTCAGTCTCTCGAGGCTCTAGGAGGGCGAAAACGGCCTCCCCCGACTCCAGAGGCCCTCTAGAGGCTGAAAACGGGCACTTCCGGTATTTCTGGAAGCCTCCTTTTTCAGCCTCCCTGCGCAGCTTTCCCTCGAGCCTCCGGGAGGGCTAAAAATGGCCTCAAAAGGCTGTAAATTAGCTGGGAGGTGCGCGCATGCACAGTGCAGGTAAGGGGTGAGGCGGGGGTGTTGCACGCACACGCACGGGGGGGGCAGGGTGCATTGCATTGTGGTTTCTGGCACGCACACGCTTTTGGCACGCTACAACAAAACAGTTCGCCATCCCTGGACTATACCCTTGCCATCTATACGTGATTCGTGGTGTATTTGTCCGTGGCTAGCTCAATCCTTGGATTTAAATCAGTGCCTCCATCTGCGCTTCAGGTAGGTTTCCCCAACAGTCTTTTTATAAGTAACAAAGGGAAGCGTGGACCATCTGATATTTTGTTAAAGAAACAATGTTGGGTAACGTTTGGGTGCATGCTCCAGTTTCAAGACGTCACAGTCGGTGTGCTCTCTCTTCCAAATAGTTGAGATGAGACTATCTGTGTCCCATTAGGTGACCATGTCAGAGATGTTTCCTTACTTAAACGGAGAAACAGAATGGCCACAGGCGGGTGAAGACAAAAAAAACAGCGGGAGCAGGAGAGACTTCTGAGTTCCTGCTGGATTTCTCACTGAGTTTCCTTTTGGGAATCTGGCTGGGAACATCAGAAACCTCCCGTTCTTCCCTTCCCTTCATTCCCATCAGGCAGGCAAGTGGCTGCTTCTGGGTAAGAGAGGGAGCAAGGGATTGTGAGACTGGCTTGGAAACTGTCAGGGAACATTGAAATGAAGAGCAGCAGCGCAGGAGCAGCCAATGTCACCGAAGCAACCAAAATTGCCCCCAAATTTCTTTCCTTCTGGAGTCACGGTTCCCAGATTTCATAGGATAACAGAGTTGGAAGGGACCTTGGAGGTCATCTAGTCCAACCCCCTAGCTGGAGCCAGAGAGTCTATTCCAAATATTGGCCTCTGCCTAGGATCAAACTCACGGTCGCCTGATTGTGAGGCGAGAGCTCCACCTCTAGGCTTAGCCCATTTAAGATAGTTTGGTTCCAAAAGTGTTGCCCTTTGATATACTCCTGCCCAGTTAAGGGTCATGGCAGCAAGTTTTAATAGTATATAAATTTATGTAGTTTAGGGCCATGAATTGGCAATCAGTAATAGGATTTGAGAGAGTCTGAAATAGTAGATACACTTAACTGTGAAAGATATATCTTCAGTCAAGAGATATCTGAATAATCAAGTGTAGGGTTAATATTCCCATTTTTTTCTATGCAATACAGCTACTTGAAATGGTCTGGAAACTTATTCATTAAACTATTTGATTCCTTTCTAAGTAATATGGCAATTTAGGATGTATTCTTTGAGGTTTTCCAAAGCGAAGAATGCTTTTCCTTTTTTCTAGTGGGGCATTACGTTCTCAATTTCATCTGCATCTTAATACAGGATATTTGAAAGAAATAAAGATTTTATTATAAGCTGCACATTTAGGAGGGAAGGAAAGTGATGAACATTAGTTCATCTAGTGTGACATCGTCTACTCTACACCACCTCCTGGATTTTAACACAAATCTTTTTTGGCTTTAGCTGGAGATGACAAGGAAAGAGGCTGGATTTTCTTGCTACAAAATTTGGGCTTTGCCATTAACTTTTCATCAATCGATAGTGTTTCAGGTCATCTAACCATCACTTTTGAGATTCCAGGGGTACCCTTTCCATTATTTAAAAAAAAATATTAATATATAAATAAAAAGAAAGAGCAACATGTTCAAAATCCATATATACAGTGTGTTGCCTGGTTACTGGTTCGTCATAATCATAATAACAGTCTTCTCTAATGATAATTTTGTGATAACAGTGCTTTTCCCTCATAACATTGATACATATTGTTTAGTAAAACCAATCAAAATTAATCACAATTGATAAATTTCAATAAACAACCCTGATCGTGAGATTAATATTTCTCTTGTAATCTTCAAGTTTCTAACTCTTGTTTCTCTTATTTAACCAATGATAGAACAGATCCCATACCTCAAAATATTCAGTGCCTTCTTTAATTTCAAATGTTAATTTTTTCATTTCTGCACCATTTAATACTGCACCAGTTGCCTTTTCGCTGAGATCTGAACGTCACCAGTTCATTTAGCCTAATCCTTTTTAGCCAGGATTGCCCCCTTCTGGTTATCTCATTATATTGTCTTCAATAGAAATAAATTAAACACTAGACACAATGCAGAATGTAAGGCAGGAGTTGATACCTAGGGGAACTTCTAATTAAATAGTTGAATTCATTTATTTGGCAGATACGCGAATCAGGACAAAGTATTAACCCTTTAATGCTTGCTATTCCTCTACTGTTTTGACAAGCAGCCTTGATGGAAACTCTTCACGGGCTTTAGAACTTCTTTAGATTGTCTTTGGATGATAGTCTGAGCTCATTTCATCTCCAGTAATGGGCAAGTGATGCTACTGGTACTGTTTTCTTCTTCTTCTTCTTCTTCTTCTTCTTCTTCTTCTTCTTCTTCTTCTTCTTCTTCTTCTTCTTCTTCTTCTTCTTCTTCTTCTTCTTCTTCTTCTTCTTCTTCTTCTTCTTCTTCTTCTTCTTCTTCTTCTTCTTCTTCTTCTTCTTCTTTAAATAAACTTTATTAGTCTTTGGTATATTTTAAAAATAAAACAAAAAATAAATATCGTGACATTAACAGTTTTGTCCATTTCTATTTTTGTGCATATTTACAAATATATACAATTTTGTGTGAATATATGCATTTAATCTATAGGTTGCTTATCTTTAATTTCTTCTTTTTCTATCTGTCTAAATTCAATCCAATTATAGCATTTTCCCCAAATTCTACAGTATTCAGACTCCTCTTTCTCTTGTACCATTAAGGTCAATTTGTCCATTTCAGCACGTTATTATTTTTTGAATAATCAGTTCATCCGATGGTATACAGTTGTGCTTCCAGCATTGAGCGAAAGCTATTCTAGCAGCCTTTAAGATGTGTAATACAATATATTTTATATTTCTTCCATGTTTCTTTTTGAATATCCCTAACAGAAATAGTTTTGGGTCCAATTGTACTTGTTCCTTAAGAATTTTTTGCAGCCATTGTTTAATTTTAAGCCAATATTTCTGAGCTTCTGAACAGGACCACCGTATTTCCTTCTATCTTCTGGGTTTGTTTTTTTCTTCTTACAGACAATCCTTGACATATAACCATAATGGAGTCTGCCCATTATGGTTGTATATGGTAATGGCCGTAAATTGGGTCAGTCATGTGACAGTCCAATTTTTTTATGACCTTTTTTTTGTAGCAGTTGCTAAGTGAGCAATGTGGACGTTAAGTGAATGCCACAGTTATTAAGCAAACCCATTGTTCACTGGGTGGCACAGTTTGGCTAAAAACCAGAAGTAACTAAAACTGTCACAAAACACAATCACGTGACTGTGAGTTACTGCAAACTGGGCTGAAGAATTTCATCAGAACTTCTGGGTCATAGTTCCCTTTTTTCCAAGTAGATTGTAACTTCCAATGGTTGCTAAGCCACTGGTCGCAATTCACGGATAAACCTGCACTCTGCATCTTCCCTGGCTGCCTTGATAATTTACCTTGGGACTGCCTCACGAAGAGCCAGGGAGGCTGCAGATAACCGGGGAAAGTTAGACAATTGCATGAATCCATCAACCACCTTGTCACTAAGGTAAGGTCAGGAACACATATCACAAGAGCTTCACTGATTTATTTATTTTTTTGTCTACTTGGAACATAAAAACCCTCCCTTTTTACAACCCTATAGTCCCTATTCCAGATAGAGTTGGGATGACTGGTTAGAGCTGAGCATTTACTGGCTGGATGCTCTTCCTGACGTCATATGGAGTTTGCACTGGTTTTTTTTTTTTTTGTTTCTTTGCACCCTAGAAGAGAAACATATTTGAACTTCGAACATAATATCAAGGACTAATTCTCCTTCATTAAGAAATTTTTGGAATATCACTTTTTTTTTGTACATGACTGTCCACAAAAAAACCAGATCCACATGTGAATAGCAATAGCATTTAGACTTATATATTGCTTCAAAGTGCTTTACAGTCCTCTCTAAAAAATGTTTACAGAATCAGCATATTGCCGCCCACAAGCTGGGCCCTCATTCTACCAACCTCTGAAGGATGGAAGGCTGAGTCAACCTTGAGCCGGTCAGGATCAAACCTCTGGAAGTGAGTTGTCCTGCAATACTGCATGCTAAACACTGCATCACCATGAAGGTTCAATTAAACTGAATCGATCTTCTCAACTAACGGTTAGCACCTTCTTGGAATCTAAATGCTATTGCTATTCACATGTGGGTCAACAGCACTCAAGTGGGATTGGGCCAGTGGTGGGATTCAATTTTTTTTTACTACCGGTTCTGTGGGCGTGGCTTGGTGGGCATGGATTGGCTTGGTGGGCGTGGCTTGGTGGGTGTGGTACAGGAAGGATACTGCAAAATCCCCATTCCCTCCCTACCCCATTTTCCAGCTCCGTTCTCCTGTGCGGGGCAACCAAAGAAGACCCAGCCAATCAGCTGGGATTTGGGAGGCAGAGAATAGATGGGGGCACAGCCATTCAGAGGGGGTATTTGCCAGTTCTCCAAACTACTCAAAATTTCCACTACCAGTTCTCCAGAACTGGTCAGAACCTGCTGAAGACCACCTCTGGGTTAGACTTAATTCACTTGTGGCTACATAAGGATTCTAGGCTAATCTCTCTTTTCACGCCTCCCCCAGGTTCTGCCATTCGTTCTCCCAATACTTTAAGAAGAAGTCGGTTTTTTGACCTTCTTGTTTGGTAGCATTCTGAGTTTCTTATATCTTCTCTCTCTCTCTCCCCCCCCCCTTTTTTTTGGCTCTCTAGGAGTTGAGTGTGATTCTATGGCTTCTTCTGAAAACACAATGAAAAACATGTCATGCAATGATACCATTGACGAGTTTCGGAGTCAGGTGTACCCCGTGACATACTCCATCATCTCAATCCTGGGGTTTGTGGGAAATGGCTTCGTGTTGTGTGTCCTCATAAGGACATACCAGGAGAAGACAGCTTTCCAGATATACATGTTCAACCTTGCCATTGCAGACCTTCTCTTTGTATGTACTCTCCCCCTGCGAGTGGTCTATTACCACTACAAAGGCAACTGGTTCTTTGGTGACTTTTTGTGCCGGATCAGCTCCTACGCCATGTATGTCAACTTGTACTGTAGCATCCTGTTCATGACAGCGATGAGCTTCTTCCGTTGCATTGCCATTGTTTTCCCCATCTGGAATATCCAATTTATCTCCCGGAAGAGAGCCATCATGGTCTGCGTTGGCATTTGGTTCTTTGTAACCCTGACTACCACCCCATTTTTGCAGAAAAATGGCCAGTTATCTGATGAAAATATAACCAAATGCTTTGAGCCTCCAAAGAGCAAAGATGTGAAGAAGGTGATGGTTCTCCACTACATTTCGTTGTTCATCGGTTTTATCTTTCCTTTCATCACCATCACCATCTGTTACGCCATGATCCTAAACAAGCTCCTGAAGAATTCCATGCATAAGAAAGAAGGCACTCGTCGAAAGGCCATCTGGATGATTGTGATTGTGACCGTCGTCTTTCTCGTGAGCTTCACCCCGTATCACGTCCAGCGTACGGTTCACCTCCACTTGATGAAAGACAAGACTTCCTGTGAGAAGAGCCTCTACATGCAGAAATCCGTGGTGATAACCTACTCCCTTGCAGCCTTCAACTGTTGCTTCAACCCACTTCTTTATTACTTTTCCGGAGGTAATTTCCGTAGGCGACTTTCCACTTTCCAAAGGGGCTCTATTTCCAGTTCTCATCACCGAAAGATGTCCTCAAAGATGGAGGAAGCCATGAATGGAAACGGGGTGGAACACAAAACATGCATTTTGGAAGCGGCAGGAACTCCCTCCAAACAGATGCCAATCTGAGACGCCGATTATTGTGCATCAGTGGCTTACATCTAGCTTTTCAACATGGTGCCCAGAGAAGCAAGTTTGTGCATATATATAGACATTCGCTTGGCCACAACCAGATTCTCTGCTTCAACTGTGATTCCAAATAAGCCTCTGGAACCTGAATGAAACTTAAAAGCTATTTTAAGACATAAAAACGATGATGAAATCAATCCAATCCTTTGCTTGGAACTGCGCCCGTTTGCTCAGACAAAAGGCAGTGATAAGCAGGGGAATAAGCCAAGAGAAGGGACTAAGTAGCAGGTAGATTTGAAGCTGATGCCTTGTAATAGCCAGTTTGGTCTAGTGGTTAAGGCACCAGGCTAGAAAGTGGGAGGTCATGAGTTCAAATCCCATCTCGGCTATGAAAATCAGCTGGGCCAATCACCAGATGGTGAATTCCAGTCCTACCTTGAGCATGAAAGGTAGCTGGGTGACTTTGGGCCAGTCCCTCTCTGCCTCACCTCACCCCATAGGGTTTGTTATTGTGGGGAACATAGGAGAAAGAATGTGTGTTGGACATGTTCGCATCTTGAGTTATTTGTAAAAATAATAAAGGTAATATATCATATATAGAACTGATTATATCTCCTAATAGCTACTTTGCAAATAGACACTTTTCCCCACCAAAAGACATTTTGCAATCAGATTTTCAAGATACCCAAAGGATCCAATGACTTCCCCAAACCTTGGGGATTTCTACTCCAGACCAGACAAGTTGATTTCATAATAGCGCTTTGCTTTGTCCAAGACTGTTTGTGCTTGAACACCTCTCTACATGCCAAGCTTACAAAAAACAAATCTCTTCAGTCATTCTACCCAAACACAGAATTGCAAGTTGGATATATTTGGTTGCATTAGTATGGCTTTATAAATCCTAAGTAAGGCCACACCTGAAACATCGCATCCAGTTTTGGTCGTCACATTGTAAAAAAGAGATTGAGACTTTGGAACAAGTGCAGGGAAGAGCAGCTAAGGTGTTTTAGCCTGGAGACTAAAGCAGGAATTTGGATATTCTAGTCTAGAGAAAAGAAAGACTGGGGATGACATGATAGCAATAGTCCAGTATTTGAGGGGCTGCCCCAAAGAAGGGTGGAGAGCAACTTTCCAAAGCACCTGAAAGCAGGACAAGAAACAATGGATGGAAACTAATCAAAGAGAGAACCAATCTGGAATTAAGGAGAAACTTTCTAAGAGTGAGAACAATTGACCAGAGGAATGGCTTGTCTTCTGAAGTTTTGCTTCATCGCTGGGGATTTTTAAGAAGAAACTGGACAGCCACTTGTCTTAGATGGTATAGGGTCTCCTGCAGGGGGCTGGACTCTTAAGCAGGGGGCTGGACTAGAAGACCTCCAAGGCCCCTTCCAGCTCTAGTCAGAATTGAATTGATGTTTGATGTGATGTTATGGCTACCTACCCTTGTTATGATATTTTCAACTCCAAAAGTACCTGACTATTCCCTGATATATGAATTGCAGAGGGGGAAAAAGCCATATTTTCCTAGCCTGGGAATCTTCTGATGAGTTGGACTTTTTAAAGTTCTGGAATCCTTTGTGCTGGTTAGAGATTCTAGTAATTTTTGGTATAATATGTCGGGGAAAATGCTGAATAGGGAAAAAAATTAAGGTTCGTCAAGGCTCCACACTGATACCGTAGTTAAAAGAAAATGACGTGGGTTTTTTTTTCCCCTTTTGTAAAGAACTGTTGTTGAATGGGGAATATTTGGCTGAGTCATCTTGAGAACATCCTCTTTAGATAAATGGGTCGCATTTTTTCTTTTATCCTAAATGCAAGCTTTTCTTTTTCTGACGTGGAAAAGGAAACTGAGCTTCTTATTTTAAACTGGGAGATGCAATTTGGTATTAAAGGAAGAGGCAATTATGGCAGAGAGCTAAAAATATAAACCAAAAAAAAAAAAAAAAGGGAGATGTGGGACAGGGAGATTTTGGAGAAAGAAAGAAGGAGAATCTATTATGAAATGCTGTCTTTTATTTTAGTCTTCAGGTAAAAACCGAAACAAAACTGTTGTTCATCTTTCGGGAAGAGTAGAAAAGAGGGAAAGGTATTTTTTTTTTTAAAAAAAGCTATGTAATAGTAAATGAATGTTAAATTTTGGAGGGCAATCTAATTCCAGTTTTAAGGACTAAACAGGTGGGAAGAGCAAATCAATTCCCAGGAGAGGGGAGGAATATTTTTTGATGGGAAACTTGAGGTTTCTAATACAGGTAGTGACCAGTGATGGGATTCAAAAAATTTTTACTACCAGTTTTGTGGATGTGGCTTGGTGGGCATGGCTTAGTGGGCATGGCTTGGTGGGCGTGGCAGGGGAAGGATACTGCAAAATCCCATTCCCTCCCCACCCCACTAACCTGCTTTCCAGCTCCATTCTCCTGTGCAGGGCAACCAAAGAAGACCCAGCTGATCAGCTGGGACTCAGTGGGAGGCAGAGAATAGATTGTGGGGGAAGCAGTCAGAGGTGGTATTTGCCAGTTCTCCGAACAACTCAAAATTTCCGCTATCGGTTCTCCAGAACCAGTCAGAACCTGCTGAATACCACCTCTGAGGTACCCCTTGACTTATAACAGTTATAACAGTTCCATTTAGTGACTGTTCAAAGTTACAACAGCACTGAAAAAAGTGACTTCTGACCATTTTTCACACAAATGGCCGTTGCAACACCCCCAGGGTCATGTGATCATGATTCAGAAGCTTGGCAACTGATTCATATTTATGACGGTTGCTGCATCCTTGGGTCATGTGATCTCGTTTTGTGACCTTCTGGTGAGCGAAGTCAATGGGGAAGCCAGATTCACTTAGTAACCATGATACTAACTTAACAGCTGAGTGATTTACTTAACCGTTGTGGCAAGAAAGATGGTAAATACGGGCAAAATTCGCTTCACAAATGTTTCGCTTAGCAACAGAAAAGTTGGGCTCAACTGTGGTCGTAAGTCAAGGACTGCCTGTATTGGCGAGCCACATCTAGCTAACATGGGCCATGATTTATAGCAACAATAATTGTAGTCCAGTAAAGAGAATGGTAAGAAGAATGGGCCTCTCTTCTTCCATGCAGAAATAGCTCTGTATATTGGAGAATAATGGGCCTACATCCCATTTCCTATCCACTTCCTCCCACCCAATATATTTATTTTCAGTTGGGAAGGAGATGTGTGAAAGCAAAATATCCATAGAGATAGAGTGCTTAGAGAGGCCCTATGTCTCTCTAGGATCCCTGTCTTGCTAGAGGTAAGGGTTAGTTAATTCTACAGTCAACAGTTTTAGCGACTTGAATGACCAGCAGGAGTGTATGTCATCCTAGGCAAAATTCTAATCCAGCGGTCCCCAAACTTGGCAACTTTAAGACATGTGGATTCAACTTCAAGTCCACAAGTCTTAAAGTTACCAAATTTGGAGACCTATGCTCTAATCCCCGGAGTTAGTTGGCTAATTCAACTCAAGTAAACGTAATGTAAACTCAACCTTCACATTACCATCGCAAAAGAGATAATGGCTCTCATGAGGCTATTAAATCCCACATGCAACATCACAAAACTGTTCCATTGGGCCACATATATATTCAGTAGCATTGGGTTGGCAAGTTGCCATGGTGACTCAGTCAAAGCTGGGATGTCCTTCTGGGAACTGGATATGATTTAAAATCCTGGTCACACAAATGTAAGCCTACAGCCAACTCAGTGACACAATGAGCTTTGGGGAAGAGGTCATGATTTTTTTGCAACTGTTTTTGACCGGGTGGCTGGGAAGAGCTCAGAGACTACAAGTGGGGCCACAGTGGATGAATCTTAAAAAATAACTAGCCTTTTTTCTCTCCCCCACCCCGCCACCTTCATCCCAACTCCAATCATGTCGGCTGTGCAAAGCCGTAACCCCTGCAGCTTCCCACAATCGAAGTTTCTGGTTCTTCCGCCGCTACAAGACCGACCTCTTTGCAAGATCCCAAGAACTGTGGCCTGGAGTGGAGGAGGGAAATGGGGTGGGAGAGATAAACAGAGGCTGAAATAAATCTGAGCAGTGGGAAAGCACACACGGTCGCATTCCTTCAAAGGGGACAGTGGCTCAGCATCAGAAAATGTAGCCTGCTGAGGAACTAATGTCAACAGCCTTCGAGTCAGCCCTCGGCAAGAACGCCTTTGGGCAAACTTTCAAGGCCTTTTTAATGGCCCCGCTAGTGGGAAACGCAAACATTTGCCAGGGTGGGAATTGGCAGAGCTTCTGCAAACGAGAGAAGTAGCCAAGAGAGAGGGGCGGGTGTGGAGAGAAGCTTCAAAGAGCATGGGTTTTGGAGTTGCACGGAAGCTAATAAAACCTAGTCAACCCTTGTTTCCAATGCTGTGCGAAGTTGTACGAGCTAAGTCATTATTTTGTGATGCCCTGTGGAGATCTAAGCTGTGCTCAGCTCCTTGTTTGAGTTTGTCAGCCAAATGCTTTGCATCCTTCTTCCCAAGAAAACTGAGTAGTTTAGCCCAACAGAAGAGAAGTTTCACACGTTATCTACCAAAAGGGATTCTCCTTCCCTAATTGTCCATGTGGTTGCAAACAATGTTGCATTATAAACACAATGTACTTTGTTGAATGTAAAATGTAAGTACCCATGTGCGATACCAATTTTTTTTTGTTGTTGTGATGTTGGTTGGATATATGTAGCATTTATTTCCTTCCTTCCCTCTCTCCTTTCTTCTTTCCTTTCCTTTTCCCTCCCTCCCTCCTTCCCTTTCTTCCTTCCCTCCCTTCTTTTTCCTTTCCTTTTCCCTTCCTTCCCTCCCTTCGTCCTTTCTTCTTTCCTTTCCTTTTCTCTCCCTCCCTTCCTTCCTTCACTCCCTCTTTCCCTCCTTTCTTTTTTCTTTCCTTTTCCTTCTCTTCTATTTCCTTCCCTCCTTCCTCCCCCTCCCTCCGTATAATGAATGCAAACTATAAACAAGTTGATGATGCCATGTGTGGGGCTTGTTTGTTTTTTAAATTGTTCCTGCCATGTTATGAAATTGCTGCTCCGTGTTGAATGCTACCTAGAGCAGACGATGCATCTGGAGACCCACAATACCCCATTGTGATAGACACACATTGCCGAGTTGTTCACATGAGCTGGGTATCATTGTCCAGCTTCCCCATCCAGCATAGCCATTGACTATGAGGAGTGGCAAGGAAAGTACCTGGGTGTTAATATATCCAAGGAGCAGCTGGTCGGAGAAGCTGGCTGTGCAGTCCTCTATTTGATGACCTACCAAAGAATAATATGAAAATATTAAAAACACAAGTGCTGCACCTTATCCATATCTTTCAAATCTTTCCAAATCACTCTTATCAACAGTGTTTTGCACCAGTTGAAAAGGTGGCAGAAGAAACGTACTTCTGTTCGGAATAAGAGAGTTGAAAGGGACCTTGGAGGTCTTCTAGTCTAACCCCCTGCTCAAGCAGGAGACCCTATAACATTTCAGACAAATGGTTGTCCACTCTCCTCTTAAAAACCTCCAGTGTTGGAGCACCCACAGCTTCTGAAGGCAAGCCATCCTACTGATTAATTGTCCTCATTGTCCGGAAATTTCTCCTTAGTTCCAGGTTGCTTCTCTCCTTGATTAGTTTCCATCCATGGCTTCTTGTCATGCTCTGAGGTGCTTTGAGAATAGGTTGATCCCCATCTCCTTTATGGGAGCCCCTTAGATATTAGCCAAATCGTTAATATGTCAATATGTCTATGCCTTTTATCCTTACGGTGTATGCATAACTATCCAGGTCACTGTAGCAGTACAGACTTAATCCAGGAAGTACAGTCCCATTTTGGGGCTAGATCAGATTAGATTCCCTGCCTCGTTTGGAATTTGACATTTTAAGAAGAACAACAACATAGACCATGATCTCAGAGGGATGATTGGAGAGCTCTGGAAATCAGAGAAGCCATCGAAAAATCCAGATGATAAAAAAGAATTAGAAAGAGACAGAATATCAGAAGTGGAACAGGTCCTGTATTAGCAGATTTCTGGTGCGGATTTGCTTTCTGCTGCTCTTGGAGGTCAGAATAAAAGCGAGTGGAAGAAGATTTGGATTAAAGTTTAGGAAGGTCTTCCGAAAGTAAATGCTTCTGCAGGTGGCAGCATTTAGCAGATCAAAACTGGTCTCAGAAATTAAGGAATGTTGGGTCTTGATAAAACATGAATGGAGTGGAATATTGCCTATGAATTCTAGAGCTGTTGGGATATTTAACAAAATCTTAGGAGATGGTGGCACCCTGCTTCTATAATTCTACCAACAAAATATTTGTGGATGCAGTAATCAAGGATCCTCATCTATTTAGTTTTATCTCTTAAATCAGAGGTCTCCAAACTTGGCCACTTTAAGACTTCTGGATTTCAACTCCCAGAATTCTCCAGGCAGTGTAGCTGAAGTCCACAAATCTTAAAAGTTGCCAAGTTTGGGGACCCCCGCCCTACCTGGTTCAGTTGTCTCAGCTACACGTTTTCACAGTTTCAGTCACAAATGGACTGGAGAATAGCTGGCTGGAGAATTCTAGGAGCTGAAGCCCACAAGTCTTAAAGTTGACATGTTTGGGGACCCCTGTCTTAAACGAATAAAAATCGAACACCTTCCTTAGAAAAGAAACAATTGGACTTTCTGGGTTTTTTTTGAAGATGTTTCGCTTCTCACCCAAGAGCTCTTCATCAGAGCTGAAAAAGCTTCTTGGATGAGAAGCGAAACATCTTCAAAGTAAAACCAAGAAAGTCCAGTTGCCTCTTGAAAAAAAAAAAGCACCTTTAGGACAAGCATCACCTGGATGCCTGAGAATCTCCATAGACATCTTGCTTAGAAGCTGGTGGATTCTCATAGATATTTAAGGAGAACCTTAATGCCTACCTTTCTACTGCAGTGATGTTCATGGCACATCCTGTTTTATATGGGCAAGGGTATCAAACTCAAGGCCCGTGGGCTTGATCCAGCCCGTGGGGCCAACCTGGAAACAGCGAAAGACTGTCCTGCGGTGCCTCTGCCAGCGAAAACAGAGTTCCTATTTTTGCTGGCAGGGGGTTGCAGGAAGCCATCACAGACGGAAACAGAGCTCAGGAGCCTGTTTTTGCTGGCAGAGTCCTCGGACCACCACAGGTGCCCCCAACAGAATGTCACATTGAGATGGCCATGCCCCCTGGCTATGTCCCCTCAGCTTCCCCCCCACCCCCCCAACAAGGTCAAATACAACCCTGATGCGGCTCTCAATGAAATCGAGTTTGACAGGAGGTGTGGGATCAGTGGGGGGATTAAAAAAAATTTACTACTGTTTCTGTGGTGTGGTGTGGCTTGGTGGGCGTGGCTTGGTGGATGTGGCAGGGGAAGGTCACTGCAAAATCCCCATTCCCTCCCCCACCCCATTAACCTGCTTTCCAGCTACGTTCTCCTGTGCAGGGCAACCAAAGGAGACCCAGCCAATCAGCTGGGACTCAATGGGAGGTGGAGAACAGAAGGGGGCGGGGCCAGTCAGAGGTGGGATTTGCCGGTTCTCCGAACTACTCAAAATGTCCGCTGCCGGTTCTCCAGAACTGGTCAGAACCTGCTGAATACCACACCTCTGGGTGGGATTAGAGCAGGGGTCTTCAAACTTGGCAGCTTTAAGACCTGTGGACTTCCAACTCCCAGAATTCCTCCTCCAGTCATCTTAGCTCAGGAATTCTGGGAGTTGAAGTCCACAAGTCTTAAACTTGCCAAGTTTGAAAGACCCTTGGATTAGGGGGTTTGACTCATGGGATCTCTCTCAGCCATAAGATTATAGGACATGATAGAGCACTCCTAGCATCAGTATTCAGATAAGGAGCACAGGGGGTCCCTGACTTATGACCACAACTGAGCCCAAAGTTTCTCTTGATAAGTGAGACAGCTGTTAAGTGAATTCTGCTCCATTTTATAACCTTTCTTGACACCATTGTTAAGTGGATCTATGTACTTGTTAAGTTAGTCACACAGCTAATGTGAATCTGGCTTCCCCGTATCGACTTTGCTTTTGAGAAGGGGATCATATGACCCCAGGGGACACAGAAAGTGTCATAAATATGAACCAGTTGCCAAGAGTCTGAATTTTGATCATGTGACCCCGGAGATGCTGCAACAGTCATAAGTATGAAACAGAGTCACAAGTCACTTTTTCCACTTTTTTCAGGGCCATTTGAATGGCCACGAAATGAATGGTTGCAAGTCAAAGATGTTACGGGCCCATTGCTCTCTTTTTCCTGAGCCGTATATACTTTCTAGGTTCACAAAACCCATCTAGAATAGAATAACATGGTTGGAAGGGACCTTAGAGGTCTTCTAGTCCAACCCCCTGCCTAGAGGCGGGAAACCCTATACCACTTCAGACAAATATCACCCATCTCTGCAATGGATGGAAATTAATTGAGAGAAGCAACTTTGAACTAAGGAGAAATTTCCTGCCAGTTAGAACAATTAATTAGTGGAACAAGTTGCCTCCGGAACTTATAAACGTTGCAACACTGGAAGTTTTAAGAAGAGATTGGACAACCGTTTGTCTGAAGTGGTGTAGGGTTTCCTGCCTAAGCAGGGGGTTGGATTCAATTTTTTTACTACTGGTTGTGTGGGTGTGGTTTGGCGGGCGTGGCAGAGGAAGGATACTGCAAAATCCCCATTCCCTCCCCACCCCACTAACCTGCTTTGCAGCTCCGTTCTCCTGTGCAGGACAACCAAAGAAGATCTAGCCAATCACCTGGGACTCGATGGGAAGTGGAGTTGGGGTTGGAGGGGCCAGTCAGAGGTGGGATTTTCCAGTTCTCCGAACTACTCAAAATTTCTGCTACCAGTTCTGCAGAACCGGTCAGAACCTGCTGAATACCACCTCTCCTTCCAACTCTTCTGTTATTATTAATTCAGCTGCTATGTTTGCAACATTCTGGGATAAGATAAGCATGCAGACACAACCATATTTCCCATGAGCATGGGAAACGGGGACAAGGGACTTGACCCAAATCAGTATTCCCAGAACAAGTTTGATGAATGTGGTACACTTTTCACACCAATTTCCGGCACCATTGGCACTTTGGCGTTCTAAATACAAATAATCCAAAGAGCCAGGACAAAATGCTCAGGATAGTTTATCAAATGAAGAGAAGAGATTCTGAAAATACGTGACATTTTCCCCTATATCCTTTTGGCTCTATTTTCTGTATATGAATATTATGGTTTTTTTTTTAATTCCAATCAGTTGATCCCACAGCAACATCTGAACTACTGAATAAACAAAGAATGTGAGAACAGCATCTGTGACAAACAACGATGGTGACTTACAGAGACGTTCTCACAAGATCATTTTTTAAATATTTGTATCATGGCCTCTTGCAGATGTCATTAGAAAAAAACCTCCCTTAATTGAAAGTTTTCTCTTCAAATGACAAATACATTTAAAGGCAAATGAACTGAAATGCCCTTGGCTAATGTGTGATCCTGATAAACTCTATCATCCATCTGTCTTTGCATTCTTTCTTGATAGCACAGTTAAGATGGAAAAGACACATAGAATAAACGCTATCAGTAGGTCATGTGATATGCCCTCATATAGATAAGTTCTTCTAATGTAATAAAAGTTCAAAAGGGTGCGGAAAAAAATGAATGTTAACATTCATACTCTTGTAAACAGAATTTGGCAATCTGAGATCCCCAGATTACTTTTATGTGCTCCCAACCACAAATTAACTGATATTATTTAGGGCTAATGGCAGTGGTGGTTCAAAATATAACAGATCCATGGTATTATCTTGACTCTGTAAACCACTTTGAGATGACTGTAAAGCACTATAAAGCTCTATATGTCTAAGTGCTATTGCTATTATCGAAATTCAGCAACAAGCTGTACCAATGAACATTCCTCTATATTTGTTCCTATCCTCTCATTTTCTTCTCCTCCAAGAAAGACAAGAGAGAGATTACCAATTTCAGATGCCCTTTCAGATTACCCTGTATGGGAGAATAGAGCTGGAAAGCAGGTTAGTGGGGTGGGGAAGGAATGGTATTTTACAGTAACCTTCCCACAGGAGCGGGGAGAAAATGGGGATTTTGCAGTATCCTTCCCCTGCATGCCCACAGAACTTGTAGTAAACAAATTTGAATCCCACCACTGACCAATTTGCATCACTTCAGCTCAGCCAGTTAGTCACCACCCCAGAGCACATCCCTAAAATAATTTTAAAACAGAAACCTTCCACTCACAAAATATAGCATTAAAATTCTTCCATCATTGCTTCATCTAGTCTTGCTTACTCTTATTATCGCAAAACATTAATTGGATTATGACATATTTTCATTAAGGTATAACCAACTTTCTGACAGGTGACTTAATAACCTTCATATTTTCTGGATTACAACTTGGATAATTTGCTATTCCCATACTGGTTAAGACTGAAGAAAGTACAGAGAAAAAATATATCTGGAGAACTTCCACTGTGCTCCTAACTAGGACCTCGATCTGCTAAACAGATTATCACTGAAATATTTGAAAGTGGGAGGTTTATTGAGGCCAGCCAATAGTGATTCACAATAGGAATTAAAATGCTCTTCAAGGAATGATAGGAAATAATACTGAAAAATAGAAGTAAGGAGGAAACATTTAGAACACTATTTGGTATCAGTACGCTTAAGGACACGATGGCTCAGTGGCTAAGACACTGAGCTTGTCGATCAGAAAAGTCAACAGTTTGGCGGTTTGAATCCCTAGTGTCACGCAACGGAGTGAGCTCCCGTTACTTGTCCCAGCTTCTGCCAACCTGGCAGTTCAAAAGCATGTAAAAAATGCAAGTAGAAAAATAGGGATCACTTTGGTGGGAAGGTAACAGTGTTCTGGGCACCTTCAGCGGTTAGTCCTGCTGGCCACATGACCACGGAGACGTCTTCGGACAGCGCAGGATCTTCGGCTTTGTAACGGAGATGAGCACCGCCCCCTAGAACCGGAAACGACTAGCACGGATGTGGGAGGGCAACCTTTACTTTTATGCTTAGAGATGTACAGGATCCTTGTAAGGATCACAAACATAAGGTTTTTCTGCCACACTCCTGTCTGCACCAATTCCAAAGGTCATTGTGGATCTCCCAACAGAAAAGATCCTTGGCAGGAATTACCTCTCTATGTCTTCCCTTAGGACAGAATGGAAATCTGATGTTCTTTAGACTGCTAGAGAATAGATTGTACAATGAAAGGCAAGCATTTACTTTGCCAACCTTGTCATTATTGGACCGCTCTACACTCTACTAACAGAATTTCATTTAAATCCTCTTCTTATCAGGGGTACAGTTACAAAATCAATTCTCTTTCATACCAATTAAAGGAAGGCCGGTGGGAAAAAACGGGATGGAATTTTCCTGCCCAGCACTTACCGTATTTATCGGCGTATAACACGCACTTTTTGCCCCTGAAAATAGGGGGCAAATGATGTATGCGTGTTATACGCCGATGTCCAGGGAGCGGAATCCTCTTTAAGGGATCCCATTCCCAATAGTGCCTAGCGGCGGCGCAGCGTCATGACGTGATGTCAGCGCTGCGCCCGCCGCATATTTTTTTCCTGAAATTTCCCTCTTAAAGGGAATGCGTGTTATACGCCTGTGCGTGTTATACGCCGATAAATACGGTATTTAGAAGGATGGGGTTTCATCCAGTCCCTTCCAATCTATCTTCTTCCTTCTTCCCATTTTAAAACCATCCACACAACCTTCATAAATTTAATATGCTTGCGGATGTCCAATTCTGAAGATTGCCAACACATTGCCCATAGTTACTGTAACTTTGTTGCTTGTAATCTTACGAGTTGTATTGGCTGTTTCCTAATATGATTTGATTGCCTATTTGTATCCTATGACTATATTAAATGTTGTACCTTAAGATTCTTGATGAATGTACCTTT
Organism: Pseudonaja textilis; assembly: GCF_049901715.1. Lineage (NCBI taxonomy): Eukaryota > Metazoa > Chordata > Lepidosauria > Squamata > Elapidae > Pseudonaja > Pseudonaja textilis. The sequence goes on along the minus strand of NC_142001.1, from coordinate 8,374,366 downwards.
TCTTTTTATGTACACTGAGAGCATATGCACCAAGATAAATTCCTTGTGTGTCCAATTATACTTGGCCAATAAAGAATTCACTCATTCATTCATTCGTTCATTCATTCATTCATTCATTCATTCATTTGTTAGTAGTTCAGGAATAAGAATGACCACAGCTTTCTAATTGGTTAAGGCACCTAATCTAGAATAAATAAAAGATACATCTTGTTTCCCTCTGCTCATTGGGACTTAGCTATTCATGAAAATAGTGCTTATTTGTAAATAGTGCTTAGAAGTGAAGGAAGGAAATCCCGTCCGCCTATCTTCTGAGTTGTTTTGTCAATTCCCCTCAAAAAAGGTGTCCACTACTCCATCATGAAGCTAGAGGGTGCTGCTTTGCAAGTAGAACCACTTGTAAGTTACTACGTGGCATTTTTATGCCTTTGCACTGAACAGTACTATATTTTAGAGAGTACGTGAGTTTGTAAAGGCTGAATTTACCCTTCGCAGAATGAAGTAATTGCTTCAGGAAACAGATTGAGGGATATGATAGATGATAGATAGATGAGAGAGGGAGGGAGAGAGATAGAGATTGAAGGATAGATAGAGGTGTGTGTGTGTGTGTGAGAGAGAGAGAGAGATGGATTGAAGGATAGCTGGATAGATAGACAGACAGATAGATAGATGGGTAGATAGATGAGAGAAAGAGAGAGAAATGAAGAATGAAGTGTATATATTGCTATTTACAATTCTTGAATTTTTACTATTAGGAAAGTAGGGTGAGGTCCTTGTAAGATTTTCTGCCTCAAGTCCTCAAGTAAGGCACACAGTGCAGATTAAACTAGGCCCAGATGCTAAATCCCTTAAAATTATAGTTTTACAAATTGTAAGATTTGCTTACCAAGTCTTATATTTTTTCTGTAGAAGTGAGTTTAATTTCATAGTTTGGCCAAGTCGTAGGATAAATTGTCCCTGGCACACCCTATGAAGAAGAATCTCAAAACATATTTATTTTCCAAGGCTGTCAGGCTCAACTAGCCAAGACACAGGTGGAGTTCCTATTCAACTGATTCATTGCTCATGCCTGTGCATAGGAATCTACTCAGCTAACTTTTAGCATTATTTTGGCACTAGATAAGAGTTAATGGAATTCAAAGGGACTTAGACCACTTGTGACTACATTGAGACTCCAGGCTGATTCCTCTTTTGACTCAGCCCCCATTTCAGTGATGGGATTCAGCTGGTTTGGACAGGTTTACTAGAACCGGTTGTTAACTGTTTGCTCAGTTCGCCGAACCAGCTAAAGCTTTGCCCCGATTGCACCTCCAGTCTTTCTGCCACTTCACATCAGCCTTTTAATACCAATGTTTTAACTCTGTGGTGTGGTAATTATTTTTCTAATTTTGAGAGGAATTTATGTGTCATTTTAATCTTCTGAAAGGCTTAGCAAGCAAACAAGATTTTTATCTCAGTCTTCCTTTAAATGTGAACCAGTGTTACACACAGCCACATTTTGTTTAGCATCTGTTGGGTTGTGTCATCAGTTAGGCAGGTTTTACTTGACATAATGAAGCTGCCTCCAAACATTTTAAAATATTCTGATCATTAAACTTACTCTCATCATCAGTTGGGTTTCTGATCCAGGCCCTAGAGGTGAAAACTCACACCACCTAAATAATTATTTTTATCATGTTTTTACATTCATGTAATGTTTCTTCTTTCTTTTTAATGAGTCATATTTTAATGGATATCAATAATTGCTTTTTAAAACTGCACTTGATAAGATTCCCCAGATTGTTAAGAGATGAACAGTATAGTATTTGTATAAATAAATAAGATAAATCTAGTTGTTGTTTTTTAATTTAAGAAATTTTCTCCCCTCACGCTTCCTGAGAAACTTTGTGCATTTTGCTCCTGAGTTGGTTTCAGGCCAAGCTTATGAAAGTAACACCTGGGAAATAAGAATGCCATCTTCAATCTCTTTTCGGAGCTGCAAATGCAACTTCCCCTTGCAAAACATTTCTGCTTTCTGAAGAACATCTTTGGTTTTTATTTTTTAAAATGTCTCTTGTTATAACAGTGGTTGCCTCCATGAAAATGTCTTTGGACAAAATGCTTTTGGGTTGGCCAAATAATTCTATTCCTTTCCATTCTATTCCAGTCCACTCCACTCCATTCCTGTTTGGATCTATTCTTCTCCTCTCCTCTCCTCTCCTCTCCTCTCCTCTCCTCTCCTTTCCCCTCCTCCCTTCCCTTCCCTTCCAACCCATCCCATCCCTTTCCATTCCATTCCAAAAACAAGGCAGGAGTGAAGAAGGATAACAGGACTTAGGTTATAAATAAGATCTCTACGTCATTATAGTTGGAACTTTCTTCACTGCAGCTACACAATTTTGTTGTTTTCCATCTTTGCAAAGAAGGAACCACATAAAGAATCTAATATAAACCTGGGACATTTATAATACTGTTTTTAAGCCAACTACAGAATACCAATCAATATTCTATGGAAGCAAAAGTTGGAAACAGGATAGAAAGACTATTGAAGCTTTGAAACTTTTGTTGTTGGAGAATACTCCTGAGAATAACATGGATAGCCAAGAAACAAGCAAACAAACAAAAAAGGACCTTCGAACAAATCAATCCATAGTAATCACTTAAGATATAAATGATTAGGGGAAAATCTAACTTTCTTGAGAAATCTATAATCCTGCAAAAAATAACAAGAAAAAGAAGGGATTATAGTAGCAAGGTGCATGGGTCAGATTATAGCAGTATTAGAAGACCTGATGATAGATGCAAAAAGTCAGAAACCAGGACAGTGTTCAAAAATATTATACATTTATTTCATGCTACCTATACACATGAATCTGAACTACTAACTGTCAAGATGAATAGAATAGGAAAGTGAAAAGGATAGGGTAAGGTAGAGTAGAGTAGAATAGAATAGAAATAATAGAATAGAATAGGAATAGGAATAGGAATAAGAATAGAATAGAATAGAATAGAATAGAAAATATGGAATGGGATGGGATGGGATGGAGTAGAATAGAATAGAACAGAGCTGGAAGGTACGTTGGAGGTCTTCTAGTCCACCCCCCTGCTCAAGCAGGAGAACCTATACTATTTCAGATAAGTGGCTGTCTAGTCTCTTCTCAAAAACCTCCAGTGATGGGGCACCCACAATTTCTGGAGGCAAGGAGTTCCACTGTTTAATTGTCCTCACTGTTAGGAAGTTTCTCCTTAATTCCAGGTTGCTTCTCTCTTTGATTAATTTCCAACATTTGTTTCTTGTCCCGCCCTCTGGTGCTTTGGAGAATAATTTGACCCCCTCTTCTTTGTGGCAGCCCCTCAAATATTGGAATAGAGCTATCATGCTCAAGAGAAAGTAGCAGGTTTAAGGTGACTTCTTGTCTAAGGTGGGACTAGAACTCACAGTCTCATGGCTTCTGGTCTGCTTCTAAGTTTGGTGCCTTAACCACTGCACCAAACTAACATGAAGTTAATGACACATCATCAATCAATCAATAACAGGCAGTGAACAAGGTCAAAGGCAGAAGGTATGATATCTCAGAGCTTAGAGCTGATAACTAACCCAGATCAGTTCTCTGTTGCTGTTTCCTCCTAGTGTACCTGCGCCAATTAATCCTTATATGCTAATTCTTCTAATTGAGAATGCTCTTCAAGCATCTATATTCCAAGATGTTTTCTCAATGTAATGGGCTTTAAATGTCCTTGCATTATAACTCTCTTTCTTCTCAGCCAACTTGGCTCTTGGGTAGGGGGAAACAATAATTTGTAGCCCCCCACCAAGTCATTGGGCTTCCTCTCATTCTGCCATTATTATAATGTTGGAACAGCAGCTTCCAAAACTGAAGAAATACAGCCACACAGATTTTTTAAAAATAAGTTGTCCCCCCCCTCTTCCCCCAAATGACCTGGGCTGGAATTAAATTGAATCTCAACATTAAAAATGTTGCTTTTGTTTTCTTACTTCAAGATCTGAGGGTTAAAAATAGTTGCTGTTATTATCTGTGTCTCACCAGATGTTTTCTTACATGTCTCTGTGGACAGTCACATTTTTATACATTGAAGGTTAAGGGTGAGATTTCACCTTAACCAAATAAGAGATCAGATGGGAGAAAAGTCTATATAATTTTATATATCCCTTATTTATTTTTTATTATTTTGAAAAGGGTATTTCAAATTCAGCTATTTGAAGGCAGCAAACACGGAAGAGTTCACAATTCTTCTATATTATAGGTTTCATTGTCAAAATGCTTTTATTTACAATGTATTTCTTAACATGTAGCTGTACTCTGCTTGCTTGCCCGCCCACCTGCCTTATAATTTTGATCAGAATCTTAGCATGCATGAGAGCACGTATAAAGAGTGAATCGGTTTCGCAAAAGTGATTTAAAATATGCAACCTGCAATTAAATTCTGCACTGAATCAATTAAAAAATAGCCACTTTTCTGGTATTGCATTCTGGGTTGAAAGAAAATACATTGCTACAGTCTTCCAATTTTTATCAGAGGAAAGTCAGTTTGGTTAGTGATTAAGGCATCAGGCCAGTGGTGATATGCTACCGGTTCGGACCGGTTCACCTGAACCGGTAGTAAAAAAAAAAATTCCATGACAATTAACTGAGAGGAGAAAGGAAAGAAAAGCACCTGCTCCTGTGCCATTCTCTTCTTTATCCTCTCAGTTGATTGGCGCTGCAGACCTCAGCTGGTGCGGGAAAAGCTACGCGCACGCATTAGGTACATGTTAGGTGAGGCACGTGTTAGGTGTGCGCATGTTAGGTGCGCATGCACACGGGCGTGATCACCAAACCGGTAGTGGAACAGGTAGAATCCCACTGCTGCATCAGGCTTAGACACCCAACAGAGACAGCTGGGTGACTTTGAATCAATCACTCTCTCTAAGCCCTGAGAAAGAGGCAATGGCAAACTACATCTGAAAGAAAACTTCCCAAGAAAACTTCAAGGACTTGTCAAATATGGACTTGAAAGTTACCCCAAAAACTATGCTAAGAGTTCCATAATATATCACCCCAATCTTCTCTTTTTATGCTTTAATTACTTGCTTCCCTCAATCTCTTCCTTCAGAACTTGCATTAAGAGTTCTTCCCCCTCTGTTAAATGAGCTTGCAATGGAATGGAATGGAATGGAATGGAATGGAATGGAATGGAATGGAATGGAATAGAATAGAATAGAATAGAATAGAATAGAATCCATTATTGACAAGAAAGTTCACCCTCCAATTTTCATGTTATGAATACACAATGGAGCAGCATTCATTTTTATAACAGCTCCTCCAAACAAGCACACCGATTATTAGCATTTTTTTCCCAACAGGAAAAAAAAAAGCTTTAAAATATCCACAGTGTAACCTTTTGCTTGAAACCGGGGACTAAGAAAACGTGTTGAAAGCGATCATGACAGAAGGCCCCTTTTGACATTCTTCTCATTCCGTTCCTCCCCTTTTTCTTCTCTGTTTTTCCAGGGTTTATCTCCTCCTGACGATTGACCCTCTTTGGCAGCTTTTGAAAAGCAAGCGATAATAACTCCGATGAGAAAATTCAAAGGTCTCACAAATGAAAATATGAAGAAATGTTTTCTTTTTTTTTTTTAACAAAGTTTTTATTTTTTACAACAAACATACAAACAAAAAGAACTGTTTTCTAACGATGGAGTGACGGACCACTTTCAGTATTCCGAACGCCACTTGGTGCTGTGAGACACAGCTCATATATTGCACTCACACACAAAAATGTGAATTTGATCCTGGCCTTCATCTTTTTTAAAAAAAGCAAGGATTATCTGTGCTTGAGATCCTCAGGAGGAACTGCTTGGAGAAAAACAAGAGAATAACAGAGTTGGAAAGGATCTTGGAAATCTTCTAGTGCCGTGGGTCTCCAACCTTGGCAACTTTAAGACTTGTGGACTTGAACTCCCCAAAATTCCTCAGCCAGCTCATATTGTCAGCTTTGAAATTCAGCTGCCAATTTTTTTTAGAGAGAGAGAGTTAGAGGAGTTGAAAAGTTCAAGGTTACTCTGTATGTCGTATTAAGAATTTCCAGTTGCAGTTAATTGGTTCTCATGATTTATGAAGTGTAGAAGTGGGAGGAGAGAAGGTGGGTTCTGTGTAACGCAGGAAAAAACTTTCATTTGGGAAATTGCTTTTGAATTGCCAGATCTGTTTCTAATAAATCAATTGGAGGGATAATGTCTTGGAGTGATTGATATAATGGATACTTTCTGGATGCCTTACACATACATTAAAATGAAAATTCATTGCATGCAACTCTCAAAGGGTCTCCACTTCCCATACGTACTACATAAACACGACAAAAATATAAATAAGAAAGTATGCATATACCGACAGATATTCTATATATGACACACAACAACACAGTCTAGTTCAGATTAGGGAACTGGAGGCTAAAGCATATGATGAATTGTTACAGGAACTGGGCAGGGCTAGTCTAGGGAAGAGAAGGACCAGGGGAGACATGATAGCAGTCTTCCAATATCTGAGGGGCCTCCACAGAGAGGAAGGGTGTCAAACTGTTTTCTAAAGCACCCATTCTCATTGACAGGAACCTGGTCCTTATTTCTAAATTTTGCACAAATACGAAGTCAGAAAAGGTGGTTTAATTATTTTGGGGGGAATCTTTCAGACCGTTTGAATATGGAGAACTTGGTCAGGTTTCTATCTCATAACAGTGAACATGGTGAGCACATGGCACCTCCTTCTGAAACATCAAGTAGTACAGTGTTGGAGTGCCCACAACTTCATTCCATTGATTAATTGTTCTAACTGTCACGAAGTTTCTCCTTAGTTCTAGGTTGCTTCTCTCCTTGATTAGTTTCCATCCTTTGTATCTTCTTGTCCTGCCTTCAGGTGGTTTGGAGAATAGCTTGACTCTCTCTTCTTTGTGACAACCCCTTAAATATTGCAAGACTACTATCATGTCAACCCTAGTTTTTCTTTTCATTAAATTCATCATGCCCGATTCCATTCTATGTATGTTTTAGCCTCCAGTCCTCCGGTCTCATAAAAGTGAACACGGTGAGCACGTGGCATCTCCGTCTGAAACATCAAGAAGGGCAGTTCTGGTTATCCTTTAGAATACAGAATGACAGAGTTGGAAAGGACCTTGAAAGTCTTTTATTCCAGCCTCCTCCTCAAGCAGGAGATATCCTATACCAGGAAGCAATGGATGGAAACTAATCAAGGAGAGAAGCAACCTGGGATGAAGGAGAAACTTCTTAACAGTGAGGACAATTAACCAGTGGAACAGCTGGCCTTCAGAAATTGAGGGCGCTCCATCACTGGAGGTCTTCAAGAAGAGACTGGACAGCCACTTATCTGAAATGGTATAGGTTCTCCTGCTTGAGCAGGGGGATGGACTAGAAGACCTCCAAGGCCCCTTCCAGTCCTATTACAATTTTGATTCTGAGTCTTCTCCAACACCAAAATTCAAAAGCTTCAGGACACTTCCTCCCTTGCTTCTACAAATTCTGGCTTCCGCTTCAAACTGATTTCCTGAAATAAATAAATGGCGGGATTCAATATTTTTTTACTACTGGTTGGTGGGCATGATGTGGCTTGGCAGGCGTGGCAGGGGAAGGATATACTGCAAAATCCCCATTCCCTCCTCACCCCACTAACCTGCTTTCCAGCTCCGTTCTCCTGTGCTGGGCAACCAAAGAAGACCCAGCCGATCAGCTGGGACTCAATGGGAGGCAGAGAATAGATTGGGACCGGGCCAGTCAGAGGTGGCATTTACCGGTTCTCTGAACTATTCAAAATTGCCACTACCGGTTCTCCAGAACTGGTCAGAACCGGCTGAATACCACCTCTGAAACACACCCAGGTGTGATTAAGAAAAACCAAAATGGAACCCTCTCACCCCAAATCCTGAAAATTCCCTGCTAATTTCTGGTTTGATACCAATAACCTAAAAAGTGGCGGCGTGCATTGTATGTTGTGTAAATAATTCCAATTGTAACATACCTCAATCAACCATGGCTCGATGCAGTGTGTGCACCAGGATGTGGACTAGCAGAGTACAAAGTCTAACTGAGCACAAGGAAGTCTTTGTATCTTAAATTTTAACTCTCTTGAATTGATCGAAACATTTGTAAGATTTGCTACCCCTGTCTCCAGTCTAAAGTTCACTTTTTGGGGAAATAACAGTGCATTTAGCAATCATAATACATGCCGCATAGGACAATATACACTCTAAATCGAAAAGGGTATCACAGCTCATTCCTAACCTATTGGTATTTCAAATGCCAATTCCGTATGTTTTTTTTTTTTTTTTATGAGCTCACTGCTATGTAATCTGGAAACGGATAAAGATCCTTTTGTGCTCCCAAAAGAAAATCTTGACAGCCTCATCTTACCAGTTCTAAGGACACAAGGAAGCTCTCTTTTTTCTTGCAGCTGACAATCAAGTGCTGTTTGGAGTAAAACTAAATGAAATGTTTGGTGAGACCGTCCTGGAAACAGGTGACTGCCACTTAAACCAACAGACAAAAAGTAGGTTTTATAGAAAAACAGCAAAATTGATAATGAAGTACTAACACCACTTTATAAAGCCTGAGTAAGACCACACCTAGAGTACTGCATCCAGTTTTGGTCACCACACTATAAAACAAATGTTGAAACTCTAGAAAAAGTTCAGAGAAGAGCAACCAGGATGATTAGGGGACTGGAGGCTAAAACATACGATGAACGGTTGCAGGAACTGGGCCTGGCCAGTCTAGGGAAGAGAAGGACCAGGGGAGACAGGATAGCAGTCTTCCAATATTTGAGGGGCTGCCATAGAGAGAAAGGGGTCAAGCTATTTTCTAAGGCACCCAAAGGCCAGACAAGGAATAATGGATGGAAACTGAACAAGGAGAGAAGGAGAAACTTTTTGACAGTGAGAACAATCAACCCATGGAACAGAAGTTGCCTTTGGAAGTTGTGGGAGTTTCATCCTTGGAGGCTTTCAAGAAGAGACTGCATTGCCACTTGTCAGAAATGGTATAGGGTCTCTTGCTTGGGTGAGGGGTTGGACTAGATGACCTACAAGGTCCCTTCCAACTCTGTTAATCTGATAGCTAGGTTTTGTAGCAAGTGATATTTGCTATTGTAAACTTGGAATATAATAAGACCAAAAAATTGTGGTAATCTAGGAGTTTAATCTGAGCAGTGCAGTCCCTGATTTATGTCCTTAACAACTGCTATGTTATGAGTGCTCCCCAAAAGGGTACTTATGACCTGGATTCAAAGTCCCAATGATAGGGTCACATGACCGAACTTGGTCCATGTCATATGACTCTATGGTCACATGACTGACTTTTGGACAATCAGCAACACAGCCTCATTTAAGGTCAATTGCAGTTTTACAACAGTTTTGCCCAAAACTGGCATTTTCTTCTGGTTTTCAGCAAAACCATGCCTAGTACATGATTTCACAGATTAACAGAGTTGGAAGGGACCTTGTAGGCCATCTAGTCCAACCCCCCACCCAAGCAGGAGACCCTACACCATTTCTGACAGATGGAAGTCCAGTCTCTTCTTGAAAGCCTTCAGGGATGAAGCCCCCACAACTTCCAAGGGCAACTTCTGTTTCATGGGTTGATTGTGAGAACTGCAGCCTTTGCTTAATGACTGTGGATTCACTTAAAGGCTGTGGTGATTCGCTTAAGGACTGCTAGGTAACATAGGTAAGGATAATTATTGGTGAGGTATATGAATATATGATAGAAAATATATGATAATATTGTATGTATGTCAATGCAAAATGCTGTTGAAAAAGTACAAAAAAAAAAGTACAAAAATTTGTACTGGTGGAAAACAATAACAATCATTGTTAAAAAAAAAGTTTGCCATAATTGCTTGGATCCACCAGCAAAAAGCATAGCAGATTTTCTTCTCCTTCACACACCAAACAATTAACAGAATACTTAACAGAATAACAGAATTGGAAAGGACCTTGAAGGTCTTCTAGTCCAACCCCATGGTTAAGCACTGCATTCCTTTACCATTTTAGTCAAATTGTGGTCCAATCTCTTATTAATAACCTCCAGTGATGGTGCACCCAAAACTTCTGGAGCCAAATCGTTCCATTGATTAATTATTGTAACTGTCTGGAAATTTCTTCTTAGTTCTAGGTTGCTTCTCTCCTTTATTAGAATAGAATAGAATAGAATGGAATGGAATGGAATGGAATGGAATGGAATGGAATGGAATGGAATAGAATAGAATAGAATAGAATAGAATAGAATAGAATAGAATAGAATAGAATAGAATAGAATAGAATAGAATAGAATATTGGAATGAAGACTAGACTAGACTAGACTAGACTAGACTAGACTAGACTAGACTACAATAGAATAGAATAGAATAGAATAGAATAGAATAGAATAGAATAGAATAGAATAGAAAAAGAATAGAAAAGAATATTGGAATGAAGAATAGAATAGAAAAAGAAATGGAATGGAATAGAATAGCTATTGGCCAAATGTGATTAGACACACAAGAAATTTGTCTCTGGTGCAAAAACTTCTCAAGAGAGAATTAATAATTATAATAATGATACCAAGAGAGTATTAATAACTATAAAATGATACCAATAAGAGGGGAGAGTAGAGAAGATGAATAATAATAATAATAACAACAGTAACAATAATAGTAACAATAACATAATGAGAAGAAGAAGAAGAAGAAGAAGAAGAAGAAGAAGAAGAAGAAGAAGAAGAAGAAGAAGAAGAAGAAGAAGAAGAAGACAACATGGGTAAATTTCCTTAGAGATAAGACAATACTGTGAGGATTAGATATTCATCCAAATGATGGCATGAGGGAAAAAACTGTCCCTATGTCTAGTTGTTTTGTCATGCAAATGCAATGTCCTGTAGCAGAGATCTGAGGGAAGGAATTGAAATAGTTTATGTCCTGTATGTGAGGGATCTGTAGATATTTTCTCAGCCTTCCTTCTGACCTGTACGATATACAGGTCTTCTATGAAAGGCAGAATGGTTGCAATTGTTCTTTCTGCAGTTTTAATTAGTACCTTCCTTTTTAGTTTCCACCCATTGCTTCTTGTCCTGCCTTCAGATGCTTTGGAGAATAGCTTGACTCCCTCTTCTTTGGGGCAGCCCCTCAGATATTGGAAGACTGCTATCATGTCACCCCCAGTCCTTCTTTTCATTAAACTACACGTACCCAGTTCCTGCAACCGTTCTTCCTTCGAAGCAATCCAGCTAAACAAAACAGAACTCTTGATCTGTGTTGGTCATAAAACACTTGCCTAGTTCAGAGTTCAGTTTCATCCTCAGGGAAATCCCTTTGGCTAGTTTACATCCTGGTTACGTGCGGCTGTGCCTGAGCATGTTGTCTGACCCCAACCTTAAGTGTATTATCTTAATCTAGAAAATACGTACATCACATTCAACTTTTCTAGAACAGGGTGGAGTGTGTGTGTGTGTGTGTGTGTGTGAACATTCAAGTCAACGTTGATTCCAGGTAACAGCCTGGACAGGACCCCGAAGTTTTCTTGCCAGGGTTTTTCAGAAGTATTTTGCATTTCCTCCTTCCTAGGGCTGAATGAGTGACAGGGCCCAAGGTCACCCAGCTGTCCATGTGACTAAGGCAGGACTAGAACTCACAAGCTCCCAGTTTTTTAGCCTGATGCCTTAACCAACACACAAGCTGGCTTTCTGTATATCTAACAATTTGGTAAGCAAGGAAAGTGTATGAATATAGCTTGCGTGTGTAATAGATTAAATTCAGTTAGTCTGTCATGCCCCTGTTGGAGTCTGAATCCGAGGAGGAAGCCGGAAAGCTGACAGGGAGTGGGAGTGTGGCCCCGTTGGCTATGGAGGAGTCTGGGGAAGGGCAAAGTCCAGCTGAGCAAAGCAGGGAAGAAGTACAAGAAGGGAGAGGGAGTTCAGAGGAAGACCCAGGCTCACCCCCACTTCATCCTAGGGCACACAGGGAGGAACAGAGAGGAGAGCAATGTGGGTTGCATGGCTTACGGGGGAAGAAAGGGTCCTGATTCCCTTCATTAGCTGCAGCTGGAAACACACTGTATATAAAAAAAGGCAAGCTCTGTGCAGCAGGCTGCTGAGAGCAAACATGACTTTATCCTGTGTTGTCATGGCTTATCTATGTGCTTGGCATCTTCCCAACCATGTGAGTTTTGCTGTGCTTTCACATCTGGAATTCATGCTTCTGCCCTGCCAAACTAATTACTTCAGTTTGGTTTGTTTGGACTTACAGTTACAGTTTGTGTTGCTCATGTTTTGGACTGAATTTTCTGCGGTCAAAGGCTGTTCCCGGGAGAGTTTTTCTCCAGCCAGAAGGTAATCTGGACATTGGGGGCAAAGTTGGAGATAATAAAGGGACTCTTATTGCTTTTCTGACTGTGCTGCCTTTGTGCCATGCTCCGGGTCATCACATAGTCCTTGACTTACAAAGGTTTATTTAGTAACCGTTCAAAGTTATGACGGCACTGAAAAAAGTGACTTATGGTGGTTTTTCACACTTATGACCATTGCAGCATCCCCATGGTCACATGATCAAAAATCAGACCCTTGGCAGCTGGCTCACATTTATGACGATATCAGTGTCCTCGGGTCCTGTGATCACCGCTTGCAAACTTCCGGCCAGATTCACTTCACATCTTTGTAGCTAACTTAACAGCTGCAGTGATTCAACTTAACACTCGTTTATTATGTGACTTTTCTTTTCTTAGTTTTATTGTTTTTATATGAGGCTTTCTATTTCGTCAGCTGCCTTGAGTCGCCGCGTGCGAAGAGGTGGCCATATAAACCCACTAAACAAAGAAAGAAATTGTGGCAAGAAAGGTCGTAAAATGGAACCAAACTCACTCGACAACTGTCTTGCTTAGCAGTTTTGGCAGGAGTGGGATTCAAAACTTTTAACAACCGGTGGGTGGGGCAAGGTGGGCATGGCCATGTGAGTGGGTGGGCATGGCTTCTTCTTCTTGTCCCCCCCCCCCATATATTTTTTTTGTCTCCTGGGCCTCAGGGAAGCCTCCTGGGGGGCGTTTTTGCTCCCAGAAGGCTTCCCTGGGGCTCAGAAAGGCAAAAAACGGAGCCTGTGGGGGCCTGCAGCACCCCCACCCCATCTCCCATGTGCCCCCTTTGGCCTCTTGGGTGAAGCAGTAAGACAGCACGAGGGATCCGGGCATAGCTGATCATCAGAACAGCTGATCGTCAGCGGGGGAAGAAATACCTTGACAGGGCGGGGGAGAACGCAGTCAGCGATGTCGCGCATGCGCGATAAGAACTGACTGGGTGGAGAGAGGAGGGGCGGTGCCAGCCAGGGGCACAATTTGCCGGTTGTCCAAACTGCGCAGAATCATAACAACCAGTTCTACAAAACTGGTCCAAACTGGTAGAATCCCACCAGGGATGGGATTCAACCAATGTTACTACAGGTTCAGTGACTATGTTTTGTGCGCTGACGCTGCGCGCGCATGTAAAAAAAAAAAACATCAGCTGTGCCGTCCGGACAGCTGAAAAATGCTGCGCCGGGTGTGCAGCGTTTGAAAAGGATAAACAATTTTATAAAATTTGGGATCTTTTCTATCAATGGTTAGATAACGAAGTACAGTAATGAAATATGTACATTCCTAGAAAATAATAAATATATAAAGATGTACTTCTTTCTTATTATAACTACAAAATGATTTTAGGATAGATTTGGGATGATAATATGAACTGCTATACAATAAGTTAAGTAAATTATGGTTATCTTGTAAAACAGGAACGAATAAAAGTATAGTCAAATGATTGATTAATAATGATACTAAGGTATTTTAGTTTTGATTGACAATATGAGATTATATGTAATGTAATTGTAATTGAAGACTACGAGATGGAAGCACAAAACAATTTGTAAATCAACCGGCACACTGTATGTACACCTATGGAAGACAGCTTGATGTTTTTATGTTTTGTTTGTTTATGTTTGTTTTTAAAAACCAATAATTTTTTTTTTAAGAAAAGCCTTTTTTTCTGCTTTTTCGACCTCAGTTGTGCCGCGCAAAGCAGCTGAGGTTGAGAAAGCAGGAAATAAAGGACAGGTAAGAGGCCGGGCGGGCGGGTGGGCCAAACAGCAGCAAACACAAAACCGGTTCATTGTCTGCTGCTCTTCAGAGCTACCGGTTCTATAGAAACAGGTAGAACCGGTAGCATGCCACCCCTGAATTTTGGGCTCAGCTGTGGCTGTACATTAGGACTACCTGCGATTTGGAACTCTGCAATTTCTCTTAAAAATAAAGTCCAGAGTCTAAAATAAAATGGTTTGCGTTGCATGCCTAACGCAAGCATCATTTGGGACATAGATGTTTAAAAACTGTACTGTAGTGCAAATATATAGGAAGGGCAGTCATGGAGATATTGCTTGCAGTTTTCCAGCATCCCAGCTGTTGCCCTGTCTTTGTTTATAGTAGACATAAATTTATGAATGAATGTCATTTACATGCTGCTTGGCATTCCCGCTTCTCTAACATTTCCTTGAAAGCTTAACTGTGTCTTGCTCACATGCAGATCGCATTCAGTAATAGCAGATTATGTAAGGTTGACAAAGGAGCACATTGTGTGTGAGATTCTTGGAAGCTGACAGATAACCCCGGCAGTAGGCTCAAGAGAGGTGAACTTTTGGCAAACAACAATGGAAAGAGGGACTTGGGCTAAAAAGGAGGAAAGGAGAAAACAATGAGGCTGGCTTAGTAATATAAAGTCACTCCTTGACTTACAACAGTTTGTTTACTGATGATTAAAAATTACCACAGCGCTGAAAAAAGTGACTTAGCACCCATTTTTCACTGTTATGACCATTGCAGCATGCCAAGGCACCTGAAGGCCAGACAAGGAATAATGGGTGGAAACTGATCAAGGAGAGATTCAACCTGAAAATAAGGAGAAATTTTCTGACAGTAAAAACAATCAACCAATGGAACAGAAGTTGCCTTCGAAAGTTCATTACCGGCTGGGAATGAAAATAATTCCCAGCATTGCAATAAAACAAGACTTTTTTTAAAAAAAAATAAGTGTGTGTGCATAATTACAGTCTCGGAAGCCTTGGTCAGAACACCTACGCCGTGGCTTTCATCTCCATCTCTACCTTCTTCTACATCAAGGGTCAGCAACCTGCGGCTCTGGAGCCGCATGTGGCTCTTTTATCTCTCTGCTGTGGCTCCCTGTTGCTGGTGGCTCCAAAATTGATAGGGTTTTTGGTTAGGACAGGTAGAGGAAAAAGGATGCCATGCTAGGATGAGACTCTATGGTAGGGGAACCGGACTTCTGGTTGGCTCCAGAATTGAATGGGGGGCTTTTGGTTAGGACCCTTGTGGCTGTTCGAGAGCCTGATCTACACAGAAGCATTCAGTGATCCTCTTGGACACAAAACCCGCACAACAATCACCTTGCTTAGCGATGGAAATTCTGGTCCCCTTGATGGTTGTGTTTCGACATATGACTTTCTCTCCTCTCCAAGGGATACTGCAACAGTCATAAATATGAGTCAGTTGCCAAGTGTCTGAATTTTTTGCTACAGAGATTACTGCAAATTGTTAAAGGAATCATGATGCGGTCATTAAATGAATTGTTCCACAATGAAATTCATTAAATGAATTGTTCCACAAAAGGTACACCCTTCCTTTGTCAGAAAAGTAATGGTGGAAACAATCGTTATGATAGGCAACGAATGTCGAAAACAACCCTTTTTATAATCTTTGAAGTTTCTAGATGATGGTAGCCTTTGCCTGTAGGAACAGTCACTCCACTGAAACTTCACTTCAGGACTCTGTTTGTGTAGGGCGGGCACAAATTTTCCAAGGTGAGGGTGAATAGCGGCATTGTTGCCCCTAGAGAAGAGATGCGCAGGAGGAAGTATGTGAGAGTTGCAAGCGAGGAGACCACTGAATTCTCCTCCTGGTAGATTCTTTTCAACTCCAACTCAGCAGACTGCTAGGAGAGGACCTCTGAATGCTTCTGAGCAGAGGTCTAAACGTTGTCTGAAGCCTGAATCTTTGCAACTGGGCTAAGTTTTAATTTCAGAAACATTTCTTTATCCATTCAGACCAGTGGTGAGATTCAATTATTTTTACTACCGGTTCTGTGGGCGTAGCTTGATGGGCACGGCAGGGGAAGGATACTGCAAAATCCCATTCCCTCCCCACTCCTGTAGCTGTACAGGTAGTCCTCGACTTACAACTACAATTGGGCTCCAAATTCCTGTTGCTACAGGAGATGGTTAAGTGAGTTTTGCTCTGTTTTAAAACTTTTCTTGCCCCGGTTGTGAATCAAATCACTGCAGTTGTTAAGTTAGTAACCCGGTTGTTCTTTAAGTCAGCTTGGCTTTCCCATTGACTTTGCTTGTCAGTTCAATCCAATTTATTACAGGAATAGACCAGAGACCAGAACAAATAAAAACACCCAACCTGGAAATAAGGAGAAATTTTCTGCTGGTGAGAACAATCAACCCATGGAACAGAAGTTGCCTTTGGAAGTTGTGGGAGTTTCATCACTGGAGGCTTTCAAGAAGAGACTGGACTTCCATCTGTCAGAAATTGTGTAGAGTCTCCTTCTTGGACAGAGGGTTGGACTAAATGACCTACAAGGTCCCTTCCAACTCTGTTAATCTGTAAACATGCAGTAAACATACAATTAAAAATTCTAGAATAAAATAAGAAGTAACAGATAAAATCTAGGTTAAAATACAGCCTGTCAATTACACATGGTCTAACTATACTAAAATTACAATCCATAAACTGTGAGGCCCATAAGTCAGTTTAATACTAAAATGCAAAGGAATAAGCAGTGTAAAAGGAGTTTTTATACATTTGTTGTATAAAATAGCAATGGTGGATTAGACACGTGTTTCTGACGAATGCTCAGTGCTGCTGCACAGAATCTAGCCAGCTGCGCTGTAGTTTACAGATTAACAGGGACCTTGTAGGTCATCTAGTCCAACCCCCCACCCAAGCAGGAGACCCTTCACCATTTCTGACAGATGGCAGTCCAGTCTCTTCTTGAAAGCCTCCAGTGAGGAAGCTCCCACAATGTCTGAATGCAACATCGGTTGATTGTTCTCACTGTCAGAAAAATGTCTCCTTATTTCCAGATTGAATCTCTCCTTGTTCAGTTTCCATCCATTATTCCTTGTCTGGCCTTCAGGTCCTTTGGAAAATAGTTTGATCCCTTCCTCTCTGTGGCAGCTCCTCAATTTGCTTGTGAGAAGGTCGCAAAAAGAGCCCTGGGACATTGCAAACCGTTGTAAATATGAGTTAGTTGCCAAGCCTCTGGATTGTTTGCTACAGATGTTAAGCAAATTGCTGCCGTTGTGAAATGAATCATGCCGTCATTGAACAGATGACTCATTGTTCCGCAAAAGGTACGTCCTTTGCCAGAAAAATCACAGTGAAAATAATAACTATGCTAGGCAATGAACGGAAATTCATGTCAAGGATAAAACACTTCAACCTGATTCCAACCAGGTGTGCTAGAGTGGCTGATCTTTTTCTCCTTCTTGGATGATGAAGATTTTGGAAACAATTGAAGCTGGAAGAAGCATGCAAGTCATACCATGATGAGTTCCCATGATAAAAAAGCCGGTTGACTGTGGCTTATTCGATAACTGTTCTGACTAAGGCTTCTGAGACCGTAATTAAGCACACGCTTAATTAAAACAACTCTTGTTTTATTTCAACGCTGGGAATTATGTTCATTCCCAGCCGGTAATGAGTCTCAAAACAGTCCCTCGAGATAAGCACCCACCTTTCTCTCCTTTGAATGGCTGCCAACAACTAAAGTGCCAAATTAACTGTAAAAAGCCAACCAAAGTACAAAGTCCACACAGAGCCTCAAGGATTCATCTGAAGAACGAACGACTTTGCTTCCTGCAAAGGTTTCACACCTTTGCCTGTCCTTTACACCTTATGGGAGGGGCAATCACCTCCAAGCCTTACTCCCGAGTCACTCCTTTTGTCTCAGCTGCTCTTGCCTTCTAGCAGCTCTGTGCACATGCGCACTGGGAACAGGCTCCCGTTGTTCCTCTGCCTCGCTGCTGCCAGATTTTGGAGGTTCCGGAGTCAGCACCTCACCCCCAGTTGGCCCAGGCCCCATCTCTGCGTCAGATTCAGGACCCTCGTCCAAGTCTTCTCCAGACTCCCAGATTGGTCCCCATTCTTCCCCACCGTCTGATTCTGCTGCCTTCTACACAAGCTGTCAGCAAACCACAACAATAATGAACATGTTAGGAAAATCATAGTTTATCATAATGTGTGAACACAATGCAAAGAAATATTTTCCACTTCCCCCCCAGACGGTTATCTGGGCAGTTTCTGCATACAAAGGTTTCACTCCTTTTTTTTGCAGATTGTATGTTTTCTTTATCAAAACTCACCAAGTTTTGATAAAGTTATGAAAGAATAAAAGAAAACGTTTGAACACATGAACACATGTTCGATTTCAAGGACGCTCTCTAAGGTGAAATGATTAGCCAGTTTTTTTTTTCCTTTTTCCTGGTCAACAAGTGCATCCTGTATTTTAATCTGTTTTATTAACGGTGCTTCCGGCTGTCTATTTAAAAATTCCTGCATAGTCATTCTATCATTTCCTGAAAGAGGGAGAGAGAGAGATGGAGGGAGGGGAAGGGAGGGAGGGAAGGAGAGAGAGAGAGAGAGAGAGAGAGGGGAAGGAGGGAGAGAGAGACAGAGGGAGGGGTAAAGGGAAGGAAGGAAAGAGAGAGAGGGAGGGAGAGAGGGAGGGAGGGGAAAGAAGGAAGGGAGAGAGAGAGAGAAATAGGTAGGGAGAGGGAAGGGAGGGAGGGAGGGAGAGATGGAGGGAGGGAAAGAGAGAGGGAGGGGAAAGGGGGAGGGAGAGAGAGAGACAAATAGAGAGACAGGGAGGGGGAAGGGAGGGAGGGAGAGATGGAGGGAGGGAGGGGGAAAGGAAAAAAGGAGAGAGGGGGGGGAGGGAGGGGAAAGGGGGAGGGAGAGAGAGAAATACAGAGGGGGGAGGGAGGGGGGAGGGAAGGAGAGAGGGAGGGAGGGAGGGAGGGAGAGAGAGAGAGAGAGAAGAAATATAGCAAGAAATACAGGTAATACTCGACTTACGACCACAGTTGGGCCCAAAATTTCTGAGTGAGACATTTGTTAAGTGAGCTTTGCCCCATTTTATGACCTTTCTTGCCACAGTTGTTAAGTGAATCACTGCAAGTTGTTAAGTTAGCAACACAATTGTCAAGAGTATCTGGCTTCCTCATGGACTTTGCTTGTCAGAAGGTTGTGCAAGCAGAACATCTGGGCCGTAGGACACTACAACTGTTGTAAGTATGAGTCAGCTGCCAAGCATCCGAATTTTGAACCCATGATTCACGGGAGTGCTGCAACGGTTGTATGTGTGAAAAATGGTCATAAATCACTTTTTTCCCCCACTGCTGCTTCTAACTTTGGACAGTCACTAAATGAAAAACCAAGAACTACCTGGATAAGCCAAAGACGTTGGCTTCTTAGCCTGACCAACCTGACAGGGTTGCTGTGATGAGAAATGGGGAAGAGGAAGATCTGGATTGAATGTGGGCAGCTGGTATCTTGTGGACTTTGTGGAACTGTCCTGCCTCTGTCATCTAACTCAGGGGTCGCCAACCCTTTGGACCTCAGGGACCACCAAACTCATAATTTTAAATCCCGAGAAGCAGAGACCCTGGGAAAATCCCCCAAAAAGTCTGCAGGAAAATTCCCCACCCTGTTTTTCTACCGATCGATCATTCTTTACTTGGGATCGCAGGATACCATCTCCAGCTCCACTCTCAGGGGGAGAGAGAGAGGAGGGGGGGAGACTTTTGGCTTCATGCAAGGAAAGCAGCAGAAGCAGCAGAAGTCTTTCTTTTTCTCCCTCAAACTCCACCAGAATGGCACAGCCTCCTGGAGCAGGATGCCTTGCAGGGTCCCAAAGACTCCTTTCTAGCAGAGTTTGGGGGAGAGAAAGAAAGACTTTTGCTGCTTTCCTTGCGTGCAGCCAAGATCAGAAGAAGAAAGAAGCGGAAAGAAGCAGCCTGGTGGCCAGGCAAGGCACGTGGGGCGAGTGGGGCAAGTTCCCCCGCTCTGCCCTTTCCCCCCTCCCCTCACAACCTCGTGCTGTTCACAATGCAAGCGATGCAAGCCTTGTGTTCCCGTGGGCCATGTGGGCGGTGCAGCCTTGTGTTCTCACTCAGCCTGGATTAATTGCTTTGCGGGTGACATTTCTCTGCGGACCAACAAAATTTTCTCATGGGGACCAATGGGTCCCTGGTTCACTGGTTGGCGATCACTGATCTAACCCAAACCCTCCTACAAATGGGGTTAATTTTGGGCAGAGCAATTTTCCTCTAGTCCTAGGGCTGAAATAAAGAGCAGTAGGTTCAACTCATTGCATCACTTGCAATCATCTGTTGCGTTTCCTGTGACTCTCAAACTCCCCCTTCCAAACGTAAACTGCAAGGGGTAGATTCTGACTCATGGAAACACTGCCGTCTAGTCTTGAGAACAAGAAATGGCTGGGCAAAGCGACTTGGCCCCCCTCCCCTTCCAAAAAATGGTGTTCTTCTGCAGTCCTGGTTTTAAAAAGACTCTCTGAGGGCAAGGAGGGAGTTGGGTAATTCCCCCCCACCCCGACTCAAAGAGAGGGTTGCTAGCTAACACCCAACCCCCTTCACATGATCTGCCTGTAGTTGTTGCTATCGGGGTTGGCTACCATGTTCCCATGTGGTCAATCTCGTGCACATTTGTTTAAAAAACAAACAAGCAACAATTCTGTCTTAATCCCAGCTGGGTGACTTTCTACCATGCCTGTCATAACTTCTGGAAAAGGATCAACGTTTGGGGAAACGCCAGCTTCGTTTCGCTCTGTACAGCTCCCCCTTACAGCAGTGTTTCTCAAAGGCTGGCAATTTTAAGAGGTCTGGGCTCCAACTCCCAGAATTCCCTAGCCAGTAGGGAATTCTGGCTGGGGAATTCTGGGAGTTGAAGTCCAGACTTCTGAAAGTTGCCATCCTTGAGAAATACTGCCTTAAGAGCAAAGGAAAAGAATAGATAAAGATTGCGCATTGAAGGATGTGGAGAATATTGGAAGGATGAAGTGAGAAAAGGAGAAATACCAGGGATGGGAATGTCATACTCAAGGCTCCCTGAATCCTAGGATTCCTGCTGATGAATGATCTCAAACCCTTCCAGCTTCTGTATCTGTTCTAATATATCAAACCACCCAAGAGTGTATTATTTCAGACTTCCATAGGGAGCAATATAATAGATCTTCTACATTAGGGATGTCCAGCTTTGCAACTTTTAAGACTTGTGGACTTCAACTCCCAGAATTCCCCAGCCAGCACGGTTGGTTGAATAATTGTGGATATTAAAGTCCACAAATCTTAAAAGTTGTCAAATTTGGAGAAGCCCTCCTCTACCTCAACCTTTTACCCATTGTAATAGTTCCACTCAGGAGCTATTAGGAATCTGAATGCAAAGGAGTTCAAGGGTCATTTTGTTGCTATACTCACTCCATGGCTTAAACTTAAACTCCAGGGATCAAACTTGAAGTTTTAAGACTTGTAGACTTCAACTCCCAGAATTCATCCTCCAGTCATGTTAGCTCAGGAAATCTGGGAGTTGAAGTCCACAAGTCTTAAACTTCCCAAGTTTGAAGACCCTTGGCTTAAGGCAAGCCATCTTACTAAGTACAACACATCTGGTGGGGATGAACAATATGGATTTTGGAGAAATCAATTGCAAGTTGCTTAATTTGATAAGGTTCTAAGGTTTAGGAGAGGCATTACAATGAATTTATTGCTTTGGGCACCAAAGATAATTGATAAATTTTTGGTGTTGTGGTACTTGGATTCAGGCAGAAAATTTGCTGCTGTGTCTCAGGAACCAAAAAATCCCAGGAAGAATTACATCTGTGTGTCAGAGGTGATCAATGCTTGCAAATGCTATCCAAATGTCAACTCTGCCTGGAAGCTATGTTTATTGATTGCAATGCTATAGTTGAATTATAATGAATTGTGATATCTTCACCTAAATCTTTTCAGACAGCACCGGAACCTAAAGGAGTTTGCCATATCTTGCATTCCAGACTGGTAGAACGGATTCTTATCTCTTTGTCCATGCTCAAGGGTATATTTTCTAATGCTGAAAAGTCAGGTATCTTCTTCCTAACAAGAAAATCTGAACCCAACCAGGGAATTTTACGAAACGGCTTGAAACTTAGTACATATTTACTCATAAGACTGTGCTTCTTTAGCCATGCTTTCTTCTTCTAGACCCGGAAAGCAACAGAAGCAGCAGAAGTCTTTCTTTTTCTCCCTCAAACTCCACCAGAATGGCACAGCCTCCTGGAGTCAGATGCCTTGCAGGGTCCCAAAGACTCCTTTCTAGCAGAGTTTGGGGGAGAGAAAGAAAGACTTTTGCTGCAAAAGCAGAAGAAGAAAGAACCGGAAAGAAGCAGCCTGGTGGCCAGGCCAGGTGTGTGGGGCGAGGGGGGAAAATTCCCCCCTCCGCCCTTTCCCCCCCTCCCCTCACTACCTTATGTGGTTCACAATACAAACACCGCAAGCCTTCTGTTCCCACACAGCTTGCATTAATTGCTTTGGGGGTTGCTTTGGGGATGACATTTCTCTGTGGACCACCCAAATTTTCTCATGGACCATCAGTGGTCCCTGGCCCACTGGTTGGCGACCACTGATCTAACCCAAACCCTCTTACAAATGGGGTTAATTTTTGGCAGGACAATTTTCCACTAGTCCTGGAGCCGAAATAAGGAGCAGTGGGTTCAACTCACTGCATCACTTGCAATCATCTGTTCCTGTGACTCTCAAACTCCCCCTTCCAAACGTAAACTGCAAGGGGTAGATTCTGACTCATGAAAACACTGCCATCTGGTCTTGATGGCAAGATGGGTCCCCAAACTTGGCAACTTTTAAGACTTGTGGACTTTAGCTCCCAGAATTCTCCAGCCAGCCACGGAGAATCCTGGGAGTTGAAGTCCACAAGACTTAAAGTTGCCAAGTTTGGAGACCTCTGTTCTAGACAAACCTCCAGTTGTTACCAAAAATATTTGGGGGACACAGAAAGGACAGTCCCACCTTAGGGATGAATGCCAACTGGTTGACTTGGGCCAATTACAAGGAGACTGGGAGTTCTAGTCCTACCTTAGGTGTGAAAGCCAACTGGGTGATTTTTGGGCCAATCACCAGGAATTGGTAAGTTCTAGTTCCACCTTAGCAATGAAAAACAGATGGGTAGTTTTGGGTCAGTCACCAGGAATAGGAGAGTTCTAGTCCCCACTTGATCTGGAAATTGAAGTAGAATGAGACTAGCAAAAGTAGTAGAAATAATAATAATAGGTGCCCTTGGTGCAACCTCAAAACAAACTGGAGCACCACTTGAACACCACTGGCATTGTCGAAATCCCCATCAGTCAATTGCAAAAGGCAGCTTTACTTGGGAACAGCTTACATCCCGCGACAATACCTTTAAGCACCACCGAATACCCACATCTGCCTATCCCAGGTCCTTGGGAAGGACTCGATAAGTGGCCAGAAATGCCAAATACAGTCCAAAACATCTGGCCGACGGTGCAATAAACCCTAATAATTTATTAAATTTATCTGCCACTCGACTCCCACTGGAAAAAGACTCCAGTCTCAACTCCCCAGTCATGTCCTTCTTCCTTCCCTTTCTTTCCCTCCGCGCAGGTCTCCCTTCCCTCTGCTTCGGTCTTGACGAAGAGCTCTGCAGGACTCAGAAGCCCGCAACCTCTTCAAGGGGTAGAACGGTGTAGAGTTTTTTCCTGCTTGGGCAGGGGGTTGGACTAGATGACCCACACGGTCCCTTCCAACTCCGTTAATCTGTAAGAAGCCGTAGGGGAAGGGGGAAGAGAAAAAACAAAACAAAACACCAAATGTCTGCCTCCCGAGCCTATTTCGACGGCTGTCCTTTCTCCTTAGCACATAAGGTCTTTGCGGAACGCCGGCTAGGGAAGAAGGGATGGAGAGAGAGAGAGAGCGAGCGCGCAGGAGGCGAGCGAGACCGCATTGTGGTTGGCGCGCCCGGCCGCGCGCCCTCTCTTCTCTCTCTCTCTCTCTCTCTCTCTCCCCCCCGCCACCCCGCGCTCCCGTCTGCGGTAACCGCGCATGCGCCGGAGCCTGCATTCCATCATGGCGGAGCCGTCTGACTTTATCTCCTGCCGCGGCAAAGCTTCGTGGCGCCGAGCCTGAGGCGGCGGCTGGAGCGTCTTCCCGTCCCAGCGCTCGCCGCCTTCTCCCCTCCGGTCCCCCCCGCCACAACCCACGCGCGGTGAGTGCCCGAGGCTTTCTCCCCTTCCGGCCGGGCGAGGCACCCCTCCGGGCCGCCAGGGCGGGGCAGTGGCCGGGCGGGGGGAGGAGGACGGGGGGGGGAGATTAAAAAAGGGGGGGTCGCCTTGAGAGGGGGGGGTCTCGGGAACTACCGGAGTGAGGAGAGGGGGGGGGTTGAAGAGGCTGACCCCGTTTTCCCCGCCTCCCCATGCCGATCCCCCTCCGCCCAGCAACAGTCCCCCAACTGAACCCCTTTCCCTTTCCCCACCCGATTTATCCCCCCATTCCAGAATAATTCCAGGATTTTGCAAAAATTAAAAAGGGGGAGGCTGCTCTCCATTCTCCCCCCACCCCCGTTGCAAACTCAGCGCTTTGCAATCCCAGCTTTGCAAAAAAAATTTAATCAATCTGGTTTTTTCCTCCATGCCCCCTTGCAAACCTCTCTCCCGGGGCCAAGTCTCTTTCTCTCTCTCTTTTTTTTTTTTTTAAAAAAATCCCCATTTCCTTAATTTTTTCAGGGCCTTCTCCACTCTCCCCCCACCCTCCGCGCGTGCCAACCAGCCTCGCATTCCCATCTTGACTTATTATTCCGGGAAGGAAAAGAAGAAAAAAACAACAAACCTTCCCTCCCCCACCCTCCTTACAGCTGATATTTTCTTTTCTTTTTTATACTGCATTTCCAGAGCCTCCACTTTTCCCAACCAGCCTCTGAGTTCTGCTCCACCCCCCTCTCTCTTTTTGGGGGGTGGGGGGGTGGTTAGGGGTCAGAAGGGAAGAGAGGCTTGGAAAGATGAAAGAAGGGGGGGGTTGGGTTTGCTGTTAATCCTTTAAGGGTGGAAAGGGGAGATTTTGAGGGAGGAGGTGTAGAACAGGGTCTCCTGCTTGGGCAGGGGGGGTTGGACTAGATGACCTACAAGGTCCCTTCCAACTCCTGCATTTGCAGGAACGGAGGGGATGGGTTGGGGAGGGGGCTTCCGTGGGTGGTGGAAGCGTAACCACAGCTTAGGTCAGGCAGCAAAGTTGGGTTGGGACCCAGGTGTAGAAATAGGACCTGCAAGAAAAGGTGGAGAGGGGTTTAGGCAAAAGGGGTGTGTTTGTGTGCGCGCGCGCGCGTGTGTGTGATAGGGGGTTTGTGGCATGCAAAGATGCACACGAAAAGGGAAATGTGGGTTTCAAAAAAGCCGGGCTTGCAAAGTTTGAGTCGAGTTCGGTGGAGGGAACCCGTCATGCCTGTCTGCCCCCTGGATTGTGACTTATGCTCGAAACATCTGGAAAAGCGAGGCCAAAGGTATATAAGAAACTTCCAAGGTGCCTGTGGAAAGGTGCTTCCAACAGACCGAACTGTTTTGTTCCTACGCATTTTTATTTCATTTTATTTTGCTTCCACCTGCTTTGTGGATGTGGGTTTCTTTTTAAGGGGCTGGAAGTTCCCTTTGGGGTGGGGGGAGAGGGGAGGAGAAAGATTCCTAGGAATGTCATCCTTCCCGCCCTCCCCCCTTTCCCAGCAGAGCAGAGGTGATGGGTCCCACTGATACTCCCTTTTTTTAAAGGGTTTGACTCTAGGTGGCTATCTTTTCCCATCGATGATAGCTGTGGCGGCTAATTATTTTGAAAAGAGGGGAAAGGGGGTGGAGGAACGGGGGTGGGATACTTTCCCCTTTCGCTCTTCTCCACCCCTTTTCCCCTTCGGTGCTGTCTATCTGAATGCCACGTCGCCTTCGCCCGGCCTTTTGACGGAGCAGCGCATAGCAGCTTAGCAGATACTCCGTACCTCCCATAGCGTTTCTCCTGAGACAAAGGTAGGGGCCGTTAACCAGCGGCTGCTTCCCGTCGGGCTTTCATTTGCATCCCTTCTGGATCCCTTCTTTTAGGGGGGAAAGGAAGAGGCGGAGGGGGGGCGTTTTGTAACCGATGTCCAAGCTCCTGCTTAATTGGCGAAGATTTTAGTAGGTGCCAAGCCAGGTTTCAGTCCTGTCTTTTGCAGCTGTGATCACAGGCTGGGGGGTGGGGGGGTGGGTAGGGGGAGGAGGAGTAATTCAGATGATGTGGAAACCTCTGTTTTGGGATCAAGAAGACCACCTTCCCCCACCCTTTGCAAGATCCTTTCCTCAACATATGGCAAATAGTGTGTGTTATTATAATCTTGCCAACTGGCGGCCAGTGACGCAAATACTGGCAGGTGTACTTCAGTTCATTTTATGTTTCCTGTTTGTACTCCTTTCCAGCTTTTTTAGTCATCAGTGTAAATGGAATATATTTCATATTTTTAATCTGTTTTTTGTTAAACCACTGTTTGCTTTTTAGATTAATTATGGAAAAGCATGTCTATTTTGAACAGGGAAACCTGGGTCCGATTTTCACGCATTTATGCTGATTAAATATATTGTCATGGATAGGGACGGGAAACTGTAATTTAAAACTTAAAATGGTAACAGATTTGACAAGTCTTTTAGCTAGCGCTGAAGTTTGATTCTTAAAACGATTATTGGTGGCTTCTATAATTTGGTGTTTTAAGACCAGTTGCACTTGCTACAGCAGCCATTATGCAATGGTATGCGTGACTTTTTTTTTTTTTTTGAAATGTCAAATTTGCCAGTCTGGAAAGATTTGTGATTCTGGCATAATCAGTTTTCAGTTGAGAAATTACATCTTGGCCATAATCGCCTTGAAAAGAGTGTACTTTATGCTGGTCCTTTCTCAGCCATTTCGGTAACAGGCTCTGACTTATATGTGAGTTGTAATAACAAGTGAAATAATGGATGTAACTTTTTGTTATTTACGAAATGTGCTGTAAGCAGCTTTATTTTGTAAAGGCGGAGCCCAGGACAATATCTGAAGCTTTGTAAAACTCCAAAGTAGCTTATGCAGTTGTATGGCCCAAGTTCACTCACTTGTCAAAAATAAGAACAGAAAAAGAAAATGAAAGAATTAGTAGCCAATATTTTGATTTTACTCTTCTGAGGGTATTTTGAAAGGTGTAACAACTGTTAGAAATAAATAGAAGTAGAAGAATATGGTACTTTTTGAAAACTTGGAAAAATAAAATTGCCTTATGCTAAAATAATGTTAAGGATAGTTACCTACTCTGGTTAAGTTGATGATCACCAAATAAACATTTCTTGCTTGCTTGCTACTTGAAGTATCACTGTAGTTCTCACCCCCGCCCCCCAAATCCGGTTTGTGATGTTTATTTTTTTAAAATTAATATTGTTTTAATTTTCTACAAGCTTTCAATTGAAACAGGCCTTTATATATCTTGTTTTCCCTTTCACCTCCATTCTTGTATGGCCCAAAAGTTATATTTTAATTTGCGAAGGTTGAGATAGTGGATTTTTCAGCTCTTATCTCTCTTGCAGAGCAGAAGTTTTGGATTCCTGAATAAAAAACAAAACAAAACAGATTGAGCTCTATCTCATCCTCTAGAAAGACTCATTGTGTAGAGATATAATATATTCTCTCTCTCTCTCGCTCTCTCTTTTATATTAACCTAAGCTTTCTTGTCTATATTTCCTGGTGATCCAGTAACTTGGAAAAGCAAACAAAACCCAGCAGCATTGGAGCTTCCAGGATTCACAAATTTGCACAAATATTGCACACACATGATCACCCAGATTTGGGCCTTTCACCTGCATCTGAACAAACATTTACTTTGGCACGGAAACTGAAAAGCCTTAAAAGAGCCACGTGTATTGATTAAGCAGAATTGATTAGGAATGCTAAGGAGTGTGCGTCTTCCTCTTTCCCCTCCATTAGCAGCCATGGAATGACCAGAGAAAGTTATGCTGTGTTGTAGTATGGGTAATAGGTACCGTGTTTCTCACAAAATAAGGCTGGGCCTTATTTTTTTTTTGAGCCCCGAAAAAACGGCTAGGCTGTCTTTTCGGGGGGTGACTTAATTCCCCCCCCCCTTGCATCCTCATCTAGAGCGCCCCGCGGGTAGCCTCGCCACCAGCCACTCCTAACGGGTGATCATGGCGAAGCGCAGAGACTGCCAAGCACCTTTGTGGCAGACCCAAGACTTGCTTTCCCTTCTGCCCATTCCGCCACGTTTGGAGCTGCCGCTTCCGTGTTTGGAGTGCCGCCGCCATTTGGAACACCGCCGCCACGTTTGGAGCTGCCGCTTCCATGTTTGGAGTGCCGCTGCCATTTGGAGTGCTGCCACCATTTGGAACACCGCCGTCAAGTTTGGAGCTGCCACTTCCGCGTTTTGAGCTGCCGCCGTGTTTGGAGTGGCGGCAGCGCTCCAAATGGCGGTGGTGCTCCAAACGCGGAAGCGGCAGCTCCAAACATGGAAGCGGCAGCTTCAAACAGCAGTGGTGCTCCAAACGCGGAAGTGGCAGCTCCAAACGCGGCGGCGGCATGGGAAGAAGGGAAATCAACAGCAGCGGGTGCTGAAGGTCTTGGGTCTGCCACAAAGGTGCTTGGCAGGAGTAGGGAACTCTCCGCACTCTGCCATGATCGCCCATTAGGAACAGCTGGTGGCGAGGAATTGCTGCCCGTGGGGTGCTCCTAACGGCAAGTCCCCCCCACCCTCATTTTGCATGTTTTAAAATAGGTCTAAATTTGGGGGGAGGGGCTTAATTTGATTTTATGCCAATAAAACATGCTGGGCCTTCCTATTGGTGGAGGCCGTATTGTTGGAGAAACACGGTAGTCCTCGACTTACAACAGTTCAGTGCCCTGGAATTATGTGACCACCTTTTGCGACCTTCTGACAAGCAAAAATCAATGGAGAGAAACCAGATTCACTAAACAGTTGTGTTGCTAACTTCACAACTGCAGTGATTCACTTAACCGTGGCCTGAAAAGTGGTAAAATGGGGCAAAGCTCACTTAAGAAACGTTCTCACTTATGGTAGCAACATAAATTTTCGGCTCAATTGTGGTGTTAAGTCGAGGACTTACCTGTGTTGTACAAACCTACTGCCAGTGAATCTTCCTATGGGTTTTTCTGATGAATGAAAGCCACCCTGACTATTAACTGCAGCCCACTGGATCACTGCCAAACTGCATATAACGATCCTGCAAGTGGCCTTTCCGGGATTAGGACTCACCTGAAGCCCTTTTTAATTTGGGGTTATGCAAAGTGTAATAATTTACTGATACTGTCTATCTAGGTGACTTTGGGCCAGTCATTCTCTCTCACTCGGTGACATCAGGCTAGTTGGTTAATTCCTGTTGCAACCAACCAGTGCTTGGTTGATCAAAAAAAAAAGAAGAAGTGGAAACATTTGTGGGAAAAATTCTAGGAACAAAAGTGGGATAGCATATGTGACCTCACACTCCCCTGAACCATAAGTAGAGTATCAGTGTTTTGTATAAATCTGATGTGGGATGTAATTTGTTTAATATTTAGGGATAGCATAATCAATTTTTCATCCTGTACTGTATTAGATGAATCAATCCGTCCTGAAGATAATAAGGTTTTACCTGAATGTGAAAATGCAGAATAATTTAGTTCTAGAGTTTGATGCTAGATCATTTTCCTCCTAAAGGAATAATTGAATCAAATTAAGAACTTGGCCTCTTTGTTTTCATTGTTAGTGAAATTTTCTTTATACTTTATACATCTATGTTTTATTGCTACAAGAACAGCTGTATTGGGATTATTGATTGGCTTGTATATTTGAATGCCATTAACCACACACACACACACACACACAAACACACACAATCCTCTTGGTTTTAATAGATTGTGCTATAGGCTTCCCATGATTCCTTGAATCTCCCAGAGTTGGGAAATTGTGGCTGATAGGAGTCAGATTCTTAATAAATATGCTGCTCAAAGAATATGTGGTATGGCAGCCTGTGTGGCAGTTAGTTCCAATTACACTATTACCTTGGAATAAAATATCTGTAATGAAGCTGGATTAGTGTGCTCATTAAGATAGACTTAATTATCTGAGCGATCAAAACTATCGTATGACTCGAGCGATCATTCCATTTAACAAGTATGTAACTTATCGCCACGATCGTCTGCATATAATGTCAGAAATGAACTTGAAGCCTGAAGGACATCTAGCCACACAATCTGCACAGTGTAGGATGGCCTCAAGGAAGCATTCCTCCCCAGTTTCCCCAACGTTATTTTAGCTTTTGTAATAAGGTTCTTGCGTACATTTCATGGAACACATAACATGAAAGCAAGAATTTTTATTTTTCCTTTTCAGTACTTGGATGGGATAGTGGGTACGGAGGGAATATGTTGATCCAGATATTTTCGCTAAGATTAATTTCAGAGTGAAACATATAATTCTCTTTCCTTGAACTTGAATATTCGAGATACTCAGCCTTCAGGCCCATCTTGGGAATTGGGGACTTAATCCAAATTCATACCAGGTCTCATTTCCCAAAGTGAAATTTGAAATTTGAGCATTGGAAGTGTAGATGCAAAGGCCACTACAGAGAAGAAATCCAGTTCTAAATTGCGGATATTTGGAATCCTTGGTTTTCTTCCCTTAATGTGCTTCAGAACAGTTCAACCTAAATGAAGCACTTTGAATTCAATTTGATATCAAATGGCAATTTTCAAAGCCTTGTTTAAATCTGACGTGTTTTGATGCAAAATAATAGAAAACCTGTCAACAGCTTTTTTTTCCTTTTCAGTACTTGAGAGGAGAAGGATAGTGGACACGAAGAAAATGTGTTGACCAACAGAGCAGGATGGAGGATGAGATTGGGAAGATTGGCAGAAAGCATACATATAAAATTATGAAGCACTGAGTGAAAGCACAGCTTGCTGAGAGAACTTGCATGGCTTCTACAGAGGTAGATCCTGCCTCATAAACCTTTTCAGGTTCTTTGCAGGTGTCAGCAGGTGCATGAATGGAGATGGTCCTCTACTTGCGTTCAGAATGATTTTTGGACAAAGGTCCTTGAGTAAACTAAGTAGTCCTAGGATTGCAGGAAAAGTCCTCCCATGGATCGGTGATTAGTTGAACTATTGTTCAGCCAGGCAGAGTGGAGGCCTCAAGTAGGGAATTAGTCTTGAATTGTAAGAGATCCAGTCCCACCTTTCCAAGCTCCATGGAACCTCATCTATCTGTTCCAAAGGGAAGGCAAGCAGTCCAGGGAGATTTTTGTATCATAGGCAGAACACAGGAAAATAGCTGGAACTTAACGCGTATGGATCTGCTTGCTTGCGACTGACAACTATGGGAAACACGGAATAGAATAAATGAGCAGTTTTTCACATTGGAGGAAAGTACAAAGTGGTATCCCCCAAGGATCTGGTTTGGGCCCATGTTCAACTTGTTAATAAATGAGTTAGTCAAGACATTTCCAATTAAGTGACAAAATTGGCAGATGACACAATCATTTAAGCTAAGACAGAAGGGAATTGTGAAGAGCTCCAAAAAAATCTCTTCCAACAATGCTTAGATCAGTAAATGGCAAATGCAATTTAATCTCTTCCGGCATGATAATAGTCTGTCACTATGTACTACATGCATAGGAGCAGGAATGGCAGGGGAAAAAAACAATTTTTCTCTAATTAAATATTAAGTTTCACTTTAATAATATGTAATATAAATATATTTCCAAGCAACACGTTTTAATTTAGTTAATGTATTCTTCTGAGTAAGTGTTTTTTAATTGATTTTAATCTTGATTACAGTTTGGAGTGCTGTGGATTTCATAGTTGTTTACTGAGTGTTGATCAGTCATTTGAGGGCCAGTTTGGTCTAGTGGTTTAAGGCATCTGGCTAGAAAGCGGAAGGCCGTGAGTTCTAGTCCCGCCTTAAACATGAAAGCCAGTTGGGTGACTTTGGACCAATCATAAGAATACTGTGAGTTCTAGTTCTGCTTTAGGCATAAAATCTGACTGGGTGACTGAGCTAATCACTAGGAAAATGTGAGTTCAAGTTCAGTCTCAGACATGAAAGCCAGCTTGGTGACTTTGGGCCAATCACCAGGAGACCGTAAGTTCTAGTCTCACCTTACCCATAAGAGCCAGTTGGCTGACCTTGAACCAATCAAAAACACTCAGCCCAACTCAACTCATAGGTGTATTATTCTGGAGAAAATAGGAGAAGAAAGCTGGATGTGTTTGCCACATCGAATTATTTGAAAAAAAAAAGGTGAATATAAACAGGTAAAATAAAAACATGCTTACTATACAGGAGTATCAAAATATTTGAGCCATACTGCAGGGGCTGTTCTGGAGGTATATTTGATTTTAAGGTACTGTACAACTTTTACCTGTAAATAAGATTGATTTGCCTTACAATACAGAGAGGAAACAGTGATTTAGAATCCAGTTTGGAAGTACCTAAAAGCTCTGATAATGAGAATTACAATACAAGAATAGGAGAGGTTTTCCCCTTTTGGTTTCATTTAAGTTTAAAAAAAATGCTTCCCTCTGATTATAGGCAGAGAATAGAAACTATTTTTTAATTCTGGATGCTGGTATCTTACGTTAAGAGACAAAGAGTTTCATTCTTTGTATGGGTAGTGGATTCACAGTTGTGAAACCCAGTTGGGATTCAGCAACTCTTAATTTAAACGGCTTATTTTGCTTATGCTACAAGATTCCTAAGAAGAGACTTTCTAGGCCAGAGATCTCCAAACTTGGCAACTTTTAAGACTTGTGGACTTCAACTCCCAGAATTCTCCAGCCAGCTATCCACAAGTCTTAAAATTGCCAAGTTTGGAGACCTCTGTTCTAGGCCGTCTTATTAGAATTCTTCATAACTGCAGATACTCAGCATTGAATCTTCTGCATACCTTGAGTTGCCATGTGCAAATAGGCAGCGATATAAATTTCCTAAAATAAAATAAATACCAAGAATACCTTCTACCATTCAACTCTTCCAGTGTTCAAAAAATCCATCATGATCTGAACCCAGTTCTCCCTCTATTTGAGACTTTTCAAAAAGTATTGTCCATGTTACTTTATAACTGATTTACATCTTTTAGTAATGCCAGTGTGCTCTCTAAAGAAGGAAATAATTATTGAGATGTTTAGAATGCTGGCTTGTGCTGTGAAACTGCAGGAAACACTATATACTGTGGGAATACTTAATCTCTATTAACCTTTTCCATCTCTTCATCTGCTCTCATATTTATCTTCCCTCTTCAGTGTTTGAAGGTAATCTCAACCAGTATAGGTAGGTGGATAGGTAGGTAGATGGAGGGAGGGAAAAAACGGTTTGTACCTTTCCTGATTTTGATCCATAGCCTCTGGACTAAGTACTTCTTATATTGGTCTACCAAATGTGAATTGGTGCGATACTGTGATTGAATCTCTGAAGTTATAAGTGTATTTTGATCTTGATTAGTTGTTGAGTTTGTGTTCAAGTTCCTTAGTCTATATCATGCCCCTTTCGGAATCTGATTCTGAAGGGGAGGCAGAGCAGCTGACAGGGAGTGGGGGTGTGGCTGTGTAAGAAACTGGGGAAGGACATAGTCCGGCTGGGCAGAGCAGGGGAGAGGTACAGCAGGGCAGAGGCAATTCAGAGGAAGATCCAGGCCCACCCCCTCTTCATCCTAGGGCACGCAGGGAGGAACGGAGAAGGGAGCAACGTGAGTTGCATGGCTTACAGGGGAGGAAAGGGCCCTGATTCCCTTCATTAGTTGCAGCTGGGAACACAGTGTTTAAAAAGGGAAACTGTGTACAGTAAGTTGTTGGGAACAAATCATGAATTACCTAGTATCTTCTCAACTGTGTGTGTTTTATTGGTCTTCGAAGTCTGTAATTCCTTATTCTGCCCTATCCAGTGAATTGCTGCAGCATGGTTTGTGTGGCTTTTTCTTTACAGTTTATATGTATTTTTCGAACTGAATTTCCTCCACTTAAAGACTGTTCTTTGGAGAGTTTTTTCTCCAGCCGAAGGTAACTGGACATTGGGGGCAAAGTTGGAGGTATTAAAGGGACTTTTCTTACTTATGTGACTGTGTTGCCTTTGTGCCACGCCCCAGGTCATCACAGTCTATGTACTGTACGTATATATAAATCACATACAGAATTGTAGATCTGAGCAAACCAATCATACTTCCCTTCATGATATGTTTTCACTTTCCTCTCTTCTGCTAGGTTAGGTGGTGTAATCTTGTGAAGGATTTTGCCCATCTACTACAATTATTCAATAAAACTTGGGCACAATTCTTTCCGCTGGACTATGCCATACAATATTGCTGAGCACCGTATGTGCTACCTCTGTCTTACTCTTTTGTAACTGACAAATCTAGAAGAAACACCCATGATCGTATAGTGAAAAATGGGTTGGTCCCACATTGGGACAATGGGAAATTGAAGGAATGTTGAACTCATACCGAGCTTTGTAATAAAATTACGGTCTAATGGTAAAGGCACCAGACTAGAAACCAGTAGACTTGTGAGTTCTCTCTCGGCCCAATTTTCCTCGCATGGTTGCTGTTTTGGGAAATTGGAGAAGGAAGGAATATTAGGTATGTTTGCCGCTTATTTGTAAGGATAATAAAGGTGGGATACAAATAAATAATTTAGAGCTGTGATTTTATCCAATGATGTAAAGATGAAATACTTCTGTTGATTGCAATTGTACTATATATCAGGTTTGGTATTCTTTGATTTTGAAGAGTCAAGATATAGCGATAAATATCCAGGGAGAAATATATTAAAATTTCTTCAAGAGAGAGAGAGCGAGCATTTGTGTTTTCAGGAATTAAAAAGTTTTAACAACCTTTAGTGGTTTATTCCCCCACCAAAGGCAAAATTTTAAGACCTATTAATTTATGTGTGTATTTTGCATCTGCCCATACACTTTGACTACGTTTGCTTTTGGAGCAACACTTAGAAACATTTTTAATGATTATTTGCAACCCAATGGCATTTTCTGGATAGAAGCCAAATATTATACACAAAAGAGAGTGCATATAAGATCTCATGGGAACGATTTAAAATGATTTCTAACGATTTAATAAAAAAAAGCGCAGTGCCTCCAGTGATGAACAGTTTGCTGTTATGGAAAGTATGTGGCCTTGCAATCTCTTGCCTCCCAAAAGTTATAATTATGTTCCCGTCAAAAGACAGTTATTTGTCTGACCTTTTTTGAAATTTGGAATATGTAAATCATTTTGCCTGCAATGCTTCTGTGTGGTCTCACTTGTAATGTGAAAAAACCTTTCGAGAATGATCTGATAAAATGAGATTACCAGAAAGTGGGCATGAAACAGTAAAGGAGTGATTGAGTTGTGGTACCGATTCTGTTTGGGCTCTGTTCATGAATGAACAATTATCTACGGCAAGTGTTGCTCTCACATTCCTAAGTAAGCTTTAGACAGTCTTATAATGTGCATTCCTGTGTTTGGAGAATGGTGGGGTGCCCCTTAAAGTAATGTTCCCTCCATCTATAATTTACGTCATAGTAGCTGACAGGGACAAAATGTAGATATAAATCCCACAACAAACTTTGAACTGTCTCGGTACCCAACTGATGGAGGACAATGTTTTCTGCAAGCTGGGCTAGATCATGTCAGATCCAAGTTTTATTTGGCGGAGTGTTAGATTTTTGTGTTTATTGACTCCTGGCAATTGCCTGGGCAAGTCCCTATATTTTTCTTACAAGATTTTGGAAGGCTTCTACCTTTGCCTCTTTTCTGGGGCTGAGAGAAAATGACTGGCCCAAGGCCACCCAGTTAGAACTCACGATCACCTGGTTTCTTGCCTGATGCCTTAACCACCATATCAAAATGCCACTAGTTTTCAAAGACTTTGGCCTTGAGTTCATTGTCGGCTTATGCCTCCAGGCCATTGATAGCTGAATTATCAGTTAATGAATAAAGAATTGGCAATGTACACCAAGCCAATGCTTTGGATACTTCTTACACCAACTCTCTCCCACCCCCATATGCCAAGATTCCCACAAAGGTGGTTTCTAAGCATTAGAAGCGTTGCTTTCAATTTGGATGCCTTCTCAGTCCAAATCCAATACTCTATAATCACTGTATCACATTGACTCTCGAGTGAAACCAAGCCATCCAGTCTTTATTTAAGGGTCTAGAGGTATTAATAAATTGCTCACTGTAGTTATTTGGGCAAATAAGGAACTGGCAGCTAGTATGTGGGTTGTATGCATAGATGCTTTGTCTGGGTTCCTACCATCCGTTCTTTGACTGACTAGGAGATGAAACTACAAAATTCCATGAGTTATTTACCTAAAAATGAATGTGAACATGTAATTTGGATTTTGAAAACCACAGATGTCCTCATTAAATCCCAGACTAGTTGGATTGCCAGCATTACAGGAATGTCGGTCCTAGAATTACTGAGAATGTTCCTAATAGAAAATGATTCATGGAACCTAGAATAACAGAGTTGGAAGGGACCTTGGAGGTCTTCTAGTCCAGCCCCCTGTTCAAGCAGGGGACCCTATATCACTTCAGACAAATGGCTGAAATGGTATAGGCTCTCTGGTAATTGAAGTTAAAAAATATCTAGAACTTGGCTTCCTTGATGGGCAGACTGTCTGTCTGTCTGAAACAAAACTCAGCTTTGATCTTATTCCTGTTCTAATAGTCAATTGATTACTATTACAGGCACCTGAAAAAGTTACTAACGCATTTTAAATATTTAGATCTGTTCCGACTTTCCTTTAGACAGTAGAGTTTGGCTGCCTGTCACCCACTTTATCTTAAATAGTTCTGTGTTGATCCCTTTTCCATTCTCCAGTGTGGCTGTCTGAAGAGTTGCAGTATATTCTATCTTGAATATGTTCAGGGGACTTTGGTAATTCATAATTTCCTTCATAATCCTGAAATAACTTCTTATCCCTAGGAAATCATAGCACAGTGTAAAAAGAAATGTCTTCCATGAGCCTTAGAACCTCTCTTTGAAAACTCACCTCTGCTCATCTTGGACCCGTTCCTTGTCTTCAATAACTTTATAGTAGTAGTAATTACCTCCTGCTCATTGACCACAGTTTTTAAAATTTCTACTAAACTATAATAAGTAGTAATACCTCAATATTCTTTACTATTTAAACAGTGGTGACGATGGACAATCAATTATCTAGTGTGTTTATTGAAGCTTTCTAGGAAAGAAGGAAAATGTCAAGGATCCAAATATTTTCTCTGATTAATTTCAGAGTGAAACATACAGGTGAAACTCAAAAAATTAGAATATCATGCAAAAGTTCATTTATATCAGCAATGCAACTTAAAAGGTGAAACTAATATATGAAATAGACATTACATGCAAAGCAAGATAGTTCAAGCCATGATTTGTCATATTTGTGATGAGTATGGCTTATATATAATAATAATAATAATCATTAAAAACTCCAAATCCACAATCTCAGAAAATTAGAATGTTACATGCAATCAGTAAAACAAGGTTTGTACATAGAACAATATCGGTCCTCTGAAAAGTATATGCATGCAGATGTACTCTTGGTTTGGACCCCTTTTGAAGCAATTACTGCCTCAATGTGGCATGGCATGGAAGCTATCAGCCTGTGGCACTGCTGAGGTGTTATGGAAGACCAGGAGGCTTCAATAGCGGCCTTCTGCATTGTTCGGTTTCATGTCTCTCATCTTTCTCTTGGCAATGCCCCATAGATTCTCTATGGGGTTCAGGTCAGTTGAGTTTGCTGGTCAATCAAACACAGTAATCCCACAATCATTGAATCAGGTTTTGGTGCTTTTGGCAGTGTGGGCAGGTGCCAAGTCCTGCTGGAAAATGAAGTCAGCATCCCATAAAAGCTCATCTACGGAAGGAAGCATCAAGTGCTCCAAAATCTCCTGGTAGATGGCTATGTTGACCCTGGACTTAATGAAGCACAGTGGACCAACACCAGCAGATGACATGGCTCCCCAAATCAACACAGACTGTGGAAACTTCACACTGGACTTCAAGCATCTTGCAGTGTGTGCCTCTCCATTCTTCCTCCAGACTCTGGGTCCTTGGTTGCCAAATGAGATGCAAAAGTTGCTCTCATCAGAAAGGAGGAATTTGGACCACCGAGCAACAGACCAGTTCTGTTTTTCTTTAGCCCAGGTAAGACGCTTCTGATGTGTTTGTTGTTCAGGAGCTGCTTGACAAGAGGAATACGACATTTGAAGCCCATGTCCAGGATCCATCTGTGTGGTGGTTCTTGACGTACTGACTCCAGCCTCAGTCCACCCCTTGTGAAAGTCCCCAACACTTTTGAATGGCCTTTTCCTGACAATCCTCTCCAGGCTGAGGTCATCCCTGCTGCTTGTGTATCTTTTTCTTCTACACTTTTCCCTTCCACATAACTTTCTTTTAATGTGCTTTGATACAGCACTTTGGGAACATCCAACTTCTTTTGCAATTTCCTTTTGAGGCTTTCCCTCCTTATGGAGGGTGTCAGTGATGGTTTTCTTCACAGCTATCAGGTCAGCAGTCTTTCCCATGATTGTGCTTCCTACTGAACCAGACTGAGAGTCCATTTAAAGGCTCAGGAACCCTTTGCAGGTATTATGGCTTAATTAGCTGATTAGTGGGACACTTTGAGCCTAGAATATTGAACCTCTTCACAATATTCTAATTTTCTGAGATTGTGGATTTGGGGTTTTTATGAGCTGGAAGCCATAGTCATCTCAATTATGACACATCATGGCTTGAACTATCTTGTTTTGCATGTAATGAGTCTATCTCATATATTAGGTTCACCTTTTAAGTTGCATTACTGAAATAAATGAACTTTTGCACGATATTCTCATTTTTTGAGTTTCACCTGTATAATTCTCTTTCCTTGAACTTGAATATTCGAGATACTCAGCCTTCAGGCCCATCATGGGAACTGAGGACTCAATCCAAATTCATACCTGGTCTCATTTCCCAGTGTGAAATGTGAAAATTGAGCATTGGAAGTGTAGATTTGCAGATGATACAACAGTGGTGGGACTCATATCCAGGGGGGATGAGTCTGCCTACCAAGATGAGGTGAACCGGTTGCTTTCATGGTGTGGAGACAATAACTTGGTCCTCAACACCAATAAGACCAAGGAGCTTATAGTGGACTATAGAAGGAACAGATCAGACCTCCAGCCCTTGTTTATCAATGGAGACTGAGTGGAGCAAGTGGCCAGTTTTAAGTTTCTGGGTGTTAACCTAAAAGAGGACCTGACTTGGGGTGCTCACATTGCAGTACTGGTCAAAAGGGCCCAGCAGAGATTATACTACCTGAGACTTCTCAGAAAACAAGACTGAATGAAAAATTGCTCATGACCTTTTTTACCACTGCACTTAGATAATATCTTAACTTATTGCACTTCTGTATGGTTTGCCAATTGCACAGGGGCAGATAGGACAGCACTCCAGAGGGTTAATGTCATTTCCCAGAAGATCATGGGTTGCCCTCTCCCCTCTTTGGAAGAGCTGTATAGCTCCCGCTGCCTTAAGAAAGTTCAAAACATTCTCAAAGATCCATCTCATCCTGGGAAACCCCCCCCCCTTTTTTTTTTTGAACTATTACCATCTGGAAGACGGTACAGAATACTAAAAAGAAAGACAAATAGTCTGAAAAACAGCTTCTATTCCAGGGCAGTAGCTCTTTTGAATTCTGCTGTATATATAGTGCAGTGTTGGTACGACGTCGGGGTTTTTTTGGTTCAGTGTGTGGAGAATGAGGGATGTGTGTTTGTGTTTATTTTCATGGTCATGATCATGATGTGCACTGAAGATGGTGTTTGATTTCGTTGTATGAGGTGCAAGGACAATAAAGTGAACTAATTAACTAGATGCAAAGGCTACTACAGAGAAGAAATCCATTTTTAAAAAAAATTTCTTTGTTTAATGTGTTTCAGAACAGTTCAACCCAATTAAATACTTTGAATTTCAATTTGATATCAAATTGCAATGTTCAAAGCCTTGTTTAAGTCTCTGTGTTTTGATATAAGATAATAGAAAACTTGTCACAGCTTTTTAAAATGACTGTTCTCATTGGTGACTAAATTTTGTTTTCAACTTCATCAAACTTTGCAGTTATTATAAAAGGCATATTTTTAATGATTGTTACTAGAGATTGACATTTTGACTTAGTTGGCTGTTCTGGTTATCAAACACTAATTGGATGAGTAAAGTTATTTTCCACTTGGATATATCCCGGCAGCTGTTAAATGTGAACTATATTGGTCACTGCTTAAAATTAATTTGATCCTTGAATTATTTTGCTTGCTTTTAAGATACTGCAGAATTTTTGTTGAAAAGGCTCTGTGTGTGTGTGTGTGTGTGTGTGTGTGTCTGTGCATACATATATACACACAAACCTTCAGATTTACAAATAGGCTTTAGTTACAGCCCAAGTGTCAATTATTTAATAATGGAGCAGTGCTTACTAAACTGGTAAATATTTGGTAAACTTCAATGTCCGTTCAAGATCAGTCAACAAATACAATATATGAAGTATTAATATTAGAAACCCTTTGTAAAATATTAAGTACCGTTAAGAAAGAAAGAAGAAATAGCCATGCCTCATAAAATACACAAATGAAGGTTTACTTCCCAGATTTGATGAGATCATATATAGAAATGGCATAAATATTGTTTTTCATTGACAAGAGATGTTGGAAATGTATCTGTCTCTAGTGATGTCCAATGGCTTTTCTGAAGACTAATTCCTTACACTGTGTTTGGGATTTTATTTGTCCCTTGTTTATTATGTTTTACATTTTATTTGTATATTTTTATTTTGTGAGCCACAGGGTGTCTTATCTCTGAGCCAGGGTTTATTGCAATTATTAATAAACAAAAGAATCCTAAATAATCTTCTGTATTGAGGCACATGACTCCAAGTTGTTTGTTTGTTTGTTTGTTTATTTTCCACCCATCTCATTTAGAGGCAATTCTAGGCAGCTTATTACCTTTCATCTGCTTTCTTACCCACTTTAAATTCCTCTCTTTCCACATACACCCCTTTTTTTTCCCTGGAAATATTCTTGGGGTCATATACTGCTATAGAATCAGAGCTCAGACTCAAAGCTTGTTGGTGTGGACTTAATAAGAAGCAATTAATTGCCAGACATTTTACATTATGGCCGTCAGAGCATTCATTTTGCAGTTCAATAAGCCATGATTGAAGATGGCTGTATCTTAAACAGGCCAGTTGTTGAAGTTTATGAGAAGCGTTGCATTCTGGGAACAAGGGTCACATTTAGCCTTTGCATAATGCCTGGGATTGTTTTTGCACACCTGGCACCTGGTTCTTTCAAAAGTTCTATAATTGAAAGCTGGTATTACCAGTTTCAATCAAACTCACTTGCCAGTGTCTCTGATAGGACAAAATAGGAGATCTTGCCAAGAATTCTCAGGAATTAGGGTGCTTTACTGCAACAAAATTAAGTTGCCAGACAGGCATGAATTATACAGGTAGTCCTCAACTTACAACCACAATTGAGCCCCAAATTTTGGTTGCTAAGCGAAACATTTTGTTAAGTGAATTTTGCCACCTTTTGGGGGACAGTGTTGTTAAGTGAATCACTGCACTTTGTTTAAGTTAGTAACAGGATTCTTAAATGAATCTGGCTTCTCCCACTGGCTTTGCTTGTCAGACGGTCACAAAACATGGGGTCACCTGACCACGGGACACGGCAACCCGTCATGAATACGAGTTAGTTGCCAAGCATCTGAATTTTGATACCCTGGGGATAGTGCAGTGGTCTTAAGTGTGAAAAATGGTCATAAGTCACTTTTTGCAGTGGTGTTGTAACTTCGAATGGTCACTAAATAAACTCTTGTGAGTTGAGGACTATCTCTATTTAGGAGGAAATGGGTTTTTGTTTTTGTTCTAAATGGCATCTGTAAAGATTTTCTTCCCTCACCCCCAGTTTATATTTTGTTGGGAAATAACTATATAGGATTTGAGCAGGTGGTGGTGGCCTAGATGACCTACAAGGTCCCTTTCAACTCTGTTAATTTGTTACCTACTTCCTGATAGGCTAAAGGGAATAATCGGGCCACAGCATTTTCACACTTTTGGTGAAGCTGATCTGCATTTTAGTTTCTGTTTATCTGGAAAAGTCTTTCCTTTCTCTTGGAACCAATTGGTTCCTGCAGTTGCAATCTGATTGCTAGTTGGTTTTTTAGAAGTTAAGAGCAAGAACCAGTTC
Organism: Pseudonaja textilis; assembly: GCF_049901715.1. Classification (NCBI taxonomy): domain Eukaryota; kingdom Metazoa; phylum Chordata; class Lepidosauria; order Squamata; family Elapidae; genus Pseudonaja; species Pseudonaja textilis. The sequence goes on along the minus strand of NC_142001.1, from coordinate 8,331,969 downwards.
CTTTATAGAGAAAGGTAGAGCAGGTGGAGTGATTTCAGAAATTCCTTGAAGTTCCCTGCAGAGTTGCTTCCTTTATTCCTCCTGCTTTGCATCTTTCTTTCTCTCATTCTCAGTTCCACTTTCTGCATCAAATTTTGGTTATAGGCTGTGGGGCTTCTCTACAAGCTACAAGAGGATGATTAAATAGTTAAAAAAAAAAAACCCTATTGTGGAATTGATCCTTCTGCAGCGAAGATCTTGAGTAGGTCTCTTAAGTGAGAAAGAAAGATTCCAGAATTACACTTTTCAGAAAAGCTTTAAACCTGTTTGGAAAACAGGTTTTCTGTGGGACTTGCACAGTCAAATATTAGAAAGAGATGAAATTTATAGGGAACAACATTGCACAATTAGTGGATCAGACTGATCCCCGTGGTAAATGGGGAAGTATTTTGCTTGTGCTTAGAGACACTACACTGTTTAAACACTTTTTTTTTTTTGATTTCTAGCAGTCAAGTTTCAGGATGGGGTATTACCCAGGAACTACCTTGGCCATATCTTGATGTGACCTGTGCAGAGATTGGGCCAGGGGCATCTGTTCTTGGTTATCCTTGATTTCTCAATAGCTTTCAGGGTCATTGACTATGGCAGTGGTTCTGAACCTGTGGGCCGTAGACCCTTGGAGTTAGAGGGTTCACAAAGGCTTGAAAAAATGTTGTGATTTACATCTCAAGTTAAGTCTCGGTGGTCCTTGGCCACAAAAGATATTTAAAGGGGCTCCGTTGTGAAGAAAAGGTTGAACCACTGGACTATGGGCCAACCGCTGGACTATGGGCCATCTTCAAGGCTTTGGAATAGGGGCCAGCATCTTGCAATGTTCTCCACCTGCCTGAAGGAACAGTTCCAATGAGTGATAGTGGGAGAGGGCAGATGAAGTAGTTCAGTATCATCAAAAAGTTTATTATATCCAACTATAGCAACAGCACTTAGACTTATATACCATTTATAGTGCTTTTACAGCCCTCTCTAAGCAGTTTACAGAGTCAGTCTTTTGCTCTCAACAATCTGGGTCCTCATTTTATAGACCTCAGAAGGATGGAAGGTTGAGTCAACCTTGAGCAACACTGCATTCTAACCACTGGGAGGGAGGGCGGGAGGGAGGGAGGGAAGGAAGGAAGGAAGGAAGGAAGGAAGGAAGGAAGGAAGGAAGGAAGGAAGGGCAATAGCATTTATACTTATCTACTGCTTCACAGTGCTTTTCCAGCCCTCTTTAAGCAGTGTATAGAGTCAGTCTATTGCCTCCAACAATCTGGCTCCTCATTTTACCAGCCTCAGAAAGGTGGAAGGCTGAGTCAACCTTGAGCCTGGTGAGATTCAAACTGCCAAATTGCTGGCAGCCGGCAATCAGCAGACGTAGCCTGCAGTACTGCACTCTAACCACTGCGCCACTATGGCTATACATCTCAATCTATGGCAAAATAGGTGAGGTAATGAAAGCATTGATCCAGTGCCTGGAGTATATCCGGTCAGAATGGGGAGGGACAGACTGTAACCGAGACCATCTAAGACAGAAAGGGTTTTGTGGCTCTGATGATTCTAGGGAAATGCCATTTTTTTTCCTTTGAGTAGAGTTAGACTATCTCACCCGGGTCTGTATTTTCGGGTTCTCTTATACTAGATTCCTACTTGAAGGGCGGATGGTACCTATGGCTAGGGGTCAGTTTTCAGTAGCTGCCCTCACTTTTTGCCTCTTCAACCCCAAAATAACAGTCTGACCAACTCTGAAGCATTCAAAGACTTAACTGTTCTGCTTCAACCAGTGGGAGAGTGTGAAGGTGATTATGTAGGTGCATGATACATATTTTTTCAGTTTTTCAACAAAGAAAAATCATCTCTACATGCACTTGAGTTTTTGCCTTGGTGTTTTATTTTGGCACTGATAGCTGTCCGGAGTCTTTTCTGGAAAAGATGTCATATAATACACACACACACACACACACACACACACACACACACACACAGACCAACCCTGATGTTGTTACCTAGTTGGGTTGTTAAATGTCTACAAGAAAACAACCAAGCTCAGAGAGCACTAAGGACCTCACACACAGATCTGCCTGTGGCTTAGATGAGGCTTGCAACAGACTGACTGCATTCTCAGTCTTTGGATGCGAGGTCCAAACATAATAATGTTTTTTGAAGCAGTGGAAATCTCTTTATGTCAAATTTTGCCCTGGAATGGTTGTTGGAAACCTTGATGTGGTATTTTTAAAAATCTCATTAAGTTCTTATGGGAACGGGCCACTTGTAAGTTGCTTATCTGCTCCCAGCCTTTGCAATTCACGTCTTCCTTTCTCTCTTATGGTGAAGACTGTATAGAGCTTGTGTAATATCTCCAGAGGCTGGTAGAGAAACGGTGCTATCAATCTAGATAACTAATGCAGCAACCGATGTTTTCCTCTTGTGTGTCCAACAAATCATTTGCTTTTTAGAAAAGCCTTCTTCATGCAAGAGTGCCATATAATGTGCTAGAAACCTCAAATTTGGAAATAGAGACCACACACCACCTGACTTCTCCTTCCAGTCCTCCAAACTGCCACCTGTATCTCAAATGTTTCAGGCATGTTTTTCACAGCCGCTTATATTTTTAAACCAGTAATTTGAATGCTTGGTTAGCTCCCAGAGGACTTTCTTTGATTTGTGCTGTTTTTTTTTTTCTTCTTTCTTTTCTTTTCAATGTGCTGGTGGTGGAGGGTTGAAACAGGTTTTATTGAAAGAAGAGTCTTAGGAACTGACAAGGCACGCTTTTTAATGAAGCCCTTGGAAAATCACCTCCTTTTTATTTCACTATTGACAAAATTACCTGTCATAATAGAGAGATACCGGTGTAATTTGAGTGAGTTTTCTGCATAAACTCTGGAAAGAATCAGCGAAGATGCTGCGTTTAAAGTTGGTGGGGAAGCTAAGCAGCAGTATCTTTAATACCCAAGCAAGTTGCTGACTCTTCTTCTATGCTGGATGTTGCAGGTAAAATGCCAGTCCTTTTCTGTTACTAATACCTGGCCTTTTGTTATGGGATTTTTCTGAGTAGGTGGATGATTTTTTTTCAGAGCCCAAAGCCCCAGAGATAATTCATTCCATATCATAATAAGAGCTTGTTGACACCTGAAACCGCTTTCCTGTTTTACCAGGTAGCAGCTGATCAGAGAGAGACCATTGATGAACGGTCCTTTCGCTTATGATGGCAGACCAGCCACCTCCATTAGAAGCCACACCTATTTTGAATGAAGTGCCACTTCTACCTCATATGGTCAATGGAGACACCACACAACAGGTAAGTTGATCCGCATAAGACGGGAATCCTCAGAATGTTCTCTTCTGCAAATGCTTAGAAGGGATCATATCTTCTCCGTCAGTTTCGGGTGTAGATAATGGCTTAACATGGTTAAGCTCCTCTGATCATGGTTTATTTAGCAAAGGATGTTTAAGCAAGCCATTGCTCAACAGTCTTCGGGACATAATTGATTTTATTAAAATTGGATAACAAGTTCCAAGGTCCAAGATCATTGTCATCATGTATACCAGTATCAGTTTCATTCCTTCGCTGTGTGTTTGTTAACTCTGAAAAATTAACTTAGATGGCAGTCAGATATAATCATAATTTAAAACCAGTGGGAAAATGGTCATTCTGTAGAAGTTTACTATAATTAAACCATTGCCATAAAATGGAGAATATTCTATTTTATAAATTCAGTGCCTTAAGGACAGGAAGAATCATATTGTCATGTGATTTTTCTAAAACTATGAGTGTGTGTTTAAGGAACTGAAAATATATGAAACTGTGTATGCCAGCTGTAAAATGGTATTTCTGTCTAGATATATACAGAATCTCCCACACATGCAAATCTAAAGTATCCATGTTGTGATGTTCTAAAATAGCCTTTGCTGGCAGATCATTTTTCTTTACTTTTCTTTGTTTTAGGAAAGACTTATATTACTTCTTAATCTTACAATGATTTGCATTATGCAATGGAGTTTTGATGTATTTCCTTCTTTTAACTGTTGAATCATTTTTAATAATAGCATTTACAGTAAGAGGTAATAACATGAAGATCCTCAATTAAGTCTTCCTTTGTAATCTAATGCAAGAATTTAGATCCCAGGCCTTGTTTTAAGGATGTCCGGAGGATTTTTCCTTGAATAGTAGATTTTTGAAGCCATGTTGCAGATTTGAACTTCCTAGAATTGTTTAAAAAGATTGTCGCGTGGAACTGAGAGTTCCTATTTTGTTTATGTGATTGTCAATTCCTGTAGGATCCATGTTGTCAAATATATTGGTCCCTTTAAAGAAAAAGGGGTATTGATTTATGTAAATCAGGTGCATGATTCAGCACTTGCATTAAAAATTGCACCAAAAAAGTTCTATGTGCATTCAGAGTTAGCTTGGAAAGCGCTCAGAGCTACTTGCCCAGCTAATTAATTGGTTTGAAACAAATATTGCAAAAAATGCAAGAGTTTTTTAAGCAAAGCATTCTAGTGCAGCTGAAAATCTATGAAGGACCCAAACATTTTAGATGCTCTGGAAGTTTTATTAGATTTAATTCAAGGACTGCACGACCAGACTTATCACTTGAAAATGTCAGGAAATCTTTGTTTTCACTCTGTTGGCTCCACATTGACCAGTATGTTTTTTAACGTTTTGTCTCTGTTTCTGGTTGAGGGTGCCCTTGAAGGTTTTGTTTTATTTTCCAGGAGCCAAGTTATCAGTAACCTTGTAAAAGTTCAGTTCTTAAGACACAGCTGTAGAAATTCAGATTAACTGATATCTCATTTAATAATCACTTTTACCTTGTTGTAAGTCTATTCTGATCTATTTTGAAGCTTGAGGGTGGGCTCCAGCTTTTTAAAGCTTGCAAAACACTTCTAAACACAGGGCAATTTAAAAGCAAAACTTGCAGAATCAATATATTTTCTCCTGTGGAAATGAATGTGAAAAGAAGCATCTGTGTAAGGTTCTTCCCAAAACCATTGTAGATACCACACTTGTTATGAAGATTAAGTGTCTTCGGGTAGGTTTCCATATCTTTCTTGCATTTTTTTTTTCCCTCCAGAACTTTTTGCTAGGCTGGCTGCAGATAAAATATAGGCTTCTGAAGGTTGTTTAATGAGAAATTATCTCCCTTTGACCTGCAGAGATACAGCCACTGAATATCATGTTCTAGCTATTACGCACATGACCTTTTAATGAAAAGAGTTGAGATAAAAATGTACCTTTCCTTGGTCAGAAGGGAGCCATAACTTGTCTCAGAAAGCCTTGTATTACAATCTAAAATATTTAACCAATTCAGCCTTGGGAAATCGGGTTAGGAGTTTTGAAAAAATGGCATATTTGATTTCGTATAGGAGGAAAAAAAGTGTTCCCAATAACAAGCAAACGGCTTGGCTGCGCTGGTTTTAAGCCATTATTTAATGCCCCCTTTATGTTATCTGTTCCACATATTATAAACCAACTTGTCCTTTTGTTCACTTAATGGGAGTGTACAGCTTATTAAATTTATGATGTTTCTTGAATTAAAAGACTTTGATTTTAAACTTAGAACTGTGACCATAGCTAAGTAAAATAACACCAAAATTATTAAGCCTAGAACCAAGCATCCATTTGGATTTTTAGTCAGTAAAAAAAAAAAAAAGGTTCCTTATCAAAAGGCTGGTGGCAAAAATATAAGGTTTTAAGGAAAGCTGTCTACCAGAGGTACATTTGGATCAGAATAGCAGGAAAACATTTGCTTCAGTGGGCTGTAATAACACTGAATAAAAATCAAATTAGTTTATAGTTAGAAACCTGCTGTCTTGTTTAAAACCCCCAGAAGGGGTGGGAGTGGGGGAAAGTAGAATTGGCTTGAATTTTTAAGATCACAAGAATTTTAAAAGAAGCTTTCTAACCCAGTCAAATTGGGCTCAACCAAGGATCTGTTCCAGTCCTACCTAGAATTGTCATTCCTGTTTGCAAAGCGCATGATGTATCACTCATCTATGGCTCTTCCCATTTCAGAAGGATGTCATAAATTCCTAACAACTGTTCTCTTCTTAGCTCCTTCCTAAATGGTTTTAATAAGGCATGTTAAAGGGTATCCCCTTCCGAGGGAAAGCAGTGAGGGATTTATATACCTGTTTTCCAAAAAATACAGCCTACCCTGAAAGTAAGTCCTAGCTTGATTTTTACATGTGCATCCAATATACCCCCCCCCCCCAAATAAACCCTAATTAAGATCCCGTCCACTCCAAAGTGCATGGGTAAGAATTAAGCTAAGGTGGGAATAGGGGGGTGGAGCTGCCTTACTACGTACATTTGGACAGTTGTAGCCAGGCCTCACACACCCCGACACCTGCCTTGCTGGCCCATTTCTTCTGCAGCCCAAAAGTTATCGCCTGCAGAGACCTTCAGGGAAACCTTGCCAGCCACAGAAGTAGTTCCTGAAGGCCTCTGTCAGTGAAAAGGAGGCCGGGGGCGATGCATGCAAGTGAGGTTAGTCAGTGGGTGACATCCCCCGAAAATAAGAACTTTTTTGTGGCTAGATAGATAGATAGATAGATAGATAGATAGATAGATAGATAGATATAAAAGATAGGGTCTTATTTTCGGAGAAACACAGTAGATAATCCTCAAGTTACAGCCACAGTTGAGCCCATCATTTATATTGCTAAGTGAAACATTTGCTGTGTTTGCCCCATTTTACAGCTTTTCTTGCCTTCGTTAAGTGAATCACTGCCATTGTGAAGTAAATCACCCAGTTGTTAAGTGAATCTGGCTTCCCCAATTGACTTGGCTTGTCAGAAGGTCGCAAAAGGGGATCACATGACCCCAGGACACTGCGATGGTCATAAATGTGAACCAGTTGTTAAGCATCCGAATGTAAATCACAGGACCGTGCGGATGCTGCCAATGGCCATCAGTGTGAAAAATGACCCTAAGTGCCGTTGTAACTTCGAATGATCACTAAGTGAACTGTTGTTAAATTGAGGACTGCCAGTACTGCAATTTCTGAATTCGAGCAAAGAAAGTTCTTGAGAAATTGTATATAAAATTATGCTTCCCTGGTCTTTAGATTTGTTACTTTGATTATGGATTAAGAAATGCAGTCTTAATGCAGAGGTCTCCAAACATGGCAACATTAAGACTTGTGGACTTCAAGCATACCTGGCTGGAAACTTCTGGAAGTTGAAGTCCACAAGTCTTAAAGTTGCCAGGTTTGGGGATCCCTGGTCTAACTATTACCATTTAAATTTTTTAGGAAGGGTGCCAACTTTCTGCTCCTTCAGCACAAGGCTAGAAGAGGTGGTATACAAATCAGACCATTGTTATTTCTATTCAGGTATCGGAAGGTTTCCAGAAGAAATACAATGTTGGCTATGACCTGTTCAACTGCAGTTGTCAGGAATTGCAGTATTTTCAGACTCTCCCCGGTTAAGTAATCTGGTTTTTGCTAAGTCAGTATCACTGAAGTTGGTATCATTGCACTGACTTCACTTAGATCTCATTTATACGTGAGAATATTTTGGGGAAATTTTTGTCCCAGATCCTAGGAATTTCTCAATCGAATTAGAAATCACAATACCCATTTATTTCTAACACTAACACACACACACAAACACAGAGACTGATGTTTATCAACATTTTGGTGGTTTTGCTAAGTTGTTTTTCGTGTTTTTAAAAACTCTGTTCTGCTTTATTTACAAATGTAAAGATTGATGTGTTGGCCTACTTGAGGATTGCGCTGTATACTACCCGTACTATTATGGGTACTACCCGTACTACCTGCACTATACTATTAACAATAAAATCCTGCTACCAATTATCTCTCCGCAAAGCATAATGTTGTCTTAAGAATCACAGTGCAGAAATGTATCATAATAAACATACAGTATTGCCTGCTTTTTAATTTATGTTTGTTTTCTCCTTCTTCCTTTAAGGGAACTCCAAAGCGACAGTTGCATGGATGTTCCTTGTCTACTTGTCTTTCTCTAGCAAAAGAGGCTTCTGTGGTACAAGACGTATCATATAGTGTATAAAATAACCGTAACAACTTTAAGACCTGTGAACTTCAACTCCCAGAATTCCCCAGCCAGCCTTGGTGACCGGGGAATTCTGGGAGTTGAAGTCCATAAGTCTTAAATTTGCCAAAGTTGGACCACCACCACCCCTATCCCACCCCAGTGTAAAACATGGTTGCATATTGTATACTATCTGGGAGACAAGTATAAACCCCATCTTCCAAAAAACAACAACAACAACCCCTTTGGGTTGTATAACCCAAGTCTTTTTTCCAATTTCTCTGGTCACTTAGTCTTTGAGAAACCCCGGCTGCAGAAAGAGTGACCAACTGTAATTTCCAATGAAATGTTAATTAAAACCACTAAGTTATTTGGAAATCAGTGAAGAAAGAAAGCAAAAAAAAAAATGAGCAACCACTTATGAGAAAAAATGGACACATCTCAATTATCATTTGAGGGGAACAGCCAAATGTTGGAAATATCCTTTTTTCTGTATAATTGGTTTTATATGATTTAGTGATCGAAGAGAAATGAAACTTTCTGCAATACTATTTGTTTAGTTGTTAGTTGGTGAAAACGGTTGTAAGTTTAGCAAGGGATTCTCTTTAATTTGCTGGATTTATTTTTCAAATTTGGTACAATTTTGTACTGTGTGCCCATTTAAAAGGTTAAAAAATCCACATATGACTTTCGTTCGATTTGTACTGATTATTATCACTGATGTTTCTAATCTGATGTGTTTACTTTTGCAAAGTTATATGTTGCTTTCAGATGAGGTTCAAAATAGGACTTAATATTCTTATTCCTAGGTTATTCTTGTGCAAGTAAACCCAGGAGAGACGTTCACAATAAGAACTGAAGATGGTCATATCCAGTGTATTCAAGGTAAACAATGCCTCAAGGGTATACTCCGAAATTACTGATATCAGATACTGCATGCCTATTAAATTAATGTGGCTAGAGGACTTTATCATAGTTCTGCAGGTTCATAACAAGAAAACAACCTTACTGATATCCAGACTCCCAACAGCAAGAATTCCTCTGAATTCCATTTCTGAGAATTTTGGAAGTTGAAGGCCATAAATTTAGACGGCACTCAGATTGAGGAAGGTTGGAGGTTGTTGAGTCAAGTCCACTTCCTACACAGAATGATTTTGCAATCATCATAACCGCAGTAAAGAGCTGGCCATTTCTCTAGAAGACTAGTTATAGGGCAAAGAAGTTAAATCTAATGTCAAAGATCAAATAATAGGTCACAAGGAAAGATTAAGGCTTTTGGAAAAGATCTCAAAATCACAGTGTCATTTTATGAAAACTTTACTCAGCTTCTGCATTTTGAATCGTTATTAAGCTGATTGTGATCTAGACTAATCCGGTCTGATGTCATAAAGGGATATTTTACTGGACATTTTTCCAGGATTCCCATTCTTGGACAGTTTCTGGTAGGTTAGAGAAAGTGGGAAGGCTATAAGAAGCCTTTACTAACTTACCCAGGTTGTGGGTTGAAGCATCAGAAAAAATAGAGCTTTTCTTTTTATCTCAAGTCAAAGTTGCTCCAGCAAAGAGCATCATTCTATTCCTAGAATTTAGTAACTCTTCGAAGGTTGGAGAGCAAAACAGGTTTTATATAAAACGTCTTCTCTACCACCCAATGAAAGAAATCCTTACTTTTTTGTCTAGTATGGATGTTGTAGAATATATCAGATGAGAAGGAGTCAGGCCCTTTGTTTCTTTGGTGCCTAAACTTAGTGAGCTACTAGCACCTGTTGAGCCACCAAAATGCAGGAAGAGGGGGGGCTAGAGAAGATTTTCCCCCAAAAAAGTTTTCAAGCAAGAGTCAAGGTATAGCTTACCTACTTGGTGTTGCTTCTGGAGATGTTCAGTTTAAATAAAACTCAGTCTGAATGTGACAGATGCCTCTTGAGCCAAACTCATGGTCTTTATTAAACACTTGCCTTTAAAGAAAACACGCAAGATGAAGATCTTTGTTGACCTGGTCAGTTGTTTTCTATGATTGTTGAGCATTTTTTTAGAGGTCTTTTAAAAAAAAAAAAAAAAGGCCAGTTGTCTCAACTTGGCTCTTTCACTGAGATTTTCAACAGCATGGGACAGTTTTTCCAGGTTGGCTGGGGAATTTTGCGGCGTGGAAGTCCGCCCATCTTAAAAGTTGCACGTGTTGAGATACCCAGCGAAAAACGTGTATCCCTCTGCATTTGACCTCATTCCCCATTTTTTTTGCTAAATGGTTTGATGGAAGAGCTAAACGGACGGGCCTATGCATGATGGCCTGTTTGACGATTATGTTTGTCAAATAAAACGGTGAACGTGCTTGGTTTTTAGCACTCTGCAGGAGGTCATGAATCAGTGTTGCTTGGTTTTCTTTCAGGTCCAGCACATGTTCCTATGATGTCACCAAATGGTTCTGTTCCTCCAATATTTGTGCCTCCTGGTTATGTCTCTCAGGTAATCATTCAGATCCTTTGAACACTTATAAACGGGGGATTTTCCAAGTGAGCGATGGGGAATTTATCCCTCTTTATAATCCATAAAGGTAACAAGGGTGACGAGTGGAGATTAAAAAAACCCAGAATATCTCTTCTTTTTCCTGGTCTCGTCTCATTGGTCACTTTTAGGCTCTAATAATTTCCCAGAATCCTAAAATGGACATACAGCCCGATCACTAAGGATGTTCTCTTGTACAGGCTATAGATTAAGCTCATGGTGGACCATGAACCCGAAAATCAGGCTAAAGCCTGATAGGCGAGGCAAAACTAGGATTTATAGCAGGGGTGTCCAACCTTGGCAACTTTAAGACTTGTGGACTTCAACTCCCAGAATTCCTCAGCCAGCAAAGTTGAAGTCCACAAGTCTTAAAGTTGCCAAGGTTGGACACCCCTGATTTATAGCAAGGAGGTTCAAAAAGTTTTGAGTCAGCAGCCTGTAGGGTTGAAAGCATTGGAGACAGAAGACTCCAGACACTGTTGCCTAAATTACTGATTTTTTTTTTACAGAGGTGATTATTTTAAAACTTCAAATCTGCAGCTATATCACAACCTTGCACTTGAGCCAAAAATAGCCTATAGTCGGTTTGAGGATAGTCATCCAAATACTGCATTCATCTTTAATAGTACCGTGTTTCTCGTAAAATAAGGCCGGGTCTTTTTTTTTTTTGAGCCCCGAAAAAACGGCTAGGATGTCTGTTCGGGGGTGACTTAATTTCTTCCCCCACGCACACCTCCACCTAGAGTGCCCCATGCGCGCTCTCCTCTCCATGAGGCTGCCACTGGAAGTTCCCCAAAGGTAGGGTCACCAGCCGCTTCTATTGGCCGGTAGAAACGGCCTCGGGGCAAGCACCCCCCACGCACTCCCCTCGCCACGAAGCCGTTTCTATCGGCCGATGGAAGCTCCCAAAAGGCAGAGTCCCCAGCCGCTTCCATCGGCCAATAGAAACGGCTTCGTGGCGAGGGGAGTGGAAGAATAGCAATCACTTTGGTGCTTCAAAGAGTGGACTATCTCTGCTCTGAGAATTTATCTTTCTTTTTATGTTCAGCATCTTACGTGCCTTTTGTAAGTTCAGGTTTTCCTATAACTCTACGCAAATTGTTCCTTGGCGGTTGGCAAGAGCTGTAGACAGCTATTGCCTGATTACTTTAGATTTCTTTGCTTCTTCGGTGACCTTTCCGCCGCTCTTGTGGAGGGCATTAGCTCTTGGACATTGTAGTCTTGGTGGAACTTCTGATTGGCATGAATGACTCAGAAGCATTCTTCTCTGCATGTGGGACTTCAGTGGAGCTGAATCAAACAATTCTGGAGCCTGCTTGTCATCTCCTTTTGAATCTCAAGGGGAATCTTTGAGAAGGCCTTGAATTTCTGTGTCAGCCGTTCCGTGCTCATGAGAATCACAGTGTTCACGGTTTAGACAAACAAACAAAAAATCTCCACGAAAAACGTTTTCTCCTTTTGCCTTTTTCTAACCAGATCAAGGCATCAGCTAACAGGAACTTGAAAAGTGGTTCATATCTATCTTCTGCTGATTCATCTTGGTTTTGTTTTTTTCCTTCTTTTCATGATAGCCAATCAGCCTGTCCTAGTTTGGAAACTGCAGAAGTTTTAGAATTGGCTAGATATTCTGAGAGATTGCAAAGCTGCTAAGCTCATCCTTTATCCCACAGTCAATGTGCGATTTATTAAGCGGGAAATAAACTGAGTTTAACGGAGGAGAAATCTTAACATTTTCTCAAAAACATTTAATATGCTTTTTTTCCTATGAGATTAGACTTTGCTGTCCTCTCTCCGCCTCTTTTAAAACCTAATACTATGTAGATGGAGAAGAAGGCATCTGAGTCTTCTGGTTTAGGAATTGGCAAACTTTTCAGGCTTCAGACACTGTCCAAAAATCTTATGAAATCGCTCCAATACCTTCTGCCAAACAATTCCATTTGAAATTTCATAACATTATACAATTTTGGATAATCTCATCCTAGAATCTTGCAAGATCTTGGCCTGGAAAGTCAAAATTTTAGGAGTTTGGTGAGGGATTATTGAAATCTCATGGAACGTTTGCTATTCTCCTTATTTTTTATTTATTTTAGTTGGTTGCAATTGTCATTTGCGAGGCATAAGTGCCTGAAGCGCACAGGTCCCTGTTTGTAATGCATTGACTACAATATAATGGCTATGTTAGCAGCCCCTGTTTTTATTAAGGTTCAGTTCTTCTAATTCTGAATTAATCTAAGAAAACTCTGTTGCTTTTACTTTCTCAATAATTAATAAAGAAAATTATTTGGTTGGGTTAAAGCATTATGATAGCAAAACCATTCTTGTCAAGGATTGCATTGCGGCATATTATAGAAATACTTTTCACTGTGGATGGCTTTGCTTTATACATATTATGGATGAGGAAGAAAGTCTTGTTTTTAAATGTTATAGGGTAGCCATAAATTAAGTGTGCTTAAGTTGTAATGAGGTCTGCAAATCTTATTTCCAACAATAATTGTTTTTTTTCCCTTCTTCGGAAGACAGTGGTTTTCCATTTAATCTGACTTTCCTTGAATTGGTTGTATACCTGCTTGGAATATTGAATGATGCCAAACTTCTCCCAAATCCTGTTTTGCTTACTAGGAAACATGAGAACAGGCTGGCTAAATTAAACACGCTTCAAGCAGAATAATTTATCAAAGGATAAAATATTTGGTCAATTAATACATTGTTTGTCCCAGGCATCCGCTGCCTAGATTTTGCTGGTGGCCAGTAGAATACTTTCAGTCGATTGTTTAAGAACCTTTTTGGTATTATGTTACATGCCAACAGTACACTTACTTTTGAATGTATAATTCATCCCTTATTTCCACTTTAGGTCTTACAATAAACCACATTAAACACATCACGTCCTTCTCTTTGCTTACGTACTTGCTACACAATTGAATTAATCTTGTCTTTGCTAAAGTTTATCTCTTCCTTCCCAAAGCCAGGCAGCAGTTCCCAGAATTTGTAGTCAGTAAGCGTTAGCTGTGGCTGACAAAGAAAGTCACAACAATGCATTCGTTTACAGCGGATTTCTGCAGCCTTATTTTTAATGGCATCGGCTATTCTAGGGAGTTGCAAACCCAGCTCAGTTGAAGGGTTCCAGGTTAGCAAAAACTAATAAGTACATTTAGTTCCCATCCATGTTATTTTTTTTTTTTTGAATTGTGCTTCATTTTCTTCTGACTTAAATATTTAAAATTTAAGAGATGGCAAAAAGTAGAAGATTGCCTGCGTCTTGCTTGGGTGCTAGGTTAGGTTCTGTTACATCTACATGTTAATTTGAGGAATGATTAACAGAGTTTGTGTTTAGGATGATCTTTCTGCCTGTACATTTAATGTTTGATACCCAAAGTCCCAAATTAAAACAATACGTTACGTGGAAAAACCCAAAGCATGAATTCATTTATTTGTATCCTGCCTTGATTAATTTTACAAATAACTCAAGGTGGTGAATGTATCCAACACACTTTTCTCCTGTTTTTCCCACGACCACAACAACAACCCTGTGAGGTGGGTTGGGCTGAGAGGGACTGGCCCAAAGTCACCCCAGCTGGCTTTTGTGGCTAAGAGGAGACTTGAACTCACAGCCTCTTGCTTTCTAGCCTGGTGCCTTAAACCACTACACCAAACCAGCTCTCATTATATAATTGTATATTACCTTAAAAAATGCACATAGCTCTTTTTTCCCTTTCTACTGCAGGTGGTTGAAGAGAATGGAGTTCGGAAGGTCATAGTTATGCCACACTCGACTGAATTTCACCCCTCCATGCACCCACCGCCTCCACATGTGCCCCATTATATTCACCCCCACCCTGCTTTGCTTCCCCACCCCCCTCATCCTGTGTACCCACCGGTTCCAGGAACGGGGGAAATCCCACCGCAGTTCATTCATCAGCATCCACCACCACCATCGCCTCATCTTTACCAAGATCAAGGTAAGACATTCGCTGGAAAGGGGGGGGGGGGGAAGCAATCTTATAGCAAGCTCACCTGCACTTAGGTGGGCCAGAGCTTGATGCTTCCTTGACTGTTTGATACCTGGATATTTCCAGAACCAATGCTGAAACTTCCTCTCCTTCTGCAGTTTGTTTCTGATGTACTTATGGGAATAATGGCAATAGCATTTAGACTTACATGCTGCTCCGTAGCACTTTATATAGCACATTGCGAGTGGTTTATATCAGCATACAGCCCTCAAAATCTGGGTTCTCATTTTATGGACCTCAGAAGATGGAAAGCTGAGTCAACTTTGAGCCCTGTCAGGGTCAAAGTCCCGGCTGTGGGCAGCGTTAGACTGCAATAACCACTGCACCACCAGGGCTCCTTGAGTAACTCTTACCTGAAGCACCTTCTATTTGCATTGGAGTTTTGACTCCCAGCTTGGTAAAATCTGGAAGTTGGAGGCCTCACACATTTGGAAAGTGTGAAAGTAGATCTTGATTTATTGGGATCTTCTTCAGGTGCCGTCCTATAATACCACAGATGTTGTAGCACGAGCTTCTTACATGGTTAAACTGTATGTGTTAGAGGTCATCTGAGATGCTGGCTGAACCCAACCTTTTAATGGAAATGTTATTTTCCCTGCTCCCGGCATTGTGGTTCCGAAAACGGGCAGGCCTCCTTTGTAGAGGCAGCAGAAGACACGTTCCATTTTGGAATGGTGAAGTTGTGAGGTACTGAACCCCTAACCTATTGAAATGTTTTTGGCGTGACCTGAAGCAAATAGTTCTTGCAAAAGAACCCTTGAAACTTCAGCGAGTTGAAGCAGTGCTGTGAAGAGGAACTTTCCACAGTAGCTACATTCAAAATTATATAAAAAAAAAAATGTTTGATTAAGCCGTGTTTTTTATGGAGAGACCTAGAACAATGTTTTTCAACCGTAGCAGCATTCTCCAGCCAGCATATCTTAAAAGTTGCTAAGGTTGAGAAATACTGGTCTAAAGCCATTGTGAGCCGCAGTGATGCAAGTGGTTAGAATGCAGTTTTGCAGTCTAATTCTTCTCACTGCCAGCAGTTCAATCCTGACCGGCTCAAGGTTGACTCAGCCTTCCATCCTTCCGAGGTGGATAAAATGAGGACCCAGATTGTTGTGTGCCAAAGGCTGACTCCGTAATCTGCTTAGAGAGGGATGTAAAGCATTATATAAGTCTTAACTGCTATTGCTATTTTTAAAGGATTCACAAACTTTCTGTCACCAGTGCAAATTTAGAGCAATTGGGTTCAATGCAACTCTGCCGTTTGGAAGGGAGAAGAAGAAGCAAAAAAAAAAAAAAAGAAGAATCAAGCACTTGAAGTAGTAAAGATCATTTATCTATCTTGCCTACACTTTGTATAGCTCAAGACGGTATAGATAATGCTTCCTATAAAGGAGAGTATTTGTGGCTCAGGGTTCAAATGAGGGGTCCTTGGTGGTTTTCTTGCAGATATTTCATAACCAAACTACTGTAGATAATAGTACTAGAAGGGAGTGGGGTTTGGGAGGAGGAGGAAGAGGAAGAAGAAGAGGAGGGGTACTGTCTGGTCTTTGGTGCTCTCTGAGCTTGGTTGTTTTCCTGCAGACGTTTCATTACCCAAACTGGGTAACATCATCAGTGCTAGTAAGGACTTCTGATGGTGTTACCTAGTTTGGGTCATGAAACTTCTGCAGGAAAACTGCCAAGCTCAGATAACATCAAGGACCCCTCATAATGCTTCCTTCTTCCGTTTTCCCTACAGCAGCTACTCTTCGAGGTGGGTTCGGCTGGGAGAAAACCCTCGCCCCACGACAACTAGCTGGCTTACAAAGTTTTCTCAATTGCAGGATGCTGATTTCTCTAAAAGCAGGCTTCAGTTATGGATTTGTTTCCCTCTACAGGGGAAGCTGCCCCCATAGTCCAAACAAGCTTGCAGAGGGAAATCAAGAAAAAGGAAGTTAAAAGTTCCCTGTTTACAGTGCTAGCATGCCTGCAGCCACCTGTACTGGTTATGTAATACAGGTAGCCCTTGACGTATGACCACAATTGAGCCCAAAAGGTCTGTCGCTAAGCGAGGCTGTTGTAAAAGTGTATTCTGCCCAATTTTACGACCTTTCTTGCCACCATTGTTAAGTGAATCTGCCTTCCCCATTTACCAGGACTCTGTAACCATCATAGATAAAGAGTCATTTGCTGAGTGTCTGAATTTTGATCACATGACCCATGGGGAAGCTGCAGTGGTCGTAAGTGTGAGAAATGGTCATAGTCCCTTTTTTCAGTGCTGCTGTAACTTTGAACAGTCACTAAATGAACTGTTGTAATACGAGGGCTACCTGTATGGCATTACTATTTAATAAAATCATATCGGATCCTATTTTATACCTTACCCTAACTCTTGTGCTCGTTCACACTCTTTTTCTCTTATATAAAGTCATACATATACACACTCGATTTGTGCTTATTTGTATATGTTGCAAAAATGGGCCTGGTTGTTAGCACCGTCAGGCCCATTTTGCAACGTATACAAATACGCAGGAAATTTTACATTTTTGATTCCATATCTATCTAAGCCAGAGGTCTCCAAACTTGGCAACTTTAAGACTTATGAACTTCAACTCCCAGAATTCCTCAGCCAGCATAGCTTACTCTCTTGTAATCCCTTCCTCTGCACTCTCTCCTCTTTGGATGGGATAGAAGAAAAAGGAGCAGACATGGCTGGCTGAGGAATTCTGGGACTTGAAGTCCACAAGTCTTTAAAGTTGCCACGTTTGAGGACCCCTGGTCTAAGCCTTGAAGGCATTTTAAACACAACGCTTTGCAGTTGTGTTCCATCTAACGGGGTCCTTTTTGCCTTTGCCTCTCTATAGAGTCCCGTTCCCATAGCAGAGCAAACTTTGTCCAGCGAGACGAGAGGACTCTCAAAATGCAAGAACATCTGAAGAAGAGGCTAAAAGACCGGCAGGCCACTGGACATACGAATAACAAGGCCAACAGCCCTCCTTCCTCACCTCACAAAGCCAACAGCGCCTCGTCTGGCACCAACGTTCAGAACGGCTACGGAAAGGGGCAGCCAGGCACCGTAGGGCAAATCAAACAGAAGCATATAGGAAAAACCCGGGGAAGCCCCATCCCGTCAGCCGATTCAGGAATGGGAGGTGCATAAAATTTGGAGGGGTTTTTTTGGGGGGGAAATGGGTGCATGCATTAATCAGTTGCACGTAAGCTTTGGAGCCATGGGGGGAGTAGGCTACCTGTGAATTGGTAAAATCAACAAGTCCATTTCCTCCGTGGGAAAGGAATAAAACGGCGATGTCTTCCTATATGGTACCAGGAGAGGACTCTTTATTTTCTCCCATCAACTGGGAGATGGGTCTATTCAGAAGATGAAATGCTTCACTGCTGGGTTAAAAGTACCATGTTGTGACAGCATAGAAGCAAAGGTATTATTAAGTGGGGGCACTGGAGTTCCCTGGGCCAAAGTCATCGGCAAAATATAATTGGGCCTGATTGACTGTCCTACAAACAGCCAGTTAGTTCTCCAGTGAAAGAAAAGGGGAAAAAAAATATGCCATCCAGAAAGAAACACCCGTAATCATAGGTTCCTTTGTTTCCATTGGCTTATTCAGCCCTTTGCATTCTGAACTTTGAGCCACGGAAGTCTTAAGCAGAAAAACGAACATAATATTATCTGGAAACATGCAAATCTTTCCCCTTTTCAGTCATTTTAGCATTCTTAGTGTTGAAGCTTTAATCTTAATTAACAGATGCTTCGAAAGGTTCCCAGGGCAGGGAATGTAGCCTGTCCTTTGAGGAAAGTTTGCTTATTATTTGTTTATGTTGTCTAATCTCAAAAATGGACACACACACACACACACACACACCCTTTACGAAAGTTTTCTAACGAAAGAAAATGTTCTAAACTCTATTTCCGAAGTGAACGAGAAGGAGAACTTGCTCTTCGGATTTTAAATACTAGAATTTTAAAATTGGCCAAAGGCCATGCAAGACACGTGCAAATTCTGGATGGCATCACAGGGCGAGTTAAAATGAAACCCGTCCTGTTTTCCTCTTTCTGAGCAAACTTGCAAGTTTGGCAGATTCAGTGGTCAAAACAAATAAGGCCAGTGAACTTTGCTCAGCTTGGTGTTTTGCTGCTTCCAACAACTTTTATCTGTTGGCACTGCAGTTGAAAAAACATTTGACTGGGGCTTTTTTTGATCTGTTTCCCCTTCGCTTAATGTGTTGTTGTGTTTTTTTTGTTTTTCCTCCTAGAATCTGACACAGAGTCTAGAAAATCTGAAGAACTCTTGAGCTTCGGTAAGCCTACGGTAAGTTGCAATAACTAATCAAGGCCTGTGGGCCTTCTAACCTTCTCAAACCAAACGAAGATAGAACAAAGATTTAAAGTTATATCAGATTTGGTTTTCAGTTCTATACCTTAAATATTACAAGTGAAACATGTCTTTAACTGCACTAGGAGGACAAGTTCATCCACGTGTGTAGATGTTTAAATAAATAAGAAGTGGGTGGAAAATAGAACTTGATTTAGCCTCTAAGTTCAAGTAGGAAAGGATGAGGACAGGAGAATACATGAACGCCAGGAACATCCACAAGATGGCTCCAAAGGCAGCCTGTTGAAAGCAGCATCATTTAGATCCAACCATGCCCTGTTATACCTTATACCCTATGGCAGGGGTCTCCAACCTTGGGCCCTTGAAGCCTGGCGGACTTCGACTCCCAGAATTCCCCAGCCAGCTGGCTGGGGAATTCTGGGAGTCGAAGTCCGCCAGGCTTCAAGGGCCCAAGGTTGGAGACCCTGCCCTATAGCAATAGCATTTAGGCTCATATAGCAATAACAATAGCACTTAGACTTATATACCACTTCATAGTGCTTTATAGTTTATGGTTTACAGAGTCAGCATATTTTCCCTAACAAACTGGGTCCTCATTTTACCAACCTTGGAAGGGTGGAAGGCTGAGTCAACCTTGAGCCGGTCAGAATCGATCTTCCAGCAGTGAGCTGAATTAACCTGCAATACTGCATTCTAACCACTACACAGCCATGTCTCCTTATATACCACCCCTTAGCACATTACAGCACCGTGGGTGGCACTATCTTCTTACAATGTAGAAGCATTATTTGTATCCCCCACCCTCCAACAATCTGTGACCTCAGAAGGATGGAAGGCTGTGTCAGCCTCTAGCCCCATTGGGATCGAACTCCAAGCTTGTGGGCAGAGTTAGCCTGCAATACTGCACTTCACCACCAGGGCTCATGATGACGATGCGCCAGACCCATCCAGTTGGGATGTAAAGGCACAGTGCAGCTGTCGTCATTTTGGAGAAAGCAGCAAAACAACCACATACTGCATGCTTGTATTGTAAATGGCCACCATCTTCCCTTTTGCTTTTCAAAGGTCTCTGAGATACAGGCGCGTTCAGCAGTTATTTCTTGGAATGCCCCAGCCGCAGCCCAGAATGAAGAAATGCAGAGTCTCGCTCCTGAAGCCTTTACTTTTGAAGTGGCAATCTCGAATAGCGGTAAAAACGGAAAATTTAAATCCCTTTACAGGTGAGTCCACTTTCATAATTGAATGGCGTAGCTTTCTTAGCCGGCAACTTGACAGCCAGTGTCAATCAGGCTTGTTTCCCAGCTTGGTTTCCGTAGAAATAATTTGAAAAGTTGAGCTTATATTTGTTTCCACTGTTGAACCTTTGAGTGCCAAATCCCAGAAGTAAATTCTAAGATTAGCTTGCAGACCTAATTTTTTATTCTCTGCCATCCTTCCCGATACCTAGTTTTGCAAGTTGCATTTGCTAGCGGATTTGTCAGCGTAAGCATGTTTTTATTTTAGGATTTTCCCCTCTGCAAAAGGCAGAGGAGGATATTGTAGCTCATTATTTTGTTGGTGTTATGATCTAACGGTGTCTTTCCCCCACCCCTACAGTGGTGAGGATGTAACTTTTACTCTCTCTGAACTCCGACCAGCAACTGATTATCATGTCAGGTGAGCTTGGAATGCAAACGTTTATCAATAGCAAGACAATAAAACAAAGATCACAATGTTTGAAATTTGAAGGGTTTTTTTTTGGGGGCTTCCATCAAGGGGTTCAGGGGACATGGAAATTACACCAGTGCCAATAGAGGACTTTTTGGGGGGTGTTTTTAAACCTTCTTATGGCCCTTATTGGAGAATGTTGGTGTCAGGGTTCCGGCAGTCACCCCCATTTAAATCATGAGTCTCTAGCCGAACTTCCAAAGCCTAAAGAAGATTTATTGGGAGTTAACATGCCGGCACTGCCTGGGTGTAACCGACTCTGAGACATATAATCCATTGTCACCCTTGACCCTGGTTTTCCCTCCATTCCCTGGGTGTATCGTAATTCACATTCTCTAATGGGACACATCCATAGCCAAGAGTCATCAATCATGTTCTCCAGTTAGAATTTTGCACGGCAGAAACTTCGGTCACCTAGTTACTATCTTTGATAACTATTTATGGAATGCAGTTTCGGTTTTGTAAACAGCTGAACTGCTCCCTCCTCCCTTTCTTTTGGCAACTCTAAAAAGACCATAGAAATATTTGATGAGTCGACAGTTGGATTTTGTTGTCAAATAAAATGAGGTATAAAGGGTTTTGCCAGTTTAAGGCAGGTAAAGTGGAACCTTGGGTCGCAAACGCTTCTGACCACGACTAAATCGGGTGCCGACCGAGACTGGTCGCAGACACATCCTCAGGTGGCGTTCAAACACAACCGCGGCAGTGTCCCCTTCCGTGCCAATTTTTGTGTGTGCGTGCATGCACAGTCAGTCTCGCTTCCGATCGTGACCAAATTGGGTTGCGACCGAAGTCCTGGAACGGATTACGGCCGTGACCCGAGGTTCCACTGTATTTGGGTCTTGAGAATGGGGAGAAAGGAATCTGGATATGTGGGTCTCTTCTAATGAACCTACCATAAGAGGGATGTATTCCAAATGGAAGTTCCTGAAATAGATGTATCTCATAAGAGCCCCATGGTCTGTTCTTTTTCACAGAGCTCAATGTCATTGTACTGTATGTTGGTAGCTTCGCTTCCTTGGTTTATTTTGTTTCATTGTATGTTTGGCATTAAATTAAATGAACAGAGTTGGAAATGACCTTGTAGGTCATCTAGTCCAACCCCCCCACCCAAGCAGGAGACCCTATACCAGTGGTGGCTAACCTTTTGGGGCTCTTGTGCCAATAATTGCATGCTCGCTTGCGTGCCAGCACCCAGAAGGCAATGCGTGAGGGTCCCCCCACGCCCCCTGTGCATGTGTGTACAACCTCCCCGCGTCTCTTTGCACGCGTGCACAACCTCCCCACACTGCATGTGTCTGTGCATGTGTGAGTGACCCCCCCCTGCGCCGTGCATCTCTGCGCATGCATGCACATCTCCCACACCCGCCCCTCCCACATGTGTGCCAGATACCCGAGAATCAGCTGCCAGGCGGGCAGCACGCATGCATGCGCAGTAAACCTGCCCTGGGTGAGGGATCGTGTGCCGGCAGTAATGGCTCTGCATTCCACTCCCAACACACGTGCCATAGGTTCGCCACCGCAGCCCTCCGCCATTTCTGACAAATGGCAGATTACTTGATCCTTCAGTTTACTGAATGCTCTTATATGCCCCCCTTTCCAAACGTTTCCCCATCTCCAACTGACCTTCAAAATGAACATACAACGAGGAATGATAGCAGTATCCAGAAAAAAACGGGATAAGACCTGAGGCTTTTGTTTTTTATAGCTATATCTATGTCTGTTTTAACTTCATGCAGAGTTTCAGCGTTGGGTCATTCCACAAAGGAATCTGTTTCAGAGCTGGTGAGTTTTACCACCGAGAGTTGTGAACCAGATCCTCCAGCGGCACCAAAAGTAGTCAACAAAACCAAAAACAGCCTGACTTTACAGTGGAAGGTAAGAGCAAAGCCAAGCATGGATCCCAGTCTCTGGGTGGGCCATAACTTGAGATTTCACAAGAAATAACAGTTCTCCCCTCCCTCCTTGTAATGATCTTCCTTACAGCTTGCTTTGAATGGCATTCCGCTGCCATTACACACAGTTTTGTAGTGCTGGCACTGGGCAATAATTCAACATTGTCTTTGCTTTTTAAGCAGGCCTGGAGGTGAGGGTGAGAGATGTAGGGCCTGAAGGCATTCTTGGAGATACAGATTTCATTTATTTATTAAATTGACATAGCCACCAACTCACGCATAGGAGACTCCAAGTACCATATAGTAAAACCCATTAAAAAAACACAGATCAAGATTATTGGGGGTGTTGCTTAATGAGGCTATACAGGTAGTCCTCACCTTGCAGATAGTTCATTTAGGGACTGCTCCCTCCTCCTCTTCTTTCCCCTTGCAGAATGAAAGTCCATATAGAGAATGGAGGTGTGTTTTCTATAGGAATGAAGTAGTATGAAGTAATTTCCTCTCTAAATAACCTAACAACCTAACCTTCTTTTCTTTCTTTCACAGTCCTCCAATGACAATGGGTCCAAAATAACTAGCTACCTTTTAGAATGGGATGAGGTATGCTTCTTGTGTTTAATAAATTATTATAAATCACAATAATTCTGGTGTTCTGATCGAGACATTGGTCTGCATTTGGATAAAATATCCTTCAATGCAAATGCTGAGAGAAGGAAGTTGCCTGCTTTGACTCCCAGCCAGTCCACTTTCCTGGGAGGCAAGAAACAGAATTTCCAAAACAGGTTTTCAGCACCTTTGGTTTTAAGATTTTGGGAGCTTAAGCTAGGATTTGTTAAGATTTCAGGTGGATGTTAAAAAAGCGAGGATGCCTTAAAAGTCTCGTATGAAGATCATAAATTTCTCAGAATTGGAAAGCAGCCCGGGCAGCATCGATGGATAATAGCTAGTTGTAACATTGTCCATTTGATTCCTGTCAAGCTTAATTCATAATCCAGCTGTGTAAGCCTTAACCAAGGCAGTCTTGTGTCCCTATGACATTAGAGTATTAGACTGTAGCCTTTACTGTCATTATACATCATGTACACCATGAAATTGGTTTAGCCTCCATATACGTGTTATATTCCTGGTTGTGGGTTTCTAATAAATACAGGTGTTTTTTTTTTTAACAAAACAAAAACCTTGCCCTAAAAGATTAGCACCAGAATGCTTTTTTGACCAAAATGGCCGTTTATATTGCTATTTAAAAAAGAATATATTTTGGATTATAAAATAATGGCATTAAAATTGGCTTGTCAAGGAGAAATTGTATTAGATCCATTGGACTTTACTGCACTCTCTGACTTAATTTTAATAAGAAGTGACTGGACAGCCATCTGTCTGAAATGGCAGAGAGGCTAGAAGACCTCCAAGGGTTCCCTCCAACTCCATCACTGTGTTCTTCTTTGAAAAGGGGAAGACTGGAGCCTTCAAAGAGTGCTACTACGGTCATCTAAAGCAGCACAAAGTCACCAAGCTGTCCCCCTCTACCAAATACTCATTCAGACTAGCAGCCAAAAACGACATCGGCATGAGGTAAAAAGTGGGGGGCCGGGAGACGTGGCAAGTTCGCCATTTCCACGAGGACTTGTGTGACTCGGTTTCTTCCCTAACTGCACAATTATTATTGCTGTTATTATTGTTGGGTCCTCCCCAGTGGGTTCGGCGAGACGTTGGTCTGCTTCACCATCGGGGTTGTTCCACCACCGCCCCTCCCACCCCAGCTAAGTAAGGCAGGCGTGAACGGTTTGTCCCTAAAATGGGCGCCTCCCAGCGGCATTTCGTCGGACGACTCTCTGACGTACATTTTAGAAATGGAAGAAGACGGTTCGGTGAGTAGCTTTTGAACCCAGAGCCTTGAGTAGGGGTGGGGGTGGGGAGAGAGAAGACTTGGAAGAGAGCAGCTGCCCTCTTGGGGTGGATTCGGAGGTTACCTAGTGAATAATTGCTTTCTGTGCCAGTTTGCCCATCCCGAGAGGATCTGGCAGTCAGCGAATCCTTCTGAGAGTCATTTAACTCAAAATGGTTGCTACTCAGAAGGCTTCCCCTTAGAAGAAGGGCAAACGCAGTAAACAGGAGGGTTGCATAATGCTTTGGATTCAGAGAAAAGCGGGGGTGGGGGAACTGCTTTGGATGAGACTGGAGGATATCTGACTGTTTATTAGGAATAATGTCTCTGTCAAGCATGGGAGGAGGTGGCTAAAAAAAACCCTCATAAAAATATCGGAAAATTGTTGTTATTCCAGAAGTTTTAAGAAATTGTTTTTGGAAACACGGAATCCACTTGTTTTGAGAAAGGCAATAATTTTCTAATAATCATAGGATGAAGCAATTTGTATTAGTATGACAAAGCTTTTGGAATGTTTTGTAACATTGTTTTGTGTTACATTATGTGCTTATTAATAAACCAGTGACTATACACTGCTCAAAAAAAATAAAGGGAACACTTAAACAACACAGTGTAACTCCAAGCCAGTCACACTTCTGTGAAATCAAACTGTCCACTTAGGTAGCAACACTGATTGACATTCAATTTCACATGCTGTTGTGCAAATGGAATAGACAACAGGTGGAAAGCATAGGCAGTTAGCAAGATCTCCAAGAAAGGAGTGGTTCTGCAGGTGGTGACCACAGACCACTATGCTTTCTGGCTGATGGTTTGGTCACTTTTGAATGCTGGCGGTGCTTTCACTCTAGTGGTAGCATGAGACGGGAGTCTACAACCCACACAAGTGATTCAGGTAGTGCAGCTCATCCAGGATGGCACATCAATGCGAGCTGTGGCAAGAAGGTTTGCTGTGTCTGTCAGCGTAGTGTCCGGAGCATGGAGGCACTACCAGGAGACAGGCCAGTACATCAGGAGATGTGGAAGAGGCTGTAGGAGGGTAACAACCCAGCATCAGGACCGCTACCTCCGCTTGTGTGCAAGGAGGAAAGGAGGAGCATTGCCAGAGTCCTGCAAAATGACCTCCAGTGGGCCACAAATGTGCATGTGGCTGCTCAAATGGTCAGAAACAGACTCCATGAGGGTGATATGAGGGCCTGACGTCCACAGGTGGGGGTTGTGCTGACAGCCCAACACCGTGAAGGATGTTTGGCACTTGCCAGAGAACACCAAGATTAGCAAATTCGCCACTGGCACCCTGTGCTCTTCACAGATGAAAGCAGGTTCACACTGAGCACATGTGACAGACGTGACAGGGTCTGGAGATGCCATGGAGAACGTTCTGCTGCCTGAAACATCCACCAGAATGACCAGTTTGGCAGTGGGTCAGTAATGGTGTGGGGTGGCATTTCTTTAGGGGGCCGCACAGCCCTCCATGTGCTTGCCAGAGGTAGCCTGACTGCCATTAGGTACTGAGATGAGATCCTCAGACCCCTTGTGAGACCATATGCTGGTGCGGTTGGCTCTGGGTTTCTCCTAATGCAAGACAATGCTAGACCTCATGTGGCTGGAGTGTGTCAGCAATTCCTGCAAGACGAAGGCATTGATGCTATGGACTGGCCTGCCCGTTCCCCAGACCTGAATCCAATTGAGCGCATCTGGGACATCATGTCTCGCTCCATTCACCAATGCCACGTTTCACTGCAGACTGTCCAGGAGTTGGGGGATGCTTTAGTCCAGGTGTGGGAGGAGATCCCTCAGGAGACCATCTGCCACCTCATCAGGAGCATGACCAGGCATTGTAGAGAGGTCATACAGGGACGTGGAGGCCACACACACTACTGAGCCTCATTTTGACTTGTTTTAAAGACATTACATCAAAGTTGGATCAGCCTGTAGTGTTTTTTTTCCACTTTAATTTTGAGTGTAACTCCAAATCCAGACCTCCATGGGTTGCTTAAATTGATTTCCATTGATAATTTTTGTGTGATTTTGTTGTCAGCACATTGAACTATGTGATGAACAAAGTATTTAATAAGAATATTTCATTCATTCAGATCTAGGATGTCATATTTTTGTGTTCCCTTTATTTTTTTGAGCAGTGTATATAAGGTAGATTTCCCTCTTCCTACATCTTTGACGTGAATGCAGATTCTTTAACTGGGAACACACATCCATTCTGAATAATTACTGGGATTGTTATGATTTTTTTTTAAAATTACAGTTGTCATGAATGTACACATTATATAATCCTCGGCTATAAGTTTACTAAGAAATATGTGAACTCTGGATGTGTTTTTTCTTTCTGCAGGATTATGGCTTCCAAGCAGGGTACAATGGAGATGAGCTTTCTTGCACTTTAAGTGATCTTAGAAGAAACACTGCCTATAAATTTAGGGTAGGTGCCAAATCCAACTGATGGACACATCCACGTGCTAAGAAACCCCCCATTCTTCCCCGGAAACTGCTGACTAGTGACTTGTTCCTACAAACTTGGTGAAATATATGACCTCTAGGCTCTAGGAGAAGTTTAGATTTCCACTAAAGACCTTGGAAATTATTTGATTGAATCCTTCCTTGGTCCCCTGTAGTTCAATACTGAGAAACCTAAGTAGCAGCAACTTTTTAAGGTTTTTTTTTTTTTTTACAATTTCTAACTGGAGACACGGGGGATTGAATTTGAGTTTTTCTTTACGCAAAGCTGATGTCGTTGACGTACGGCTCTTCTGTGAACCTCGCTACGCTCCCCAGTCTTCAGCTATCCTTTATTAGCTTGCAAAATGTCTTGTTCATTGATTGGAAGATCATGAAGATTCTCGAGTCTATAGAGTCCTTGGTGCTCTCTGACCTTGGCGGTTTGCTTGAGGATGTTGTGTTATCCAACGAGGTTGGACACGAGCACCGGCGACTAGACTAGAGCTGTAAGGGACCTTGAAGATCTTCTAGTCCAACCCCCTGCTCCTGCCAGGAGAGCCTGTACTATTTCAGATAGGTGATTGTTCAGTCTTTCCTTAAAAACTTTCAGTAATGAAGCATCTACAACTTCTGAAGGCAAATGTTCCACTGGTTAATTGTCCTCACTCTTCGGAAGCTTCTCCTTAATTCCAAGTTGCTTCTCCCCTGGATCAATTTCCATCCATCGTTTCTTGTTTTGCTTTCTGGTGCTTTTGAAAATAAATTGACCTCCTCTTCTTCGTGGCAGCCCTTCAAATACTGGAATTCCGAATAATGGAACAGTCGAATAATGAAATACCCACAAGCGAACAACCAGTCTCAGAAAGCACCAAGGACACCATAGTTCAACCCTGAGCTGCAGAGATTCTCTTCCTTTGAATTCTTGGGTCTCCCAACTTCCCCTTTCACCACCAAATTCTGCAAATCTCCTGTGATAGCCCTTCCTGTTTACCCTGTGCTCAACTTCATAATTATTTTCATGTGTTATGAGGAGAGTGAGGTTATTCTACACGTACATATATTCTTAGAGTCCTGTGGAATTTCAGGCTTTTTTGTGGCCCCCATAGGCCAATAATATATGGATATCTAATGGAGAAAGGCATTTCAAAGGTGTTTTGTCGAAAAGCAACTGGACTTTGTTTTTTCCTTGAAGACAAAGACCCTTCTCATCCAAGAAACTGAAGAAGAACTGAAGGATGCTTCCTGGATGAAAAGTGAAACGTCTTCAAGTAAAAACACAGAAAATCCAGCTGCCTGGAAAATAAAACAAGTTTAAAACTGAGTAGATGAATATATGGAGCAGTGGTGGCTAATCTTTGTGGGCTCCTGTGCCAAAAATTGCGAGCGCACCTGCACTTGCGTGCCAGCACCCAAAATGCAATGCGTGCCTCCCACCCCATGCCCCCTGTGCATGTGCTCATAATCCCCCACTGTGCCTCACAGCTGATTTTTCGGCTGGTTTGAGACCTTTTTCAGCCTCCCAGAGGCTTGGAAAAAGCCTCTGCAATGCTTCTCAGGCCGAATTATAGGCCTGTTTTGTCACTTCCAGTATTACAGGAAGTGACGAAACGGGCCTATAATTCAGTCTGAGAAGCCTTGCAGAGGTTTTTCCAACCTCTGGGAGGCCGAAAAAGGCCTCAAACCAAACGGGGAAAACAAAAAACCGCTGTGAGGTGTTCACATTCGCAGCAAGGTAAGTTTGCCTGCGGCTCACATGCCAGCACAAGTGGCACGCGTGTCATAGGTCCGCCATCCCAGATGTAGAGGAATAAGTTAAGATTGCTATAAAAGTAATAGATATAAGAAATAATGGCTTATAAAGAAAATGTGATTATTGTTATATTAGTAAGAAAAGTATTAATTATAATTGTTAGCACAAAATATACGTACCAAGTCGACACACTTTATTAATGAACGATGGAATTATTGTAAATATTAAAAAAAACATTAAAAAAAGAAAAAGGAAATCCAGTTGCCTTTTGAAAAAATACTTTTGGCATGTTTTTTTATATGGGGAACAAAGAATCAAAACTTCCTCCCCTAAACGTCCATGGAGATTCTCGCTCTGATTTTTTAAAACAGTGAAAAACCACATACACGTTTTTAACTTAAGTTTGTTCTCTTTTGCGATGGGACAGTTGTTTGCTCACAACACTGAAGGGAAAAGCGGGCCCAGTGAAGTTGTGGAGTATAGTACCTGCCCTGACAAGCCTGGACCACCTGGTAAACCAACTGTAAAGGGAAAAATCCATTCCCACAATGTGAAAGTGACTTGGGGTAAGACAACTTGATTCCTTTGTGGAAGTTTTCCTTTGTTCCCTCCCCTCTGCTGCCCTGCCCAATCCTTAGCCGTATAAAATGGAAAGAGAGGGACTGTATTCACGTTGCATTTTTTTTTTCCTGGTTCCGTAGCACATTGCCAATGTTTTCAGAATTAATCTGAGGTTAAATAAAAGGCAGTGCACTGCTTTCTGTAGAGAAGAGCTAAATTAATCCTGTTCGACTAAAGCCTTCCTTTCTGAGCCCAGCTCTTCATTTGAAAATAGATAGAAGCATGGCTGAAGACAGCCTTCCTCAATGTATTTTTTCAGCCCGGTGCAGTAATTGCAGTTAACTGTCGTTGACGTTAAAACTTTGGTTTTCTTTCAAGTTTTGAACTGTTTCTGCATTTCTTCTTAAATTAGACCCGCCGAAAGATACCGGAGGATCAGATGTTACTTCATATATTTTAGAAATTTCCGAAGCCTCTGCTGGTAAGCATCTGAATAATTCATTTCTCTGTATATTTTTTTAAAAATGGAATCAATCACGCTTTGAATTGATCCGGGGGTTTTAAGGAGAAACTAGACAGCCACTTAACTGAAATAGTATAGGTTCCCCTGCTTGGGACTAGGGACCTTCCAGCTCCTGTTTATTCTATTCTATTCTATTCTATTCTATTCTATTCTATTCTATTCTATTCTATTCTATTCTATTCTATTCTATTCTATTCTATTCTATTCTACTCTATTCTATTCTACTCTACTCTTATCCCTATCCCTATCCTTATCCTTATCGCTATCCCTGCATTTTAAACACTGTGCCACACTGAGCTATGGTGGCGCAGTGGTTAGAATGCCGTATTGCAGACTAATTCTGCCAACTGCCAGCAGTTTGAGTCTCACCGGTTCAAGTTTGACTCAGCCTTACATCCTTCTGAGGTTGGTAAAATGAGGACCTATCTTCTTGTGAGGGCAATAGGCAGATTCTGTAAATTGTTGCAAAGCACTGTGAAGCGGTATATAAGTCTAAGCGCTATTGCATTTATCATTAATTACTGTTAATGATAACTACTACGCCCCATTGTCTTCGTGGTATTGGCTTTAAGCCTTTATATATATATAAAAAAAACCACATTACTGCGGATTCTTGTAACTTGGGATTGGCCATTTCTCCCTGGGAAGACGAGTCATCTTCCCCAGTTCATGTCTCTTTAAAAGCTGGGGGGCAGGGAGGGAGGGAGACACTGCATGAGAGAGAATAGCCAGGATTAATTTTTTGTAGCGTTCAACTGTCTCTTCTGCAACGTGGCCAAGAGGCATTCGTTGTCCGGCATTCTCCTGGGAATGAGTTGTGAACGGATCTTTCTTTTTTCCTTGCAGGCAGTAAATGGGAAACCGCCTATAAAGGGTCCACGAGAGAACACATATGTACCCATCTCAAGCCTGGCGTTTGCTACAGGCTGAAGGTTTCCTGTGTTGGCAGAGGGGGACAAAGTCAGGTGAGGGCGAAGACAAATACGTCTTGGGGGGAAAAAAAAAATACAAGCCGAGTTTTATGTTTTGCATTTCTAAGGTATAAGTTGCACGTTGTCCTTCTTAAGATTGTGCTGTGGTTGGAATTTGGAAGGAGGAGATTGCAAGGATTTTCATACCTACAGAGTTAAGACAGGGGAATATAACAAATCTTGAGTGTCCTTGCCAGTTAACTGCTTTATTTGTTTTATAGTAGCCCTTGACTTACAAACAGTTCATTTAGTGACCGTTTGAAGTTACAAGAGCATTGAAAAGGGTTTTTCGCATTTATGACGGTTGCAGCGTTCCCCCATGGTCACCTGATCAAAATTCAGATGCTTGGCAACTTGACTCGCATTTATGGCGGTTGCAGTGTCCTTGGGGTCATGTGTTCCTCTTTTACAACCTGTTTGACAGGCAGAGTTGGATCCAGGATCCAGGTTGAGTTTAAGAACCATGTTACTAACTTGTAACAACTGCAGTGGTTCACTTAACAATGGTGGCAAGGTCGTAAAATGAGCAAAGTTCATTTAATTAAATGCCTGACTTAGTCATAGAAATTTTGGGCTCAGTTGAGGCCATAAGTTGAGGACTACCTGTATTTGTATTTATTTGGGATGTGGCTTTTTTTCTTTTCTTTTCTTTTTTTGAGTTGGGTGGCCCCCTGAACTTTGAACTAAATCAACAAGTAACTTGTGATTTCTTTTTTTTTAGCCATCTGATATACTCACTGTCCAGACCTCAGCTGTTCCCCCTGGGCCCTGTCATCCTCCGTGCCTGTCTGGCAAAGCCAAGCCTAAGGAAATTACTCTGCAGTGGGGTAAGGTCCCAAATCGTAAGAAAACAAGAGTATAAAAATATATAAGTTCAATAATTCAATTCGAATAAAATCACTGCGTAACCCAGAAGTGGGGCAGTAACTTCCCCATAGTCCCATCCAACCAACCCAGAGAGTTATGGGGGTTGTAGTTGTTGTTGAACACCACTTCAGAATATACAGTTTTTCCCACCCTGGAAACAAAATTGCCTCAATAATTCCTGTATTTTCCATCTCTCCAATAAATCAGAGAGTAGACGCAGCCCATTATATCGTAAGAGCGATATTTTTGTTGTCCCCAGAGGTTTTAGAACACGGTGAAATCCTACCAGTTCGGGGGAATGTTGGAAAGGCCCAATAAATTTTAAGTGGTGCTCTAAACAGCCACAAAAATCAACCAGGCCCATAGATAAGTATTACCCAAAAATAATAATAAAACAGATTGAAGGGCATAGCTCTTTTTTCCTCTGGAATTGCTACAAGGCTGGTTGAGCAGTGAGGCAGGGAGTGAGGCCAAAGGTATGGGGTAGAGGCATCTCTGGGGCTCTTCCTTGCAACGGGGGTCATTTTGTCCCCTCATTATTTTCTTCTTTTTCCGCGTTATTGATGACTGCTGGAAAAAAAAAACAGCAGAGCAGCAACCAACAAAAGATAAGGCCAAATTAATCCCCTCTCTGTTACATGATTAAATACAGTCTTCCTCATCGTTTTGCATAAGAACATGTCAACTTTGCAGATTCGGGAGGACAACAGTTGATCAGATAGGCCAAGAGATCTTGGATTAGATTTAGTTGAGAAACATTGTCGATGGGGAATCTTCTTCAAAACAGACTTGGACACTTCTTTGTCCACCACCACGAGGAAAGAGAGAAGATGGGAGGGAGAAAAACTAACTTGGAAAGGCCAAACATCCTTAGCCTTTTCTGATTTTCAGAGAACGGGGTTAGAGAGCGCCTGAGGGTTCATCATCTCCCAGCTGAGTGCAGATCCATTACAGTAGTACAGGGCTGTCAAACTCTCAAGGCCCCTGGGCTGGATTTGGCTTGTGATGTGGTTGGATTCTGCCTGTGGGCCAGGGGTGGGATGCAAATATTTTTACTACCGGTTTTGTGGGCGTGGCTAGGTGGGTGTGGCCAGGTGACTGGGTGGGCGTGTTTTTTTTGGCAGCAAACACCCTCCCCCCCCAGCCTCTCCCGTGCGCCCCTTTTTGCCTCCTGGGCCTTAGGGAAGCTGCCTGGGCGAAGCGGTAAGACAGCGAAGGGGAGCCCAGCATAGCTGATAGTTGGAACAGCCGACCATTGGGAGAAAGAGGAAATATCGGTTCGGCCAAACGGTAGCATTTTTTTACTATTGGTTTGCCCCAACTGGGCCGAACTAGTAGAATACCACCACTGTGTGGGGCCATCCTGGAAAATGTAAGGAGCTGGTGCACATCGCTTCAGCCCAGTCTACCCAGTGCAAAGAGGAAACATGCCAGCAGTTTGGGGAGTGGTGTCCAGCTGGCTACGCCCACCCTGTTGGTCACACCCACCCAGTCGGCCACGCCCACCCGGTCCCCCGAGGTCAGCCACAGCCCTGAGTCGTTCCTCAATGAGGGTTGTGAGTTTGACACAACCCTGCAGTAGTGTTTTTCAAACTTGGCAACTTTAAAGCTGTGTAACTCCCAGAATTTCCCAACCGGCAACATTAGAGCTTCTTTTACAGATGACTCCCGTGAAGTGAAACCACAAATCGGTGGCACCTCCGGACTGAACTTTTCATAGAAGAAGCCAATGTGGTGAAGCATCCTCTAGACCAGGGATCTCCCACCTTGGCCACTTTAAGACTTTGTGGACTTCAACTCCCAGAATCCCTCCTCCAGTCATGTTAGCTCAGGAATCCTGGGAGTTGAAGCCCACAAGTCTTAAACTTGCCAAGTTTGAAGACCCTTGCCTTAGAAAGAGCGATGAGAAGAGCAATAAAGACGATAAGGCTCAATCTCATGATGAATGACTAAGACAGCGGTCCCCAAACTTGGTAACTTTAAGACTTGTGGACTTCAACTCCCAGAATTCCCCAACCAACCAGATATCAAAGTCGCCATGTTTGGAGATCTCTGCTGTTAGAAGTATTTTGTTCACGGTCTTGTCCTGTTTTGCAGATCCTCCTTCCGTCAATGGGGGCTCAGAGATATCGGAATACCTACTAGAAGTGGCCAACAGCGACCAAGAAGAACACCGGCAAGCCTACCGTGGCCAAGCTTTGGAATGCACCGTGAACGGACTTCTTCCTGGGAGGACATACTGCTTTTGGATACGGGCAGCCAACAAAGCAGGGGTAGGCCTTTGGGGTCTTGCTAGAGAATAATCCGTTGGTTTAAAGCAATGGTTTTCAAACGTGGCAACTTCCAAGGTGGGTGGACATCAATTGCCTGAAGTCAGGGTTCCAGCAGTCGCTCTAATTAAATCATGGCTCTCCAGCCAAACTTCAATAAACTTCAGTAAACTTCAATAAACTTTATTAGAGGCGACATACTGGCCCTGCCCTGTATGAAGCCGACTCTGGCATATGTCATTTACAGTTCCCTGTGACCCTGTTTCTCCCCTCCTCCCTGGGTGTCTCATAAACCAGATTCTCCCATTGAGCCCGTTCACAGGCTGGGTGTCATCGAGGGCAAAAGCTCTAGGATTTTAATTAAAAGAATTTTAAAGATAAGAATTGGAATGTACATTCGCTTTCAAACTGCTGCACTGCTTCTCCAGATTTCCTTCCTCTCCACCCCCCCCCTCCCTTTTTTTAAAATGGAAACTACTAAAACAGGCATAGAAACGTTTTGTGAGTTGACACCTGATGGCCCAGTTAGTTGGGGAGTTCTAGGCATTGAAGTCCGGTCCTTCTTAAAGTTGCCAAGTTTGAAAAAGCCTGTTCTGACCCAAAACCCTTTTCCAATAAAACAAACACGAACCAAAGGGAACAGAAACCTTTTAATAAGCACGAGCCTCGCCAAAACTGTGCGAGGCTGCCAAGAATCACAGATAAGAAATATTTTACAACCCAAAAGCCTTCAAATGCCAACTTAAGAAACTGCAATGTCCACGAGGCTGGAGTCTCAAAACGTTTTTGCTTCCTACAAAGA
Organism: Pseudonaja textilis; assembly: GCF_049901715.1. Classification (NCBI taxonomy): domain Eukaryota; kingdom Metazoa; phylum Chordata; class Lepidosauria; order Squamata; family Elapidae; genus Pseudonaja; species Pseudonaja textilis. Next base: position 8,297,428 of record NC_142001.1, on the reverse strand, counting down.
ACGTTTGCTGCACAGCTGGCTTTTATCTTCTTGAAGGAGGGGCCATTACTTGCAGCCTTACTCCCGAGTTGCCCGTGGTGTTGTAGCTGCTCTCTCCTACGAGCAACCCTGCACGCACATGCACTTGGCACAGGCTCCTCGGGAACCTCCTCATTGCTGCTGCCAGCCCCCACAATCTCTGAAGGCAGCAGTCCACCCCCTAATGGTCCTGGCCCCTCATCTGAGTCCTCGCTCTCCTCAGCCGTCCACACCTGCTGCCAGCTCACCACAAGAAAGAGCCCAGTTTAAAGCATCCGCTGGTACAACACTTGTAGACTGTTCAGGAACAACTCAAGTCTTGAACTCTGAATAGCTGGGTGGAAGTAGGCAGCTATATGCTTTTTGCAAACATTTTCATTAGAATCCTGGAGAATTTTGAAAGCTGCTCAGGGAAGGAGAGGCTGAGCCTGACCCGATGGAGAAGACTTGCATCCTTGGTCTACTGTAGTTAAGGAACGATTCCGCATTCTGTTTTTCCTGAGAAAGCAGGGAATTTTAGCTCCTGTAAAGGAGAAAGAAAGTCAGTGGGAGAGAAAGTTTAGCTTCTTGGTTCCTCTCCCCTCCACCACCACCCCTTTCCAGTGGTGGGTTGCTGCATGGTCACGTGGGTTTGGTCAAACCCTTAGTTGTGACCACTGGCTGGGCCTGCCCACCTGCCCGTGTGCTATTCTTTTCATATCTAAATAAGTTTCTGGCTCATTCCCCCCCACTCACATTGCCCCGCTGAGTTCCATGCCGTCCCTGCTGGACTCACCGGAGCTGCCTGAGTGGATTAGCTACATGTTTGAAGCTCCATTTCAGTCCCCAAGGGGCGCATGCGTGGGCTCTCACAACCCGCGAACCGGCTGTGAACGTAAGTGCAGCCTGCCTCTGCCCCCTTTCCCAACAGCCTTTGGATGAGGGAAGAAAAAGGCACGAAGGTTGGGTCTTTCTGGAACGAGCATCCCTCAGATAGTGATTACATTAGGAACCTTAGAGCTGATCAAGGACGTTCCTTAGTAGTTTTCATCTGGATGGGCTTAAAGGTTTCTTCCTGGGGCACAAGGTCAGAGGCGCCCAGCAGGAAGAAGCCCTTAGAATGATCAGATTTGGGGCTCTGCAGATAATAAACTATTTGGACTGATGGAATTGCAGATAAAGGTGTATTCCTTCGACTTAACACCACCTTCAAATGTTATTGGAGCAGAACAAGATTAGGCACGGACTGTGAAACTGGTACATGGGCTGAGTCTAAATCAAGGCCAGAAACTAAACTTGGCGGGTTTGTTGGAGACTGGAGACCCTTTTTGTTCACCAAACCTATAAAGAATCTGTTGGGAAGCCAGTGATGTTGTAATGGTGGAGGTTCTTCGATATGTATTGACTTGGTCCATCGCTCAGCATTTTTATAATTTTAAGGTACTTTTCCCCCTGCAGCTCGGCCCTTACTCAGAAAAGGCAGAGATCTCTACAGCTCCAGGGCCCCCCGATCCATGTTCCACCCCACTCTTAACGTGCAAAACTGCTACTTGTGTAGTAGCTACATGGGAGGTAGGTGGTTTTTCTCTCCCCCCTCCCCCCCTTTCCTTCTGTATAAATGCAATAAATAAGCTTTTTTTGGGAAGACTATTCTATAAATCAGAAACTGACTCTACAGAGTGTCTGGGGTTGACCAAGTATGTGGCATACTTTTGGAATATTCCAGAGCTTTTTTTTTTTCTTTCCGTTTTTTCCATGTTGGAGGCACTGAAGTGCTCTTGCGGTGAAAGGATTTGCCAGTGACATGGCTGTTGCTAGGTGGAACACCCCATTGGGGACTCCTTTTGCATCCCTGTGAGGTTGCCTGCTGAAGTGGTACCCATTTATCTAGTTGCAGTCGCCCGCTTTCAAACTGCTGGATCGGCAGGAGCTGAAGTATGTGTGACGGGAGCTCACCCAGCCCTCTGGCAGCAACAGGTCTCAAACGCGAGCCTGACAATTATCAACCCAGCATTCTAGCCTCGTGAGCCACCGCACTCTTAAAAAATAAATAAATTCCACAGCTAAGATTTGGGGAGCAAGACCTACTTCCTCTTTTAGCCTCTCTTAGCATCCCTTCTTAGCTGCCACACCGCATCACAACACTTCTGAATGACGTCTGTGACCTTTCTTGCTCCTTGGTGGATTTGTGATCCTTAGGAATGTCCCCAAAGGGCGGGATTATGATTTAGGGCTTGCTAGCTTCCCATTTTCTAGGTACTTAAGGCAGTAGATATAATAATCTGAAGTGAAGCTGCAAACTGCAAAATAGCTACCAAGTGGATTGAACAAGGTAGAATACACCCCAAAATTGACTTTACGAGAGGAGAAAACCACCAGACATTTGGTCTTCAGGGCCAAATACCATGATCAACCCATCTATTTATGTCCCAGGAGAGATCCTGGAGGTCCTTTTTAAACCCTAGATAGGGCCTCTCTGAAAGACAGGGGTGTGCTTCTAGTTTCTCCTAGCAGGCCCTCTTTCGCAGAATGTTTGAATTCCAACCCCACATCAGTAAACAAAAGTGCCGTAGCAATCTTTTGTGAAGTTCATCTGCAGTTTACAAATGCAAAATGCTAACTTCTCAACCTTTTCTTTCTTCTAACCTCTCCCAAGAGCCCACCATGCAATGGGGCAGAAGTTAATGAATACAGACTAGAATGGGGGCAGATGGAAGGATCTATGCATATCGTCTACACCGGCCCTCTGCTGTGCTACGAAGTGAAGGGGCTCTCCCCTGCAACTACTTACTATTGCAGAGTACAGGTACGTGTAGATTTGGGAAGCAGCAATTTTTTTTTTTCCCCTGAAATTTTAAAACTTCACATTATGTTAAGACCCTCAGCTATGTTTCGTGATGAAAATAAATTGAAATTTTTTCAGTGCTGGTGGGAGTCTGAAACTTCTCAACTGATTCACTGCTATGCAAAAAGAAAAAAGGATACTGTTGTTTTTGCCATAACGCACGCTTGGAATAATGGATTTCTTGGAATGTAATGTGGCTGAATTCCATATTTTGAAGAAATGTCTATGGAGATTCTCAGTCATCCAGGACATGGTTGTCCCAAAGGTGCAACTATTCTCTGAAGACCTTTTGCTTCTCTCCAAGAAGTTTCTTCCATTCTGACTGAACGGTGGGAAATGAAGGATTTATAGGAGAACTGGCCACACCCACAGAACCAGTTAGTGGTCCCTGCGATCTAAAATTATGAGGTTGGTGGCTCCTGAGGTCCAAAAGGTTGGCGACCCCTGATCCTGAGGACACAGATAAACCGCCAAGTGACCTCAATGTCTCTCTAAACAGAATGCAAATGACCAGCTGTCTTGCAAGGAGCATAAATCCTTCCATTCCCCACCATCCAGTCAGAACTGGATAAGCTTCTTGAATGAGAAGTGAAATGTCTTCAAAGAAAAACAAAGAAGTCCAGTTGCCTCTTGACAAAGCACTTTTGGGACATATTTTGAAGAATAATGAACAGAAGTTGCCTTCAGAAGTTGTGGGAGCTTCATCACTTGATACCTTCAAGAAGAGACTGGAGTGCCATTTGTCAGAAATGATGTAGGGTCTCCTGCTTGGGCTGGGGGTTGGACTAGATGACCTACAAGGTCCCTTCCAACTCTGTTAATCTGTTAAAATAAATCCAAAACATCTGGAGAACATTGTGCTGAGGGGCCTAGATGCAGATGCTTGAGACTTCATACTATGTAAGGCCCAGAGCTCTCTCCCCTTCAGATGATAAGAATGAACTTTTGAAAACTGGGTATTTCAGAAGGAATTCTTTATTGAAAAGGAAGATAGCCAGATGATGTTCAAAGCAGGGTCTAATATCCCTCCATGCATGCAGCTTAGATAAAGGGAGTTGGAACCCTCCCCTTAGTCTGATGCGGATTTTGTCAGTACAAAGAAGCAACGTGTTAATTCCCTTTTTTCTGGGAAGGTGGTTGAGAAGAGTTGGTCCTAGGAAGTTTCTTTCAGAGCTAGAATTTTTATGGCCCCTTCTCCTCTTGCTATCTCTCCAAGAGGTGACAAGTTTCCAGGCACCTGGGCTCCAGTCCCTAGTTGTATATCATGTGCAAGTTATACAGATTCAGTACAAGAATTAAGACATTCAAAAAGGATTACTTGTATCAACCTCCCCTCCTTCTTCCATTGAAGAATGGCGTACACACGGATCTGACACACTTGTTCTTCACGCTCTTCTCTCCTGTGTGTGTGTTTTTTAGGCGGTGAATCTGGCTGGTCCCGGGCTATTTGGGGAAATCAGCACCGTGACCACGCCGGCTTCGGTGCCAGCTGCGGTGGCTGTATTGAACTTGCTGGAAGAAGACCAGTTGGAAGGTCCTCTTCCGCTCTCCACGTGCCTTGCTCTTCACTGGGAGGAGCCTTGCTGCCACGGGGCAGAGATCATTGGCTACCACATAGAGTATGGGGAGAAGCAGGTCTTAACGGTCAACAAAGCCACAAGCCATGTTCTGGAGAACCTGCAACCTGACACTTTCTACAGGTGATTGGCGATTTATGATCCTAGGAGCGGGGGCCCCCGGCTTGTGGTCTGAAGACCTTTATTTAGTAAATTGGCATGCTCTGCCCACCTCACTGTCACTCTGGGTGGCACATAATGTCTTTAAAGGAAATCCTCAATTGGCAACACTTCGTTGAGTGGCCGTTCAAAGCTAAAAACGGCGCTGAAAAAATGTAAGACCGGTTTTCATGCTTGTCTGCCATTTACAGCGTCTCCATGGTCTGTAGTCACGCAATTATAGACCCCACGATCACGGTCACGTGACCCAAAATCAGATGCTTGGCAACTGACTCACGTTTATGACAGTTGCCGTGTCCCGGGGCCATGCGGTCACTCCCCTGGGGCGACCTTCTGACAAGCGAAGTCAACAGGGAAAACCAGATTCCTTTCCTGACCATGTTACTAGCTTAACAGCTTCGGCGATTCCCTTCAACCTATGCTTTGCAAAATAGGTCGTAAAATTGGGCAAAAGTCATTTAACAACGGTCGCACTTAGTTCAGCAGAAGTGCTGGGTTCAATTGCGGCCATAGGCCAAGGACTGCCTTTAAATTATTTTAATTTAATTTAATTAAATCATAAATTAAACGTATGAATCTTGACTCTTGATGAATGTATCTTTTCTTTTATGTACACTGAGAGCTTCTGCACCAGAGAAAAATTCCTTGTGTGTCCAATCACACTTGGCTAATTAAGAGTTCTATTCTATTCTAATTCTAATTCCATTCTCTATTCTGTTCTGTTCTATTCTATTCTATTCTATTCTATTCTATTCTATTCTATTCTATTCTAATTCTATTCTTATTCCTATTCTATTCTTATTCCATTCTTAATCCATTTTCCATTCTATTCCTATCCCATTCTCCATTCTAATCTTATTCCACTCTACTCTAAATCAGAGCAAAGATTCATTCATTTAGTCCCTCCATGTCTACAGCCTTCCTCTCATACAAGTTTCTCCTCTTCTCCTAACATCAACTTTTTATCTCTTTCACTCCCGGATAGAATCCGAATCCAGGCCTTCAACAGCCTTGGGACTGGCCCTTTCAGCCCATCCATTAAAGCGAAAACCAAGCCTTTACCTCCAGATCCTCCACACCTGGAATGCGTGGTCTTCAGTTACCAGAGCCTTAAGCTGAAGTGGGGGGAAGGTCCTAGCCGAGCTTTGATCGCCAATCCCACCCAGTTCAATTTACAGATGGAAGACCGGCTGGGCAGGTGAGACCAGACTTGGGAATACCTTGGCCTCTTTGTCTCTGGGCTCAGGCTATGGAGGGGGGAAGAGTTTCCTTGAAGTGGCAGCTCAAGGTTTAGAGAAACAATCAATGTACCCAAATCTGCAAGACACGGAGAACCAATGAAAAAAACTGCCCTCCTCTTTATTGGAGGCATGATGGCATTCTGCCGGTTCGACCCAATAATAAAATATCCTCCCGTTCAGCCAAACTGGTATGAACCAGTATTTCTTTTCTTTCTTTTTCCTCCTGACAATCGGCTGTGCTGGGATCCCCCTCGCTGTCTTACTGCTTCGCCCAGGAAGCTTCCCTGAGGCCCAGGAGCCTCCCCCTCAAAAAAAACCCAGTGCAGGTGTGTGTGTGTGTTGCAAAAAAAGGAGAAGCCACACCCACCCAGTCCCATGGCCACTCCCACCTAGTAAACTCCCCACAGAACCGGTAGTAAAAAATATTTGCATCCCACCCCCGATCCGAGGTCTCCAAACTTGGCGACTTTTAAGACTTGTGGACTTCCAACTTCTAGAATTTTCTGGCTGGAGAATTCTGGGAGTTGAAGTCCACAAGTCTTAAAGTCGCCAAGTTTGGGGATCCCTGTACTTTATCTTCAGTGTCCTCTGGAGGACTACTTATATCGTCATAATACTCCCCCAGAATATTTTTTTATGAGGTTCCCATCATCTAATTGAATGCCTAGCACTTACACTCCTTAGATGTGCCACAGACACTGAATGGTGTAATCAGGGAGATAACAGAATGACAGAGTTGGAACAGAGGGACCTTGGAGGTCTTCTAGTCCAACCCCCTGCTTAGTCAGGTGACACTATACCATTGCAGACAAACGGCTGCCCAATTTCTTCTTGCGTGAACGTGTTCAATTGAGGGCAAACGAAAGGCAGCACATCCAAACCCAAAGATCTGATGAAGTGTACTTATTTGGGATTTATTTCTCTGACACTTTCCATTAAGAAAAGAACCCCATTTCACATCTGCCATGACAAATGGATGAAAGCAAATATTTAATTGGGGAAATAAGTCTTCATGCACGTCTAATAAATCTTGTGGGAGCGTGAACTTTATAGAGATTTTTGTGCTTGGATTGTTGTTTCAGTCTTCGCCGTTTGCGGATAGATGATGTTTGTGGTTTGCAAGGTCACGGTGACAGCTGTCACGGTCAAATTCAAGCTAGTGGTGATGTGTGGCACATTGTCAGACAACAACAGCTGTTTTAGCCCGTGTTGTGGACATGAATGACACTCAAATATTGGCTGAAAGTCCGTAGAGATTCTCAGTCATCCAGGTGCTTTTCGGAGGAGGCAACTGGATTTTGTTTTTGCTTTTCTTTGAAGACGTTTCGCTTCTCATCCAAAAAGCTTCTTCAGCTCTAACAGGATAGTGGGGAATGGAAAAATTTATATTGCTTGCAGACAGGTGGTTATTTGCATCCTTTTAGAAAGCTGTTGAGGCCAGTAGGAGGTTTGTCTGTGTCCTCAGGGACACCCGAGTGGTGATCCGGTTCCTGCAGTCTACAATTTTTTCCCTCTGGAAGTACATTCCTATTCCCACACCATTCCAAAGATGTTCATCCCAAATTGTATAGCTAAAAGTCTGTAGAGATTCTCAGTCATCCAGGTGATGGTTGTCCCAAAGGTGCTTTTTTCAGGAGGCAACTGGACTTTCTTGATTTTTTTTGTTCGAAGACGTTTCGCTTCTCATCCCAGAAGCTTCTTCAGCTCTGAGAATGGGGGAAGTGGAAGGATTTCATTCTGCAAGGAGTATAAATCCTTCCATTCCACACTATCCTGCCAGAGCTGAAGAAATTTCTTGGATGAGAAGTGAAACATCCTCAAAGAAAAAAAACCAAGAAAGTCTCGCTGCCTCCTGAAAAAGCACCTTTGGGAAAAACAACTGTCTGAGTTTTGGTTTTACTGGCTGAATCAGGAACGCTTAAGTACAGTATTTCACTCTTTGGAATTTAAAGGATGTTATCTTTGATACGCCAAGCCTGTCAGGGTGGCCTGCATGATTGGAGGATTGTCCCAAAGGTGCTTTTGCAAAGGGCACCTGGACTTGTGTTTTTGGATTGGAAGGTTAGAGAGTTCAGAGTATTTTTCAGATCTTTTCTCTCTTCCCATTTCAGGTTCATCACTGTCTACAGTGGACCTTGCCACACCTATAAAGTGCAGCGGCTTAGCGAGTCTACCACGTACTATTTTAAAATCCAGGCCTGCAACGATGCTGGGGAAGGGGAATTTTCCGAAGTTTACGCCTTTGCCACAACCAAATCACCACCGCCTGCCATGAAAGGTGAGGGGCATCGAGCGCATATGATCAGTGTTCATAAACGGAGGGAGATTTGACCCCTTAAAAGGGGAGGCTCTTCAAGGCATAACTCTTTGTTTCTGCTTTGATAGGTGATACACTGTGTGTGTGTGTGTGTGTGTGTGTTTGATGGCCAATATAGTTTTGGAAGAAATTAGATTGATTTAGTTAGGGGTCGGCAACCTGCGGCTCTGGAGCCACATGCAGCTCTTTTGGCCCTCTGCTGCAGCTCCCTATTGGCTGATCCCACCTCTGGCTGGCCCCTCCCCTTCTTGCCTGGCCAGAGGAGGTAAGGGTGATGGCAGGGGATGGAGACTCGCTCCATATTGCAGAGCAGGAGGTGACTGGGTGGGAGTGAGTGGCGTTCCGTTGGCCACGCCCACCCAGTCACACCGGTTGTTAAATTATCAGCTCCCGGTGTTTTCTTTTGTGTGAGAAATAGATCCAAATGGCTCTTTGAGTGTTTAAGGTTGCAGACCCCTTGATTTAGTTAAAGGCGGGAAGTTTCTCTTCCTGTCACTTTGCTTCAGAAAAAAAAAATGTAGGTGGCCCTCAAATAAAGCGCACAAAATGAACTGAAATGCAGAATGCACCAGTCTTCCCAAACTTTATCCTTAATTATTCAGAATTACTTATTTAAAAAAAAACCCCTTATTTAAATATCCCCGTTGTGTAAATGGGTTTGTGTCGTTTCCCGAAAGAAAAATCGCTTTTACCCAATTTAGGGTAATGCACACCCAGATTCAAAGGCTTCCGTATTCTTCATAATCTCCTCCGGAAGAGAGTAAATAATATGCAGGCAGTTCTTGATTTACAACCATTTGTTTTGTGACCAAGGTTACGATGACACTGAAAAAAAAAGGGGACTTAAGGGCCGTTTTTCACACTTATTTTGAGCCTTTGCAGCACCCCTTGATCAAAATTCGGATGCTTGGAAACTGGCGGGTATTAATGACGGTAGCAGTGTCCCGGGGGTGTGTGTCATGTGATCTCCTTCGGCGACTGACAAGCAAGATCCATGGGGGAGGCCAGATTCCCCTTAGCAACCGTGTGACTAACTTAACGAAGGCAGTGACTCTGTGGTAAGAAAAGCCACAAAATGGAATGAAACTCAATTTCTCCGCTGAGCAGTGGGAATTTTGCGCTCAATTTTGGTCATAAGTCAAGGACTACCTGTAACACAGTGGGAGAGTATCAAGAACGGGGCATTCCTTTGGTGGCATAGGAGCCCACAGTGGCCCCGTGGTTAGAATGCAGTACTGCAGGCTACTTCGGCTGCCTACAATTTGGCAGTTCAATCCTGACCGGCTCAAGGTTGATTCAGCCTTCCATCCTTCCGAGGTGGGTAAAATGAGGACCCAAATTGTTGGAGGCAATAGGCTGACTCTGTGAACTGCTTAGAGAGGGCTGTAAAGCACTGTGAAGGGGTATAAAGACTTATTGCTATTGCTATTAAGAGCAGTAGTGGTGTTGTGGTTAGAATGCAGTATTGCAGGCTAATTCTGCCCACTGCCAGGAGTTCGATCCTGACCAGCTTAAGGTTGACTCAGCCTTCCAGCCTTCCAAGATCGGTAAAATGAGGACCCAGATTGTTGGGGGCAAGAGGCGGACTCTGTAAATGGCTTAGAGCAGAGGTCTCATTCTCGTGGCCCGCGGGCCAATTGCAGCCCGCAGGATGATATCCTGTGGCCTCCACCGTGATATGAAAGTATAATATTAGTGTATAATATAAATATAAAGTATAATATTATGCGGCCTAGCCTCACCCAGACTCTGCCTCCAGCGGCCCCCAGGTAAATTGTGTTTGAGACCCCTGGCTTAGAGAGTGCTGTAAAGCACGGTGAAGCGGTATGTAAGTCTTAAGTGCTTGTCAGGTGAGGCTCCATTCAAAATTCCAGAAAGAAACCCTTAAGAGACTCCATTGTTACAGAGAAAAGGACTTCTATCGCTATTGCTGTTCCAAAGCCTTAATTTCAGCAGCACCTTCCTAAATTATTTCCACATTGGGAATAGAACCATCATTGTAAAATTAACCTGCCAAGCAAGAAGCTCAACTGGATGGAAGAAGAGTTGGAGGACTAGATCTTGGTACACTGACCCTAAACCAAGTTGCACTTGGAAACGTGGCTTAAGTTCATTCAGGGAGAGGGGATGCATGCTGTATACTCTTCTTAGCTAAAAGGAGGACAATGCACAGCATGGATGTTTTAACTTCCACCTTGTTCCAACTTGCAGCCCCCAAAGTCCATCAGCTGGGAGACAATGTCTGTGAAGTCACCTGGGAGCCTTTACAGCCAATGAAGGGTGATGCCATTGTTTACATATTGCAGCTTGCCACTGGGAGGGAAGCGGATCAGGTAATCCCAGAATGATCCTTTCTTTTCTTTTTTTTTTACAGATATTACGGGGAAACCCCCTCCCCCCCAAATACAGTACTTCTGAATGCACTGTTATAAAGTAGGGGCATCCAATCTTTGCCATTCTAAGCCATTGGCCATCTGGGGGTTTCTGGGAGTTGAAGTCCACAAGTCTATTGCCAGGGTTGGACACTTCTGTTATAAAGGGACCTCATTATCACAGGAATTGTCGAGCGGCAGGGAAATCGGGACATCCAGCCAGTTCAAACGAGCATAAAGATTTATTGCGAGCTTAAGCTGTTGACAAGAATCTGAACTACTAACAGTCAAGGGAAATTGGCAGTAGATAAGTCGATGGAATTCAAGGGCTAGATTTAGATCTCTCGTGGGCATGAAGGGACTCATGACTAATGACACATTTGACCCCTTGGGCTCAGCCTGGTCCTCTCCTCCGCAATCAAACCATCCCTCTTCCCCAGTCAAACTGTCAGGGGGCCTCTCAGAATAAGTTGAGTTGGAAGGGACCTTGGAGGTCTTGCAGTCCAACCCCCCAAAGCAGATTTCAGACAAACAGCTGTCCAGTCGGGCTGAATCTAGGTGCGGTGTAACTTATTATTCAAGTCTATGCTCTTGGAGCATTGCCCAAGATTGCCAAACATTGGATGAAGTGTGACCGTTCTTTAGTGGTAGACCCATCTTCTTTTCAACTAGAAAGCCCTAAGATTTCTTGGAAGGGCCAGAAAGGCCTTCTGCCTGAACCTCAAGATGAGAGCCGCTGCCAGTAAATGTGAGCGGTATGGAATACATAGGCCAGTGTATAGGCCTTGTAGGTCAGTATAAGGCAGTATTTAGGATGCCCAGCAGAGGTTAGCTAGCAGTACCAAGAGACACGTATCCACATCTTTCAAGAACCAGGTTCTGTGCCCCGTCTGATGTTTTAAAAAGCGACCTGCCCCAGAGCAAAAGGCCAACTCCAAGTGTAGCTTTTATTTCCCAATAACTGCACTGCCGAGTGGGTTTGAAGGTTGCCCACCTGTCTTCCTCGAAGCAGAGAGCAGCTTAGATAGGAGCACCTAGGGCTGTGATGGTGAACTGCGATGGGTGACTCTGCAATGCAGAGCCATTTGTGTGGGCACGTGAGCCCCAGCCAAACTTACTTGCACTGCGCATCTGCGTGGTCTCCCAGCTGATTTTTGGCTTCCCTGAGGCTCAAGGGAAGCCTTGGGAGGCCGAAAAAGGGGCGTTCCGGAAATACCAGAAGTGATGAAACGGACCCTTTTTCAGCCTCCTGAGGCTCCAGAGGCTTCCCTCAAGCCTCCAGGAGATCGAAAACGGCCTCAAATGGGCCAAAAATCAGCTGGGAGGTGCATGCACGCGCAGTGCGGGTTAGGGAGTTGGGGCGGTTGCGCATGCATGCACAGGAGGGGGGCGGGGCGCATTGCATGGTGGGGGCCGGCATCCACGCGCACTTTCGGCACACCACAACAAAAAGGGTCCGCCATCACTGGCCTAGGAAGGCCATGCAGTGAACATCAGCGACCTTGCTCCCTCTGTTTTCATTCAGTGGGGGGTTCCAAAGCTTTCCATATACCGGTTTTGGGGGACCGGTCCAGAACTTCTCAGAATTTCCAGTAGGCCCCCCCCAAAGATGGAAGGTTTCTGGCTTTGTGGAACTCTGTTGCCTTGTTCTGCCATCTGACCGGGTGTCTTTCTCCTGTTCCTGCCTCAGATCTACAAGGGACCTGAGACTTCCTATCGCGTCTCCAACGTGCAAACAAACTGTGAATACCGATTCAGGGTGTGCGCTGGGCGCCAGTATCAGGACTCCACGGGGTGGCAAGAACTCTTCGGCCCGTACAGCCCAAGCGCCGCCTTCTCATCTCAAAAGCAGGAGCTGCTCCCGCCGTCTTCGGACCCGGCTCCGGAGCTCCTGAAGAGCAAGCGGAAGGCGCTCAGCGACGAACAGTTTGCGTTCCTGCTCCTCGTCATCTTCGCAACGGTTGCCATTTTGTTCGCCGTCATCATTCAGTACTTTGTGATCAAGTAAGTTGGTAGCCACGGAGAAGCGACTTCATCACTCAGCTTATAATTTTTCATACGGAAGTTTTACGCCTTGGGTATTTATGTAAATTCCCGTTCAGATGCTAACTGGGAACGATGGAATAAAAAGACACGCCTTTCCATTTTTGCTGCTGAGTAACAGGTTGGATGGACAGGGTGCCTTCTCCCAACCCCTCCCCCCTCCCCCCTCCCCTCCTGTCCTTCCCATCCACCAACTTCCCCTTCAGGGGCCGAAGAAAGCCGGGGAGGGGGGGGGCGCGGGGAGGGGGGGAGAGGAGGAAGGGCAGACGGACTTGAAGAACATCCCTATTTACAGCACGGTGGTGCATCTTCTCATCAGGGTTAGCTGTTGAAAAAACAGCCAAAAAACAAAAAAACCTGCCTTAATTCTCAAGAGTTTTGACTTAATTTTCACAGCGAGTCCTGAATTCTCAAAAGCCGAGCGAGAAGGGAGGTGCAGGAGGCGAGCCGGCTGCTGCTCTAGCATTTGGGGGACCATGAGATATAGCGGCAAAGATCCTTATTACGCTTTAAAAAAAGACAGTCCTGTATTCTAGGATGCAGCACCAGGAAAACCATCTGTAGTGGAAAAAGAAACCCTACCCAAATATTGTCCACAATGACGTTCAGAGGTAGCGTAATGTTAATTTTTTTTTCCCCCGGTTCTTTTAACTGGGGTGTGTGTGTGTGTGTGTGTGTGAGTGGCTGGACACTGTCCCTTCTAGGGAAGCAGTGGTAGGTGTGAGCCTTTTGAGGTTTGAATTCAAGGTATCCGATTCACCTGCACGCAAGAGGGATTTGGGTTGGTCTTGAAATTGGCAAGAAAGAGGCTCTCTCTCCTTTCCCTCACCCTTCACCGCCGAGATGCTTTCTCTCTCGCAAACTTAACGGTCGGCCCAACTCAAGGTCTCCCTCTCCTGTGCCTGAGAGACTGAAGAACACCCTGTGCTTCTCACTTTATATAAAAAAAAGGAAAAAATAAATAAACCTCTGCAGCGTTGGTTTTCTTTGTTTTCCAAGGGGAAAAAAAAAAAAAAGCACAGCATTTTTTTTTGTCTTTAATGAGAACAAAAAAAAAAGTGCATTTATGATAAATGTTTCACTATTTGGCTCAAACTGAGCAAAAATGTTTTTTGTACTATTCTTAACACGGGATTAAAAAGTCGAACTCTCTGGGGGAATTTTATTTTTTGGGGGTAATTTTGTTCCTCGGGGCGTCCTTCATCCGCTCGATTAAGTCACGTGTGAAAAATTACCTCCCCTCCTCCTTTCTCTCCCATCTCCTCCCCCACCCCCACCCACTCCCCCAAAAAAGTTAGGTTTTAAGTTCGAACGTAATTGTCACCTCTTCCGTAGCAGTTCCGTGTTCCACTGTTTTGGTCTTGTGAGATTCCAAGTCTTTTTTCCGTTTGTGATGGAAATTTCATCTCACGGCTTCGGGTCAAACTCACGTTTCCTTTCATTTGTTTGGGAAGGCGAATATCATGCACTACAGAGGAGCTGTTCCGTGTAAGGCCTCTGCAGCAAGTACCTGTAAAATAAAAAAAGTATTTAAACATTGTCTTTACAGTCATGCTACTTTGAAAAGCTTAGAAACCATCCATTTTGTTCTTTGAAAGAAGAAACTCAAAGAGAGAGAGAGAGAAAGAGAAGACTAGACATTTTGTTGAGTTTTCCATATTGATAGGGACCGAAAAGTTCCGCCTTACAAAACATCTGAATGCTTTGTATTTGTATATGGGACAGTGGACGTAACTTGTGAAACTCATGTTTAGCTTGAGACATGTCTGTTTCCAAAACAACACAACTGGCTGTTTAATTCATCATGATAGCTTATGGTTTGTGGCATTGTGTTTGCATTTCACACCTGGGGGAAAACACACACACACAAACACAAACACACACACACACAAACACACACGCAAATGATATCATAACACTTACCTATCTTTAAAGTAGATTTATGGTGCAATCTGAAATTTATCTTTCCTTCCCCCCTCCATAAAATGTACTCTCCTCTTTTTTGTGATCTATTTATTTTGATTTAAAAAAAAGAAATTCTGGAAAAATGTATGTTTGAATGTATTGTTCTACTTGTAGCAGAACTTTTTAAGTTAATCATTTGTTGTAATGGAAGCCTCTGCTCAGTGTTGAAAAGAGTTTTATACAAATGTTTGTGTCTTTAGTTTGCAGGAATGTTTACAACCTGTTCTCCTTCATTTCGTTTCATACTTCACTTTTTTATAAAATAAAATAGTTTTTGTCTTTGGCAGATTTCTGTTGCGAAAGTGACAAAGAAACAAAACAAAACTATAGAGGTGGGGAGAGAGAAATCTCATTGAATTGGCAGCAGTGTGAGAAATGCATTTTTTTTAAATTAGATTTTTCTGAATAAAATACTAACCAAAATTATGACTTCCTAGAAAGTTAAATCTTTAATTTGTATTTGTAATTGCCACAAAATGTTTATTATATTTCCAGGAAGTTTACTGGAAAAGCATAATGTAGAATTTTATATTTACAGCTATACATTCCAGACTGATGTACCTAGTGGCATTAATGTATTAGGTCTCATTTTCTCTTGTATTGTAATTTTTGCCGTATTTCATACTTATGTTAAACCTGCCAGGCATCGTATTACTAAATTGTAACTATCAAATAGATAATATATTTAATATGGCCAATAAAAATAAACAAAAAAATGTTCATATTTGGGACTGTGGAGTTGTGTGTCTCCTCTATCGCACGTACATCCCGGACAGTGTACAACCAGGGTCTCCAAACTTGGCAACTTAATAAGTTGTGGACTTCAAGTCCCAGAATTCTAGGAGCTGAAGTCCACAAGTCTAAAAGTTGCCGTGGTGTGTAGGAATGGGCCAGAACCGTAGATCAAACACTTTCAAAATCCCGCTTTATTTCTTCTTGACACCATCCACAAACGACATCTTATGCTTTTCATCGTCACATGAGTGACATGTAAAAATAGACCATGGTGGTGCAGTGGTTAGAGTGCAGTACTGCAGGCTACTTCTGCTGCCTGCCGGCTGCCTGCAATTTGGCCGTTTGAATCTCACCAGGCTCAAGGTTGACTCAGCTTTCCGTCCTTCCGAGGTGGGTAAAATGAGGAGCCAGATTGTTGGGGGCAATAGGCTCGCTCTGTAAAACAGCTTAGAGGGCTGTAAAGCACTGTAAAGTGGTATATAAGTCTAAGTACTATTACTGTTTTCCTCCCTCCCTCCCTCCTTCCTTTCTGTCTGTTAGAATGGCAGGCTAACTGCCCACTGCCAGTAGTTTGATTCCCACCAGCTCAAGGTTGACTCGGCCATCCTTCCGAGATGGGTAAAATGACTCGTCTTGTTGATGCTGACTCTGTAAGACCACTTAGAGGGCTGTAAGGCATTGTAAAGCGGTATATAAGTCTAAATACTATTGCTATATTCCTTTAGTATTCAGTGGTCAAGACTGAGCGGTGTTTTGTTTTCAACCAGTTCCAAATAAAGTTTTGTTCAAACTACCTGGACTTAGTGACCTTTGGCCTCCCAGAACATTTCTCTCCAGGTAGCATCAACCAGGCTGGATATAACATGACGCTGATGTCCTTTGAAATGCTTCTCCATCAGATGTGGGCAAATTAATTCAGATGATGACATCTGGTGCAGTTTATTATTCCCAGAAGAACTGACTATTTTTTTTTTTGAAAAGCCAAAGACCTGATGCTAAAACATGGGGAAGAAAGATCATTCACTCTCTGGTTTAAAAAATATTTCCTTACTACAGTTAAACAGGGAGCATTAAACTAGGAGCAAATAATAAAAACAAACAAACAATCCAGAACCCAGCACTTCCTTTCCATTATATTTTTATACACAGTAAAAAAGATGGTATTTCTATCAATTACCACCAACTTTTCACGTCCTTCAACGTACGATGCCAATGGAGCCCAACATTTATGTTGCTAAGTGAGACATTTTGTTAAGTGAGTTTTGCCCCATTTCATGATCTTGCTTGCCACAGTTAAGTAAATCATTGCAAATGTTATTAATGTTGTTAAGTGAATCTGGCTTCCACATTCACTTTGCTTGTCAGAAGGTCGCAAAACGGAATCACGTAACCCTGGGACCCTGCAACCGTCTTAAATGCGAGTCAGTTGCGAAGCGTCTGAATTTTAATCATGTTACCCTTGGGGATGCTGTAACAGTAAGTGAGAAACGTTCGTAAGTCACTTTTTTCAGTGCTGTTGTAACTTGGAACAGTCACTAAATGAACTGTTGTAAGTCAAGGACTTTGCCAACTCATAAAATATTTCTTTGGTCTTTTTAGAGTTGCCAACAGAAAGGGAGGGAGGGAACAATACAGCAGCTTGCAAAACCGAAACTGAATTCCATAAATGTTTTCAAAGATAGTAACTAGGTGACTGAAGTTTCTGCTGCACAAAATTCTAACTGGAGAACATGATTGATGGCTCTTGGCTATGGATGTTTCCCATTGGAGAATATGAATTATGTGATGACCCGGGGTGTGGCACAATAGCAACAAAGTCACAGAAGTCCCTTTAATTCCTCCAGCGTGGCCTCCAATGTTTAGTTATCATCGGCTGGAGAAAAAAAACTTCCAAGAACAGTTTTTAAAGGGAAGAAATTTAGTCCGAACCAGAAGTACATACAAATTATAAATAAAAACCAACACAAACCACGCTGCAGCAATTAATGAAACAGGGCAGGATAAGGAATTGCAGAACTCAAAAGATAACGAAACACATACAGTTGGGAGGACGCCAGAACCCAGACAAGACTTGACAATGCCCTTTTTAAATCCTGTTTTGCCAGCTGCAGCCAATGAAGGGAATTAGGGCCTCCTTCTCCCCCATAACCCACGTTGCTCCCTTATCCGTTCCTCCCTGTGAGCCACACCCACTCCCTGTCAGCTGCTCGACCTCCCCCTCAGAATCAGATTCCAACAGGAGCATAACAAATTACGATACACCCAGTGGGTGGGAAAACCAGGGTCAAGGGTGACAATGAATAATGTGTCTCACAGTCGGCTACACGGCTACATCCAGGCAGTGCCAGACAGTCTAACTCCCAATAAATCCTCTTTTAAGTTTTGGAAGTTTGGCTCAAGACTCATGATTTAAATGGGGGTAACTGCCAGAATCCTGACAGTCTACCTGTAATACAACATATAACATCCCCATAATGCATGAAGGTTGGTATACTAATGTCCCCTTCTTGGCTACAGATGATTTATTGTACTCTGACAGATCTGGAATATAAGCAGTTTGGCTCCAATGGATAAATTGAGTATACTTTCAAATTCTTAATTAGAAAGCAATTAAGCTGCTCTTGGGGGAAAAACGAAGCTAATGCAATTTCAAAACTTTTGTTTTTTTAAAGAGAGGGAATGTATCCCCGGAGTAATAAGGATGAATAGATTTTTCCACTCCAAGTCAAAGAAAAACATCTTTATTTTGAGAGGAGGAATTTGTCTATTTGGGTGTTAAAAAGAGAAATATTCCGCCATTATCTTGAGAACTAACATTGCATCAGAAGAGCTCTAAAGAAAAACCATACGGCACTTTAAGAACTAATATTCACATCAAATCAGGCCTTGACTAAAAGCAGCCAAGATTAAGAATTAACATTCTTTTAGGAAAGATTATTTAACGTATATCTAACTAAAAATATGTCAATGATATTCTGAATTATACAACAATGTATTTTTGACTTCAAGGCATTTTCTAAAAAAATTAGAAGGACCTACCTCATTAAAGTGACAGCAAAGTTTATGGCTCTTCTAACAAAGAGGATATAAAGGCTGTAGCTTATTCAACCTGATCAGACTGCATTAGACCCAAAGAAATACACGAGAAGTACTATCAGATATTTATTTATTAAATTAATGTGCTCCCTCTCCTGTTTCACAGTGACTCTTTTGGAATGCCATTAACAATATTGCCATGAAGCAGAAAATGAGGAAATGGCTTTTCATTTTTCTTGAAATGAAAATTCGAGTTGGCCTTTTATATTCTTGAAAAATACAAATTATCGCTCAGATTTTCTTTCCCAGATAGAAAGGATTTACAAGAATCCAAAATGGTTGTGCCTGGAATACTATCACAAAAAATGCAGAAATACAAAAAGGCCAAATCTTACGTATTTGTGGCATTAGAACCACTAGGGGTGGTGAGAGTAAAATTTAAGGAACCAAACTGGCAAATCAAACGCAAAAAAGGTATATGTTGATGATGCTCTATGGGCAGTTTGCGCGCCCAAAGAATTGTCATACACAACATTGTACGAATTGAACTGAAGAGGAAAACCAGCATTTGAAACAAACATGACTGAATATCACTGTAGAGCTGATTAAATAACAGCATTAAAGTGATCCGTTTTAAACTAACCAATTTACTTAATTAGAAACGAAGACGTACTCATAAATAATTATCTAGAGAGCTGGAAAAAAATACAATGGCTGATATTTTAAGATGGAAGGATAGGCAAGGATGGAAAAGAGAATCAAAAATTTATCTTTATAAATATATATCCTTAAACCAAATGTTCTCTTCTCCATCCTTGCCTATCCTTCCATCTTAAAGTATCAGCCATTTTTAAGGATAAAAATAAGAGCTAATTTTTGTGTTTCACCTGTTTGGTCATCTGGAATAGATAGCTACAAGAGAAGTGATCTTCACCGAAATTTGGGAACGAGGATGGGAGGAGACGCCACTTACAAAGATCCTCTGGAAAGGAGAAAGTCTAGAGAAAAGAAGGACAAGAATACAGTGTTCCAGTATTTAAGGGGCTGCCACGAAGAAGAGGGGGTCAACTTATTTTCCAAAGCACCTGAAGGCAGGACAAGAAACAATGGATGGAAACTAATCAGGGAGAGAAGCAACCTGGAATTAAGGAGAAACTTCCTAAGAGTGAGGACAATTAAGCAATGGAACAGAAGTTGCCTTCAGAAATTGTGGGCGCTCCATCACTGGAGGTTTTTGAGAAGAGATTGGACAGTCACTTGTCTGAGATGGTGTAAGGTCTCCTGCTTGAGCAGGGAGTTGGACTAGAAGACCTCAAAGGTCCCTTCCAGCTGTATTCTGATTGATTGAAGTTGTGGTTCCAAGTAGCTTCCTTTAGCTTGGACATCAGTTTGATCTAAAGTTGCTGCTCTACACTAAAATAGCGTATTGAATATCCTGGGTACCATTGATTTATTGTTCTCCTTTTTTAAAAAAATGGTTTAAGGACTTTCAATTTCAGGTAATGTTGCGTTTCACACGGAGAACACAAATGGAGAAGACACAGGAAGAGGAACCACTTAGGAACCAATAGAAAACCTTATGCCACCTTATGCTTGAAATGTTGGACTTAGACAACTTAGAACAACGCCACCTACGGTCTGACCTCAGCTCAGTACACAAAATTGTCTACTACAATGTCCTACCTGTCAGTGACTACTTCAGCTTCAGACGCAATGACACATGGGCAAACAATAGATACAAACTCAAAGTAAACCGCTCCAAACTCGATTGCAGAAAATACGACTTCAGCAACAGAGTGGTCAATGCCTGGAACTCTCTACCTGACTCTATTGTTCCATCCACAAACCCCTCAAACTTTAACCTTAAATTGTCCACCATGGACCTCACTCCATTCCTAAGAGGTCTGTAAGGGGGCGTGCATAAGCGCACCAGCATGCCTAATGTCCCCGCCCTACTGTTCTCATTTATTCATACTCAGTTATTATGTACATACTTACACCTGTTTAAGTATTTGCACTAAGACAAATTCCTTGTGTGTCCAATCACACTTGGCCAATAAAGAATTCTATTCTATTCTGTTTATACTTATATGTTTATATGTTACGCTCATACTTGTTTTCTCATACATCCTTGACAAACTAAATAAATAAAATAAATAACAATAAAAATCTTTGCCGTTTTCACGTCTCACCCAATCAAGAGCGTTTAAGGCAGCCATCAAAGGGAGCCGTCTAAACCGCTTTCTTACCTCCAGCTTGCAAAAGTTGCTCCTTTAGTCAAGTATGCAGATCTTCAAAAGAGAAGGTAGATTTTGTGTCAGAAGTTGTAAAACCTGGTCCCTCAGTAGATTGGCAGTGGGGCTCTTTAAAGCAAGAAAAGTAGTTAGAGCAGGAATAAGAACCACATCACTTTGTTGGGTGAGGGGCTGAAAGCCAGGCAGAGAAACCCTGGTTAAGTGCCACCTCAGTTGGCGAAACAGCCCTCGCCCTCTGCCCACTGCAGTAAATATCACATCCTCCTTTCCATTTCCCTCCCTCCCTCCCTCCATCTATCCTGCCATTTAAACCCATTAGGCCTGCCTCTTCTGAACCTCCATTGCAGGTCTCCAAACTTGGCAACTTTAAGACTTGTGGGACTTCAACTCCCAGAATTCTCCAGCCAGCATAAGAGAATTCTGGGAGTTGAAGTCCACAAGTCTTAAAGTTGCCAAGTTTGGAGATCTCTGCTCTGTAGTTTATCCATCCATCCAAGCAAAGAGCACCCAACCTGGGAAGGGTAAGAGGAGGATGGAGATTTCTGCACATGTGGTTCAAAAGCTTCCCCATTAAAACTAGACAAGCAAGTCAAGAGCATTTTACTAGAGAGGTCCCTCCCTTCCAATATGTCACCAATGTGGCACAGATTTAAAATTTTGGTCAAAAGGCCGCACAACCGCTTTGGGTTTCCACTCATCCGGTCATTGGCCAACCTTGTCTCCCTCAACAGCACCCATGTGCATCATACAGTACAGATTTCTAAAACCAAGCCAAGTAGCCTCTCATTGGCCATCTTGATAATCCTTGTTGGGGCTGAAGAACTACATTCTGAAATTCAGCACCATATTACCTGGAGGTCAAAGGGCTCCCTATAGATCAGAAGTCTCCAAATTTGGCAACTTTAAGACTTGTGGACTTCCAACTTTCAGAATTCCTCTGGCTGGGGAAACTAAAAGGGATGTTACAGACACTCTATAATACCATTCTGTAAAGCCTTAGTAAGACCACACCTAGAGTACTACATCTAGTTTTGGTCACACTATAAAAAAAAGATGTTGAGATTCTAGAAAAAGTGCAAGGAAGAGCAACCAGGATGATTAGGGGACTGGAGACCAAAACATATGAATAATGGTTACAGGAAGTGTGCCTGGCTAGTCTAGTGAAGGACCAGGAGAGATATATCAATGTTCCAATATTTGAGGGGCTGCCACAGAGAGGAAGGGGTCAAGCTGTTTTCCAAAGCAGACAAGGAATCAGAAATTTCTGAAAATGAGACAAGGAATAATAGATGGAAACTGAACAAGGAGAGACTCAAACCTTCCCGAGAAGGAAGAAACTCAAATTTCCTGACAGAACAATCAACCCACGGAACAGAAGTTGCCTTCGGAAATTGTGGGAGCATCATCACTGGAAGTTTTCAAGAAGAGACTTCAGTGCCCTCTTGTCAGAAATGGTGTAGGGTCTTGTGCTTGGGCTAGACGACCTATAAGGTCCCTTCCCTCAAAATAAATTGCACTGTTTCCTCCTGGAAAATATAGAGACATCTATTCACTTCCCTAACCAGTTTCTCCTAAGCCACACTGCCTGCACGAGCTAGGAAAGATAAAGTGCCATGCAGCAGCCGTGAAATTTTTTAAAAAAAATGCCTCTGATTTTTCTTTTTTTATCCTTTATTGTAAAACCAACTGGGTAAGCCAGCTGGCTGGCGAGTGCTAAGTCTCAAAAGTGAGCAAAAGTCAAATTGGTATCAATTCTCTGAACCGCTGATGTCTCCTTTCTCTTCCTTGGCTTCCGTCAAGCCGCTCTCGTCGATGTTCTCCAGCGAGGAGGCATGTTGGAGGGACAGTTCGGAGAGGGGCATGGTGGGAAGAAGGCTCTGCTCGGGATGCAACCAAGGCTTTTTGCCCGCGTTGTGTTGCTGCTTCCAGGAAGGATACTTCAGGCAAGCTTTGTACATTTTCTTCATAAGCTGAAGCGTAGGGCGAGAAGAAAGGGAAAGAACCTGGGTCAAGATAGTAAACAAGAAAACGAGCAAAAAGCTTGCAAGTCCACTCTCTTTCTCACAATGTTCTTGGCGTTCTGACCAAGGCTTTTGTCTCAGCTGCTCTGGCCTTCCAGCAGCTCTGCGCATATGCGCACTGGGAACAGGCTCCCCTTGTTCCTCTGCCTCGTTGCTGCCACATTCTGGAGGCTCCGGAGGCAGCACCCCACTCCCAGATGGTCCTGGCTCCATCTCTGCATCGGACGCAAGACCCTCGTCCGAGTTCTCCTCAGACTCCCAGACTGGTCCCCGTTCTTCCCCACTGTCCAATTCCGCTGCCATGTTGCACCGGCTGCCGCGAACCACAACATTTTGCAGGCAATGTAGACAATACCACAATGCTACTAAAGCTCCACCTGCTTATTAATATTGTAAGATAATTTTATAATTAATATTATAAAAGCTTAAGGCTTATGCACTGAAACTCAAACTGGGCTAGAAGACCTCCAAAGTCCCTTCCAATTCTCTGTTATTCTGTTATTTCTGTTACCCCTTTCCACCCTCCTTCTTTCTTCCCCCACATTTCCCATCACCTTCTAACATGCTTTTTTTTTAAAAAAAAAATTGGGAACAGGGAGGGAAGATTTTAATCTTTCTCAATTTTGCCGTCGTTGTTTCTGTTGCTGTTGTTCCATTTTCGTAAGAATCTAAATTTAAATCGAGTTCTTCATCCCACACGTCAACAATAAAATGTGCCTGCCCACGTGCAGTGATGTGTTAAAATGAGATATAAGCAAAAAGATATAAGCTCAAAACCAACGTTCCTAAAGGTACCACCGGAGGGTATTTTATACTAACATATTTTACAAATCATAAATTTAAATGAAATCCAATCTGGAATCTTTTGGAGTTTCAGTTGGTAATAAGTGTTTGAGTAAAATAAAAGCAGATATCAATGTGGGTACTCGAGATTTTTAAGAAGAGACTGGACAAATGGTCTCCTGTCTGAAATGGTCTCCTTTGAGCAGGGGGTTGGACTAGAAGACATCCACGGCCCTTTCCATCTCTTCCCTTCCCTTCCCTTCCCTTCCCTTCCCTTCCCTTCCCCCCTTTCCCTACTTCTCTTCTTGTCAGTATATAAGAAATTACGAGCTGGGCTAGCCATAACAACAACTCAGCCAATGGGAACTGTTTGGTGACTAAGAAACAGCACCTGTTGTGAGCCATACCTGACAGGTTGGAGACTGGGCGTGGCTTAGGGTAACTGGTCTGTATAAATATAGAGCTTCTGTGATTCTGAGTTCTGGTGGTTCTGGCTTCTGCTTCTTGTACTTGCTACCACGTTGCAAAAGCTGCGTGGGTATTGTATACATGCATCACGTTTTATATTATTGTATATAAACAAGTTTCTTCTATAAACGAATCCTGCTGATTTATTTACTTGTGTGCTGGTTGGATTGCTGCAAACTCTGACAATTCTATTCTCCCTTTACAATTTTTACCTCCATTTCATACCTTTGCTCTAGTTGCCAATCAATATCGCAACCTCAACCTTGCCCTGGAGAGATAAATGTAGACTGTAGCTTTCTGTTCCTTGGTCTCATTTAAATCAATAAAGTGTTGGGGAAACCACTGTGACTCATGATGAGAACCAGCTCAGCCAAACAGGTGAGGCCTCAACTCACCTTTGGCGCCAGGTACTGAGATGCTTTATTCACAACCCACTTAGGCAGGGATCCTAGATTGGAGAAGAAATGGAAAATATATGCACTGTCAACTTATAAAACATTCCTATGCCTGTTTCCAAGTTGCCATAAGAAATGGGGGGGGGGGGAATCTTGAAGGAGCATACGGCAAATGAACTCAGAAACACATTCCAAGCGTATCTCACAAAGATTGTAACTGAAGCAACCGGGTATTCTGGGTGCGAAAATCCTCTATTGGAGAGCATGATTGATGACACCCAGCCCATGAACCTGTTTCATTGGAGAATCTGAATTATGATACACCCAGAGGGATTTGGGGGGGGTTGGGGAACAGGGTCAGAGGGGATTGTAAATTACACGTCTCAGAGTCGGCTTCATACAGGTCATGCCAGCATGTCGCTCCTAATAAATCTTTTGAAGGTTTTTTTTTTTTGAAGTTTGGCTCATGATTTAATTAGGGCAATTGCTGGAATCCTGATAGGCAGCTTCAATCAAGTTTAATTTCACCCTCGTCCCACACGGAAAGTGTCCATCCATCCCTTTGGTACAATGACCGCTCAGCTCTCCACTCACATGAAATTCCTCCAAGAAGCATATTTGTAGAAGAAGTGGAGAAAACCAGAGCGGAAGAAAGCACCACCAAGGAACTGGGGAGGATTGGGAAAGGGCAGTGAAGGGACGCCAAAGCCGACCAGGAAGGGGAAAGAAGAAAGCATGAAAGAACACACATTTCTAGGAAAGACCTGTTGAGCAGAGGGATCTTGAAGTGAGATATAAATTGTTTCTAGACTTCAAACTCTACAAGCTAGAAAGGGTTTTGGGTGGAGGGGTTGCCCAGCACTCAAAAATCTCTTTGCTTGCTTGTCCTGCTAAAGAATCCTGCACCAAAAAGAGGATTCATGAAGGTCTTGGAGGACAGCTACAATGAAATAATTGTGACAGAACGTCCTCCTTAGCAATAGCACTTAGACTTATATACCACTTTACAGAGCTTCTACAGCCCTCTAAGCGGTTTACAGAGTCAGCATATTGCCCCCAACAATTTTGAGGATGGAAGGCTGAATCAACCTTGAGCCGGTCAGGATCGAACACCTGGCAGCGGGCAGGGTTAACCTGTAATACTACATTCTAATCACTGCCCCACCACAACTCAATAGGAAGAAAAGGGGAAGGGAGGGAGGGAGGGAGGGAGGGAGGAAGGAAGGAAGGAAGGAAGGAAGGAAGGAAGGAAGGAAGGAAGGAAGGAAGGAAGGAAGGAAGGAAGGGCAATAGCAATGGAAATAGCACTTAGACTTATATACCACTTCCCAGTGCTTTACAGCCCTCTTTAAGCAGTGTATAGAGTCAGCATATTGCCCCCAACAATCTGGGTCCTCATTTTACCAGCCTCAGAAAGGTGGAAGGCTGAGTCAACCTTGAGCCTAGTGAGATTCAAACTGCCAAATTGCAGGCAGCCGGCAGGCAGCAGAAGTAGCCTGCAGTTCTGCACTCTAACCACTGCGCCACCGTGGCTCATACATAGAACATGATCAGGAGGAAGAAACACATTTGCAGAGACCCTGGAGCCAGGCCTTTCCTGGGGTGGGGGGAAAGGATTGTCCCTGGCCCCCACCCAATTTGGAACTGGATCCTTTTGTTTACATTCAGGATGGTGTCAAATAGCCCATTCTATACAATCCAGAATTATTTCAGTGACTAGGATCCCAAGACAGCCACAGCAATAGGAATATATTTTTTTAAAAAAATGGCTCTGAAGGTAAAATGGGTGGCCTAGACTTTTAATAAGTAAATAAATAATAAGAACAACTCCAACAAACACTGTGCCCCCCCCCCCCGAACTACAAGATTTAAAAAGCACTTGGATCGGGGCCTCAACTAAAATACACAGACTTTATATGACATTCAGGTGTTCATTTGGTAGATCAGGTCTGTTCCCCGTGCTAATTTCTTGAAATCTAACACGCTTCCCACACTTATTCAATGCCTCCTGCAAGCCTTACGCCACAACGGATGAAAACCACTCTTAGCTGTTGTGGTTGGAGCGGTTAGTTAATGAGCTTCCCACAATGAATGATGGAATGAGTGTGTAGGTGTGGATGGATGGATGGGGCTCTTGCTCAGACAGTAATAATAGCATTTAATCTTACATGCAGCCCAACAGGGATTAGCAGCAATCTCTGGGCAGTTTTACAATGGGAGCATTGTTTGCACATTGCCCTCAACAATCTGGGAACTCGTTTTATCAACCGAAGGATGGAAGGCTGAGTCAACCTTAAGCTGGTCAGGATCGAACTGCTGGAAGTGGGCAGAGTTAGCCTGCAACGCTGCAGTTTAGCCACTGCGCCGCCAGAGGTCCTCCTCGAAAACTTGGAACGGTTGACCAAGCAATCTTCAGGACAACATAAGCAGCTCAGGATCTGGTCTTGAAGCAGGTTTAGGGTATCTTGCACGTACAGTTCAGTTTACCTTGGCAAAACTCCATGTTTGAAGTGGCTCTCATCCCAGGCTACTTCCTGGCAGCAGCTGATTATTTTAAATTAAATCCATTGTGGGAATGCTTATGGGTGCTGTTGATGAGAAGAGCGCTGGGTCTAAAACACCTTTCCTGTTTCGGATCCAAATAAAGGCAACATCTACCTGTAAAACGGGTCCTTACCTTTTGGGTCTACCTGAGCCAAATAAGTCAAGCAGCAGCTGCTAGGTCCAGTTGGTTGCACCAGGTATCCAGCTAAGAGTGACACAGCTCTGACAAGGTCCTTGCGGGGAGGGTATTTCTATACAAGAGAAAGCCAAATAATGGGTTGGGGTTGAGTTTTTGGTCTGAGTCTTTTGACCAGTCTTTGTCATGGCCTCTTGGCTGCTGGCCCCTCCAGCAGCTGAATCAGAGGAGGAGGAGGAGGAGGTGTGGGAGTCAGGACTAGGATCAAGGCAACCTGAGAGCTCCGAGAGGGAAGAGGGAATGGAGCTGGCGGAGAGGGAGAGACAGAGACAAAGCCTGGGCTGTCTGTCAGCCCTCAGATGGAGAATCAATAGCCCGCAGGTCTGGAGGTGGCTGATGAGAAAGAGGAGGAACAGCTGGGTCTAGTGACTGACACGCAGCTGCGCAGAAGGCAGAGGGGAGGAGAGCAGTGGAAATCTATGGGCCGGTCCTTGGGACAGAAGAATCAGGTCTGGAGGTGGCTGATGAGGAAGAGGAGGAACATCTGGGTCCAGTGCCAGATGCACAGAAGGCAGAGGAGAGGAGAGCAGTGAAAATCTATGGGCTGGTCCTTGGGACGGAAGAGCCACCACTGCTAGTGAAGCCCACCCTAGCTCTGGAGATAAAAGCCAGGGGGCGGAGATGAATAAATGTGGCAGACAACTAGCCATCTCTCGGCCGGTCGGACTTGTTAGCCTGCGGTGAGAGAGAAACTTTTTGCCTATTGGTGCTCCCAATAAAGGAATCTTTTGAGTTCACTTCAGAGGGTTTGTTGTGTTCAGAGAGCTGGGTCAGAACAGTCTTCACCGAACTGATTTTTGTAGCTCTGGACCTGCAAAGCCAACACTGACCACCAGGGACTCTGTTGTGGAAGAAAAGCACATCTACCAGCAGAGGGCAGCTCTCCCAGATACTTCCAGTGCTCAACTCACACTTGTGCTGATTTCTCACAACCCACCAAATCCGGGTTAAGAAAAGAAACTGTAACACGGCAGCTTGCAATGCCCAAATCATGATTATTTATGCTAAGCCAAGGGGAGGTTCCCACCATGTCATGAAAGCAAAACGACGGGGCCCGTTTCAGTCTAGTGTACTAGGCTGTGCAAATCGTACTATGTACAGGTAGTCCTCGACTTATAACAGTCCATTTAGTAACCGAAGTTACAATGGAACTGATAAAAAAGTGATTTGTGACCATTTTTCACACCCTATGACTGCCTCCCCATAGTCACATGGTCAAAAGATAGACACTTAGCAACTTTAGCGTGGGGTTTGCGTGGGTTCGGGAGAGCCCCTAGCTACGATTCTGTGCAGTTCAGAGAACCCCCAAATCCTACTCCTGGTTGGCCCCTACAACCCCTCCCAGGTGTCCCCGTTTTGGATGCAGGTGAGTGCAGAGGGAGCGTGGAGGTTCGGGGAGGGCGAAAAACGGGCCTTCCAGAAGTTCAGGAAGGTCGGAAATGGGCCCGTTTCCAGCCTCCAGAGGGCCTCTGGAACCTGGGGAGGCTGTTTTTGCCCTCCCGGAGGCTCGAGGAAAGCCTCCGGAGCCCGGGGTGAGCAAAAAAGCCCCCCATCCCACCCCACTGTGGTGCAGGAGGCCGACTAGGCCACACCCACCATAGCCATGCCCACCCAGCAACTGGGCAGAGAACCCTTTGTGCAATTTTTTGAAGCCCACCTGAGTGTGCTGGGATCCCTTTTGCGACCTTCTGACAGAGTGAATGGGGAAGCCAGATTCACTTAACGTCCGTGTTAACTAAACGGCGGGGATTCACTTTAACAACGGTGGCAAGAAAAGCCGTTAAAATGGGCCCAAACTCACTTAACCTATGTCTCACTTAGCAACAAGAGATTCTGGGCTCAATTGTGGTCATAAGGCGAGGACGGCCTGTATCTGTTTAAGCCCTCTGTATTGCTAAACTACCCACAGAGACCCCCTTATGTGTTTGTGTGGCTGACTTACCTGGTGCTTGACAGAGAAATTGAGGATTACATATGACTTATCCAAGACTCGCCAAGACCTCAAGGTGACCACATCTCTGTTCTTTAAAGGTTTGGGGCACTTCCCTAGTCGAGAAGGTAGCAAAGGTGAATCAATTTGATAGCCAGAGATTAAAACACAAAGAAAAGACGGCGGGGGCGGAACATAATTTAAATCAGGGGTCTCCAACCTTGGCCACTTTAAGCCTGGTGGCCTTCAACTCCCAGAATTCATTGCTGGTTGGGGAATTCTGGGAGTTGAAGGCCACCAGGCTTAAAGTGGCCAAGGTTGGAGACCCCTGATTTAAATCACACAAATGTAGAGCTAGAAGGGAGCAGAAATACCGTCCAATCCAGCCTTCTGCAAAACTAGAGTTTCTGATCTTTTTTCTTTTTCTTTTTGCATCTGAACACCATGATCAGGCTTCTCTTAAAGTCTTGTTTTCTTCAGGTTGAACTCCTCAAATTTCTCCAGGCTATCTTCACAAGCAGTTTCTCCAGTCCTTGCATCATCTTTTGTTGTCTTCCTCTAAACCAGAGGTCTCCAAGCTACTTTTAAGACTTGTGGACTTCAACTCCCAGAATTCCCCAGCCAGCAATGAATTCTGGGAGTTGAAGTCCATAAGTCTTAAAGTTGCCAAGTTTGGGACCTCTGTTCTAAACTCTCTCTAACCTGTTAATAGCCCTCTGGGTATGTGGCACTCAGAAGCATAATTCTGAAAAGGTTAATTCTTATTATCATCCAGGTGAGCCTTGCCAACCCGAGGCCGCTGTTATGTGCTGGCATTATTATGTCAAGGACGTCCAATTTGCATACCTAGCAATTTGGCAGGTTGATCTGACAGGACTGGATACCATCAGGTGAAATAAGGATACTGCTACAAACAATGAATTCTATTTTATTGTCCTTGTTAGGAGAAGAGACCAAAAGCTTTGGAAGAATTCTGCAAACCTCTTGCCTTTATCCTGGACATAAATTATTTCAACTTCTACCCTCAAAGCGACATTATAGAGAAGATGTCTCCAAACTTGACTTGTGGACTTCAACTCCCAGAATTCCTCCTCCAGTCCTATTAGCTCGGAATTCTGGGAGTTGAAGTCCACAGGTCTTAAATTTGCCAAGGTTAGACACTTTAGCTGTGGTCTAGTCCAAGGCAGTGGTGGTATTCTACTGGTTCGGCCCGGTTTGGCCAAGCTGGTAGTGCCAATGAGCAACGGAGACCAAACCAGTGGTAAAAATATTTGAAGCATAGCCCTGGTCCAGAGATTTCAAAGTGGATTTTTTTGAGGACTGGATAAGCATTGTAGTTCTCTGCGGCCTGCTCGGAAGGTGGTGAGATGGGATACCCTGCTGGCCCAAATGGGGCGCAGGGGGTCCACATACACTGCCCTGTGCCCCATTTTGGCTTCCGTGGGCCAGATTTAAGCACCCCGCAGGCGGGTCTTGAGTTTGACACTCCTGGTCTGGTCCATCCCCGTAGTCTAGACTTTGGCTTTGATCCTAGGCCATCCCCTTAGGCACCATACAGCATATTTTGTGCATAATGTGCATTGTTGCTCGTTCTGGAGGGAGAAATATAAGCCACCCAGAAGGCAGATGCTCTTCTCTACCTCCAAGGATCTGAAATATCAGCAGATATTGGCCACTTTAGGATCTAGTGAGGTCTGGCTAAGCAGACCGGGATACAGAGATGCAAATTTCTGAAAGTGCTTGAGGTCTTGAGAAAGAAGGTCTCCCGCTTCTGGTATCGAGACGTCTTCTACCTCTAATTCCAGAAGAAATCCCAGAAGCATCCACTAAGGCCATCTCAGTCTTGTCTGTGTCATCCCAAAAGCCTAAATTAGCTAGATCTGGTTCCACTTTAATTCTAGCATTCAGAGAACCATGTAGTTTGAGGCCCTAAACACAGAGGGTCAGTTCAGGATAGTGGTTAAGGCATCACTGGAGACAGTGAGTTCTAGTCTTGCCCTGGGCACAAAGTCAACATGGGGAATCTTGGGCCGGTCACTCTCTCTCTGCCCAAAAAAAACCACATCCAAAACACCTTGCCAGGAAAAATGCAAAATGCGAAACTATCTAGACCAGGGGTCACCAACCTTTTGGACCTCAGGGACCACCAAACTCATAATTTCAAATCCCGTGGACCACTATATGAATTTTGACTGATGGTGGCTTGATGACGTTGGTGGGAAAGTCGGCCCCCTATTCCGGAGCTGCAGTAGTCACAGGACTGGCCCTTGGGTCATCCTGAAGCAGCTCCTCCAGTCCATGGCAGGCCGGGTGGAGGAGCAGCTGCTCCGGGATGACCCAAGGGCCAGTCCTGTGACTACTGCAGCTCCGGAATAGGGGACAGACTTTCCCACCAATGTCAACAAGCCACTCCAGGGCGGATTTCCCTCCCCGGCCTTACTTTCCAGTTCCAGCTCGCGTGGCTCTACTCAAGGGAAGGTTTGCGCTCGGCCAAAGGGGGGACCAGCGGGTGGGTGGGCCATGTGGGCGGCATAGACTTGTGTTCCTGTCCAGCCTGGATTAATTGCTTTGTGGGGAGGGGAACATTTCTCTGTGGACCACCAAAATTTTCTCACGGGCCACTAGTGGTTCCTGGCCCGCCAGTTGGCAACCATTGATCTAGACAATTGCCAGGAGTCAAGAGTTGACTCAAAGGCACCAGAAATAAAAGGCCTAAAGTTTGACAATTTCCCCCCTAATTTGAGTGAAACTCTCTCCCTACCGAGTTTTGAACCTGGGTGTCAAAAACGAAGAATCAAATCCTGCTATCTCCTGGTTAAGAACACTATGCACCTAATATCACGAAACCTTCTAGGTTTTTACTCACAGGAATAGTATCCCACATCAGCGTTATCAGACAGCCGGGCAATCTCATGGGTTTCTATAACATTCAAGTCCCATTTCTTCCGGTATTCGGTGTCATGGAGGACATCAAAGACGGTCTCCGCTGATACCTCTGGCATGTTCACACGGCCCTGTGACCGAAGGAGAGGCAACGTTAGAAGAGTCACTGGAACGACAGTGCTGAGATCAAGTTGTTCTAGGTTGGCTCTATGGTCTTGAATCTTGAGTTCTGTCCCTGTAATTTCTCTAGTGTCACCAGTGTTATTACACAGAGGCTCTCACAGACATTATCGGGATATAAACCAGTAGTGGGATCCTACCTTAGTCACTACCAGTTCAGTGGGTGATCGCGCATGTGTGTGCATGCATGCTCCTAATGCACACGCACCTAACAAGCCAATCAGCTGAGATGATGAAGAAGTGAAAAGCTAGAAGCAACCCTGCCACCCTCCCATGCGCTTTTCTGTCATTTATTCTCTCAGCTGATTGTCGGAGGCATTTTTTTATTACTGGCTGGCCTAACAGGTAGTGATTTTTACTACCAAGTTGGCCGAACCAAGACAAACCGGTAGCATACCACCACTGATATAAACCCTGTACAAATAAACCATAGAGGCATGCAGTGGTTAGAATGCAGTACTGCAGGAAAACTCTGCCAGCTGTCAGCAGTTTGATTCTGACCGGCTCAAGGTTGACTCAGCCTTCCATCCTTCCGATGTCGGTAAAATGAAGCCCCAGATTGTTGCGGGGAATGTGCTGAATTTGTAAACTGCTTAGAGAGGACTGTAAAGCACTATAAAGCGGTATGTAAGCCTAGCAGCTAGTGCTGTAACCCTCTTTGCTCTCAGATGTGGCAAAAAAATGATCAATCTATATATCAAAATGTTTTTCTTAGTTTATCAGGGTATAAAATACAAAGGGAAATTAAAATAATAACCAGGCGAGGGGAAAAGGAGAAAGTATGGGGTAGAAGGGGAAAATGAAAAAAAAAATGAGTGTTGACCTCTGATTCTTTTTAGCACAGTAGTAGACAAATAACATTACAACCTCAACTGTTTACTTTTCTACAATAAAATATACTAGCCATTTCTCCAACAACACATTTAACATCAGCAAAACCAAAGTCAGGCTTTCATTTTTCATGAAAAGCGATCACCCTAAAATGGCTTTGAAAGAGAAAAACTGACAGATCAGTGGTGATAGTTTGATAGTTTTGGGTCAGATTCAGAGTCAAAGGAGGCAGGGAAGGATGACGGGCATATTTCTTGGTTTAAATGTTTGAAAGAGATCTTGGCCTTTTTGTGCATTCGATGGCTGCCTTGAGTATTCCATTTAACCAAAGGGAAAAATAAATAAATATGATGCTAATTGGAAGAAAGAATCCAAAGAGATCCAAGTTATGGATTTTCAGAGTCGACTTTAGAAGCAATAAAAAGTTTGGTTGGCAAAGGATCCATGTTGTTAATGATGGGGAAACATTCCAACATAATGATTCCCCCCCACACACAATCTAGGAAAATAACAGGTTAGACTGGATGCATGAGATGACCTAGTGAAATGCAGTGTTAAGTCACCTGAACAAACTATGGGGCTGTGAAAATAAATTCTGTCCCTTAGCAAACCAATGTTTGAAAACCATTTCTCTCTCCAAATTGGCATGCTCTGGATAACGTCTACCTCCTCCTATAAGCCAACAGCAATCCTCTTTTAAGTTTTACAACATATTATATACTTAGAATAACTTGATTGTCACTTTAATTGTACACTAATCGGCATACATTAAAGTGAAATTTCATTGCATACAACTCTCAAAGGGTCTCCACTCCCCACATGCACTTCATAAACATGACAAAAATATTAATAGGAAAATATGCATATACCGACATATATTCTATATATGACACACAACAACCCAGTCTAGTTCAGATTAGGGGATTGGAGAACTAAAACATACGATGAACAATTACAGGAACTGGGCCTGACTAGTCTAGTGAAGAGAAGGACCAGGGGAGACAGGAGAGCAGTCTTCCAATATTTGAGGGGCTGCCAAAAAGAGGAGGGGATCAAACTATTTTTCAAGACACCCAAAGGCCAGACAAGGGATAATGATGGAAACTGAATAAAAAGAGATTCAACCTGGAAATAAGGAGAAATTCTCTGACAGTAAGAATAATCTGCCCTCTGTCAGAAATGGTGTAGTGTCTCCTGCTTGGGAGGGGGTTGGACTAGATGACCTACAAGGTCCCTTCCAACTCTGTTTAATCTGATTGTCTGAATCTTGCAAGTGTACCGGACAAATGGCATAGGGAACAAAGCTGTTAAAGAATCAGTAGTGCCACTAGAAATAAGTTCCAAAAATACAACATGCTAGGATATTTTTTTTGATGTACAGCCATGCTGGCGAACCTATGGCATGAGTGCTGGAAGTGGCGTGCAGAGCCATTTCCCCCGGCATGCGAAAGGTCGCCCGGAAGAGCCCCACTGCGCATGTGCACACACACATTGTCAGCTATCTGGCGTGTGATTGTCAGCTATCTGGCGTGTGATTGTCAGCTATCTGGCGTGCATGCTCAGGGGGCAGAGTGGAGTGCGCAGAAGATGCACCCACGTGCGCAAGGGCATGGGGCCCCCACCATGCATTGCCTTCTGGATGCTGGGCATGCGAGCGAGCGCAATTATCGGCACGGGAGCCGAAAAAGGCTAGCCACCCCTGGTATATACGTTTATATCCAAGTGCAGGACGAGACCTGTTTTGGTCCACTTTGTGAGGAAGGTTCAGCTGACAAGAGCACGGCTGGCCCAAATTCACCCAGGGAGCTTCTTGCGGCTGAGGAAGAACTTGGACCTTCCCAATCCAGCACCTTCAACACCTGACTTCACTGGTTCTTATGGTGGTGGTGATGATGATGATGATGAAGGAGAATTGTCCTCGACTTACAACTGTTCATTTAGTAACCGGATGAAGTTACAGTGGGACTGCAAAAATGACTGTTCAAAGTTACAACAGCACTGGGAAAAAAGTGACTTAGAGATGTTTTTCACACTTACGACCGCTGCAGCATCCCCATGGCAAGAAATGGGGCAGAACTCACTTAGCAACTGTGTGGCTTGAGAACAGGAATTTGGGGCTCAACTGTGGTTGTAAGTCAAGGACTACCTGTAATCCTGTTCATTTGGAGGGCTTCAGGTTGAAGAAAGCAATGCTCTATAGCAGTGGTCCCCAACCTTTTTTGTACCACGGACCAGTACAATCCACGGACTGATCCATGGACCGGTACCGGCATCAGCACGCACGACCAAGGCAAGGCAAGCCGAGCGACCGGCCAGCCAGCCATCCCCCGCTTCTGCCCGCCACCTTCAACTCCTCCTTTGTACCTTCTTGCGGCCGATGGGCTTTTTGGGCTCTTTCTTAATCTCCTCCTGAGTAACGCAAGACTCCACTGCCATCGGGACGGAGCCACCCCCCACTTTGACGAAACTAAAGCACAAGGATTCCTTCAGCACCCAAACTCCGCTTTCCAACCGACGACCGACAAGCTCACCCGGAAGCACTTTCTCAAGCGCCGTCGAAACAAGATGGTGGCGCCCAAGCAAAATAGGTGGCCCGGTACAAAATGATCCACGGACTGGTACCGGTCCGGGGCTCGGTGGTTGGGGACCACTGCTCTATAAGGACATACGTATTTTATGAGTAATTTATGACAGTTTATCTCTCTTGCTTTGGACACCTCTAAAATCAGAAACCCAAAGGGGTTTTTGATTGTATTTTAATTATGAATCGTTATTTAAAGGAGTCACTTTCTGCACCTGAAACACATTTAGTGTTACTTTTCCTCTTGAAAAAGCACAAGGTTATGGATGCGATTCTCTGCTCACTGCTGTATTTGTATTTCTTGCTCTTTTATTTATTTTATCTAGAGGAAGACGAACTTTTTATTTGAGAAATTTTTTTTTAATAATGTGAGCAATAATTTACTTTGAGGGGTTGCCACAGAGAGGAGGAAGGGGTCAAGCTATTTTCCAAAGCACCCGAAGGCCAGACAAGGAATAATGGATGGAAACTGAACAAGGAGAGATTCAATCTGGAAATAAGGAGGAATTTTTCTGACAGTGAGAACCGTCAACCAATGGAACAGAAGTTGACTTCGGAAGTTGTGGGAGCTCCATCACTGGAAGCCTTCAAGAAGAAACTGGACTGCCATCCATCAGAAATGGTGTAGGGCAGTGATGGCGAACCTTTTTGTTGTGGTGGGCCGAAAGCACGTGTAATAGCATGCATGCCTGCACCCACAATGCAATGCGCCACATGCTTGTGCAACAACCCCCCCTGCTGCCCCCTTATCTGCGCATGCACATGCCTCCCAGTTGATTTTCGGCCTGTTTCAGCCACCCAGAGACTCGAGGGAACCCTCTGAAGCCTTGGGAGCCGAAAAACAGGCCTGTTTTTTGGCCTCCAAATACTGGAAGTGATGAAACCGGAAGTATCAGAAGTGACTAAACGGGCCGGTTTTTCGGCCTCCAAAGGTTGCGGAGGCTTCCCTTGAGCCTCTGGGAGGCCCAATACTAGCGGAGACGCATGCACATATGCAGTGCAGGTAAGTTTGGGTGGGGCTCGCATGCCCGCACAAATGGCTCTGCGTGCCACCTGCGGCATGCGTGTCATAGATTCGCCATCACGGGGGTTGGGTTTCCTGCTTGGGCAAGGGGTTGGACTAGATGACCTACAATGAAGGTCTTCAAACTTGGCAAGTTCAAGACTTGTGGACTTCCAACTCCCAGAATTCCTGAGCTAACGTGACTGGAGGAGGAATTCTGGGAAATGAAGTCCACAAGTCTTAAAGCTGTCAAGTTTGAAGACCCCTGACCTATAAGGTCCCTTCCAATTCTGATTATCTGTATCTGTAACTCAGCTTTCAACCCAACTTTCCCACCCTTAAATCTTGCCCTTTTTACCTGGCCTGTTGCTAATGAAAAAGGAGCAGCTTCTCGCATTATTTCTCTACTTTGAGACGAACCGCTGTAGAAGCTCTGAAGCTCTTTCGCCACTGCTTCGTTGTAAATCATTGATCTCTGTTGGCCAACTTCCTGGTTGACTAGTAAAACAGTGACTTTGTTTGGCTTCAGAACAAGGGGTAAATCCTATGTTCTCCATGGATTATTCAACAACTCATCAAGGGCATTTCTCATCAGGCTCATCTAATTATTACCTAAAAAGAATTCAAGAGCGACATTGCAAAGAGGGCATAGATTAGAATTAGAAGCCAGCAAAAAGGAGAATTTTTATGACAGGGGTAATCTATGATTTTCTGTTTCTGAACTATGTTTTTGCTACCACAGACATTTTTTACTGGATTTTCCTGTAAATCAAGTGTGAGTGAACACGGGAA
The DNA here is from genome assembly GCF_049901715.1 of Pseudonaja textilis. NCBI lineage: Eukaryota > Metazoa > Chordata > Lepidosauria > Squamata > Elapidae > Pseudonaja > Pseudonaja textilis. Next base: position 8,260,279 of record NC_142001.1, on the reverse strand, counting down.
GATTAGGAAATCGGAGGCTTAGCAGGCTCTGCTTGTTACTGCTGTGCACAAATCTGGATTCCAAGAGCAAAATACGATTTAAAACAGGTGCGCAGAATGTATCCAGAAACCTCCAGATCTAACATGTATTATCCCAACTATGAAGGGGCTTTTGAGTCCAGAAAGATCAAGTGAGGTACTAATAGCACACTATTAAAAAGGTGTTGAGACTCTAGAAAGAGTGCAGAGAAGAGCAACCAAGATGATTAGGGGACTGGAGACTAAACCATTGTAAGAACTGGGCCTGGCTGGTCTAGTGAAGAGAAGGACCAGGGGAAACAGGATAGCAGTCTTCCAATATTTGAGGGGCTGCTCCAGAGAGGAGGGGGGGTCATGATATTTTCTAAACCACTTGAAGGCCAGACAAGGAATAATGGATGGAAATTGAACAAGGAGAGATTCAGCCTAGAAATAAGGAGAATTTTTCTGCTGGTGAGAACAATCAACCCATGAAACAGAAGTTGCCTTCAGAAGTTGTGGGAGCTTCATCACTTGAGGCTTTCAAGCAGAGACTGGACTGCCATCTGTCAGAAATGGTGTAGGGTCTCCTGCTTGTGGCAGGGGGCTGGACTAGATGATCTACAAGGTCCCTTCCAACTCTGTTGATCTGTAATCTGTAAACACACCTGCTTTAAAGTGCTCCTCTTCATAAGATTTAGTCTTGTGTTGCTTTCAAATCCTAGCATATACAGGTAATCCTTGACTTATAACACTTCATTTAGTGATGGTTCATAGTTGCAATGGCACTGAAAAAAGGTGACTTAATAATCGTTTTTCACAGGTATGACCACTGCAGCATCTGCACGGTCAGGTGATTTACATTTGGATGCTTGACAACTGACTCTCATAACGTTTTCAGTGTCCTCTTGGGATACTCACAATGTACAAAAATTCTTTTCTCACTATGAAAATTGCTACTGTATTTTTTTTCTATTGCAGTTGTTTACATCCCACTATGAAAATTATTTGACAAACATAAAAATTTGCTCCCAGCAGGTACAAAGTTCACATCTATTCTTATTCAAAATCATGCTTTAATTTCAGAATTGATCTCTCTCCATAGCTCTGCTACAGCGGAAGGATTCAAATTTGTTAACAACCGGCTCTGTGGGTGTGGCCTAAATTGTGGGTGTGGCTTGGTGGTCATGTGACTGGGTGGGTGTGGTTTGTATGTAAAATTATAAATATTTATGTAAGTATTGAATTTTTTATTAAAAAAAGAGCAACTTTTACCCAAAATCAGGCAAAGTAGATAGGCAGATTGAGTTGCTCACAGAATCACAGATTCACTCAGAGATCTACCTTTCTGCAATCTGCTACCTGAGTCTGCACTGAAAAATAGAAGCTTCACTACTAAGGAAGGTTCAGCTCTGCTTGTAGATTAGCTAGAAAGCAAAAAAAATCCAATGATTTCCTGCTTTCTAGCTAATCTAAATCTTCAGCACAGTAGAACAGCTGATGGTCTGGTAAAAAAAAAAAAAGGAAAAATAGCAACTTACCAAACGCAGGCAAGTTTGATGGTGTGCATGCCAGGTAAGGAGTAAGTGGGCAGGGCGGGGCCAGCCAGTGGCACGATTTGCCGGTTCTCCGAACTGTGCAGAATCATAACAACCGGTTCCATAGAACCAGTCTGAACCGGTAGAATCCAACCCCTGCTCTGCTACCTATAACAAACAATGACTTTGAGGGCTCCTTGGTGCTCCCTGAGCTTGGCTGTTTTCTTGCAGACATTTCATTACCCAACTAGGTAACGTCATCAGGGCTGCAAGAAAACAACCAAGCTCAGAAAGCACCAAGGATCTCTCATTTCAACCCTGAGCTACAAATATTCTCCTTTATTGGTAACGACATTGAAAGAAACCAATCTTAGTTTGGCAAATACAGTACTTTCTTATACTTGTATGCATTTTCAAGAAAACAAGTACAGGCTTAACTTACAACCACAACGGAGCCCAAAATTTCTGTTAAGTGAGTTTTGCCCCATTTTATGACCTTGTTGCTTATCACAGCTAATTATTTTGTAAAAGCATTATAAGGTTTCTGTTCCTTTTGGATTCTGTTTGATTTGTTGGAAAAGGGCGAGGTTCAGGGTATGTATGTTTGAACAATATAACGAGGATTACTTAAATTTGATAAATGTGATAGAGATCAATAATATTGTTATGATGAATTGGATCAATATGAATGATACCCCAAACCAACTCTGTTCACACACAATATGGGTGTATATTTAAGAAAAATAATAATAAAAAAATATGTATTTTTAAAAAAGAAGCTAGGATGCACGATATTTCTACTTGGTTTGTTGCCTCTCAGATGGGCCTTCCTTCAAAGTTGCAGTCCATTCTCCAAATACACTTGGAGATTACAAGGTCTGAGAAATCTGGCATAAATTTATGGGTGGGAGGAGATGCATGACTATACAGTTTAGTCAGTAAACCACAATTTACAGTTCCTTCTAATCTTTTGAAACCTCAAAGAAAATTAGCACTCTATGAACAGCAGAATCCACAACTTTCCATTCTTTCGACCTAGACTGCCTCAAGGGTTGTTGGGAAATTAAAAGAAAACATGAGATCAATTTTGCCGTTCCAGGATATTTTAAGTCGAGGAAAAAACATGTTATTACTGGCCAGAAGTTGAGCAGGCTGAATAACAGTGAAAAGAAGCCGACCCTGATTTATTTTACTGCAGTTTCTTATTTTGAAGTTATTGCTTATGGTCATTTAAAAAAAAAATTATATACAGTTATAGCAAACACTCTCAAACTGGAGAAGTTTTCATTTTTTTATTCCAGATTTTTTTTTTTAACTGAGAAAAACCATCTTTTGACAAGTCATGGCTCAAAATATCTTTAGACTTTGCTGAGCAATAAATGATGGTTTAAGAACTATACAGTATTATGGACTTTTCCAAACGATTGTTTATTTTCTGTATTGGATTGTTGGTCTTGTTTCTTTAATTATAAGTCACAACTTCCGATTTGGCAGCCTTATAAATCTAACAAACTATTTTGTTCTCATTTAAAATCCTACGGATTACTTTTGAAACGCAACTACTGAAATAACCAAAACTCAAGGAATTACTAATGTCTATTTAAGTATCTTTGTGAAAATGGTTAGGCCTTCAGAAAACACCCTTAGCGGATAGTATACTATATGCTCAAACTTGGAAATTAGATAGTACACCCACAGATGACCCAGGGGTGGGATTCTACTAGTTCGTACCTATTCTCTAGAACCAGTTGTTAATATTCTAAGCAGTTCGGAGAACCGGTTGTTAGAAGAAATTCCTGGCCTAAACCTGTAAGAAAGGCAGGAAGGAAACATTCTGGTGTTGCTTACAGAAACTGCCTCTCTGTTAACCCTTATCACATTCTTGGCAGGACTAGACTTCCTGTCTCAGGAACTTCTCTGGAGCTTTTTTTCCTCCTTTGCTGGTACTTTGCTTGTATGGAGTGACCATTCAAAGTTACAATGGCACTGAAAAAAGGGACTTATGACCATTTTCATACTTATGACTGTTGCAGCATCCCCACAGACATTAGAGGCCAGGCGAGGAGATGCGTGCTTTGATATGAGTGATGTTGAGTTGGCCACATCCAGCCAGTCACATGCCCACCAAGCCATGCCCACCAACTAAGCCACACCCACAGAACCAGTTGTTAAAAAATTTGAATCCCATCCCTGAGATGACCTGATTATAAAAAAAAGTAATGGATTGTGCAGAAATGAACAAATTCACAATGGAATTGCAGGAGGGGATAAAGAATTCTATATGGCTTGGGAAAAGTGGTAAGTCTGCTTAGAAATTAGAAAGAAAATATAATGCAAAAGTAGAAGCTTTAAAAGTGTAATTGTAAATAATATGTATGTATATGTATAGGAGAATGGTATAACTGATGTCACAAATAACTGCAAATAATATATATCTATATATCTATATCTATATAGAATTTGTTTTTTTAAAGGGGAAAATTTAATAAACTTTATTTAAAAAAGAAGATGATACCCTTTCCCCCAAAAACCCACTGAAACAGCTAAACAACTGTTAGATAAAATTGCCCTAAATATGATGGAGCTCTTCGAAGTCTAACCAAAACCAGCATCTTGGTTTTTGGGTGACTCAGGTCAGGTAGGCAATTGTTAAGCCTATGAGATAAGACTATCTGCCCAAGTAAGAATTTAAATTAGGTTTTGGTATGTCTTGGTACCTAGTAATTTCAGCATCATTAACCGCCCAACTTCTAATTAAGGCGTACTTCTAATCAGAGCCTCCTACTAGATTAACATAACTTTTGAGTTCCTTGCTCAAGAAGAGGTATCTGCTTCTAGCAGATATTAAAGGAGAAACTATTATCTAAGACCATGAAAATATTTTCTTGATCTCATTCAGAAGTCTTAGCTAATTGTTCAACAACCCCAACTACTGCATCATTTTTCTCTTTTCCCCACATATGATACTCTCATGATCCACAGTCACTCAGCTGGATGTGGACCATGGGAGCTTTGGCACAGTGCATCCTTAGAAACGGACACACACACCTCACCAACAACACACCTAACACACCTCCCAGCTTGCCCTGTTGGACTGAGATTCATAATCCAGGATCTGATAAGAATCACGGCTTTAAAAATATCTGTGAACTTTTCTTTCTGTAAGGTCAAAGAATTTAAAAGAATACAATGAATAATAAAAATAATGACAGTTCACAAGGATTAATTAGGTGCAAATAGAAATACATACTATTTCCATAGCAAGGAAGATTAAAGCAGGAATGGTTAAATTGATTATTTTATTCAAAAATATATATTCCCATTTGGATATCACTTCTGGATTTTGTGCTTGTGATGAAAAAAAATAAATGAAACGTTTGGTTTTGTTGATCAGAAATATTTGCCGTATGGTTAGAAGAAATATTAAATTTAAAAATAACTTATACACCAGAAATGTTTCTACTAGGAATAATAAATGAGAATCTTAAAAAAGCAGATTTATATCTAATTATTCATATTATCACAGCCGCAAGATTTTAAATTGCCCAAACATGGAAACTAAAAGAAACACCTAGCGATGAAGTAATAATAAAAAAAATTCTACACTGCACCGAGTTAGATAGCTTAACGGTAGAACTGAAGGAACGAGATACTTCAGAATTCCATGAAATATGGAAAAAAAATATAATTGGAGGGATAGATGTGTGTGTATGTATGTATGTATGTATGTGTGTGTGTGTGTATATATATATATATATATATATATATATATATATATATATATATATATATATATGTGTGTGTGTGTGTGTGTGTGTGTGTGTGTGTGTGTGTGTGTGTGTTATATCTATATCTATATCTATCTATCTATCAATCATCTATCTATCTATCTATCTATCTATCTATCATCTATTTATCTATCTATATGGTATTCAGCTTTGTTCGGGTATTTTCCCACGTCATTGTAGTTGTGCTCTTAAAGTTGTAGCAATGTTTCGGCAGAATCTTATCTGCCATCATCAGGTTTCTGCATTGTGTTCATATTGTGCTACAACTTTAAAAGCACAACTATAATGACGTGGGAAAATACTCAAACAAAGCTGAATACCATACATACAAATACCCGCGAAAACTTAAGAAATATATATATATATAATAAATGTTATATTGTTTGATGACATTTTGCTATTATAAGAGTGTAAAGACTGCTGATATATGTCAAAAGATCACCACATTCAAATGTTTTTCTAAAACTTAATTTTCAATAGAATTTTTTTAAAAAAAGAAATATTTGCCGTTATAGATATGGCTAGTTATATATTAATGTGTAAAGGCAAAAAGCTGGAGTGTTTTCATCCTGTACTGTGCTAAGAAGAGTCAGAAGTTAATGCTTTTATTTTTCTTTCTTTTTTTTTTTCTCCCCCCTGGTATCTCACACCTCCCTTTCTTTCCCTTAATCTTTTCTTTTCTTTGTATTTTATATAATAAAACATAAAATTTTGGGGGAAAAATGTCTATGAATCTCCCCTATCCTTTTCTACCTCACCGACATCCCAAACAGGACCTGGGCTGTAGCACTTCAGAGATATCCCAAAACACAAAGAATTAAAAGGGAGAAAAATGTGCATGAACAGGAATGTGAAGTATAAATAGGAATCAAAAGAAGACGAAAATAATAACCAAGTGCCAGGAAAATTCTGTTCCTACAACTAATTGGACGTAACCTTTTAATATCAGGTTTCTGTTACATTCCTACCACACCTGGCTTCTCTTTAACCTCAGCTCCAGGAAGGGATGTGGCAGCTGCTGCTGCTGCTGCTGACAGACAGGAGGGAACCCCAGTTTTCTTGATTCACACGTGCAGGAAGGTGTAAAAGGCTGCCTTTCCAATTCTGCCCCCTTCTTCATTGAACCATGGCTTCCTCAATTATGCCAGGTCTTTGCGTAATATCCTCTTGCAAGAGCACCAGCAGACGAAGCCTGAGCCCCTGGATGGCTCCGCGGAACGCGGCCAGTGTGAACGCAAGGAAACACGCTTGGCTAACCCGGCACTCGGGAAAACACGGGAAGAATGTGCCCTTAGGGGGAGGCGAGGACTGACACGCAATAAACACACACACACACACACACACACACACACACACACACACACAAGCCACCGACCCGCAAAGTCTTGGAAGAAGGCAAAGAGGGAGACTCGGAGCAGAGTGTATGTGTGTGTGTGTGTGTGCGTGTGTTTTGGGGGGGCAGTTTTGTTGCCCTCCCCGCGGCCGGCGCTTCTGGGCCCCCGCTAACACGTGTCCGCCCATTCCCACGGAGCCCCCCCGAGAGGCTTGCCGGCCGGCTCACCTTCACGCGGTGCACGGCGAAGTCTCCCTGGGGAGGCAGCTGCCCCCAGACGGCGATGCCATCCCGGTTGTAGCGGCTGAGCCAGCCCAGCTCCGTCTCGCACTCCGCCTGGAAGGCGCGGAAGGCGGCTTCGTCGGGGAGCTGCACGGGCTCCATCAAGGCGGGGCGCCCCGTCTCAGCCGCCGCGGCCGGAGCAGCCCCAGGTGCGCCCAGGTGAGCGAGCGAGCGGGCGGGCGGGCGGGGCAGGTGCGGCGCTCGGGCAGGTGGCAAAGCTTCTTCCCCGGCTGCCCAGCACGGACTGCGAGGCTCCCGGGCCGGGCCGGGGCCGAAGGAGCGCACGGCGGGGCAGGTGAGGCGCTGCCGCTTCTTCCGCAGCCGCTGATTGGCCGCGCCCGGGAGCGCCCGCTTGCCGGTCCGCCCGCCTCCTCCTCCTCTTCCTCCTCCTCCTGGGGCTCCGCGGCTGGGAAGGCGCTGCTGCCCCTCCGCCCCCGCGCCGGGCGAGGTTTCCAAGGGCGGCCGGGAAAAGGGCTACGGGCGGCCGGGACTGTTAAGACGCCGAGACGCTCCGCCGGGCGCGTTCCGGGATGGAAGCTCCGGGCCGGGAGGAGGGCCCGCTGCAACCGCCTCGCGCGCGGCTGGGAGGGGAGGGAAGGAGGGAGGGAGAGAAAAGGAGGGAGAGAAGGGGGAGGGAGGGAGAGAGAGGTGGGGGGAAGCAAGAGAAGGAGAGATGAAGAGAGGGGGAGGAAAGGAGGGAAAGAAGGAAGAGAAGGGGAGGAAGGGAGAGAAAGAGGGAGCAAGAGAAAGGGAGGGAAGGAGGGAAAGAAATAGGGAGGAAGAGAAAGGGAGGGGGAGAAGGGGAGGAAGGGAGAGAAAGAGGGAGGAAGAGAAAGAGAGGGAGGAAAGGAGGGAAAGAAATAGGGAGGAAGAGAAAGAGAGGGGAAGGAAGAGAAAAGGAAGGGGAAGAGAAAGGGAGCAAGAGAGAGAGAGAAAGAGGAAGGGGAAAGAAAGGAAGAGAAAGAGGGAGAAAGAGGAAGAGAGGAGGAAAGGGGGGAGAGAAAGAGGGAGGAAGAGTGAGAGAGAGGACAACTATCAGCAAAGTTTGGAAAACTGAGCCAGAAATATTTTTTAAGTAAAAATGAGTGAAAGTGGGAGAACAATAAAAAGTAAAAAAAAAAAACCTGAAACATTACAGGTAGTCCTTGACCTATGACTACGATTGAGCCCAAAATTTATGTTGCCAAAGGCAACATTGAGTTTTACCCCATTTTATGACTTTTCTTGCCGCTGTTAAGTGAATCGTTGCAATTGTTAAGTTAGTCACGCGGTTGTTAAGTGAATCTGGCTTTGCTTGTCGGAAGGTCACAAAAGCGGATCACGAGATCTTGGGACACTGCAACTGTCATAAATACGAATCAGTTGCCAAACGTCTGAATTGTGATCCCATGTCCAGGAGGAGGATGCTGCAACGGTCGTAAAGTGTGAAAAACGGTCCTAAGTCACTTTTTTCAGTGCTGTCCTAACTTTGGTCACTAAATGAACTGCTGCAAGTTGAGGACTACCTGTACTGGGAGAGGAAGGGCGGGATTGTAGAATAGAATACTAAATTTAGATAGGTGTGGTTAGACACACAAGGAATTTATCTCTGGTACAGAAGCATTGGAAAAAATAATAAGAGAAAATAAATAATAGTTACAAAAAGAGAGAGAAAAATCTGTATTCACCTGCAGCTTCTCACCTGCCTGTAAAATATTTGTGGTTTTTTTTTTAATGAAAAAGGAGGAAGGAGAGGTGAAAAACCCCAGGTTCCGCCCCCGCTGCAGCTCTCAACTGGGTCTACGAAATTTAAATGCCCCCTGCTTATCCATCGTCTGGTTTCGCCATCCACACTCCTCTCTGTGCCGTAAAAGCAAATACAAGTCGTGATTTAAAAACGATAAAAAAACAAATCCACCCACAACTCCAGAGAGAGAGAGAGAGAGAACGTGGGTGTGAGAAAGGCCAACCACCACCGAACCAGGCAGATTAGACAAGTTTTGCAAAAGGTCGAAGAGAAAATAGTTCCACCTGCTGTTGGGAGGGAGGTGTGTTTTTTTTTTTTTGCTAGAAATTATTCCAAGAATAATTCCTCTTGAGAGTTGCTCCTGGAAAGAGGGCTGTGTGTAAACACTGTCGTCTTGTTTAAGGGCTCTTTTTTTGAGCAACTTTTCTTTTGAGCCAGTGGCTTTTCTGGCTGAAAAGGGGGAGAACATGTGAAATTCAGGTTTTGCTTGGGGGGAATTTAAGCCTTCCGCATGGTGAGTGCACATACATTTCCTTGTGCAGGCTAGGCCAATTTCTTAACTGCTTCTCCATTGATTAGACAGGAAGTTGCACAGAATTGGCAACAGAGGATAAAAGATTTTTCAACCGTGGCCACTTTAAACGGGGTGGACTTCAACTCCCATAATTCCCCAGCCAGGAACTCTGGGAGTTGGAAATCCACAAGGCTTAAAGTGACAAAGGTTCAGTAACTGCCATACGGTAGACCAGGGGTCTTCAAACTTGACAGCTTTAAGACTTGTGGACTTCAACACCCAGAATTCAACCTCCAGTCATGTTAACTCAGGAATTCTGGGAGTTGAAGTCCACAAGTCTTAAACTTGCCAAGCTTGAAGACCCTTGTGGTAGACCAAGATCCAAACCATGAAATTATCTATAAAAGCTTTTAAAAGCCTTGGGTTAGGAATCAAGAGCTTTAAGGGCATGCCATGCACGGACTAGTCTGCATATCTGAAAATGAAAGGCCCCTTGGATTAATCCCTTGAAAATCAGCTTTATCTGCTGGTGATGGGCTGATCAATATACCCAGTGACAGATTATACTAGAAGATGCTCCATCCATGAGTCTTTCGGCTCTGGACCTCTCCTTGGATACATTTGCCCCAGAGATGGGTGATGGGTATTGTCATAGATGACATTGTTGTATAATTTAAACCAAGGTTTGTCATGTTTTTTTCCAATTTTTAAGCTTCAAGGACACATTTCTACAGTAGTATTCCAGTTCTTCATTTGCTTGAAAACACTCTTGTTACTGATATGAGTTGTTTGTACAACCTTGGAAAAGGGATAATATAAACCCCTCCTGAATAATAAAAGGACAAATAAGGCAAGCCTGCCAGGAATTCACATCATTGCTGGGTTTTTTTAACAACACACACACACAAAATACCATTGCTGTTCAAGTTTTCATTTGTCTTTTCTTCAATTTTTGCCTGGTCCAATAAATCTAATTGCCCAGTTACAGACCTTATATAGCTGGCAAGTTTATTTTACTATACTTGCCTGCCCTGTTGAGATAGCTCATATTAATGCTTTTAATTGCACACCTCTGATAGGCCAGTCCACATCCAACTTTTAATATTGAGAAATTCGGAGGGGAATAACATAGGATTATGAAGTTGTTCTAACCATTTTTTCTGCCTATTGAGATGCACTCATTTACACATTTATCCAAATTGTGTCAAACCCAAATAGCAAAAGGCACCCAGGGCAGGTTACACCAGCCCTTCTTGCAAAGCTGTGTTATCTTCTTTGACAAGTAAAAGCCCATCTTTGTGTTTATTCCAAGCCTTGCCCATCTAAAATGGCAGCTACAGTGGATTATGGATCTGTAGTTCGCTATTACAGGGCCTCCAGTTAAAAAAGGAGTTACAATCATTTTTTTTTGTTGTTCTCTTGCACTGCTGAGGGAAATCAACTTTCACATTAACCACAAAGGAGACAAGGGAACTGAGACAACTACTGGTAAGCATAGTGCATGAAGAAAAGCAGTTATTCTTGGGGGAAAAAAAGTTTAATGTTTGATTTTATCCTGCACTGTTTATTCAATCTATTATCAGATGGTGGTGTTACTTTTCCAAGGGTATCAGTTTACAGCTCTGAAGCTTCAGGAAACTACCCAGCCTCAAAATCTGTAAGAGGATGAAGTAATAAAAGAATGTTGCTTATAAAATATTTGCAACTCGGGATTGAGCAGTGGGGCCCTTGGTGCTGTCAGCTTGGTTGCTTTTGCTACCCAGTATCACTAGTGTTGGATCTGCAAGAAAGCAAACAAGATCAGAAAACATCAAGGACGCCCAATGTGTGTTCCCTTTTAAAACAGGCAAATTATCTGGTGCACGTTCAGAATGCAGTTTATTCCATGGCAGAATCCCAAAGCTAAAGCAACTCTCTTCACTCGAAATATCATTTTCGGTCCTTGAGCTTGGGAAAAAAAAAAGGGCTGCCAAGTTAAAGAGATTCAGCGCTTTCTTTCATTTCCCCATTTAGCTTCCATTAAAAAGTGGGAATGAAAGCTGTCCTTTGGCCTTTTAGTAAATGTTGTGACTCGAAAAGAAGGGCTGCTAGTCCTAGTTTCTTGCCACTGCAGACCCAATGTACTCTTTTCCTCTTTTGAATTGAATTGGCATCCTTCAGTCTATGGTATCGTGCTATGAAACCGGTAACTGCCACTTCCCGCGTTGTTTCCATGCTGTGTGCAAAGCTGGAGGGTCCTCTCCAGAGGCCTGGGTAATTTAATAAGGATAAACTGTTACTCAAGCAGCAGATTCCCCGCCCCAACCCCCCCCAAAACAACTTTTTTAATACATGCTTTAATGTGCCTCTACCCGAAAGTTGGAAGCGAGCATTTCCGGATGCAGAGTTTCCTTTAAAAACTCATCACAGTGACACCGAAACTGTGGTGAACTGAATTTATTTAGTGTGATAACACAGTTGCAGTCTGACAGTCAATATTCATATATCAAGAGTCACTTAGTTGGCTAACAGCTAGGAGACAGCAGACCCCGAGACACACACTCAAGTATTATACACAATCACAGAGAAGGCAAGGGGAAGGCGAACAGTGTTGTTCACAAGGTTATTTTCCCCCAAACTGCCATCCCGATCCACAAACATGTAAGCTTTTTTTCCCTATTTTTTCTTTATATTTTCTTCTTTTTTTTTTTAAATCCCTAATCTCCAGAGAGAGTAGTTTTCCAGTGCATCTTCAAAGAACACCACGACAACAGTGGCCAGAGGAGAAAGGGAAGAAGAGAGAGCAGCAGCCCCAGTTAACTGTGGAGAAAGGAACAGACACGTGACAAGGACACTGCCAATTCCCACACAAGAGGGAGTATATATCTTTCTCTAGATCTATATATAGTTATCTACACAGGTTGGGAACGGGCCTTTTGCAAAAGGGGGTGGTGGTGGTGGTGGTGGGGTGTTTAGCTTTTGAAATCCAGGGAGCCAAGCTCTGCAAAGCTGGCTGATTCTGAAAGAGAGAAAGAGAGACACGCGGGCTACCTGGGTTCAGATAAAAGGCATGTGAGAAGATGCCAGAGAAGCTTTGCACGCATCGAAGAAGGGAACCGATTCTCTCGGCAGCCTGATACGGTGTGGCCAACATTTGGAAGAGGTCACAGTGGTGCTTTTTAAGAACCGGAAATAATTCAACGCGCTCCCTTCTTCAAAGATTTCAAGGCTGCAGGCTGCTGAGCAGAAACCTTCCAAGGCAGCAAGCAGGAATCTTGAAGCCTCGGTGCCAGGAGGCTGAGGGGCTGGGCCTAACAAGCACCAATTTCTAAATGCAAGTAGACCTAGGTCTGATTTCTTCCCCCAATTCCCCCCCCAAAAGAGGATGGAGCGTCGATGGAGATCCTCAGTGATCCAGGTCACGGGGTTGTCTCAAAGGGGCTTTTTCAAGCGGCAACTGGACTATGTTTTTTTTTCTTGGAGGAAGACGACGTTTCACTTCTCATCCAAGAAGCGTCCTCAGTTCTGAGTCAGAACTGAGGAAGCTTCTCAGATGAGTAGTGTAATGTCTTCTTCCCTCAAGGGGAAAAAAATAACATAGTCCAGTTGCCCCCTTTGTGACAAGAGGACAGAGTGCTGGGAGAGAGTGACGTGCAGACGTCCAATACATATATTCTGCATGACTGTTGTTCTCCTTTATGCAGGAGGCTCCTAAATTGGGGAATATCAGCAAAACACCAAAGGGCTAAAGAAAAGCCACCAACATCCTACAGTGCTGACAAACCGAAACCTTATTGGCTCATCTCTATGGAAAACGTGGTTTCTGAAGCAAGAAACTGGGTTTGAGCCTCCTTCGAGTATTTTATGACGTATCTTGCAGATACTGTGGCTGCATCAAGTACCGCTTGGGTAAAGATTAGCATCCTTTGATGGAAAGCGTTTCCCGTTTGGTGGTTTCCTGTGAACTTACGGGAAAGACTCAACTGCCCTGCCCAGGACTCTGACAGAAGACTTGGCAAATGGGTGAGGCCGGGGAGGAGGAGGAGGAGGCCATTTTAGACAAAGAAGAAGAAGAAAGATCATTTGCAGCTCAGCCCCCGTGAAAGAATCACATGCCAGACATCGAACCCGGAGGGCGTGTTTTGGGCAAGGTAGACCAAAGAAACCCTCAAGATGGGGAAAAGGAAATGCTTATGCTGGGTCGAGAGGCAGAACTCATTTTGGATGAGGTTTCTGGTTCTAATCCCCAAATTCTTCCAGAAGAGGATGAAAAGTGACTTTGGTTCCAGGTGAGCTCAGCAGAAAAAGTGAGAAAAACCACAGAAGACTACATCTTGTGTTACTATCCTTCCACCACAAATCACGTCAAAAGAAAATGGTTAATATCACCTTATCATCCTCAACCTTGATGAGTTATATACTTTGCATCACCTTATCACCCAGTCATAAAATTGCAGGCGCAGGTATCTTTCTAAACTATACTCAAAAGCAAGCACAACACAACAGGAACCATTCTCCAGAGCACTGTTTCAATGGGTCAGATTGCAACTCCCATAATCCTTTGTTTCAAATGACAAACCCCAGCATTTTTCAGCCTATACCAGTGTTTCTCAAGCTCAGAGAAGTTAAGATGCGTGGACTTCAGTTCCCAGAATTCCCCAGCCAGCTGGCTGGGAAATTCTGGGAGTTGAAGTCCACATACCTGAAACTTCTCAAGGTTAAGAAATACTGGCCTATACTGCCAGTAGTCAGGTGGATTAGCAATTCAAGAGCTGTAACTTAGGAAGTCTGATCTACAGGAGGACAATCACACAGAGACAAACAAAACATGTTATTCAAATATCATCAGAAAATATTATCCAGTTCATGCCAACTTCTACCTGTCTTCCTGTGTTAGTTTGCATGCTAGTGCAACTTGCATTCAGTCAAAGAGCAGATACCTGAAAATAAATTCTGTGCTAAATCAGAAGCTCAGGAAATCTACGCAAACCTCTAAATTTTTTTTTAAATACGTACAATATTCTTTGTAGAACCAGCAGACATCTGACAAGGATTAGCATTTCTTCCACTGTACACGAAATAAAAACGAACAACTCCATGTTTAACTAGATATCTATGTTTTGAAGGCCAGAATAAAGGAGTGGATTAAAGACCCAGAATTCAGAAAAAGGACCTTCCAATAGTGAGACTCTACAGCAATCTATGGGATCTCTCCCCAACCTAACACGTTCCAAGTTTGCAAATTCTGGGCCTTAGTGACTAGGAATATAGAAAGAGTACTTTGGCGCATCTATAGGTTGGAGAAGACTGATGCAGAGACATAATTCAAAATGACAAACCAAGGAACGAAGCAAAAAGTGGAGGCAGTTGTAAAGCACTTTGCATAATTCAAATGAGTCGTGAGTGATGAATTATTTAAAAATAGCAGCTCCTGGCATTGGTCTGAGCCTAAGAGAAGTCTCTGTTTAATCCAGCTACTCTCCACTTCAGAACTCATGAAGAACAAGATTTTTTTATTTTTATGGAGAGTTATCAAGAGGAGAGAGCAGGGTGGAATAAACTGCTGGAGAATATGCGTCCTCCATTTTGGAAACTCGCAACTCAGCACTATGCAGGAACCAGGTTTCCCACATAAGGACTCAGAACCCTTCACCCAATCGGTCCATTTCTGCCTACCATCTCTGTACATATCCAGCAACAGACGATGCCGGGGTGGGGTGGGGGAGAGAGAGGAGAAATAAAACAGTCCACCTGGGATAAAAGATACGGAAGATAATCTAGGAAGAGAGAGAGAGAACGTCATGTCAACCCTCTCTGAGGTGTTCCTTTCTGCCTTAGCACCATCCGTGAGGAAAGAAAAACAGGACAGGTTTCTTCTTGCTACCAGTGAAGACTTACCCAAATGTGCAAGTGAATAAAAAGCAGCGGTAGAAAGGATTTTGTTTGTTGTTTTGAAAAAAGGAGGGAGGTGGAGAAAGGAAGAATGCCTTAGTTCCTTTATGGTAAGTTTATCAATATTGGGTTTTTTGTTTTGTTTTTTAAAGATGGACAAAGTTCCTCCCTTGCACATTCATAGGACAACCCGGCAAGGAAACCTAGCAAAAAAAAAAAAAAAAGTGCCACAGCAGCACCAAAGTGCAACAACCAACGAAGGGCAAGAGGCATTGGAGGGTTCACACCATGCAGTAAACGGGAGCGACTGGGGCTGCCCACACGACGCGGGAGGAGGGGGTGGGG
Source organism: Pseudonaja textilis (assembly GCF_049901715.1). Classification (NCBI taxonomy): domain Eukaryota; kingdom Metazoa; phylum Chordata; class Lepidosauria; order Squamata; family Elapidae; genus Pseudonaja; species Pseudonaja textilis. The sequence continues at coordinate 8,244,885 of NC_142001.1, read as the reverse complement.
AGGGAGGAGGAAGAGGAGGCGGGATGACTCCAATCGCCTAGTAGTGGCCTTCTCGGGCCCTTGGAAAAGTCGTGTTTTGGTAGTCAGTAAGAAGTGGAGCTCTTCAGTGAGAGACTGAACTGGCTAACTGGGAAGGGGGGGCTGCCACGCTGGAGAACATTTAACAAGAACAGCCATTCTCCGTCACAGGCTGCTCAGGAGGTTTCTCTAATTTGATGTCAATCACTGTGGAGAAGAGGTTAAGGGAAACATGTCTCTATGGTGGGAGAACAAGCTGAACACACACACACACACACACACACACACACACACCAAATAGATCTCTTTGATCCAATGAAGCCCATCAAATGAGATTGAGCCATGGTGGCGCAATGGTTAGAGGGCAGTACTGCAGGCTACTTCTGCTGACTGCCGTCTGACTGCAATTTGGCAGATCGAATCCCACCAAGGCTCCAGGTTGACTCAGCCTTCCGTCCTTCCAGGGTGGATAATACGAGGACCCAAAATTGTTGGGGGCAATAGGCTGACTCTGTAAAACTACTTAGAGAGGGCTATAAAGAACTGTGAAGTGGTATGTAAGTCTAAGTGCTATTGAGGGACCCAGTCCTTGTCTTTCCCACTGGCATTTACCCAAATGAAAATGAAAACTGGGCCACCTTGAAACGATCTTTTGGAAATACTAACTTCTGAAGGGTCCTTGGTGCTCTCTGAGCATTTGTTTTCTTGCAGATGTTTCACTACCCAACTAGGTAATATCATCAATACTAGAAGAGAGAGGGTTTGCTGAGAGGACGAGGACGACTGTGGGGTCCTTGGTGCTCTCTGAGCTTGGTTGTTTTCTTATGTTTCGTTATCAAAACCAGGTATCATGATAGCACTGAGGATGTTACCTAGTTTGTCTGCACATGAAATGTCTGCACTAAAACAACCAAGCACAGAGCACCAAGGACGCCTCATTTCGATCCTGAGCTACAAATATCCTCCTTTACTGAATTATACAACCTACTTTTTACCACCCCAGTTAAACACACTGTGTGACTATTGGCTCAAGCTTGGCATAAGGCAGGTTTTCATGTTATTAGGAAGAATGTTGTTTTGCAAGAAAACAACCAACCAGAGAGAGCAGAAAGACCTTCTTAAAGCAGGGATCCATAAACTTTTTGATTCTGCAGACTGGCAGCAGCAGCAGTGGCTTCGGCGGTTTCAGCAGCGACAGTGTGGGAAATGGTTTCACACGTGCAACCTAAATCCTGCGCATATGAAACTTCACATGCTTGCCTACTGCTTTGGCGGCTTGGTTCCCAATGGGTTGTGGTACAGTAGTGGTCCGTGGCCCGGGCATTGGGGACCCCTGTTCTAAAGAGGTAAACTGCCCCAACTCTACTTCCAGAAGTAATAGGTTGGACCTTAACAACCTTTCAATGTCCTTTTGGATGCATGCAGAATTGACAGTCTGAAGGTTAGTTAAGATGGCAAATTGCTTGACCTTTGCAATTTGCCTGTAAGATCACCGATGGACGGGGAAAAGAACCAGCTAGATTCATGCTCAGAAAAAGTTTGTAAATGCAGGACAAAACTCAGCGGGGTAAGGATACTGTCATCTTTGCTTTTCTCTGGAGCGTTGTCCATCCCAGGTAACGCAGCAGCAACACGGCGGAAAAGCTGAAAGACAACATCCCAAACTTTGTGAACACAGTGCCTGTTAGTGGAATATGAAGTCTACTCCCATGAGAATAGACGTAAAAGAAGAACTAAAATCCAAGGAAATAAAAGCACTTCAGCAGTTAGCATGAAAGGCCCTTAAACCAGGAGTGACATTGCAGCCGCTCTTTTTTAAAGGTACTAAAAACGAAACATTAATATAAGCTGGAAAAGCTCATCTTGTAGAAGACTTGGGTGTTAAGCAAAGGAAGCCCACATTTGCTAAGGAGGGGCTCTCAAACAGGATGGAACGATTTCTGTTGAAACCTGCAGTTAGAATTACCTGCTTCACGTTGTAGCCCGTCTTCGCACTAGTCTCAATGAACATCACGCTTAGTTCTTTGGCTCTCTGTTCACCTTCTTCCGTAGTAATCTGCCTGCAGAGTAAGAAACAAGACTTTTGAGGTCTTTGCAACCAGCCTGCCAAAGGCATAAACGAAGTTTCCCAAGAAGGCTTTTAAAATTAGGTCAAAGGGGCATGTGGGCAAATTAAATTCATCAGACCTATAGTAATGGAAACATATGTTTGTTCATTTCTATGTCCCACTAAATCAAAGCTCTAAGGAATGAATGCTAGCCAATGGCACTGGCTAAAGCTATTTTTGTTCCCTGGAAGGGACTGCAAAAAAAAACCCCAGAATGATTTAATAGCTTTTGCTGGGCCGAGTTCCATATTGCCTAAGAGGTTATCTTGCAGCTCTGTAGGAATTAACAAGCTGTCAGCAAGTTCACCTCTAACAAGTTGTACATATCCAATTCTATACTAAATCCAACTTTTATTGTTGGTTTATTCTATTAAGTTGTTATGCCTTTTGTAAGCCCTCTTCTGCAGAAATGTAAAGGAAAATTAACCAATGCGTGGGGATTCTAAGAGTTGCAGTGGCACAATAGTTAAGAATGCAGGCTACTTCTGCTGATCACTGGCTGCCAGCAGTTTGGATCTCACCAGGCTCAAGGCCGACTCAGCCTCCCATCCTTCCAAGGTTGGTAAAATGAGGACCCAGATTATTGGGGGCAAGGCTGTAAACCGCTTAGAGAGGGCTGTAAAGCACTGGGAAATGGTATGTAAGTCTAAGTGCTACTGCTATTCTTTCTTACAACAGTTCGGACCCAATTACTTGATTTCCTATTGCATTCCTATACAATTTGACCCATGCTGTACAAGATGTCTACCAAAGGCACATTCTTAATGGGTCTTGTCTGATTTCTTCTCCTCCTCCTCCTCCTCCTCCGTCTTCCCCATCGTCATCATCATCTTTTAACCACCCCATAAGTCTGGGCAACTGAATGGAGCTAGATAATTTTTACTGGCCGGATGCCCTTCCTGTCACCAACGGGGAACAGATATATTCTCACTGTGCCCAGAGACAGAAATAGCTGCCTCTACCTAGGATCGAACTCATAGCCTCCTGGTTGTGAGGTGAGAGCTCCACCTCTAGGCCACCGCACCACTGGTCTGATTTCTTGACTATAAGAAATTCATTTCACTTGCTTTGTGGTGGTACCTACATTGTGAAATAATGTGCCATGAAAATGGAAGCCACCATTCAAAACATTTCCGTAAATCTTTTAATGCATCCATCAAACGGAACCTTTCTAGCAATAGGTCCTTTGACTGGCCTGTTTCCCTGTTGGCTGGTAGTTATTTAAAAACAATGGCCATAAAACCCAACACTTTGCATTCTTTAAAGATAATCAGCAGAACACAGTCAAAAAATAATAAATGTATTACTCTGGGAGAATTCCAGCCAACTCCACTATTCCAGGAGCTCAATTCTGGGGTGCAAAAATAAGGTTATAGTTTAAGCGGCTTCCAGTGAATAAGAGTTTGTGCAAGATCAACAGAGAGGTTACTCCGCTGAATACCAATTAACAAGAAACTAAGCACACAACACGGAATGACCCTGTGAGGGTTTTACTGTGCTGTGACCAGGAATTTCTCTTTCTGCATTCACAGAACAGAGCTTGAGAACAGGGTGGGACAGACCTATCACATCACCTCCAGTATAAACTCTAACATAAGAGAGATGAAAAGATGCACAGCAAGGGAACAATTGATCCTGCTTTTCCAACAGATAGGATAGCTTAAGGGAAAGAAGCAAGGCCTTCTGCCTCACTGTAGCTCTCAGCAGCAGCTACATCCCGTCTCTTCATCAGCCTCTTCTTGCTTTTCTTACGTGCCATGAATTTTGCATTACATGCTGGAAGGAATTTAAAACTGATCTATATAAGCCTCCGTGGGAGTTTTATTGGTGGAAGAATAAGGCAAACACACTCAAAGAGTTAGATGTGAAAAATAGGAATGATACTAAGGTCCTTGAATAATATTTTTGTGCTGGTAGAGTACGCTGCAAGAATTGGATTTTTTTTTTTAAAAAAAACTATCTTAGAGTTAAAAAGAAATAAATCACTACAGCATCAACTCTGGTATTGCCAGATCCTTTGCAATATTTAATTTTGCTCTTTTGACGAAGAGGGAAATACTTTTTCTGCATGCCAAATAGTAGAGAATCTGTGGTCTTCTAGGCACTGCTGTGGTAGAACAGTGACTAGAACGCAGTAGGGCAGGGTAACTCTGCTCATTGCCAGGAGTTCGATTCTCACCATTTCACGGTTGACTCAGCCTTCCATCCTTCTGAGGTGGGTAAAATGAGGACCCAGATGGTTGGGAGCAAAAGCTGACTGTGTAAACTGCTTGGAGAGCGCTGGGAAGCATTATGAAGCATTAAGTGCTATTCCAATATACTCCCAACAGACTCAAACTCATACCCAAGAGGAAAAACGGTGGGAATTCAGCAGCTTCTGGATGGATGCAACTTCTTTGGCTCTTCCAAGTATTAGCCAGACATTTTTCTAGCACGTCGTCCCCTTCCCCCACAAAACATTCTCTTTTCAAACTCTACAATTACCTTTTATCTGCAAGGTCAGTTTTATTGCCCACCAGCATAATGATGACATCACTTCCTCTTTCTGTTCGCACATCGTCGATCCATTTGGAGGTTTGCTGGAAGGAATTCAGATCTGCAAGGAGAAGGTAGCTCAATGCACTACAGTCAAGTCAAAGAACAATATAATACCTACAGAATATTAAGACCCACAGAAGCGGCTTCCTCCTAGCTCACCAGCCCGTCTCACTCGATCAGGCAGGGAAGGTATGCTACAGACCCCGCCAGTCAAAGGTTTTCTAGAGCCTTCTCTGCCGCCGTCCCCACTTTGTGCAACATCTTGTTCTCCAGGTGAGGAAACCCCCCCATCTCTTGGCTTTTCACAAAGCGGTCAACCCTTCATTCTGCAGACTTGTGAGGGCACAGAAGACCTCGCAACAGTGGGGCTGGCTAGTCTCTTGAAAGCCCCAGCCCCGCGCCTGTAATAATCCAATGTTAAATGGCCATTTTACGATTTCCCCCTTTTGATGTTTGTCACTATTCTATAATTTTGAACAGCTTAACTCTAATTTTTAATTTCTAATGTTAATTTTTATGCATTGTTTTATTTACTGGTTATATTATATTGTACACTGCCCAGAGTCCCTCTTGGAGGGTTAGAAATATGACGTATAAACAAACAAACAAACAAAGGCAGCTTCAGGATAATTCTTTGCCTGGGGCAAAAGGCACTAGGGCCTTCTGTTTGTCAGCATGGCATCACCTGAACTGAGCCCCACTGAGCCTTCATGGATGACTCAGGGCTTCTGGGCTCGGATTTCTTCTAGAACAAAATGTTTCGGTATACCATGACACAAATCTCTCACTCACTTGTAATGTCATAGACTACCACTGCAATAGTTGAGTCACGTATGTAGCTGGGAATGAGGCTACGGAACCGTTCCTGGCCTGCTGTGTCCCAAAGCTGAAGTCGGACCTGCTGGGAGCAGCCCAGGGAATAAAACAGAAAGAGACAAGGCAGAAGAAGAAAAAAGAAAGAAAATGTCCTTTAGAGAAAAGGCAGTGCATTAGAAGGAATTCTATAGAATTGCATACAAATATCTCATCAGAAAATGCAGTATGGGCATTAAAAGTACAGAAAAATTACACATCACAAATTACTGGTCTCTAATAAATTTATTCCAAAAACTCTCCATCAAGACAAACGAGAATGCCAGTGGTGCAGATTAAGATTAATTACAGAGTCACGGGCTACTTTATCTTGGCATACTATAAAACAATGGGAGGTGGGCATGAAAAAAACTTTCCTTCAAAAAATCATTATTTCCGAGATAGAAAATCTATTTCATCTGGGTTGAAAGTAACACTGTAGGACTGCATGTTCGATTCGCTAGAAATCTGACAGATTCATTGAAGTTAACCTTCCCTTTTTGAGCATGCAATAGAGAAAATGTTTCTTCCTGTAAAATACACAATACCGCATACTTCTGTGATAATGGTAAGAGAACCAGACAAAGAAAATCCCTGCTCAGCCTTAAAGACTTCTGAGTGAAAAAAGTATGATATAGCCTTACTCATTCCAAGGTGCACATTTAATAAATAATTTAAAACCTCAGCTGAAGCACTAAGAGCCGGGAGACCCAGAAGTTAGAATGCCTGTGTGATGTGTGTAATTTGACTTAGTACAAACAAATTCATTTCAACTTAAGAGAAACCATGAATGAAATTGTATTTTCTATTTCAGTTTTAACTATGTTGTTGGCCTGATATACTTGACAATGAGAACAAAAAAAAAACCTCTTAGCTGAACCTGCAAATGAAGATCATCCCAGTTATTACTCAAGCGGATAGTTTCATTTGAGAGCCAAGTACTATCACTGGCTGAAAATATTACTGCTGTTTCCAAAACACAACCAATATGATTCATGAAGCATGGGAAAGAATATTATGCGGCTATATGGGGCCACTAGATAAGTATTTACAGGGGGTCCTCGTTTAACAACCACTCATTTAATGACTAAACTTCTTACAGCACTGAACAATGTTACATCAACCACAGTGTGTCCCTTATGTCATGTGATCACAATCCGGGTGTTCAGCATCAGCCTCCCAATTACAACACTGCAGTGCCCCACGGCCACCAGTAAGGACTGAACTATAACTGGAGGTAAGAAAAAATATGCCTGCCAGATGGTCACCTGCTCTACTCAGAACAAGAGTTGGAAGGGACCTTGGAGGTCTTCTAGTCCAACCCCCCGCTCAAGCAGGAGACCCTATACCATTTCAGTCAGGTGGCTATGCAGTTTCTTTTTAAAAGCCTCTTCTTAAACCAGTACACATTCATCAAGGCAAGCCCCAAATCAAGAATGGCTGACATAATAATTTATCTTTTTAATATGAATTACTGGTACACAAGTGAATGACTTTAAAAACCGGCCCAAACTTCGGTACCTGCTTTTTGTTAAGTTTGTCTATTGCCCAAACCACAAAACAGACTCCCATCTAATTGTATAATTACTAAATATTATAATGGGAATTGGGGAAATGTAGAAAAACAAAGGGAATTATTTAGTAGTGGAAGCAACTCAGCACAGATGCTGCAGTGGGAATTAAGAGATGAAATATTTGCTTGCACAACAACCTAAGATAAGAATAATGACACTTATTTGTTACCATAATCTTTTGTTTCCGGTAAAAATAGAAGGTTAATGGATCTGTTCTGGAGAAAAGGAAAATTAGCTGCAATACACTAACTTATCAGTCAGGGAACTGGGATCCTATTATGTGGGATCACTGCAAAAAACTGTACTGTGGGATATCTCTAGTGGGAGATCTTATGCCAATATGATCAATGCTCAAGAGAAAGGTATATCCCACCAAGTCTTCCAGTAACACCCATTTTCCAGGGAGCCTTAAATATAAAACAGGAATATTTTCAACACACATGCTTCTTTGCCAACATTTTCCCCATTTCTACATTTTCTAAGAAAAAATATATGTCTCCTTAAGCATGGTCTACAATGATAACCAACAGATTTTTTTTTTTGAATATTTATAGGAACGATAAAAATTAAAAAGCACTATACATGGTGAGGAGCTATCTTGTTAAGACTGCTCTGACTTGATAATGATGGGAGAGAAAAAAAAAAAAAGGATTGCCTCTGAAGACCTTCCAGAGCCAGTAGCCATCTTCTTCCTCAAATAAGAATCAATCTGTACGAACCATTATTTTCATCAATTTTTTACATTTTCAAGGTGAGCTTATTAATTACATAAGAGTTTTGGAGGGGGTGCAGCAGCTTCAAGGCAGCGTTTTCTGGCAAGATTTTTGAAGTGATTTTCCATTGTCATTCTAGGCTGAAAGAGAGTGACTAGACGAAGTCACTCAGCTGGTTTGGTGATTCAGGAGTTAAAATTCACTGTCTTCCCATTTTTGGCTCTGTGCATTAACTATATTAGGTTGACTCTTGCCTGTCTAATAGTTTAAAAGTGTAACTTTAAATTGAATTTTATAGGATTATGGGAGCCCCTGTGGCAGAGTGGTTAGAATGCGGGATATTGAAGGTTAACTCTGCCCACAGCCTTTGACCGGCTCAAGGTTGACTCAGCCTTCCATCCTTCCGAGGTTGTAACATGAGGACCCAGATTGTTGGGGGCAAGAGGCTGACTCTATAAACCGCTCAGAGAGGGCTGTGAAGCACTGTGAAGCGCTATACAAATCCAGGTGCTATTGCTATTATTAGTAAAAGTGTATGTAGAAACAACTGTTTTGTCAATCTGTGCCTTCCGTGGGTGTAGGGTGTGTCACTGCTTGGACTTCCCACATTATATGTCTAACATTCTTGCTGGACTTTATGCTCTGTGTTGATTTTTAACCATGTTATTGTAGTTTGGTCGTGGCGAATCAATACGAAATGCTTGCACCTACTGCTGTTCATCTTTTAACGGCTTTCTTCAAATTGTTAAAGGGGACTAACTGCTTTAAATTAGTAGAAGTATCAAAATATTCCAGGTTCTAGATCACTTAGAATGACTTCTGGAATAGGCAGAAGGATCTGAGGTGAAATGGAGTAGCCTGAGCTCATAACTTTCAGTTAACAAAATGTTCTTCTGCCCTACAACAAACTTATTAGTTTTCTTTCTGAAATTCTCAAGTTAGCATGAACTGCTCTAAAAACAGCTTTTAATGAAGGGTGAATCAAAATATATGAGCAAATAAAGGGGAGAATATACAGGGAAAAAATATTAAGATGCGTACAGAATTGTCAACAGCAGAGGAATAAAAGAAAACAATTCAGCTTTCAAATAAAGTCAATCAAAATGTCAAAGCTAACTATTTCCACCCAATCCTTGGGAGAATAGATGTTTTCTTCTGAACAGGTAGTCCTTGACTGACAATGTTTTGTGATCATTAAAAGTTACAATGGCGGTGAAAAAAAGTGACTTATGACCATTTTTCACACGTTGTAGCATCCCTGTGGTCATGTGACCAAAATTTGGATGCGTGGCAACCGACTCATAGTTAAGGCGGTTGCAGTGTCCCAGGGCCATGTTATTACTTCTTGCGACCTTCTGCCAAGCAAAGTCAATGGGGAAACCTGTTTCACTTAACTGTCTTACTTTTACAACTGTAGTGATTCAAGAAAGTAAAATGGGGGTGAAACTCACTTAAAACAACTGTCTCACTTAGCTAGAAAAATAATTGGGCTCAATTGTGCCCGTAAGTCAAGGACTACCTGGTAATTTGTGGAGTTATTAAACAAAAATTATGAGTTATACAGGGGTATATTCAAAAGCAGGAGAGGAACTCAATGAGAAGAGTTAGCCTTTGTCTTAGCTCTTCCTTAGGGAACAGACTTCATGTGCTCTGATCAAAGCTGGTGCCAACTTGTAAAGCATTCCTATGCCTGTTTCCAAGTTGCCATGAGAAAGATAAAATCCGAAGCACATTCCAAGCTTCTCTCACAAAGATTGTAACTTAGGAATCCGGGTATTCTGCCCATAAAAATCCTTTATTAGAGAATGTGAGTGATGGCACCCAGCCCATGAACGTGTTTAGTTGGAGAAGCTGAATTATGATACCCACCCAGGGGGGTGCGGGAAGGCAAGGTCATAGGTGATTGTAAATTACGTGTCTCAAGAGTCGGTCATGCCGGCATGTTGCTCCTAATAAATATTTTGAAGTTTTTTGAAGCTTGGCTCGAAGCTTAGGATTTAATTAGAATGATCGCCCGGAATCCTGACAGCTGGAATATACCATAGAATTCCAATAAGATATATCTCCTTCGGGAGGGATACAAAATCAATATGTCCAGAAGAGAAATGCTTATCTCATTATCCCTTCCAAACTAAAAAAATAAATAAAATAAAAGCCAGGCCTGCCCATTTATTCATGGCCACAGATTCTATTCAACTGCCTATCACGGCCTGCCTCTCTTTGGAGGGGTGAACGGAGTCCTGGCTGCTTCCTGAGAACGAGAACTCAGTTCTCCCCTCGATCAGAGCGAGGGGCCTGCTGCACTTAAACCTCAATACCTACTTGTCAGGTCAAAGACAATGACAGCCTCAGCAGAGTCCCGGAGGTAGCTGGGAATGAGGCTGCGGAATCTCCCCTGGCCCACAGCGGCAGCCTGATCTGGGAAAAGAGAAAATGTGGGGGGGAAAGGGTGGAGAGGAGGAAAGAGAAGAGCAGGAATATGGACAAAAAAATAATAATAAAGCAAAACGCATGTGAAATTAAAAAAAATGACACACTCGAAAGAAACAATGCAAATAAATAAGAGGGAAGTTAAAATGAAACTAAAATGCAGCGTAAAACTAAAAATGAAAACTCATGGTTTTTTTTCTAAATAAGCAAATAAAAAAAGCTTTTGTCATCCATTTCTCCAGATGGAACTCTTTGTGAAAGACCTGGTAGCCTTTATTTTCCCAGCCCATAATAATTCCGTTAACCATTTGGCTTGAACCTTCTACTATTGTCTTTCCTTAAACTTTATTCCAGGTTCAGGAACTGCAAGTTCCTCGAGGCTATAATGGAATTGCTTCTGCTGCGCAACTTCTATCCTGGTTCTACTGTGCTAAGCAAGTCAATAATGAGGACAAAACTCATCACCCACAGACAAGAGACACTCCATGAGAAAAGCAGCTATTCATCCTACAGTCAGTCAGGAAGTGATACTTCAACATATCTGCAATCACTGAGTTGGTGGATGGAGGCTACTGTTGACCATCCAAAATATCAATTGTAAAAAAATCTATTGGTCAGGACGACAACTTAAGATAAGAATGATCTTGCCCTGTAAAGTTGAATTACTCCATGTATGATTGTGTAAAATCTGTTCTGGTTAAGATGAAAACTCATCCCAAAACACAATGTTTCCTTTAAAATTAAAACAACAACAACCGAAGTAATATTCAAAGTATGGCTTCTTCAGACCAAGTAACAGGTAACCTGAGTAAAACAAGGGCAATCTGACCTCGTAGATGAGTATCTGGACAAAGAGATCCAGGTTCGTACCCTTGGTCAGGCATCCTATTTGCTGCATTCTCAATCTAGGCTTCATCCATAGGGATAGTTGGCGTTCAGAAGTTTTTTTGCATTACTGTTAAGAACAGGTTGGTAGATTGGTCTCCCTCAAGCTGTCAAAATCAGCACACAGGCCTGTCCACCAGACAGAATAAAAGGCAGTGCCATGAGGCTGGAGAGCAAAATGACCTCTATTGTAGCTAGTCTGATTTGCAAGCTTAATAGAATCTGATCTAAGGCATGGATATCTTACACATGTGCTCTCTCTCCTCCTTAAAAAGAGTACCTTACTAACCCCTTAAAGGAGGTTCAGAACATCAGGTCTGCAATCTGGACCAATAATAAAGCAATAAAATTGCCATACCCAGCTGCCAGTATCCAATCACAGATTGTAAAATGGGAGTGTCAATGAAATATATTCAATCTGCCAATTCCTTCTTCCTATAGTCTGGGGAAAAGGTTATTTTGAAACCATGTTTATTTTGTGGAAACCTTCATAAAATGATAACTGAACTGAAGGTGGTCATGGTTTCCAGAGGATTCAACCATTTACAAAACAAATTATTTACCTCCTATGCTGTGCTTAGTAGGTCTTTCTTGGGGCACATTACATTGAAAGATATCCAGGCCAAAGTTGGAAATCTAAGGGCAAATGTATTTATGGAATAAAAATGATTTCAATGTGCCATCTTCCATTTTTGAGAACTTCCAATGCTTTTAATGTAAAAGGCAATCAGGGGAGAAAACATAGCAGAGTTCAAGAATATCTATGGGCACACTGGTACCCCTAGATTTCCTCCTGGAGATCCAAGCCACAGATTATGTTGATGGGGAAAAGTACCACGGAATTGTGAAGAGAATCAGTAAAACTTAGAAGACAGATGAATCCACTTACCGTGCGGTCTTCTAAATACATAGTCTTTGAAAGGAAATCAATTCCAATGGTGGCCTGGAAAAATAAGAAAAGATTCACTTTTGAACCATAAAAAAACAATCTTTATTTTAAAAAAAGCACGCCAGGGAACATTAGGTTGGAAATCAGAGAATACTGAACACAAAATAATAATAGCATATGTAGTATTATTTTAAATCCAACTCACAGTTCATAAACTGTAACAGATTATTAAATATCTTTCCCGGATATTTAATAGATGAGTTTCGGCAATTTCTGGAACTACACTGAGATTTTAAACTAAAAGTGTTAAGGATTTGTGTGAGATTAAATTCTTTATTAATTGCATTAATTTCTGTTCTTATGCAGAGACTGAAAAATCTCTCCTGAAAAAGCAACCACAAACTACTTCTATGCTGTCCCAAAGGAACTACAGCAAATACACTTTGGTGCTGGGTAGACTCTCATAAAAGTACATACCTTAAAGAGTTTAAGAAACTGTACATGTGCTATTTGTATAAGACAGGATGCTCAAATAAATTCAGCTATGTTCTGACTTAGAACTTGGGGTCATTTTAGTGTTCAGTGACCATTCCATGTTATGATGGAGCTGAACAAGGAGACTTGTCTCTTAGAAGTTGCAGCTGATGCAGCATTCACTTGATCACACTCTCACAATTTGGACATTTGGAAACCATCTTGCAATTATGGCTATTGCAGTATCGCTTGCTTCTGACAACAGTCAAATGGAGAAACTGGCAGGAGGTTGCAAATGATGATCATACGGCATGGCAATTAATGATGTACAGAAGTTGCCTAATGGCAACTGAAACTTCCATTGTAAGTCGGCACAGTCAAGTGACATCATAAGCTATGACTGTGCGGCTTAACAACAGACTTCCTGATCCCAATTATCTTACTTAAGTGAGGGTTAGCTGTGAGGGCATAAAAGTTGTGTTTTGCAAGCTACATGAAGCTTGAAAGCGGTTTTTCAGACAATACAGATGATCAGATACCACCTTTGCATGTCAGGCAGCAGGAACAGGAAAACTTCAGTTTAATCAAATCTTTACTGAGTGCCATGTGACTATCCTCTTTGATGTGTTTCAACTATAATTTTAATCTGAACAGAATGTGACTTTTACAGCTTTTGTATGATTTTAATGATCAAAAATTAGTTATGCTTCAGTATGCATAACTATGTATTTAGTAGGCTTTTTCTCAAATGGAAAAATATGAGTGCAGTGAACTCTTTTTACATGTATAGTCTCTCGTGATTAAAGCAATCTGATAATTAATCTGAAATGGTACAAGGGATCATCTTTCTGACACTTACCTGATAAGTGTTGTCAAAACTGTCATACATAAATCTAGTGATTAAGGAGGTCTTTCCAACTACAAAAGAAAGAAGCACAACTATTTATGCATAAGATTAATTTAATATGTATAAGTTTAACTGAGTTTGTAAAAATAAAGGTGGAATACAAATAAAATAAAACACATAAAAGAGTAGGCATGTTGTTAAATAAACAAATAATGCCAAGCAATCAGGAAACTTTGATTTGCTCATCACACACTGTAATTCTATTCTTTAAAAGTAAGCTATGTCAGTAAAACCTGCATAGACTTTTGGATCTATTATTTTCAGAAGTTGTTACAGAGGTTATTTTATATTTTCTGACAAAACCATAAGTGTCTGCATTTGGACTGAGTTGTGTTTGATAAGATGTAAAAAGGTAAACAAGGAGCTCTGTTAAAATGTAAATTAACTTTAAGTTTAAATTGCCATTGCTAGAGCTTAACTGAAGATCATCCAAACCAATGGTGTGTCATAATTTAGTGGTACCATACTAAAAAGTTATTAGGCTATCTAAAACATTTGTAGAACCTGGAAGCTTTGCTACACACATGCACATTTGTAAATAAAAAGTTAATCTCAAAATAAATCTTTTTATTGTTCTATAGTGAATAAAATTATTGAATCTACCAACATAAGACAAAAATTATGATCTCTCTGTTTGCTCCCCTTTTAAAATGGACATGAAAATCATGTACAAATGAAGGCATTACTTATAGTTAGGATATTGTATAAATGCTATGTATAGTTATTGCTAAAATACATATCTAGATGTGGGTCTCTGGGAAATTAAGGATTCCTTCATGTGATCAGTTGTGGATAGGAAGGGTCTCATAAGCATCAATGGGTTCATGTGCCAAAATTATGCCATCTGCACCAACTTATCTGCAACACTAATTTCACACACCTTAATACAAATTAGCAGTCTGACATAAATCAGAATAGCGCAATTTTCAAATTAGCCCGAGGAAGCAAAATATTTAAAAAGGGCCTGGCTATGAATTAATGAATCCTACTGCGCAGATGGAAACAAAGATAGTAGAATGGAAAATAATCTGATGGGGAGGGAAAAAATATGCAATGTTATAACAAACTCAACAACATCAATAATATATACATCTATATTTCCCAGCTCTTAGGTACTGGAACTTTCTCCATAGTCCATAGAATTAAGAGAAAGGATCTCTTAATCATGATTAGAAAAAAAAACTGGGATTTGATAAATGAAAGAAGTTTGTTTACTAGATCTGGAAATGGAGACCTTTCAAACCGTAACCCTTCATTCTATTCCTTCAGCTATAGTTAAAAAAAAAAGAAACATATTGGGCCCTTTTGTGTCATGATCTCTATTTTAAAATTCCCAGATCTCTAAGCCAACTTGGTAGACCAACTTTCTTTTTAAATCAGACTTTTGAGCTTTCCTAGCTATTCAGAATGCCCAAAGTTATTTTTTTTTCCTACTGCGGAGAGCTTTCTTGATTTGCAACAGGCATAAGTCAAATCAAACCCTATTTCATATAAAGCAGAGAGATCGCTTTAGAAAAGAAGAATAAGTCATATATTGCTAAAATATAAAGTAGGATACAAGGAAAGAGAGCACAAGGCACTGGAGGCAGAACACCATGAAATAATGCTATTCATGCTTCATAACTTGTATATCCATTCATTGCCTTTGCTTACCCAAGTTGCAACATGTAACATGATGTAATTATAATTAAGAATGATACACTGCAGCGGTAATTATGATGTAATAGGTAGGGAATATTAAATTCTCAGATGTTTTAGTCTATTTTTTACCAGTACCCTGGCAAGTAAAAAGCATTGCCAAACCTGGCTTTTAATGTTGAAAACATTGCTTTTACATTGCCCGGAGTCCTCAGTAAGACCTTAGACATTTAAATTAAAAATGAGAAATGGAGATCTCTCATCCCTGCCTGCCCTTAACATGGCCTCGGTGGGCGCCCTGCAGCCCCAAACACCAGTCAGTCTATCAATGAAGATAAACCTCTCAGAATAAGCCAACAGTCAAGATCATGGGAACCTTAACCACAGCAACACTACTTATTTAAGAGCCAGTCTGATGTAAGGGCGAAGGGGCTGGCCCAGAAACCAGGATATGGGGAGTTCAAGCTCCCCCTCTTCTTTAGACATGAAAGCCAACTGGGTGACTTTGGGCCAATCACCAGATGATGTTGAGTTTTGGTCCCGCCTTAAGCATGTCTAGGTGGACTATGAATCGCTCTCTTTCAGGCCAATCCACCTGACAGGGTTGTTGTGATGGGGAAAATAAGAGGCAGAAGTATTAGACCTTTTTTTTTTTTTTGCTGCCCTGAGCTGACACACACATATACATACATACACATCTAGATAGATAGATAGATAGATAGATAGATAGATAGATAGATAGAGGTATCTTCAAATCAGTTTTTAACCCCTAGCAACTGCCTTCACTATCCGCTGGTGGGAATTTTTGGTGGATATGTGTGTGTTTTCAAATCACTCTTGATTCTTGGCTAATTGTTTGAATGAGTCCCTGCAGTTTTCTTGGCAAGTTTTTTTTTAAAAAAATGATTTTCCAATGCTTCCTTCCTAAGACTGTGTCAATAAAGACAAATCTTTGAAGCTCAGGGTTGAACTGCGGGGTTCTTGATGCTCTCTGAGCTTGGTTGTTTTCTTGCAGACATTTCATTACACAAACCAGGTAACCTCATCAGTGCTAGAAGGGAGTGGGAGAGGAAGAGGAGGAGAAGGGGACAAAGAGGGCGACAAAGACTACTGTGGGGTCCTTGATGCTCCCTTTGGTTTTCTTGCGGACGCTTCATTACCCAAACCAGGCAACACCATCAGTGCTAGAAGGGAGTGGGAGAGGAGGAAGAGGACGACTGTGGAGTCCTTAAACTCTCTGAGCTTGGTTGTTTTCTTGCAGATGCTTCATTACCCAAACCAGGTAACATCATCAGTACTATGGGAATGTGACTGGCCCAAGATCACCCAGCTGGCTTCATATCTAAGGCAGGATTAGAACTCGGAAGAGGAGGAAACTGCACAGCTCCTTGTCTGAAATGGTATACAGGCTCTCCTGCTTGGGCAGGGGGCTGGACTAGAAGACCTCCAAGGACCCTTTCCCAAGCTCTATTATTCCCAGTTTCCAACCAGGTGCTTTCAATCCCTACAACCAAACTGGCGCTCCTTCCTCCCTATAGTATATCATCAATGCGAGGCACACCAAATACCAACGATAAAAGTTTTTTTTAAAAAAACAGAAGCATAAAAAGATGGGATGAACATGGAAATAATCTGAAAACGAAGCAAAGACAACGGATGGCCTGTGGGTGGAACCGGAAAGAGGATGCCATTTGTCAGAGATGGTGTAGGGTTTCCCTGCTTGGCCGGAGGGGGTTGGAGTAGATGACCCTACAAGGTCCCTTCCAGCTCTTGTTAATCTGCAAGATTAACCGCAGCCACCCCAGCAACTCCTCCCCCATCCTTTTATTTTATTTTATTTGCTTGTCAAAAGCTTACAACATAAACAGAAGCCAGAATAAAACACAAGTTTAAATACAAGAAATAGGAACTGGGGACAAAATCCTCAGCCGTTTATGTCTCTTATTTGTAGGATTCGTATGCTTCCCCCCCCCCCACTCTCTCTTACAACAACCCCTTAAAATGAAAATTAAAAAAGAGACATTTAAAAAATAAAAGCTAAAAAAAAATAATAATCCCCGCAAGGACCAGACCCGGCTCAAGCCCCCCCCCCCCCAACCATCCTAGCCCGACGCTTCGCCGCCCCTTTCCTCCCCCCGCTAAATTTCGTCGCCTATTTTCGCCCCCCACGTACCCCTCCCCCACCCCGTCAGGTGGGCTTTTTTGTGGTGGCGGGGCAGCCCTCCCCCCACCACGCGCGGGGCCCCCTCACCGCTTTGCTCGCCGAGGAAAACCAGCTTGAACTTTCGCAGCGGGTTGCCGAATTCTCCGCCGGCTCCTCCGGGCGCCGACATGGCTTGGGGAGCGGGGACGGCGGCGGGGCGAAGCCGGGCCGAGAAAAGACAGAGAGAGAGAGAGAGACAGAGAGAGAGAGAATCGCCTCAGCGGGTGCGCTTCCACCGCCTGGCAGCCGCCTGCGTCGCTTCCGGCCTCGCGCGCCCGCGTGCGTCACTTCCGCCTGTCGGCTCCTCCTTCCCGAGGAAAGGAGATGAGCTCATCCCGCCCGGCTGGGGCGAGGCGGAAGGGAGTGCCGTGACGTCACGGGGAGTGGAAGGAGGGGGAGGCGCTGGATGTAGACGTACGAATTGGTAGAGTTGACCATCCACCCCCCCCCCGCTTCTCCCGATGTCGATGGGTGTTTTGTGGGCGGTTCTTGGAGGCGGCGGCCGAGACTGTGATTGGACTAGGGACGTCCTCTCGTTCAGTTTGATGGCAAGAAGGCAAATGAGACCTTTGAGTTCATTCAGAACCGTCCAAAGTCGTTAAGAACCCAGCGAAATAAAAAAAAACTTTATTATTATTACGATCGATCTGATCATTATAAATATTTCTAAAATGGCCACACTTCTAACAAAAAAAAAAATCAATCCTATTATCTAATGTTAGTATCTCTCTAATTTTTATGTCTATGGTACCGGCCACTTGAGTGGAATTGAAACGGTATTAGGCAAGTTGAGGCGCCACAGAAAGCACTACTTCCGGTTTCCGCTTGAGACGAAAGTACCACAGAAATAGAGGGGCAGAGCGCCCCCTAGTGAATGCGTCTTGAATCCCATGGGCGGACCTACAGATAGAAATGCAGCTTAGAAATCATATTATTGTGAATGAATGAAAACTGCTCTTTTCTTCTATCCCCTCTTATTTTCCTGTGGGGATTCCCTCGCAGGACTCAGTGGAAAAAATCGAATTTCTAATTTAATCAATGATGGATCATCAAAATATTCACTTTCTATAATTCACACATACCTAGCAAGAATGTATCTATTTTTTTTCCTAGTGAATATTTTATAATATATACTCTATCTAACAGATGTAACAGATAATCAGAGATTGGAATGGATCTTGTAGGTCATTTAGTATTCTAGTCCACACCCCACCCAAGCAGGCGACCCTACACCAAACCCCAAAAACTTTTAACGTTAGACTGTCTACTATTGACCTCACCCTTCCTAAGAGGGGGCGTGCATAAGTGCATCAACGTGCCTACCATCCCTATCGTTTCTTTTTATTTTTCTTATATGTATCCATTTCATGTATTCATAACTATGTTTATACTTATACCTGTTACCTTATAATCACTTGACAAACAAACAAACACAAATAAACAAACAAATAAATAAACAAACATTTCTGACAGATGGCAGTCCAGTCTCTACTTGAAAGCTTCCAGTGATGAAGCTCCCACAACTTCTGAAGGCAACTTCTGCTCCATGGATTGACTGTTCTCACTGTCAGGAAAATTTCTCCTTATTTCTAGATTGAATCTCTCTTTGATCCATTTCCATCCATTATTCCTTGTCTGGCCTTTGGGTGCTTTGGAAAATAGCTTGACCCCTTTCTCCTCTCTGTGGCAGCTCCTCAAATATTGGAAGGCTGCTATCCTGTCTCCCCTGGTCCTTTTCTTCCCTAGAGTAGCCATACTGAGCACTTGCAACCGTTCATTGTATGTTTTAGCCTCCAGTCCCGTAATCATCTTTGATGCTTTTCTCTATACTTTTTCTAGTCTCAGCCTCTTTTTTATAGTGTGGTGACCAAAATGGGATGCAGTACTCTAGGTGTGGTCTTACTAAGCCTTTATAGAGTGGTATTAGTACCTTACTTGATCTTGATTGTATCCCTCTGTTAATGCAACTTAGGATATAAATCCAATCACTTCCAGTTCTAGATTTGGGAGTCTGCAATTAGAAGATAGCAGTTACAACAGTCCCAAGCTGAGAAAATTGGATTTTCAGAACAATGAAGACTTTGCTGAATTTTTCCACTTAATTTCCACAGGGATGGATGCTGATTTCATTTTCCTGAGACCTTCAGAAAGATATTTATATTTCCCCTCCTGTTCCTGCTACCCATTTGCTTGCCAGTCTCTAAAACCTGCATAGGCAAAATGATAAGCCTGATGGGAGCAGGAGAAGATCTCCTTTGAGTAATTGTTTTCTGTTACAAGGAGGGCCTTTGATTGATGTTTCTATTTCTTCGAAGTTAGCAAGCAAGAATGTGGATTCTGATAAGAAGCGGCTCACATTGGCCAGAGGCAAGAGTTGAACTTTCATAACCTGAAAACTCAATGTAATGTGGGAAACTCACCTCCTGAATATAAAATTAGGTATGGACATGATAATGCTAAGAATATTATAGGATTCTATGATCGTTATTTTTTGTTGTTCAGTCACTAAGTCATGCCTGACTCTTAACTGATCCTGTGGATCATAGCATGTTATTTCCCCCATCCTCCACATATGTTACGTGGTATGTGTGTGTGTGTGTGTGTGTGTGTATGTATGTATGTATGTATGTATGTATGTATGTATGCAGGGGTGGGATTCTACCAGTTCGCACCTATTTGCTAGAACAGGCTAACATTCTAAGCAGTTCGGAGAACCAGTTGTTTGAAGAAATTACTGGCCTAATCCCGTAAGGAAGGCAGCAAGGAAACATTCTGGTGTTGCTTACAGAAAATGCCTCTCCGTTAACCCTTTTTACATTCTTGGCAGGATTAGACTTCCTGTCTCAGGAACTTCTCTGGAGTTTTTTTCCCCTCCTTTGCTGGTACTTTACTTGTGTGAAGTGACTGTTCAAACTTACAATGGCACTAAAAAAAGTGACTTATGACCCTTTTTCACACTTATGACTGTTGCAGCATCCCCACAGTCACGAGAGGCCATGCGAGGAGATGCATGCCTCGATGTGAATGATGTTGAGTTGGCCAGGCCCAGCCAGTAACATGACCACCAAGCCATGTCCACCCAGTCACATGACCACCAAGCCACACCCACCAACTAAGCCATGCCCACAGAACTGGTTGTTAAAAAAATTGAATCCTACCCCTGTATGTATGTATATATACATATCAGAGGTGGTATTCAGCAGGGTCTGACCAGTTCTGATTTTGAGTAGTTCGGAGAACGGGCAAATACCACCTGTGACTAGAGATTTTACAAGTATCCACCCACCAAGCCACGCCCATAGAACCAGTAGTAAAAAAATCTGAATCCCATCACTGATAGATAGATACAGGTGAAACTCAAAAAATTAGAATATCATGCAAAAGTTCATTTATTTTAGTAATGCAACTTAAAAGGTGAACCTAATATATGAGATAGACTCATTACATGCAAAGCAAGATAGTTCAAGCCGTGATGTGTCATAATTGAGATGCTTATGGCTTTACAGCTCATGAAAGCCCCAAATCCACAATCTCAGAAAATTAGAATATTGTGAAGAGGTGCAATATTTTAGGCTCAAAGTGTCCCACTCTAATCAGCTAATTAAGCCATAATACCTGCAAAGGGTTCCTGAGCCTTTAAATGGTCTCTCAGTCTGGTTCAGTAGGAATCACAATCATGGGAAAGACTGCTGACCTGACAGTTGTGCAGAAAACCATCATTGACACCCTCCATAAGGAGGGAAAGCCTCAAAAGGTAATTGCAAAAGAAGTTGGATGTTCCCAAAGTGCTTTATCAAAGCACATTAACAGAAAGTTATGTGGAAGGGAAAAGTGTGGAAGAAAAAGGTGCACAAGCAGCAGGGATGACCGCAGCCTGGAGAGGATTGTCAGGAAAAGGCCATTCAAAAGTGTTGGACTTATTTTGACAAAGAGCACACCACCGTTGTTTACAGCTAAAAAGCAGGTGAAACAGTTGTGCTTGCAAATAGGCAAATATGCCATCTACAGAGCCTCAGCATTTCAAAAGAAATATAGTTCTTTTTACACATTTTTTAAAGCAGACTGCAGCTGATTTAGAAATTAGCTCAGCTAATTTACTTCATGGGATCACAGAAGTCCATGGCTACTTTTCAGCTGGGTCTGGACTGAAAGTTAGATTGGGAAGCAAAAAAAAAATATTGAAGAAATGTCAACCATTTCCTTATCATAAGGAAGAATTTTCTGACAATGAGAACAATCAACCAATGGAAAAGAAGTTGCCTTCAGAAGTTGTGGGCGCTTCATCACTGGAAACTTTCAAGAAGAGACTAGGCTGCCATTTGTCAGAAATGATGTGGGGTCTCCTTTTTGGGTGGGAAGTTGGACTAGATCACCTACAAGGTCCCTTCCAACTCTTTTAATCTGTTTCTGTTAAAAATGTCCAAAGATCTGCCTATTTAGCAACCAGGAATTGAATCTGGCTCACAGGAGTGTTTATTATTTTATTGATTTTCTAATTCAATCATTTTTTTTCTTTGAAATATCTTTACTGTGCAAACTATAAAAAGTAATGCAAGTCTATGTTCCAGGTTGTTTCCCTTGTAACGGGGAATTCTTTTTATCTTGGAATGTTCCAAATAAACCGTAAATTAAATGTTCTTCCTTTTCTTGGTATTTTAAATTGGAGTCCAGCAAATTGAGGCACGAAACTAGAGCCACGTTTGGCCATCATTAAGGCACAAGAAACTATACAAGAAAAAAAAAGTACATGAAGTTGTGAGCACTGCACTGTTTTTCACAGTGTTATTATCCCACTTTTCCCCAAACCATTGTGATCAATGGACAGAAAAAAACCCGCAAGACTGGCTAATTGTTTGCAACTTTATTTTTAAAAAATGAAATATTCAAAGTACTTTGTCTTTCAAATGTCAACACATCATATATTAACTTTTGACTATTTACAGCAAGTTGTTGTAACGGTCTGGTAGAAAATAGATGCTTCTGGTATGAAACCCAGAGCAAAATGCCACAACCAATTTCAACACAGTCATTTTGCCTAAACCTGTACAGTATCTAGCCAATGTGAAGGCAGGAATATAAAACCAAAGTCTATTGTGTCTTAGCAACAAGGTTCAGGCCATTATACTACAATTTTGAGCAAAATTAGAACTGCCATCGTTTGATAGGCATGAAAACCCTTGGCATACATTGTAAACATCATTACTTTTCTGAGCAACCAAAGAAATCGCTGTCCAAAAGGTGTGTTTGGCTTCTCTGACTTTATCAACACTTTGTCAATTTAGAATCCAGTCATGGAGGTTTGTTCTGTGTGTGAAATAATGTTAAAAATATACACTTTGACAGATAATAACATTGATCAGGAGGCTAATGGTCGCCACAATTGGTAAATACATTTGTTTGGGCCGATAATACAAAATGTTGAAAACAAACCAAACAAACCAAAACAACCCCTCATAATTAGGGTTCACAGAAACCAGCATGAATTTGGAAGGCAGTGATAGAAGTGCAGAATATTGAACACTGATACTTAAACCAATATTATGGACCTCTACCAAATTATAGTAAAATACAGTATTTTTCTCTACTGTAAAATACAGTTGTGCCCGCCATTAGAAACTTACCTGTGGGGTTTCTATTCTGTGTTGGTTGGTTTTGCACCTTTTCTCAAAGATCTAGATAGCTTTCCCCTCTATTAATTCATATAGACCAAATGAGGGAGACACAGAGTGATTAAATTTCTACCTCAACCCAAGCCATGATTTCACAATAATACATGGAATAAGCCACAAGGTATGGTAATGGCAGGTAAACATTCTTACTCCTTTGAAAGCAATTTCTTCTTTCTTTCAAATGACTGGAGATGGTTAAAACAAAATAAAAAAGGCATTTTTAAAGCACACAGCGACTAACAGCATGTTATTTTAGTTAGAACATAAAATGGTCTGACAGAAATAGCAGAGATGGCAAAATTGATTGGAGGAAGGACAATGAGCCCTTTTATTAGTGATTGGAAACCCAAAATAACCCAAACTTATTTTTTCTCCAAACAAGGGGGTGGGGTGGGGGAAGAGTAATTGATAGATTTGATGATGGGAAAGGCTATGGAAAGAAGGAAATTATGTGGTAACCACAGAGAAGAAAGGGGGTAAAATAAAATGTAACTACTATTACGAATGGAAGCTGTTTCCTTATTACTTTTTCTTTTCTTTTTATTTCTTTCTTTGCACTTTTTCCCTCATTGTTTTCCTTTATAATACTATCATTATTTTTTTAATTTGCTTTGTTTTTATTCTTTTAAATTTTCTTTGAGACATGTAATTTAAAATTAACTTATTAGATACATAACATAAAATGGTCTCGATTTTGACGAAACAAATGTATAATTTAACGAAAGTGTTCTTGGTTTATTTTGCAGAAATCCTATTCTCAAATGCATTCCAAAAGGCTGCGTTAATCATGGATGCCTTCTTATTTATATTGGCATAATGACTGCTTCTGTGTTTCAGGAAATTATTTTCCATTAATTGGAATCATTATTTGTCCCAGCTGTGGCAGGGCTCCCTTATCCTGCACCTGATACAAACTGAACAGGAGATAATACCTGCTTTTTCTGATATCTTCTCTTAATCGCTTTCTAAAATGTTTGGAAGAAATGTTTGGATTCTGCAGCATCTGCTCAGCATCTGGAGCTGTTCAGCATCTGAATCTGCTCAGAATTTGTTCAGCTAGGCAGGTATGTTTGTAATCAAGATACCACTGGAATGCTTAAACAGCTGTGTTTCCAATAACTTCCAATAACAATCAATCAGAAATCCAAGAAGCCCCACATGAAAAAACATTTACTTATAGGGAAGAGACGTTCCAGCTTAAATGCAGACTAATCTCTACTAACAGGTCAGTACACTGCTTAGATAGGACAGTCACTCTGTAGTGTTTAGTTTCTGACAAATGAGAATAGAACAAACTATTTTGAAAGCTGCTGGATGTGTTTCTCTTAGAGCCGTTTAGATCTTGGCTGGGATAGCCAAGATTTTAGCAATGCTATAGCTACAGTTCTTCATTGGCACAAAAGGAATAGTGGTTTGTGGTCCCTTGAAATTTTAGAATCCACAGTACAAGAACAGCAGAGCACCAAAATGTTGGAATGATTCTTTAGCCCAAACATTCCCAAAACGGGATCATTTCAAATATGATGGATTTCAATTTTCATCAGTTCCACACTCACCCAAAGCTGAATTGGACTTCACAACACAAGGTCCAAAATAGGCACAGTTAATACGTGTTCTAAACAAGTGATTTTAAAGTGAAACCCGTTCAGATATTCTGCACAACCATCCATCTCTTCCAAACCCAGGGCTACCCTATAGCAGCGCTTGGAGGGTGAGGTCCCTGACTTGTAAATTATAACATGTATTTTATTTTTTCCTGAATTTCAGAAACAGACAGGATTTTGAAAAGCATTTTTCTTACACTACCAGAATCTATTTAATATTTTTTTTCTTAGTTCATATTTTATAACACAATATATTCCACCTGGGTAATTCTATTTATTCATTGGTAAATCCCAACAGAGGCAGGGGGAAATAATGTAATCCATTTCACTTCATGGACTTTTGGCATAAAAATGCTACAACATTCAAGGCAGCATTAAAAAACCCTCCACGTTCATTAATATAAAGTGCATTTCCTGCATATAATATATAATATATAATATAATAATATAACTGTAAAGAACTCAAGGCACAAGCTAACAAAATATGTATTACATACTAGAAATGCACAGTTCAAGCTAATCACTAATTCAAAACATTTCTTAATTCTGGTTATTTTAAAGCTTTGGGGAGAGAAGTCCCTTGACACACAAGTTTCAAATAGAAACTTGCTTAAAAACTGTAAGCAAAGTAGCTAGTACTGACATCTGAAATCACTGTTAAACAGCATCCTCACCAATAAACATTCTACATAAATGAAGCCCAGAAATGATTTTCTGTGAATTCAAAAGTGCATGATCTACAGATCTGATGATGCTTTTGAGATTCACCCCGGTCCATGGGAAATGAGCACCGATCAGAAGAATAGAGCTGAATACCATCTACATGTTTTCAAATTCTCTGTTCAGTATTAGCCCACAAGAGAATCCAAACAGAGGTACTGTGAATTCTCCCCATTTTTCTTTGTGACTGTATTTCTTTAACAGTCAGAGGCCAATAAAATGCAGGTATCTCAGTCAACCTAAGTTTAGAACTGTTGATATTAGTCAAGGTCATTGGTAAGAATCATATGTTCCATATAGCCAAATAAACAATCTTCTTTTGAAAGAATGCCACACAGTAGACTTTTAGCCAGTTTCAACAGGCAAGCGTTATGCTTTCTGAACGTGAACAATTTTGTTCAACTTCGTCTTCTGTTTTGGCTATTAAAATATAGCTGTATATTATACAAAATAACATGGAACCATTTCATCCGACAAACTAACATGTTGATAGTATCTGGGCTCACACAACATACTATGTCATAGTGTATTTTCAACAGTCTATTGAACAAGCCATAATAATCTGGCTCATACAGAATGAGCCATAAATCATGGCTCAAAGGTCCCAGTGGTTGGAGCCATACAGTGCATCCTGCTAAGCCAGCATTGGGCTTAACATGCTGCAATCATAGCTTGCCACTCAGTTAAAAACCATTGTTAACTAAGATTAGAATGACTCCCTTCTTTTTCTCTCCACCAGATCCTAATATCTCCTGCTATTTAACATTCATTATTGCCTTTATCATTGTTTACAGATTAAAAGAACACCAGCCCAAATACTTTGCTGCATGTCGTTGAGTCAGTCACAGAAGGTAGAAATATCTAGATCAAGAGTCCCCGAAGTGGTCAATATTGACTCTCAAAGGTTGATGAGACTATCCAAGGTTCTGATAAATGTCTGGGGGTTAAAAGAGGATCAGAATATGTCTGGAAGTCAATACCTGGTCAATAAATGATGGAAGATTGATTGGGATCAATTAATCTTTGAGGGTATCCCACAGAGCTCCATGACAGTTCCAAGTTCTGAAGGTGAGGTGGCTAGTGGCAAGACAGTGTTACCCAGAATTGGATGGTTAGTCACCAACAGGAGTGGCTTAAGTTGTCTCTATTATGGTTTCATCCCATATGTTTAGCTGGAACTTGGTGTTTTATCCACCCATTGACTTCTTCCCAAAGACCTGGGATGGACAGATGTTCTTCTCTGATGAGTTAAAGATATTGTCTCAATATATAAGCTGTTCCAAGTAAGGCTGCCTTCTGCAATTGAGTGGTGGTAGGTTTGTCAATGCCGATGGTGTTCAAGTGCTTCTCCAGTTGTTTTGGGATTCATCCAAGGGGCTCTATTAATATTGGTACTACCTTTGCTTTCTTTTGCTACAGTCATTCTACTTCTTTTGTAGATCTTTGTATTTCATTATCTTTTCCAGTTCTTTCTCTTTTCTTCTATTATCTCTAGGTACTGCCACATCTGCTATCCAGACTTTTTTTGTCTTTCTTATCAACAATTGTTTACCTTGGGATATTATGTTGGCAGGTGCTTATCTGTTTGGATTCTAAAGTCCCAGGGTACTTTAGCTTCTTCATTTTCTATTACTTCGCCCATTTTATGGTCTAACCAGCTTTTGCCTGCAGATAAATGGTATTTCTTGCAGATCTTCCAAGGCACCATTGTTGCTACTTTGTCATGCCGTAGTTTGCAGACAGTCTGTGTGATCCACTGTTTGGTTTTTTCCAGCTTTGCAGACTGTTGCTGTTTCTCAATTCTGGCTTTGTGTGCATTTATTCTTAAGGCTTGATCTTGTGTAGCCAGAATTAGCCCCTCTACCTCTTTCTTCAATTGTCCTGCTCTTAGCCATGCTTAGGCCTTATTATTATTACTAATAATAGTACAGTTAGTTAAAGTAGTAATCGTTACATTATTTTCATATAATGAATGTTTGGGCTGTGTGTCAGTGAACAATCTGAAACTTCATGAAGAGATCAATGAGTTCATGAGTTTGGGGATCACTGATCCAGAACATCTTAACCGAGTAGATTAAATCTACTTCACTAAGTAAATTTTTTATCTGATTAATCACTAGAAAATCCCATGGCTATAGGCTGGAGTTTGGATAGATAGATAGATAGATAGATAGATAGATAGATAGATAGATAGATAGATAGATAGATAGATAGATAGACAGATAGATCTTGTAAGGAATTAACACTGAACCACTTTTGCCAAGGAAACTATATAGATGCAGTATATCCATGAAATCACCAGATGAATCTGTCTCAAAGTAGATTTTACTTTTAAAAATAAACCATCTTAATATTTAGGGATGGTAATTTAAAATGTCTTGCTAAGGCACTGAGACATGAATCTGTAGTTCATTTGTGCCATGGCAAAACCAGACTTCAGCTGCCTTTAATCTCTAACACTTTTATTACTGTTATTTAGTTAGATTTCTGATTTTGTTAGTTCTTTTGTTTATTGATGTATATAGTCTTGATCATATTTATTACCGATATAAATCAGGTTGGGCACAATATGCTCGGTGATAAAAGGCTGTTTAATAAATCCCACTGTAAACCCATAAAATAAAATTATTAATGGAGAAAAAAATCTTCCAGCAATTTGCCCAAATTGTTGCCATAAATACTAATTAAGCTACAAACAACATATTTGAAGGAACAGAAATGCCAGATGCTCCCTGCAAACATCCACCCATTCCACTCTCAACATTTCATTTTGTCCTGTAAATGGTCCATAATATTCATACCAATCATTTATAATGGAATGACATAACCTTGTGGAGGATTTATTAAAAGACTTTGCCAAATCCTGCCCATGATGTTTGAAAAATCCTCAATTCCTGAGAATTAGGCCTTTTTTTTGTATCCCTTTTAAAATATCCAGAGGAAGTGGGATGGGAATGACATTTTCACCCACTGCCTATTTCTCTGAAGAATTTCTTGGTCCAGTTGATGCCTTACAGTGGATACATCCTTGCCTGAGATGACAATAATGTTTTTTCTCCATTGCAAGTACGCAAGAAGCTGTTTTTTCGTGGCGGCATAGTGGAGAGAAAGAGATAGGCAGACCTGTTTGGGAACCTCATGTCTACCATGACGCAGCTAGAAATTCTCCTATCTACTTTGTAGATTTCTGAAGAATTTTTCCCTTTCTGTCTCACATGCATCTCTTATTTAGTTCCAGCCGACAGTAGTCCTCAACTTACAATCATTTGTTTAGTGACTGTTCACTTACGACCACTGCAGCATTCTCAAGGTCACATGATCAAAATTCAGAAGCTTGGTAACTGGCTCATATTTATGACAGTTGCTGTGTCCTAAGGTCATGCGATCTCTTTCTGGGACCTTCTGAGAAGCAAAGTTAATTGAGATGTCAACTCATAAAACATTTTGTATATACGTTTTGTAGTTGACAACAGAAAGAAGGGGTGGAGTTTCAAAGAGCAGGCAGCAGTGTGGAATCGAAAGTACATTCCATTCATATTTTCTTCAAAGACTGATTAGATGACTGAAGCTTCTGCAGCACAAAAATCTAATTGGAGAGCATAATTGATAACTCTTGGCTATGGACGTGTTTCGTTGGATGATGCACCCAGAAGGGTGGGGGGAAAAGCAGGATCCAGGGTGACAGTGAATTACATATCTCAGAGTTAGCTATGCCCAAGTTAGTGCTGGACGTAGAATGTTAACTTTAAATAAATCCTCTTTAGTTTTGGGAGTGTGGCTCAATGCTCATTATTTAATTAGAGTAACTGCTGGAATCCTGAGAGGAGAAGACAGATTCACTTAACAATCATGTTCCTAAGTTAACAACTGCAGGGATTCACTTAACAACGGTGGCAAGAAAGGTGAAAAATTGGGCAAAATTCACATAACAACAGTTTTGCTTAGCAACTGAAATTTGTGGTCGTAAGTAAAGAATCACCTGTACCTGGACAAGAGGAAACAGTGGGATAGAATGAAACTTTCAACGTAACATTGTTTCTCTAATGGTGCTTCTCCATCAAACTGACAATCTAACTGTCTATCATGGATTAAAGAAACAGGTCATGACATAATATTTTTAAGATCTAGGGAGCAGCTGTCTCTGGCCAAAATGTTCATCAATATAGCCCGTTAGATAATCACAGATTACAACTCAACAAACTCCTTAGCATTTATGGAATTTGCCAAAAGGAAGCTTTCCATTAGCAATTGGGGTCTTGTTTGCATGATCCCAAATTCTTCATGAACAAACAGCTCAAAATGAGATATAACTGCAAATATTTTGAAGGCTGCATTCTACAGAAATACTGCAATCGGTACTCTGGCTAACTACCCATGCGGTAAAGATACGGTAATTGCTATTCAATTTCAGTACTTGCAAACTTGCAATAAGAATGTTAGACTAATATTCCCTGCTTATGTTTTTCCATTTAATATTATATTATAGTATTATATCTGACAGCCTGATCAACAGAAATTCTTAGATTTCTACAATCTGACTTCATATTTTAACTGCCCCTATAATGAAACCTAGATCTACAAAAAAGGGTTAATGATCCAAAGGAAGTCTGATAAATTACTGATCTAGCAAATTTCTGATCTGATTTTATTTGTAATTAAAGATCCACAGAATCTTGTTGACTGAACTTGTAGATGGAGGGAGCTGGCATTTTCCTTTTGAAATTTTACAAGTTGGTTAAGAGATCCTGTCAATCTTGTTTGCAACATTTTTCTTGGAAAATTGACACTCATATCTACTTTCCGTGCAGCCTTAGAACTAGCCACGCAACCACAAAATAGATGTGGTTGCCTGGCCACTCCACAAAGTACTAGAATAGAACTGCTATAAACTGCTATAAAACTTCCTAGAATTTTTAATTATTGAATAACATAGATCAGGGATCTTCAACCTTGTCATCTTTAAGACTTGTGGACTCCACAAAGTTGCCAAGTTTGGAGACCCCTGACATCGATGGCATATAGGCTGCATCGCAAAGTTACTAAAGTAAATACAACCTGCCTTTCTATCCAAGTACTCTTTTTATTTATTTATTTTATTTATTTCTTCCTGACAAAAGGAAAAAAAGATGAAATTCGTGATAATTGGCATTCATCCCTAGCTAGTGTCCATTCTGTTCATGAACTCAGAACCAACACGTGACTTCTTTTTTTTTTTTTTAACCTTGGAATTCTAAGCAGAATTCATTTTAATTTTTTCTTATAAGGCAACAACTAAAATTTGGTTTAATTTTCAATTGACTATGCAGCTCGTGGCAAAACGGTTCCCTAACAGCAAACATCAAGGTTAACCAGTGGGTTTATTTCTTGCTCGAGTAGAGGGAAAACTATATATATATATATATAGTGTAGTCTGCAAAGATAGTTTCGAGAGGGGTCATGAGTGAAACCAAACAATTCATGGCACTGGCTCCTTTTTTACATGTTGTAGGCAAGCTAAGTAACCAAAAAGCTATTCTAAAGAAAGGAAAGGAGACAGTATATTTTGCCCATCTGGATTCTCTCTGATTGAAGTTCAACACTGAGAAGGCTGTACCCAAACATCGAATATAATCACCTTAGAACGAAGAACCATTGCCATCTCCCAAAGCATTTAAACAAACTATATTAAAATACCATCTTCTGTCACATTTAAAGGCAGTAGGATATGCTTCTTTCTCCCTCTATATTTATATATACACAGAGTTCTGCTCTAGAAAAACCAATACAATAAACCGTTACTTAACATCTTCATTTAAAAACAGGCAGTCTTTGGTGATGTGAAGGCAGGAAACATGTCGCTTGTAGGTCTGTTACCTTCTGCCTATTTCACTCTGTCTCATAAAGTGAATATTGTTGGCACTGTCTGCGAGTTCGAGATACTGCTCCACGGATAAGACAAAATATCCGTCATAACCCTGCACTTTCCCAGTGCTCAAAAGCTGCTGCTTCTCCCCTTCTGTCCAAGCCCTTGTACCTTCTTCGCCGTCTTGCAGTCGCTTTTGCTCCTTTGTCCAAGCTTGTAACACAGCTCTCTGCCGGGCAATCTCCAAGACATGGTTCTTCTCTTCTTCGATGGTCGTCCCATATCGAACGTTAAAGCACAAAAAACCATGCTGGAGTTGGATGTCTGCGAACCGCCTTGTCCTCCCATTGATGACTGAAGTCATTTGTGACACCGTGACGTTGACCCCGTTCTCCAAGATCCGCCGTCCCCCAGTGTTGCCTATGAGAGAGAGGTCTTCCTCCAAGGACCCGAGTTTGATGAAGTAGTGCGTATCTCGTCCATCGATGGTGAAATGGAGGTTCTCCAGGTAATGGGCACCATTGAGGATGGCAGCGATGCGCCGACTGTCATCATTGGCTACGCCAATAATGTCTGCTGTTACCTGCCCATCCTTAATTGCGAATTTGATGCCCTTCCCAAAGACTGAAGGAACTGCAGCAAATTGTGGTTGTTTTGCCCGCTCCGTACATCGGCCGTCACTGTATTTGGGGGTCATGGGAAGTTGGTCCAAGGAAATGAAGTTCCGGAGTTGTTTTTGTAGTTCACACTGAATGCCAAGAATAGTCTGGCAAGGAAAGAAGAAGAAAGGAAGGAAGGGAAGGAAGGAAGGCGGGGTGAGGAAGGAAGGAAGGGAGGAGGGAGGGAGGATGGAAGGAAGGACGGATGGATGGAAGGAAGGAAAGATGGAAGGAAGGAAGGAAGGATGGAAGAAAGGAAGGAAGGAAGGAAAAGGAAAAAGACAGTACCAAAAGTGAATGTAGTTTATTAGAGAAACACAACACAAACAAACTTTTCATTGAATGCACTATGTGGAAATTTTCAAACATTGGTGCAGGAAAGTTGTCATGACTAACAGTTTGAGAGAGTGGATGTGGTTGCACATCCTGCAAGATTGATGAAATGAGAAAACAAAATCACACTGGAAGCCTCATTTCCATATTTCTTTGAGACATATTTGTGAATTCCCAGAATGGAAGAACTGATCTTAAAATGTGTCCCTCAGACACTTTATTGACTGGATATGGAACTTCTTGGTTTGCATGTAACATTTTGTATAGTGGAGGAGAATTATTTCCTGCAAATAATGCAGAAATTGCAGATTTTAGTGAAGCTGTGCTTGAGAATGAGCGTCCCATTCCAATGACAGATGATGGCCATTCCTGGCTTAGTCTGGTATGAATGTGATTAAAACGTTTTAAAGTGCCCTGCTGTCACTCAAGGCAATCTTTTGCCTCCTGTATTTCAGGTTGGAAGAAATGGAGTTACAAAATAATTCTTCATAACCAAAAGGCAACATAATGTATTATATTTCTTACAGGTTAGAGGACACAGATTGTGTCTCTGAGCACTGAACTATGTTCAGGATAGTTGTGCTATTAAGTTTTAAATGGAGGAAGGGAGGGAGCGAGGGAGGGAGGGAAGGAAGGAAGGAAGGAAGGAAGGAAGGAAGGAAGGAAGGAAGGAAGGAAGGAAGGAAGATAAGCAGTGCTCTGCTGGTTTCCACAAACTATATTGACAGAACCTTTGCATACTTCCAACCCTAATCAATTGTCAAGTGCCAGGGAAATCAGGAAATCCTGCCAGTTCAAATGGGTATAAAGATTTATTGCAAGCTTAAACTCTCTACAAAAATCTGGACTACAGCCAAAGGAAATTGGTGGTAGAAGGAATTCAAGGTGGGCTGGACTTAGATCTCTTGTGGGTACAAGGGGACTGATGACTGATGACAAATTTGACCTCTCTCTCTAGCTCCACCAGGTCATTTCCTACATCAAGAGCCATAGTGGCGCAGTGGTTAGAATGGAGAATTGCAGGCTAGTTCTGCCGATTGCCAGCAGTTCGGCAGTTCAATCCTGACCAGCTCAATGTTCAATGTTTTTGAGGTGGGTAAAATGAGGACCTAGATTGTTGAGGGCAATATGCTGACTCTGTAAACTGCTTAGAGGAGACTGTAAAGCACAGTGAAGCTGTACATAAGTCTAAATGCTATTGCAATTGCAATAACAATAACCCACTCAAAGAAGGGGCCATCAGCCAAGACCCTTTCACCATCAGAGAAAGAACAACCGTAACAACTACCTTCTCCATCTTTGCTGAAATACTTTGGCTTTATAAGACTACGAAGAGCTCTATGTGATTTGTGCACATATTTGTATTTGCCATGTGAATTCCCTCTCCCACTTGTGATATTATAGTACTCCTATCATTGCCTGTCATCGGACTTCTCCAACTTAGTTCCTTCAGACGTCTTTGACCTACCTTGCCAGGATCCCACTCTTGGGTCTTGGTTTGAAGCTGTAGAAGCTCATAGGTTGTGTCCACAGCGTCCATCTCTGGCTTTGGGAACCCGGGAAGCACATTGTGAAGCTGAAATCCAAACAGTTCAAGCCAACTTCCGATATCTATCAAAGAAACCCAGAACGGTTCAATTGGTATAAACACCTGTATAAAAGCAAAGAATTTCTGAACATTAAACAAGTGTCTTCTTCGATTAAGATCTATAAGAAACCTGGATACTGGAAACACTGTGGCGAAACAAACTTTCTCAAATATTAAAAAGTCTCTAAATATTTTCTATCTGGGAAAGGGAAGTAAGAAAAAGATTTAACAAAATCTGACTAGAAATGTTTGGAAGAGTGGGCAGTAGCTATGAGACTTGTCAGGAAGCATGAACAAATTCCACTTTATTGTAAAGTTACCTTAGCAGAATGTTTCAAGTCTGAAGTATGTTTCTCCCACCCCCACTGTCAGGATTCCAGGGATTGCCCTAATTAAATCATAACCTCGAGCCAAGCTTCAAAAGAATCCAGATGATTTATTAGGAGCAATATGTCTGGCATTAGCCAACTCTGGCATACGTAATTTACAATCACCTCTGACCCTGTTTCCCACCCACCTCCGTGTATCATAAATCAGATTCTCCAACGAAACACGTTTATAGGCTGGGTGTCATCAATCACATTCTCCAATTAAGGATTTTCGTGGGCAGAAGATTCGGTAGCTTAGGTGCAATCTTTGTGAGATAAATGTGGCATGTACTTCTGGTTTTAAACTGCCGCTCTGCCCTTTCAGATTTCTTGCCTCCCCCTCTTGTTAAGGCAACTCTAAAACAGGCATAGGAATGCTTTATGAGTTGACACTCACCGTTACAGTCAAAAAAAAACTAAGGAAGGTCCCTTCTGAGATGTTTTCC
Organism: Pseudonaja textilis; assembly: GCF_049901715.1. Classification (NCBI taxonomy): domain Eukaryota; kingdom Metazoa; phylum Chordata; class Lepidosauria; order Squamata; family Elapidae; genus Pseudonaja; species Pseudonaja textilis. The sequence continues at coordinate 8,210,427 of NC_142001.1, read as the reverse complement.
ACATCCTATTTCTGCTGTGGGCTCATCCGCCTCTTATCTGTTCCCCTGCCTGCTCCTTTTCACCTTGTCTCCCACGGCTATTCCCCTGCACCATAACTGCAGCTCTCCACTGTAATAAGTGTCACGACCTAAGTATGGAACGTGTCTTGCGTTGTACAATTTCTTCTTTGCCTTGCCTCTTTAAATTATGTAACGTTGATAAAATATTTAAAAGGTATAGCAGGACATCGTGACTATTTAAACTTTTACGAAAGTGCAGGTACATTTGTTATCAGCTTCCTTCTTCACCTCTTCTTTCTTTGGGATCATGACTTCTAAATAATTAGCCCGGTGGCTCTGAGCGTTATGCTGTGCTTTTATTAATTCTGCAGGAGGCTTTTAGCAGAAAAGAAAGGGAGAAGATTCCGCCTCAGTTTGAAAACAGCAGTGCTATGTACATTTCAGTTCCTTCCTAAGAGGAAAGGAAGTAGCAGAATTTCTCAATGATCGTAAAAATCTTCAACAGACAATTTAAGTCCCCCTGTCTTGATCAGCACTAACTGAAATGAATAAGATCTCCAGGTAGGGTCTCCAATCTTGGCCATTTTAAGACTTGTGGACTTCAAATCCTAGAATTCCGTGCCTGTGGCTAGGGAATTCTGGGAGTTGAAGTCCACAAGTCTTAAAAGTGCCAAGATCGGACTCTTCTGATCTACAATCAGATAATATGCAAACTGATGAAACCGTAAGCAAATTTGTTCTTTTTCGCCTCATTCTCTCCATAGGATTTTTGCCTCTCTCCAGAGCCAGAAAACAAGTATCTTACACCCTGCACTTAGGCAGGAGAAATCAAAGGTACAGATATAGAATAGGTGGTACTTGGCTCAACAGTAGTAACTGTGAGAGGGATTTAGATGTCCTAGTGGATCACCACTTAAATATGAGCCAGCAGTGTGCTGCAACTGCCAAAGAAGCCAATGCAATCATAGGCTGAACCAATGGAAGGGTAGTGTCAAAAAAGGACCAGAAGTGATTGTACCATTTTATGTCATGCTGGTGAGACCACAGTTGGAATACTGCCTCCAGTTTTGGTCACCACGATAAAGATGTAGAGACCTGGAAAAAGCCTCTCTAGGCTCCAGATAACTATTACTCAATAAATTGACCCTTTCCAAATTATGTATATATTTTAACATAGATATATCTCACAGGACTTCAGGTGAGAATGCCAAATATACCAGAAACCTCATGAGATTTCAGGGTTTTTAAGTATATTTTATAGACATATGTATTTGCTGATATGTTTTAAGAACCAATGAATATTTGTAGATACAGATTAACAGAGTTGGAAGGGACCTTGTAGGTCATCTAGTCCAGCGGTCGCCAACCGGTGGGCTACGAGAAAATTTTGGTGGGCCACACAGAAATCTCACCCCTAGAGCACCCCCCACCCAGCAATTAATCCAGGCTGTGCAGAAACACAAGGCTGTGCCACCCACATGGCCTGTGAGAACCCTCCCCGCCCACTCACTAAATTGCTATTTTTCCTTTTTCCAACCATCATCTGTTTCTGCTGTTCCGGGAGATTTAGATTAGCTAGGAAGCAGAAAATGAGAGTAAAAAGTGAAATACACGTGAAACTAAAAGATTCAGAGGAGATCCATTAGCTCAGTGTACAGAAATCCCAACGGTGTTTTTTTCAAGAGACAAGTGGACTGTCTGGTTTTTCTTTGAAGATGATTCGCTTCTCATCCAACAAGCTTCTTGGATGCTTAAGACTCTCCATAGAGTCTACAGAAATCTACAGTGATGCTGAGTAATCTCAGTTTAACCAAATGAATAGCCAGAAAATTAAGACGTCTCTTACCTGTAGTATATTTAGCCACATCTTGTATTTGGCCAGCCGGATAATTATTTTCAAATGCATACAAATTAAATGGTTTGGGGACATTCTTCAGTTCTTCCCAGATGCGATGGTTTGGGCTTGTCCAACGTCCAGCAATGACATCATAATCTCTTTGCCCCAAGTGCACCAACTTAGTCAAAGAATTATATAGCCCTCCATGAAAGCCTATAATGACTTCAAAATCTGGGTTGGTGTCCTGATAGATCTCACCGTAAGGTGTGTAAAGGATTTCTTTGATCACTTGCCCTCGGCTGCTGAAGACAGCTAAGGGTGTCCCTGTATTGTCGCAGGCCACATAATACTCTTCGCCACTGCTTAACTCCATAGCAATCAAGTTACCTTGGAGATCATAATAAAGGGATGTGATTTCTGAACTACTGTGATTGTACAAGTGAGTAATTCTGACTGGATTGGAGAGATCTGCGTAGAAGAACTGTAAGTGTTGACCTAGATTTGACTTGCTGGCCACTCGTCGTCCCAAACCATCATAGCAAAACCAGACTGTCCAACCAGAAACCCTATTGTAAGCTTTGCTCAGGAAGCCATTGGAGCTGTACTCAAAAATGTCATTCCCTCTTTGTTTAAGGAAGCCATCTTCATCCACCTTGTACAGAAGATCTCCTAGCCTTGTGATGCGGTCTCGAAGGTCATACCTCAAAGGAGTGAGCCGTGCACTGTTCCCATGGCTGAGTAAGTTGATATTTCCATTGAGGTCATAGCTGTAGCGCCATTGGGTTTTATCGTTCACAGAGACAGTCTGAAGTTGTCCATCAGCATCGTATTCATAAAAGTACCTGGTTATGTTGGCGTTTACTCCTACTCGGATGTCACATATCACCATGCGTCCCATGTTGTCATACTGAATAGTCATCCAGTAGGCTATGAATTTCAGAATTTCATACTGCACTTCTATCACTTGGCCGTTGGCGCTGAAAATTTTGGTATGCTTCATCATGGTGGTGGTGATGACTTGATTTAAGTCATAATTGATGACGCTGAACTTCCCAAATTGTTCTGTTTTCCCAGACACATCTACGTAGCGGTAGAGATCGATAGGGAGTGGCGTTTCATTGATCATTGCTTGCATGCTGGTTACCCGAAAGTTGTTGTAGCTGTAATCAAACCTGGCATTCACGAGACCTTCTTCACTAAATCTGAATATCTGTCGGCCAATTAGTGGTCCTATAGATAAAAGGCAAAATGGGTAGTTAAGAAGAGAAAGCTGCCCAAGGATGTTGAGGGAGAGACATGAAATTAGGTAACCAACAAGTTAGCAACCAGGGCAGTCCATTAGGAGAAAAAGGGTCTCAACAATTATCATAAAGATGTGTCTTTATTATGCCTAATTAAAAAACTCACACAATTGTGAGGAAACTGCCAAGTTTTTCAGACCATGTAAAAGTTGTTCATTTTGTGGAGAGTGGGCACCCTTGTCTGGTTAGGACACTGTAGATTTTGGAATAATTACTTAGAATTTAATCATTAACTATAGTTAAGAGTTAATATATATTACATATATTATTGGAAGCATTTCTTAGTGACACTATATGAAATGATAGTGCCATGCAAGAGGCAATACTAGCGTACTCTACCTAACAGACTATCGTAATCTTCATCTACTTTTTCCTTTTTAAAGGTATTTATCTTTAAAATTATACAGTTTAAATCGAATCTTACCCAAGCAAACCTATACCAAATTTGATGGGTGCCATTATTGCATAACTTATAGGTTTGTGAGATAGCAGAATATACATTGCAACAGATACCCTACACCAATTTCTAAACATACATAATGCCTGTCATATTTTTTAATTCTGGAGTTTTAATTTTGAAATACTTGGACTGTGCTATAGTACAAATTAAAAACACACATCTTTTTAAACTACTTACATACATCTAATTTTGCTTCAATATAATTTTCCAATTACAATTTTGTATTCCATAATACAATTATAATACAATTTTGTATTCCATTAAAAAATAAAATTCATTAGGTGGTTCTCCAAAGATCTGGCAAACCAGAAGACATCAGGGACTATATGCACCAGAGAATATCATTATGTTATTTGTTTATCGTAGTCACTCTAACAAATAAAATGTTTAATGAATTAACTACATCCTTCTGGAATTCAGAACAGATTTATCCAAAAGGTTTTTTTAAGTGATGCTTTAAAAATAGTTGTCTCTGTATAAAAGAATAGTTGAACCTCAGGATAGCAAGTCTTCGTGGGAATGGTGAATCGTTGCCAAGAACAGGTGAAACCTAGGAACCCAACCTTAACCCACCTGTTTGCCTGTATCTGATGGTGCAAATAAATCCATCATGCATCAAGTGTATGGTTTTAATAACGCCAGACGATTCTTCATAAGTAAAGGAGACCTGTGTGGTATCGTAAAGGATCTCAGAGAGCTTGGACTGTGGTGTATATTGGTAAAGGACTCGGCGTCCTGTTCCTGGATAGAAAGATTGCAAGAGGCGGCCATCTCTGGAAAAGTCCTGGATGAAGGAGGCACTGCTGTCTGGCGGAGAGTAAAGGTTTCGATAGTAGCCCACCGAGAGCATGGTTTGGAAACTGTGCCGGACCATGCTTGGCATGGTGACAGACAACAGGTAATCCGACTGGTCATGTTCGAAGATGTAGCGGCGCTGGCTATGCAGAAGAAGCATCACAGACTGAAAGGGAAAAAAATAAATCCAAAACATTAGGAAATGAGCCTTTGCAGGGACCCTAGTGGGATACATAAATCAGGTGTCAGGATTCCGGCAGTTGCCCCCCGGTTTAAATCATGGGTTTCGAGCCAAACTTCCAAAACTTAGAAAGGATTTATTGGGAGTTAACATATCCGGCACTGCCTGGGTGTAGCTGACTCTGAGATGCATCATTCATTGTCACCCTTGACCCTGGTTTTCCCTCCACCCCCTGGGTGTATTGTAATTCATATTCTCCAATGGGACACATCCATAGCCAAGAGTCATTAATCATGTTCTCCAGTTAGATATTTGCCTGGCAGAAACTTTAGTCACCTAGTTACTATCTTTGAAAAAAACATTTGTGGAATGCACTTTTGATTTCCAAGCTGCTGCACTGCTCTTTCAAACCCCTTTCCTCTCCTCCCTTTCTGTTGGCAACTCTAAAAAGACCATAGAAATATGTTGTGAGTTGACATCAGGATACCCACATTGAAAGAACCGTTTCAGCCAGGGGATTTGCTTCAAGAGGGCACACAAATGTATTTTTTACACAGGGTGGAGAGGGTAAGGAACTAGACTGAAGTAAGACATTTCATCGAATATATCAAGAGATCTCAGGATAATCGTACTCCCAGGAGAATGTGGGGAAACATCATACTGGAGATTACAGTATATTGATGGCTTATTTATAGGTTGGATATAGTTGAGAGTATCTTTTTTTTCTAAGGATTGCTTCAATTGTAAATAATGCGTCCATATATCCCGGTCTAGTTCTTCCAAATGTGGTGGAACTGTAGTTTTAAACATACTTGTCTCACATATGCTTTTTCAAAAAGCAACCGGCCTTTGTTTTTCCTTGAAGACCTTTCGCGTCTCATCCAAGAAATGAAGAAGTGAAACGTCTTCAAGGAAAAAGAATGTTCAGTTGCTTTTAAAAAAAGCATCTTTGGGACAGCTATGACCTGGATGACTGAAAATTTCCATAAACATTTAAACATACTTGTTTTGTAGGCTCATGGAAATCCTAACTGGCAAAGGGACTTTTCCCATCACCTGGTACCTGGTCATTTTAAATAAAGATGTTGACAATTAAACCTTCTCTACTCTCTGCCTTTCTATAATTAATACTTACAAAAGGAGAGAACAGCCCCACCATTTGTCTTAATCAACACACAAAAATGACCTCATTCCATCCTCACTCCTCCACAGTTACTGCATTTAATAACCTTTTCTAGATAGGTGTAGCTCCATATTTTTCCATCAGCCCACGTTCTGGAGATAATCTTCCCACTTGGATCATACTCCATTTTTTCAGTCCAGGATCCTCTCTGGATGTATGTTATTAATCCAGAATGGGAGTAAGTGATGTTTACTTCATTGTATTTATTGATGGGCGACCAAAGAATCGGGCGGCCTGCCTGATCATAGAGGATCCGAAGGGTGAATTTGCGATGGTCATCGTAGATCTTCCCTGTTCTTGTTAAATGGTCAAAATCAATGGATAACAAGTTCCTGTTGTGAGCCTAAAGAAAAACAAGAAGAGCAGCGTGGTAAATGAGAAGTTCTGCTAGGTGAGAAAAATGTTTGTAGTTTACAGCAGCCCTTATTGCTTTACTGAAAGTATTCCAGCATTGTTCTGACAATATTTTAAGTTTGGGACATTTCTGATAGGATCATCAGAACAGATTTGCAACACTTGCAGTCCATTTAGAACTTGGAACAGCTATTCCAATCTCACAACAGGACTCTTTGACCTGGAAACATTGCAAAATTGGAAACTTTATAATGAAAAGTACAGTATACATTATAGTAGACTGGATTAATAGATTACAGACATGCAATTGGTTTGCTTTTCTCTGAAAATGACATGTGAACCTAGTCTCTGGGATACATCAGCAATGACTGATGGTTTAGCAAGCTTGCTCCACAAACTATGGACTTGCTCACAGTTGCTATAGGCACCTCACATCCTGGACATACTGTTTCAACTTCTCCCCTCGGGATGCCTTTGTAGGGCATTACATGCCAAACTAGACACAGGGACAGTTTTTAGCTCCTCATGCCATCATTCTGCTGAACACCTAATTCTCAATACTGTCTTATGTCTAAGCACATTTACCCATGTTGTATCACTGCATTACTCTTCTTCTTCTTCTTCTTCTTCTTCTTCTTCTTCTTCTTCTTCTTCTTCTTCTTCTTCTTCTTCTTCTTCTTCTTCTTCTTCTTCTTCTTCTTCTTCTTCTTCTTCTTCTTCTTCTTCTTCTTCTTCTTCTTCTTCTTCTTCTTCTTCTTCTTCTTTTTCTTCTCTATTTCCTCTTATTGGTATGATGGTGATGATGATGATTACTCTGTTGCTTGCATGTACACTGGGAGCTTCTGCACTGGAAACAAATTCTTCCTGTGTCTAATAACAGCCAAATAAAGTATTCCATTCCAGTCCACTCCACTCTAAACTGGTCAAATTAAACTTGGTTCCAAATGATGGATGAACCCAAATCTTCTCTCAGACTCTACCTGACAACCTCAGTAAAAGAAATGAGTGGAATGGAATAAGACAGATCAAGCTTGATTCCTATTGAGTTTGTGGAGTTGTCCTTGTGATTTTGTTGAAGTGATTTGCTATTATCTTCTTCCAGGATGGAAGGTTTCTGTTTCTTCCTCTTCCTTTTCTTCTCCTCAATCTGTCTTAAAGCCTGTAAGGTTTCCGTATGCCTCCCAAACAACTACTAATCAGGTCTGATCCCTCTTAGCATTCCCAACCCCAGGTTGCTGTCCATCTGCTGTGGAAGCTTGGAGGAAGCCATGGGATATTCTGTTCTCTCATTTTCCATCAAATTTGACAGATCTATAATGATTACCCTGTTTTGTAGGCCATTTGTTTTAGATCATTAGTTGGAATGCACCCTGTTAATCAAGACCTCCCCAAGGAGTAGTTCTGTCAAATTGAAAACAGATTTCCTAAAGCGTTCTTCACCCTGTAAGTTTATTGACGTCTTTTGCTTTTAAACCCAGGTCTGTTAATTAAAGAGAGGGTGGGGGGAGATGTATTGACTCACCTGCCACAGGGATCTCTTAATACTCTAGTTGAGTAAAAGCCATAAAGGCCAACCTGATACAATGACAGCGGATCTCTCTGTGTAAAGGCAGGACTGGAGAGGCCAAAGTGGCTTTGGATGTGGACTCCTAAGACAGCCCAAGTCCCATCTTGAAGGAGAGGGGAGTTGTTTATTGGCCTGAAATAAAGTCTGAACCATGGCCCAATGCCAGAATTTCCTTCTTGCCACTATGGCAGTCTTCACAGTATGCAAAACGCACTTCTTTGCCCCTTATCCACTCCTTAAATTTCATGGCTTTCTTTGTGTCAGACCCCATAGATCCCTATCGGGGCGCTGTCATTCTGGGATGGAGGGAGGGGGCCTGGGTACATTCCTTAGTTTATAACAGTGGTGGGATTCAAAAATTTTTACTACTGGTTCTGTAGGTGTGGCTTGATGGGCGTGGTGTGGCTTGGTGGGCGCAGCAGGAGAAGGTTACTGCAAAATCCCCCTTCCCTCCCCACCCCACTAACCTACTTTCCAGCTCCGTTCTCCTGTGCAGGGCAACCAAAGGAGACCCAGCCAATCAGCTGGGACACAATGGGAGGCAGGTAAGAGATTGGGGGCGGGGCAAGTCAGAGGTGGTATTGGCCAGTTCTCTGAACTACTCCAAATTTCCGCTACCGGTTCTCCAGAACTGGTCGGAGCCTGCTGAATACCACCTCTGGTTTATAACTTTTCCCCTGATGCCTATGTATCCTGTCGCTTTGATTTACCTTCTTGGGCGTGTAAGGGGAGAGGGCCTCAGCTCTGGTGCCTTCAGCAAGAGACGCCTGGGAACGACTCCTTGCCTATATCACCTTCTCAACCTGCGGTTCTCAAAACAACTCTGCACCTGTGTATTGGCTTACTCAACATCGGGCTGAAGGGAAGGGTTTCTAACTGCTTTATCCTAACTGAATTGCGTGGGGGGAGGTGGAGAACTTCCAATCTTGCTTCTTTTGTCCTGCAACCCCTTTCTTTCAACTAAAGGCTCCTTTTGAAATGTTAATTGTTTCAGGAGTTTTACTTTCTTGAATGTAGACGAAAGGCAGACCCTTACACTTTCTCTGCCCAGGTGTTCAGGGAGAGTTCTTATCCATCCCTCTTTAGCAAAAGGGTAGGGTTGGGTGTTCTCAGGAAGCCTGGTGATGAAAACTGAACTTTGGGCAGCCTCCTAGCTGTGCTTATCATAAATAGATTGGTTCGTCTTGCTCTTCTGTTTGTTTTCAAGGAAAACATGGAGATTGGAAATACCATTGGAAATACAGAGACTAAAAGGCTTGTAATTAAGGCCTTGAGCAATGTAAAACACAACAACAACGCACTTCTCATCTTCGGAGTCCAACCTATCCAATTGCCTTAAAATAGCTGATAATGAAAATAATCTGTAGTACCCACAATAGGTCACCATTGGCAAAAATAATCACAAATATGACCAAGTGACACTCACTCACTCTCTCTCTCTCTCTCTCTCTCTCTCTCTCTCTCTCTCTCTCTCTCTCTCTCTCTCTCTCTCTCTCTCTCTCTCTCTCTCTCTCTCTCTCTCTCTGTGTGTGTGTGTGTGTTTGTAAGTAGTGGTAACTACAAGAGTCATGGTGGTGCAGTGATTAGAATGCAGTATTGCAGGATAATTCTGCCAACTGCCTGAAGTTCAATTCTCACTGGCTCAAGGCTGATTCCGCCTTCCATTCTTCCGAGGTAGGTAAAATGAGGATCCAGCTAGTTGGTGGGGGCAATAGGCTGACTCTGTAAATTGCTTAGAAAGGGCTATATAAAGTGGTATATAAGTCAAAGTGCTATTGCTAATATACTGCAGTCAGTCAGGATCCTTTCCTGAGTCAGTAGATGTGAGTCATGGTGCTGCAATGGTTAGAATGCAGTACTGCAGGCTACTTTTGCTGACTGCCAACTGCCTGCAGTTCAACTTTCACCAGCTCAAGGTTGACTCAGCCTTCCATCCTTCTGAGGTCGGTAAAATGAGAACTCAGATTGTTGGGGGCAACGTGCTGACTCTGTAAACCACTTAGGGCTGTAAAGCACTGTGAAGTAGCATATAAATCTAAGTATTATTGCTAATATATTGGATGGGGTCAGTTGTAATTTGAATAGCAATCAGTTATTAAGGAAGGACTGTATTGGCAGAGAGTTTGTTATTTTATTATGCTTTCTTTTAAACTAAAAAAAACACACCTCTTTATGTTCTACATTATAGCACAGGTTTTAATTTAATTTTTTTGAATGTCACACCTTCTGTTATACATGCTGTATTTCTTTTCCTCGCTATTATTTTTCTTTTGATGTTATATCGTGCTGTTCCAATCCATGGTCACAGCAATAACTTTATTTCTTATTAGATTAGCCATTTTTAAATGGATTCTGGCTGGATACTCCCTCCTTCATTTTGTAAAAAGTCAAGTCTTCTCCAAGGCTTTTGTAAGAGTGCTTATAATTCATTGTCAAAATTTCTAATGTGTCCAAACCCTCCCCCCACAATAGTTTTATAAGAATGTCACCTGTTGCTTTGAAATGTGTGTGTGTCTCTTAAGGTCAGTTTTTGACTTCTGGAAACTGCTTGTACCAGTCCCTGCAGATCTCAGCAAGATTTTTTTTAAAAGTGGTTTGCCATTGCATCATTCTGGGGCTGAGAGAGAATGACTGGTCCCAAATAACCCAGCTAGCTTTCTCTGCCTCTGGCAGGACTGTTTTTAGCCTGGTACCTTAACCAATACCATCAAAATTGCCTCTCACTTTGAAAGAGACACAAAGCCAAAATTGACAATGCAAACAGAAACGTACTGGGAGATTTGCAGGAGGAGCCAGAAATATAGGTCTCTTCAGTGGGAAAACTTACCCGTAACCTTCTTTCAAAAGTGGAAATATTGCCTTTCGTTTGTTCCTTCCTTTGCCTCCACTCGATAAGGTTGGAGTTATGCTCCCCAGGTAAGGAGATATTACATTTTCCTAAGGTGGGGTTGACCACACCAGCTAGGATGTGTGTCTCAGCATTCAGCATCACTTCCATTCCACTGGCAAATGTGACTCGGAGGGACCCATCTGGACTGACCCGATATATATTCTGAATATTGTCTGTCATCACACAAAACAAGAGGAGAAAGAGCTCAGCTATTCATTCTGAGGAGTTAAACATTGTGTGTGTGAAGTCTTTATTTATCTAGTCTTGGAATGACATTGGCAGTCTTGGAATGACAACTGGAAAAATCTGGGTTTTTTTGCGATGATACTGCATTCAAACCCCAATATAGCTTATTCACATTATTCTCTAAATCAAAGAAAACAATTTCCTATACAAATAAAAAATTCCATATCTGTCTGAACAGCGTGTTGTCTGGGCACAGTCAGTTTTAAGTAGAGATACAACATTAATCATCATCATCATAATAATAGATATGCCTATGTTAATCACAAAATAGTAATACAGTTAATTTGTCCATCTTATAAAATTTTCAATACAATTTTTTTTTCCTTATCTTTTTAGGTTCTAAACTCTGTTTGTTAGTTAACCATTGGTAAAATAAGTCCCGTGTTGAAAAAATATTCAGTTTCTTCCTTTTCCACTTCCTTTTAAGTGTTAATCTATCAATCTCAGCACATTCTAGTAATTTTTATAACACTTTCATCTGTAGGGATCTCTTTATTTTTCCATTGTTGTGCAAACACAATTCTTGCTGTCCTTAACACATGAAAAATTAAGTATGTTTTCTCTTTGTTTTACTGATTTGGTAATATACCCAACAAGAATATTTCTAGTTTCAAATCTGTATGTTGCTTTATCATTTTTTCTAACCAAGTATGTATTTCAAAAATGTATCAATAAAATATATACAAAAAAGAAAGAAAGAAAGAGAGAAAGAGAGAAAGAAAGAAAGAAAGAAAGAAAGAAAGAAAGAAAGAAAGAAAGAAAGAAAGAAAGAAAGAATTTCCCACAGTAATACTGAAGGAAGATAGGGTACTAATAGCACTGAAAAGGGAAGACTTCCCAGCGCTACTGAAAATATAGTTTGATTACCGAATATAGTATGATTACTTGATTACAGAATGGTGAGTGCAGGATTGCAATCTGTTTTATTAAGGTGTAACACTGACCCACATATAAAAGGGGCAAGGTGTGGACTGCCATACTGCAGATGTTGATCCCACAGACATGGATTCCACTCTACATACCCACACAAAATTTACTATATAAGCTCAGAAGAACCACAATAGAACCATAATATAGCAGTGCTCTTTATTGTAATAAACACTGAATCTCTTTAAAAAATAGGGTTGTTTTTTTTTGCAAACATCTGCATTTCTTTTTGCAAACAAGGGATTCTCATTAAGCAATTTTGCTTAGAGTGGGAAGTTGAAAAGGAAACTTATGATCTTAAAGAGGAAATAAATTGTCATCCCCAGTTGTAAAAAATAATCTATTCTCCAGAATTGCTGCTAAAGTGCAAACATATATTTTTTAGTCCAGGATGGGGAACTGTAACCCTGGAGCAATTGTACCCTGAAGTGCAGGAGAAAAGAATTCTGCATCCTTGCCTCAAATATTGTTTTTTAAAAAAATTCACAATCTGGCTCATTAAAAGTAGCACCTGAAGGCTTGAAACTTCCACAGGATTTAAAACTCTGACTCTTGTATAGAATAAATCCATTTGAGAACTTTTGGAAAAACAAAAGCGTAGTTATCAACGTTTGGTAAACAGGTTTTTTTTAAACAAAAAACAAAAACAATCTGAGTTGCTATAATTAGGCATTTGCTAAGATTCTATACAACAGACTTTTTACCCTGTATCAATTGAGTTTATTAGCATATGGAATTTGTTCTTAATTTTATTATGTGACTAAAATTGACAGAGATGAGCTGAAGTGTGGAATAATTGCTGCAAAACACTCCCCACCCCCCAAATAAAAGCTTCTAACTATTTTTGTGTCTTCCAGTTTATTGTCTTTCTCTCTATATTCTAAGCCCCAGGGAAATATTTGTATTTGAAATGCATTGGGTTGTAATAAAATAATACTTTCTGTAGCATCTGGAAATCTTTCTCTCCCTCTTTGAGGGTGAAACATCCCCCTTTCTCCAAATCTCTGGCTTTTTGTGTGTAGCTGAAATAAAAAGTTATGCTACTGTTTTCTTAAATGACTAAATGCAGCTATTAGAACACCCTAATAGCTGAAGCGTATCGGGCAGTGATGACTTAAATATGGGTCACAGTAAGTCAAATCTGTCAGTTTTGCAAGTTTCCACAAATTATTAAGATTGATCATCAAAACACACAAACAGACACACAAATATTGTTGGGGTTTATAACACTCCAAAATTTACGGAATTACTCTGGTTTCAATCTTTGCTGTATCCTACTCAGATCTACAAAACTTGGGGAGAGATTATCTGTCCATTTGGAATGAGGCATCATCAATACACAGATGATACCTAATCAGATTTATTTTGCTTATTTACTTGAGTTTTATCCCACCTTTATTACTCTGTAAGAACTCAAGGTGGTGAACATACATAATACTCCTTCCTCTTCTTATTTTCCACACAACAACAAATATAAATTGGCATGTGACTCAGGATGACAAACATCAAAAAAAAAAAAAATCAACATCCTTGGGTGGAGTCTGGGCAATTGAATGGAGCTGAGCGTTTACTGGCCGGATGCCTTTCCTGTCGCCAATGCGGAGTTTTTTTAGTAGATATATTCTCATCGAATATTTTTTCTCATGGAGAAAAAAATATCTGCCTCTACCTAGGATTGAACTTGCAGCCTCCTCATTGTGAGGTGAGAGCTCCACCTCTAGTCCACTCCACTACTGCAAAAAAAACCCCAACCACTAAAAATGCAGGTAATAGAATAAAATATAAAAATGCAATCTACAAAGTAGCCTGCAAAGAGAAGAGTTGGGGAGAACAGTCATTCAGCAGACCCAGACCACTCCTGGATCCAATGCCTTGGATGAGTGGGTTGCATAAACCAATTTATTCTTTCTGAAACAGGCATTCTGGGCTCATTGGGCAATATGACAAAACTCCTAATCAGTGGTGGGATTCAAAATTTTGCTACCAGTTCTGTGGGCGTGGCTTGGCGGGCGTGGCAGGGGAAGGTTACTGCAAAATCCCCATTCCCTCCCCACCCCACTAACCTGCTTTCCAGCTCCGTTCTCCTGTGCAGGGCAACCAAAGGAGACCCAGCCAATCAGCTGGGACTCAATGGGAGGCAGAGAAGAGATGGGGTTGGCGGGGCCAGTCAGAGGTGGGACTTCCCGGTTCTCCAAACTACTCAGAATTTCCGCTTCCGGTTCTCCAGAACTGGGCAGAACCGGCTGAATACCACCTCTAGTCTTAAAACACCGATCTGGAGGCTCTCAAAGGAAAAACAGGCTCAGATTCAACTAAATATGAGGATGGGCGGTTGACATGGAGGGTGTCTAATTCCAGGGCTGCGGCCATCTTTGACTCTTGATGAGATTGGGGGGTCTGCTTTCCCCAGAAAAAAAAAGCAGGCTCACAATCTAGGATTCATTCTGGAAGCAGTTCCTGCTCAAAGAGAGGATGGAGATCATGGACTGTAAGACTGTTCATGGCTTCAGCCAGTGTGCCATCTACAACTCTCTTTGAAATCATATGTGTTGAAGGTGTCATTGTTATCCTGTCAACCCCACGAGACAGACTAGATCAGAAAATGACCTCTGCAGGAAAGCTAATAATACTTTGATTGAGATAGAATCAAATAGCAGAATCTTGTAAGTCTGATGGAGCTATTCTTTCTTTCTTTCTTTCTTTCTTTCTTTCTTTCTTTCTTTCTTTCTTTCTTTCTTTCTTTCTTTCTTTCTTTCTTTCTTTCTTTCTTTCTTTCCTTCCTTCCTTCCTTCCTTCCTTCCTTCCTTCCTTCCTTCTTTCTCCTCCTCCTCCTCCTCCTCCTCCTCCTCCTCCTCCTCCTCCTCCTCCTCCTCCTCCTCCTCCTCCTCCTCCTCCTCCTCCTCCTCCTCCTCCTCCTCCTGCTGTTTTGCTAACAGTTCTTGCATGTTTCCATCAAGGTTGCCTTCCTTACTATCATCTCTAGCACAAATTATTGTAACTTGCTGTATGTGCTTGAAGAACATTTCAGGTGGTCCAGAAAATGGATCTGGAGGTATGCTTAGCGGTCAATCAAGATACTCTCTGCTGTAACAGCTGTACTGGTTATAAGTAGGTTTCTGAGGGCAATTTAAGATGTTGGGCACTAATTGGAAAAGGGTCAGGATCGGATAATTTAGGAGCTGCTTTTCCACAATAGTTTCTCTCTGTCCTACTCAAAGAAGTAGATTGTACCAGCTAGTTACGAGTCGGAAAGTATGGAACCCCACTGGTGGGTATTCTTTTAAGCAGCTCTTACTTCTTTAGAATAATTGCTCCCTAAGGCTAGGATGCTGAAACATAGCTGATCCAGAAAGCCTTTGGGGATTAATTATAACCAACATTGCTATATCCAAGACATTTAACTGACTACTTTTAGCCTTCATTTAAACTGAGATTTAATTACACGACTGTTCTAATTAATTATTCTAGTGACTTGCATCGGGTTTTACATGTAAATTATGTAACCGCCCAGAGTCCTGTGGCAGTCGACAAATCCCATAAATAAATAATAAATAAGCAAGTGAACAAAACAAGACAGGCAGCCAGGCATGGAAATTCCCTAGTTTAGGGAACGTTTCGCCAAAGTTTATGCGATCTTCGCTTTTATTGGATCTTGGCAGCTTTGTGGGGTCTGACATCGGTAAAGCTTTAGGATCGTGATTTATCCCTCATAGCTTTTATGTACACTGAGAGCTTATGCACTGAAGACAAATTCCTTAGGTGTCCAATCACACGTGGCCAATAAAGAATTCTATATTTCATAAGAGAAAATGCAAAGGAATCAACAAACACCAAAGTAGTCACAATTGGAGTGGTGGTTCAAATGCTCAGCCAAGCATGATCTAAACATGGTTTGTTGAATTACCCCTTATTGGCTGGCTTGAACCAAGTTAAAATGTGGTCTCTGGTTTTGGTATCAGGTTAGTTTGTGGAATTCAATGATATTATGTTAAAGCTGAGTGGTGTGATGTTCAATCCTAGGTAGCGGCAGATGTTTCCCTCCTAGGGTGCAAAGAAAAAAAAAATCTGATGCGAAGTCCGCATGGTGTCAGGAAGGGCATCCAGCCAGTAAATGCTCATCTCCATCCAGTTGCCCCGACTCTACCCAAAATTAAGGGATTATAGGATCATAAAAAGGGAGTTTAATGATATTATAGTGGAGCTGCCCTACAACCGGGGGTGGGCTCAGGGGTGGGATTCTACCAGTTCACACCTATTCGCTAGAACCAGTTGTTAACATTTTAAGCAGTTTGGAGAACCGGTTGTTAGAAGAAATTACTGGGCTATTCCTGTAAGGAAGGCAGGAAGGAAACATTCTGGTGTTGCTTACAGAAACTGCCTCTCTGTTAACCCCTATTACATTCTTGGCAGGACTAGACTTCCTGTCTCAGGAACTTCTCTGGAGTTTTTTTCCCCTCCTTTGCTGGTCCTTTGCTTGTGTGGAGTGACCATTCAAAGTTACAATGGCACTGAAAAAAGTGACTTATGACCATTTTTCACACTTACGACTATTGCAGCATCCCCACAGTCTTGAGAGGCCAGGCGAGGAGATGCGTGCCTTGATGTGAGTGATGTTGAGTTGGCCATACCCAGCCCGTCACATGACCACCAAGCCATGTCCACCCAGTCACATGACCACCAAGCCATGCCCATCACCTAAGCCACACCCACAGAACCGGTTCTTAAAAAATTTGAATCCCACCCCTGGGTGGGCTGCTGGGGATTCTCAGGGCTTCGGGAGAGCCCCTAGCTATGATTCTGTGCAGTTTTGGAGAACCCTCAAATCCCACTCCTGGCTGGCCCTACCCACCGTGCCCCTCCCCTCCCAGGAGTCCCCACGCGGCCAGTTCTGGATGCAGGTAAGTGTAGGGGGCGCGTGGAGGGTTGGGGAGGGTGAAAAACGTCCTCCTGGAAGTTTGGGAAGGCTGGAAATGGGCCCGTTTCCGGCTTCCAGGGAGCCTCTGGAGCACGGGGAGGCTGTTTTTGCCCTTCCGGAGGCTCGAGGAAAGCCTCCGGAGCCCGGAGAGGGCAAAAACGTCCCCCCACCGAATGGTGCAGGATGCCAAGTAGGCCACGCCCACCATAGCCACGCCCACCCAGCAACCAGGCAGAGAACCCATTGCTAAAATTTTTGAAGCCCACCCCTGCCTACAACCTTCCTCTAGGTTCTAATACTGTTCATAAATTTATTATTCTTTCTCTTGTTTTGTTTATCGGGGACAAATACTAGGCGGATGGACTGCGATGTTCTATGTCTCCTGTTTTAGAAGTGGTGTCATCACAGTTAGTTTCCAAAGAGGCCAGTTTTAGTGATACACAACTTGGTTCAGTCTCTCGCACTGGAGAGAATAATTATGTTGATTGTTTAAAGGAAAAAAAACCCCACACACTTCTGATCTCAAGGCTTCTTATAGTTGTCATCTTATTATTCTGAAGTTGCTTGATCAGATCTTTTGAGTAACCTGTAGGAGCCAATATAATGAGCTACCTTGTTTTGGTGCAGAGCTTTGAAAAATGTATTCAGAAGAATGTTAAAACTATGAGATCAAACAGGGAAAAAACAACAACTATAGGATTCCTACCTTGTTTTAAAGTATAAATAGTTGAGGTAGCTGAAAAGTTAGTTGCTGTTATCACATTTTCCTTGTTTGAAGCGTCAATTTCTATTCTCATCAGTTTTTCAACATCGCTATGGAAACTGCTGACTTCCCCAGTAGGGAAAGTTGCATTGGTTAAATGACCATCGGAATCATACCTAGGAAAATAAAAAAAAGCACAGATAAATGGTATATACAATAAAGTGCACTGAAAAAGAAAGAGGAAGGAAGGAAGGAAGGAAGGAAGGAAAAATAGAAGGGAAGGAAGAGGAATAGAAAGAGGGAGATGTACCCATATCAAATCAACATTTTATTATGTTCATCAACAGATGAATCTATCTATCTATCTATATATATAAGCGAAATGCCATTCATGCATCATCACAAAATTTCCAGAACTGTAAAAGCCTACAAACTTGAAATTTGGCACGTATGATCCTCTTGGCTTCTAGGTGCTCACTAAGAAAAGATTTTTTCAAAATGACCATCAGAGCATTAGTATTTCCTATATTATTATTATTAACACGCTCTGATGCTAAGGAGTTCTACTCCCCCTCCCCATCTGAAAAGAAACCTGTTCCAAATGCAAAACACAAGCAGAGGAGAGGAGTTTCGGTTTCAGTTTTAGAGCAGCAACCAGCTTTAGTACAGAACAGTTGAGCTAAGCCATGCGCAGGCTCCTTGCTGTCTCCTTGCTCACACAGCAAATACTGTTTCAGTTTCCAAACAGCCCTCAACTGTTCACACACCGACAGGACACTAGCCAGATAAATACTTGATGGATGCTGGTAGGGAGACGCAGGTTCCCCCCCCCCCTTATTTTCTTCCCCCAAAACTAAGCCTGACTAGATAGTTTCGTAGCGAAGCACAGATATAGAGTTAGTAGAGATATAAACAGACAGACACAGACATAGACACACAGAGAGATAAGATTCTGCTATGAATCCGTATTTGTTCTCTTTCTGAGAGGCATCCGGTAATAATTTTGCTGAAAAGCAACCCATTCTTTCTCTAGCTATCAAGTGAGTGTGGACTGGCTAGCCCAGAGTAAACTCATAGCATTTAGACTTACATGCTGTTTTCAGCTGCCTGCAATCATAAAACCTTTGGCTTTCCAAAAAGGCATTACAAGCTGTTTTGGGATCCTGTTTTGGCTAAAGAGCTGGGTGGAAATGTGCCTCCTACTTAGAATAGCTAATCTTTACAAGGATTAAAAAGTCACTTTTCATTCCCAGGACAAAATTTGCCCCATGGAAGCTTTTCACAACCAATGCAGCCAACTGCACAACAAATACTTTTGGGGAAACAAGGTTGTTATTGTTGTTTTTTTAGCTCCAGTCTGCTCCCCAGCATCACAGCTTAATTTTATATTTCTTTATAGGCGGAGAGACCTAAAGAAAGCTTTCGCCATTTTCTTTTTTTTTTTTAGATGCGTGCAAGACAAGGTAGTGGACAGAGGTGGCCTTCAAAAATTGAGCAACTGGTTCTCTGCCCAGTTGGTGGGTGGATGTGGTCATGGTGGGCGTGGTCTAGTCAGCCTCCTGCACCATGGAGGGGGGGAGGGGCGTTTTTGCCCTCCCCGGGCTCTGGAGGTTTTCCTCGAGACTCCGGGAGGGGTGAAGACGGCTTCCCCAGGCTTTGGAGGCCTTCTGGAGGCCAGAAACGGTCCTGATTTTGGCCTTCTGGAACTTCAGGGACGTCCATTTATTGTCCTTTTCAGGTTCCTCGGACTTTCCTCGAGCCTCCAGGAGGATGAAAATGGCCTCCCCGGGCTCTGGAGGCTGGAAATGGGCCTGATTTTGAGTTTCTGGAACTTCCGGGAGGCCCATTTTTCGCCCTCCATGGGCTCCAGAGGCTTTCCTCAAGCCTCCGGGAGGGCGAAAATGACTTCCCCAGACTCCAGAGGCCCCAAACAGATCTATTTCTGGCCTTCTGGAGCCTCTAGAACGCCCATTTTTCACCTTTCCCGAGCTTCCATGTGGGTCCTGTACTTACCTGGGATCCAAAATAGGCTGCATGGGGGCTCCTGGGAGGGATGGGGCCATCCACGGTTGGGATTTGCCAGTTCGCCGATCTGGCCATAAAATGGCCATAAAATTAGCTACGGGTTTGCCCAAACTGGGGTGAACCGGTATCAGCCTACCCCTGCTAATAGACCGACTTGTAATCACGATGATGTTAGATGCCATAGCTTTGCTTTGCAACACAGGTAGTCCTCGACTTACAACGGTTCTTTGCTTTTGAGAAATGTGTGCCATGCTGTTTGGCTCAAGACGTTTTTTCATCCCTGGCATCTCTATTCATAAATAAGACCACAGAGTTCAAGGGGACAATTAAAAAGTATAGAGAACTGTACTTTTAAGATTTTTATTTTTTTTTTTAAAAAAGAGCCCCTTTCTCACTGTGGGCCAGTTCATTTGATGTAGATTTATCACACCCTTGTTGCAACTTTCAAGATTTTATTGGCACTTCCGATGCTTCGTTTTATAACCCACCTTGCTTAACTCACCAGGAAGAAGGCAATTACGTACATAAAAAGTAATTCAAAAATAATGACGGTGAATTTATGGACAGCTAGAGAAGTAACGGCACGGTAAACCATAGGAGTTGGATGGAACCTAAGAGATGCCACAAGAGGTCACTCTGTACTAAGAAAAAGAGAATTAAAAAAAAAAAACCCTGAGCTACTGGAGCTAATAAAAAGACATTCTGACTCCCTGAAATGTTTAAAGTTTCCTATCTTGAATGGCTCGGCTTTCAAAATGTTACGAGAAACATATTGAGGGTTTTAGACGATGCCCCAGATGCAGGAGTCTCCAGGTTTATGAATTGCAGCGTTACAGACCTAACACATCTAGGGTGTGCTGCTGGCATGGTTTATGTCTTCTAGCTAAGGCTTCACAGCACTGATGAGAAGGGATGACAGCTCTTCTGTGCCTCCTAGTGGGAAATCCAGCTGTCCCATTTCCAGCTGTTCAGGTTTTTCTCCCCCCCCCCCTCTCCTATTTCGTTGGTTTAAAGCCAAGCTGCCAAAGCTGCTTTTTCCTCCCACTGGGGATTCAAGCATTCAAGCTACCAGGAGCTGATCGGAACATCTGATACCTTGATAACAAGGCCAGATGATAACGGAGGCAATTCTCTGCAATTCCCTTCCCAATTCTGCACTCATTTCTCCATGAAAACACGACTCCTTTTGAGCCAGAGGCTGTCAAAGCTGTGCCGTTGAGTATTTGGAGGCTTTTGGGGTTTTTTCTTTTGGATGACTGTTTTCCATCTCATTTGGCCTCAGGGATGATCTCAACAGAGGAATCACATGGAGAAATCACCGTCTTTGCTTTCGAGAAAAGTGTGCAAGATTGTTTGGCTTAAGGGACGTTTCATCCCTGGATTATTTGGAAATGCACTGTAAGAACAGTTAGGGATAGGGTTTGTTTTTGCAGAAGAGTTGGAGTGTTTGAACTGGTGTGACAGATTTTGGGCGGCTGCAAGGCTGAAGGCACCCATTTCACCCACCTCCACCCAAATGCCTTAGAAGGGGAAAAACATTTGGTCCCTGTTTCACCTGGGAAGGTTTCGGGCAACCATATGGAATCTCCAGGACACTTTTTGTACCATCGGTTTCCAAGGATGATTTTGTAGGTCTGTGTGAATCCCTTGAGCATCTTGACGACAAGAGAACTGACTGGTCAGATCTGTGTATCTGCCATTTTCCAAAGGAAGAAAGGGTGGGTGGGTTTGGCTTTGATACATTTAATTCTTTTCCTCTCTATGTAGCCTAAGTATCCTATTTCTTACCCTGCTTTTTGTATAACCTTTTACATGATTTATAAAACTGTTGCCTGGCGCCCCAGATGCCTGGATAATTCTCACCTGGGGAGATGCAAGGGGAGAAGGGGCCATGTGGATTGCAGCGCCGGAAGGTACCTTCTAGGAACCTTTCCTTATCTGCTTTCTCAGAGACGCTGGTAAAATAACATCTTCACACCCGTGGCTTGGTGGAATCCACATCGGACTGTTGGGAGGGGTTTCAAATTCCCTTTATCCTAGTTGCATGCCCTGAAGGACTTCAGATCCTGCTTTCAATTTTGACTTGCTTTTACCTCTCTTCAATAAGATTCCTTTTGAAGTTTTCAAGAGTCTATACTTATTTTTTGAAGAGGGGAGAGACTGGTCCTTTATACAACTAGTAGTGGTAGAAGCTTAGAATCTTGTTGGAAAATAGCAATAGCCCCTTGACTTGTATACCGCTTCACAGAGCTTTAAAGCCCTCTCTAAGCAGTTTACAAAGTCAGCATATGGCCAACCATCTAGTAAGAAATAAAGTTATTGCTGCGACCATGGATTGGAACAGTATGATGTAACATCAAAAGAAATATAATAGCGAGGAAAAGAAATGCAGCATGTGACATTCAAAGAAATTAAATAAAACTAAAACCAGTACTATAATTTACGGCATAAAGAGTTTTTTTAGTTTAAAAGAGAACATAGCAAAATAACAAACTGTCTGCTAATACAGGTAGTCCTTGCTTAATAACAGATCACCATTCAAATTATAACTGACCCCCTCCAATATATTAGCAATAGCACTTAGACTTATATACCACTCTCTACATCTCTCTCCAAGTAATTTACAGAGTCAGCCTATTGTCCCCAACCATCTGGCTCCTCATTTTACCCACCTCGGAAGGATGAAAGGCTGAGTTAACCTTGAGCCTGTGAGAATCGAACTGCAGGCCGTTAGCAGAAGTAGTTTGCAGTATTGCATTTTAACCCCTGTGCCACCACGGCTCACGTTTCACTGTCTCAGGAAAAGACCATTAAGAGACAGAAAATATCCCGGGATTCAGGCGGTGTTTTCTCAGGATGACAGACAAAATGAGTAGCCATTACTATTATCAAAAATTTACAACCACCGTGGAGCAACCAACATGAAATGTGAAAAGGATAACACCGCCATACATCAGAAACATCTCAGAAACAAGATTATTATAACCACATTTCATCCCTATAACACACAAACTAAAGCCCTCCAAAACATGGTGAGTAAATCAGAAGAGCCCAAGAAAAAAAAACCCCACCAGGAATCATTTAGAACACATAGTATGAAGACTATTATAAGCACTAGATATCAGGGGTCTCCAACCTTAGCAACTTGAATCCTGGAGGACTTCAACTCCCAGAATTCCCCAGCCAGCAAAGCTGGCTGGGGGATTCTGGGAGTTGAAGTCCTCCAGGCTTCAAGTTGTCAAGATTGGAGACCCCTGCTATATATGAGAGACAGGCAGAAGTTTAGTCTCTGGGTCATCTCTGAATATCAAGTAGCAATTAGAAGACACAGTGAAAATTCCTTAATTTCATAACACACGGACGGACTTCTCCATAGTTTCAGCTGGACCATGTTACATCCAAGAAAGCTAGGGAAGGCCTGGAAGATTGGCACTCAGTTCTCTGAGGAATTCTTACTCATCATTCTTATGAGCTGCGGTGGCACAGTGGTTGGAGTACGGAACTGCAGGCTGCTTCTGCTGACTGCCGGCTGCCTGCAATTTAGCAGTTCGAATCTCACCAGGCTCAAGGTTGCCTCAGCCTTCCATCCTTCTGAGGTGGGTCAAAAGGAGGACCCAGATTGTTGGGGGCAAGAGGCTGACTTTGCAAATCGCTTAGAGGGGGAGGGAAAGCATCGTGAAACAGTATGTAAGTGTAAGTGCTATTGCTACGGCTACTAGGAGAGATGAAATGACGGAAGGGGTGAAGCTGCGAGAACTTTAGAGGAAAGTGACCATGTCAAGGGGCTCCTGCTTGGGTAGGGGGTTAGACTAGAAGTCTTCCAAGGTCCCTTCCAACTCTGCTATTCAGACAAAACAGCACGTAGAGATAAACAACATTTATATGTTATACAAAAGAGACAAGTAAAAAGCTAAGAAGGAAACAACGAAACTAGCACACCAGTTTGCCACATAAATGAGGATTGACACAGGATTAACACTAGATAAAAATCAAGCAGTAAACAATACCCTAATCAAGGAACTACCGAGGAGAAAGATCACCCCCACCAACACCGAGAGGACAAGATATTGTAAATAAATAGAGAGCAAACCTGATTCTCAGTAAGACTGATGATGTTACCTAGTTGGATAATGAAATGTTTGCAAGCAAGCAACCAAGCTCAGAGAGCACCAAGGACTGCAAAGAGTTTAACACTAAGCTATATACATATATACTAGCTCGATACCCATGCTTCGCTACAAAACTATGTACTCGGGGGTTAGTTTTATAATGGGGGAATCTGCCTCTGCTTACCAGAATCCATTGGTATTCATCTGGCTAGCGTCCTGTCAGTGTGTGAGAGAATTGAGGGCTGACTGGAAAACGAAACGGTATTTGCTGTGTGAGCAAGAAGGAGACAGCAAGGAGCCTGGGCATGGCTTAGCTCAACTGTTTTGTACTAAAGCTGGTTGCTGCTGTGAAACTAAAACTGAAACTCCTCTCCTCTGCTTGTGTTTTGCATTTGGAACAGATTTCTTTTCAGGTGGGGAAGGCAAGTAGAACTTCTTAGCATTAGAGTATGTTAATAATAATAATAATAATATAGGAAATACTCTAAATGCTCTGATGGTCATTTCAAAAAATCCTTTCTTAGTGAGCACCTAGAAGCCAAGAGGAACATGCGTACCAAATTTCAAATTTGTAGGCTTTACGGCTCTGTAGATTTTGTGATGATGCATGAGTGGCATTTCACAGATCTATATATCTATATATCTATATATCTATATATCTATATATCTATATCTATATCTATCTATCTATCTATCTATCTATCTAAGTTAAAATTCAGCCTTAGCAACAGATCTCACTGGATAGCTTTGGTCTGACCATTTCCAATGTTCTGTTAGACAATATAGCTGTAAAAGAAAAAGAAAAAGAGAAAGAAAGAAAGAAAGAAAGAAAGAAAGAAAGAAAGAAAGAAAGAAAGAAAGAAAGAAAGAAAGAAAGAAAGAAAGAAACTGAACAATCATTCCTTGTAATCTTGCACCTTGAGGGCAAGATTTTAAAATAAATAAAAAGTAAAGCAGAAGTGATAATGGAATCTGCTATTTTGTAACCAAACTGATCCCTCCAATTGATTTTGCTATTATACCTTGATCCTACCGCTTCCGTCCATGGGAAGAATACGATGGGTGTAAGCACTCAGCAAAATTGGTTTTGACAGACTTTTTGATAAAAAGGGGTCCTTTTAGACTCTTACATGATTTGTGTTTGTCGTGAACTATCTAGGATGACATTGTATAAAAGGGGAATCTATATGAATCTTATAAATAAATAAATGCATACATAAATAAATAACAACGGCATTCCCTGGTACTGATATAGAGCTGATAGGGGGCCGTATAGATCTTATAAATAAATGAACAAGTAACTATTGCATTAAATATCTGACATAAAACTAAGGTTTTTGATTAGGGGTGTGCAGGCATGCCTAACCCCGATGAAATCAACTTTTTGCATGGACTTTTTGCAAGGTTGAATGTGGTGTGGAAACTCAACCAAGGTGTTTTAAGATTTCTGAATGAATACATGGATACACGATATCGCACACCTTGCCAATTGGGAAGTACAGGTGGTCCTTGGCTTACAACAATTCATTTAGCGGCCATTCAAAGTTACAACGGCACTGAAAAAAGTCATTTATGTTTTTCCCACTTATGACCACCGCAACATTCCCCACGGTCACATGATCAAATTTCAGATGCTCGGCAACGGGTTTATACTTATGACCCTTGCTGTGTTTTGTCCTGGGGTCATTTTTGTGACCTTCTGATAATCCAAGCCAGTAGGGAAACCAGATCCACTTAAGACCTGTGTTACTAACAGAACAGTTGCAACGATACACTTCACCAACCGTGTTACTAACCTAACCACTACAATGATTCACTCAGCAATTGTGACAAGGTGATAAAATAGGGCTGAACTCACTTAACACCTGCCTCCCTTAGCAACAGAAATTTGGGGGCTCAATTGGTGTCGTTATACTGAGGACTATCTGTATTATGGGCGAGATGGATTTTTGGTGGTGGAATGAGGGCAAAATCATTCTATAAGCTAAGCAGTGTTTTTTTTTTTCAAGGTTCGGTAAAAACACTTAGGGTCACTTACTCATAAACTGTTGTCCATTCATACTCGTTGCTTTTGGTGGCGAGAAGTCCAGTGGTGCCAGGGTAGGTCATTAGGGCTAAATTGTAGCCCTGAGCATAGACTCTTTTGAGAATGCCGTTGCTACTGATGGTCAACCAGTACACCTGCCCTCCTGGCATCACCATCCAGAGCGGTAAGCCACTGGCATCCCTGCGAATATGTACCGAGTGGCCATTGTTGCTGGTAACCGTGCCGAGTTCACCTTCCCCGTTGTACGTGAAGTTATACAGAAAGTCTCTCGTAATCAGGTTGAGGGTGTGCAGGTGAGTCCCGTTGTTGGTGAATTGATACAGCTCCTGATCAGCCGGAGAAGCAATCTCATAAATATTGGCATCGTTGAGATGAGGCTTATTTTGGCTAACCGCACGAATGCGGATGTTGCCGAGGTCGGCGATGTATAAGGTGCCGTCAGGAGACACCGCCAGGGAAGAGGGGGCTTTCAGCTTTGCGTCTTTAGCGTATCCACCATCACCTGAAAAATAGGGAGAGAACAGTGTTGAATATGCAAATCTGCCATGGCTAGTCGAGACGAAGAACTTGGCGGAGTTCCAGGTAGCAAACCCAACGCAAGCAAAACTCTTAAGGCCTGGAGTTTCCTCAAAGCATGTTTTTTTTTTTTTTTTTAGGAATGTCATATTGGCACAGCTGGTGAAAAACCGACTCTGAAAGACCTGAGGTTTTACCCGCCCAAACTAAAACCCAAATGTTCTGACCAAGGCTTCCTGAGACAGTAACAATCACACGCTGTTCCAGGGATGGGATTTAACCGGTGTTATTACCAGTTCAGTGACTATGTTTTGCCGGGAGAAGCTTCATAGGCATAAATGCAAAATGTCATTATGACTGAGGATGAAAAAGTAAGGTGAACTTCAACCATCAATATTGTCATGATTGACAAAAGCATTAAACACTCTAATATTTTCTTCCAAGAATTCATAGCTACCGGGCTATATAATTGAATAGTAGTGGTGTTTGACACTTCATAGCAGTGTTCCTCAACTTTGGCAACTTTAAGATATGTGGACTTCAACTCCCAGAATTCCCCAGCAATGTTGCCATAAAATGTTATGTTATGTTAATGTTGCCAAGATTGATAAAATACTACTTTATGAGGACAAGGACGAAACAGAATACTTTTTAACATGGGACCTGTTTTACCAATGGCTAACCAAGAGAAACAGAGGTTAGAAAACCCAAAGATTAAGAGAATGATTAATTATATAATGAAAGCTTGCTAGTATGGGATAAGCTAATGCTACTATTACCATGTGATTATTATTAATGATATGTATATTATGATTACTATTATACTTATTGTCTTTTTGTTGTTCAAAACTAATTGCACTCAGACAACATGCTGTTCCTATAGTCATTGAGTTTTTTTATGTTTATGAAAGAAAAGTGTATCAATTATATATATATATATATATATATATATATATATATATATATATATATATGAGAGAGAGAGAGAGAGAGAGAGAGAGAGAGAGAGAGAGAGAGAAACTACTTTATGCAGTCAAAGTTGAAAAAAGCCATTGTCACCATTGAATACAACCTTCTAATCTAGTTGCTTAGCCCACTTCAGCAGATCCAATGAAGAGAATTCTTTATCTCTCTGTTCCACTCTTTAAATATTTGTAGCATTGGAAAATATCTTCATAACTTTATTTAGCCCTTGGTTGCATTCCCACATAAATGGTGAGCCAGGGGTTTTTCAAACCATCCTTAAAACATGCCACAATAGTTTGGTCTCCATGGAACAATAACCCCCAAATGGGCAGATACAGGATCCATGGTAAGCTCCAAATGAAATTATTGTGCTGTGTGATTTATTATTAGATCCAGCTTTGGATGTTGAGGGCTGCACGCGCAACCCTGCTGTTTTGGAACCTCGTACATTCCAAGCTGAAAAAACGCCGTGACAATCACAGCAGAAAACATTACGTTGGCAGCATTACACTGCCATCCAGAAATGCAATAACATGTTGAGTCAAAATCCTTTTAGGCTGTAAGCGATGAGAACACAGATGTGCTAAAAAGATTGTATTTCATTCGAAACCTCTGATTTAGACTGATACGAACAGAAAGTTTAGATAAGTATCATAGCTGATGTTTGCTTGTTAATCACCCATCTTGCTCAGAGAGGCACTTTGGGTTTATTTATTTATTTAATTTGTCAAGCGCTTACAATACAATAGAAATAAGAATAAACTTAAGTATAAATACATGAAATAGGCACTAATAATTGGGGACAATAGGACAGGGATGGTAGGCACGATTGTGCGCTTATGCACCCCCCTTACAGACCTCTTAGGAATGGGGTGAGGTCAATAGAGGTTAGTTTGAGGGGAAAGGAGTGGGGGTTTGAGCAGGTGACAATAGAGTCAGGTAGTGAGTTCCAGACATTGACCACTCTGTTGCTGAAATCGTACTTCCTGGAATCGAGTTTGGAGTGGTTTACCTTTAGTTTATATCTGTTGTGTGCTATTGTGGTTAAAGCTGAAATATTCATTAACTGGTAAGACGTTGTAACATATGATTTTATGTACTATGCTTAAGTCTAATCTTAGCCGGCATTGTTCAAGGATGTCTAAGCCTAGAATCTCAAGTCTGGTGGTGTAGAATATTTTGTTGCAGAGTGTAGTACTCTTCTTGTAAAATACTTCTGGACTCGCTCAATTGTATTAATGTCTGATATACAGTGCAGATTCCAGACATGTACAATACATGGCCGGGGATGTACAACTTAATCAATAAAATTAAGCATTTAAAGCAGAATAATTTCAGATTATTATTTTTTAAAATAAAAATAAAATTAAAACAACATTGTAAAAATCACCAAAAATGGAGAACTCCAATTGGTATCAAGGGGTTAATTCTTCCCTGACCCATCATGTTAAGATTTACTCTGAATTTGTCAGGCACAAGCAGCCAGAACACTCCCAGAACGGGTCAGACAGGTTATTATTTCTTCTTCTTATTTATTAAATGTATTTGCCAACCCATCTGGCCTTGAAAAGCCTCTATTTCTATATAGGTTTCTTTGTTGTTGATCACGTGCTTACAAGAATCTCACCAGACGGTCTGCCTGCAGCAAATATAGATCTAAGGGTTTGATCTATATATTAGCAAAACTCAAAGCTTTCCTCCCCTCAAAGCTGATATTCTGTAGAGATTCCCAGTCCTCCAGGTTGTCCCAAAGGTGCTTTTTCAGGAGGCAACTGGACTTTCTTGATGTTTCTTTTAAAGATGTTTCGCTTCTCATCCAAGAAGCTTCTTCAGCTCTGACAGGATAGTGAGGAATGGAAGGATTTTTACTCCTTGCAAACAGCTGGTCATTTGCATCCTTGTAGAGGGTCCTTGCGGCCCCTTGGAGGTTTATCTGTGTCCTCAGGATCACCCGAGTAGTGCTAATGGTTCCTGTAGTCTGCATTTTTCCTCCCTCTGGAAATCCATTCCTACTCCCACACCGTTCAAAGGGTGTTCGTTGTCCCAAAGATACTTTTTTTTCAGGAGGCAGTTGGACTTTCCTATTTTTTCTTTGAAGATGTTTCGCTTCTCATTCAGGAAGCTGCTTCAGCTGGAATGTTTTTTTAACTTCCTCTGTCTGGGCTTCCTCTCCCCCACAGCCAGTGGTTCCTCTCCAGAATTGTTAATTGCATTACTAGCCCTGGGTCTCCCTCTTCACTTGCATTATAAAATCATACATAGGGCTGAAAGGGGCCTTTGAAGATCTTCTAGTCCAAGGCAGGAACCCTTATACCACCTGTTAATAATGGAACACAGTTGTCCTGTTTCTTCTCGCCCAGAGCAGGATCATTGCACTGACACAAAAGAATCAAAATGCTTGCAATCCTCAAGCTGATTAATTATTTCACTGCTAAAAAAGAAGAAGAAGAAGCCAATTTTGCAATTAAGATAATGTCATTCATCCCTTCTTGTTTTTAAAACATGTGGACTCTGCCCTCCTACCAGGCAAAGCGGCACTCAATGGAACTGAAGTCCACATTAATGTTGGTAATACAACTGTTCTTCCCAGCCTTAGAAACACAGGAGCAACATTTGCATTCAAAGAGTAGACAAGAGAGACTTGGAGAGCTCACATTCTCTGAGCTGGAAAATCGAACGCACAGTCATGATTTTGTGAAAGCCTCATTGTTTTGTTTTCAAGTATCCCCGTTTCAAAATAGGTTGGCTTGACCATGGATGGAATGCTTCCATCCTTCCAACTGGCATAAAAAAAAAACAAGTTTAACACTCAGGGGGGAGATTAGAAAGTACATCTGGGGAACTAAAATCTTTCAAGCAAAGGCATTCCGTTATCAGGTTTTAAAAATGAAGAAAGACACGGTGAAACTCTTCTAAGTAATTTCCTTTATTCAGTCTGGGATGGTCACTGGGTTCAAGAATTTAGTCTTCCGAGCTTTCGGACTGGTGCTGGAGCCCATCCTCAGAGAAATACTTTCTACTGGAATGTGACAGTAGAAGGAGAAGAAGAGAGAGGAGTTATCTGAGGATGGGATCCAGCATAAGTCTGAAAACTCAGAAAACTGAGTGAGGGGGAGGAACAGACGGGACCAATCCCAGATGTGCGTATGCGCATAAAGGAGAGGAGAGCAAAGGAAAGCTATAAGCTGGCTCTTGGGGACAGGCAGATGTGGATGCTGGCCAGCCCTTCCTTGGCTGGGAAATAAATAGGAGGGGTTTGGGAGTGGCTGTGTCAGGATTCCAGCAGTTGCCCTAATTAAATCATGAGCCTCGAGCCAAGCTTCAAAAACTATGAAAAATTTATTAGGAGCGAACACGTGGGCACGATCTGTTTGAAGCCGATTCTGAGACACATAATTCACTGTCACCCTTGACCCTGGTTTCCTGCCACCCCTTTGGGTGCATCGTAATTCATATTCTCCAATGAAACACGTTCATAGCCAAGAGTCATCAATCACGTTCTCCAATTAGATATTTGCGTGGCAGAAACTCCAGTCACTTAGTTACAATCTTTGTAAGGTAAGTTTCAACTCCTAAAACATTCCTATGCCTGTTTTAGTAGTTGTCATAAAGAAGGGGTGGGTGGGAGGAAGGAAATCTGGAAGAGCAGTGCAGCAGTTTGAAAGCAAAAGTACATTCCAACTCTTCTCTTTAAAAGATTGCAACTAAACTACCAGAGCTTTTGCCCAGGAACATATTTAATTGGAGAACATGAATGATGACTCCCAACCTGTGAAGGTGCTCAATTGGAGAATCTGGTTTATGAGACACCCAGGGGGGAAACAGGGTCACAGGGGACTGTAAATGACGTATGCCAGAGTTGGCTTCATACAGGACAATGCCAGTATGTCGCTTCTAATAAATCCTTTGAAGTTTTTTGAAGTTTGGCTCGAGAATCATGATTTAATTAGAGCGAATGCTGGAATCTTGACAATAAGAATGGAATGCACTTTCGGTTCCAAACTGCTACAATGCTCTTTCAAATTTCCTCTGCCCACCACTTCTGTTCACTGCAACCCTAAAGCAGGCATAGGAATGTTTTATGAGTTGACAGGCTGGTTGTCACAGACAACCATTCGTTTCTAGTACACCGCGAACAATTCGGATTTCTTGGCCAAGTCTGTTGGGACTAATTACATTTGATTTTTGTTTATCCATGTGAACAAAAGACTGTTTATACCCTGTTTGAAAAGGGGATTGCTTTTAACTCACAAATAAGCGGCTTATCATTATTTGCTAAGGTTGGGTCAGAACAGGAGAATTCACCACCACTTGCCTGAGAAACAGTCACAGTTGGGGTCAATCTTACAGTCGCAATCTGTCGGTGCCCCAGCAATGACCGAGATTTCTCCATTGGTGGTGACCTGCTGGATGCGGTTGATCTTCCTTTCATCTGTCTCGGCGATGTACAACACACCGCTGTGAGAGACGCCAACAGCACGGGCTGATTCGAGGGTGGAATGGATGGCCACTTTGCTGACCAGCACATGGTCAACGCCCGGAACTTGGCAGTGAATTGGGCGCCCTGCGATGATGCGAACCCGCCGGTTCTGAGAGATTTGCAGGACGATGTTGTTGTCCAGCACATACAACGAGTTGTCGAGGGGATTGACAGCCAGGTCTGTTGGCCATTCTAAACGAACCTGCAATGTGAAAAGAAATAAAAATCATTCAAATGATTTTTACACTTTTTTTTTTCCAAAAAAAGAATGATGTTGCCCTTCTGTTCAGTCAATTATTCTTTAAGCAATTGTGGCTAGATATTTTTTTAAATAGACAATTAAGTTGTTTATCGATTGCAATACAGCAAACAGGGTCCTAATGGTTACATATTTTATGTATTGTTGCAGACTTCAGACTGATTCACGGCATGAGGTGTTTCAGGAAAGAGTTTTTGTAATTTGTCTGAGGGGGCAAACCCTTCTGTCAGCCTTCACGATTCCTTCTTCTGCTTGTCTTTCCGGCTGCCATAGAAATGGGGGAGGGAAGATTAATTGGGCTACGTAGAAATGGGAAGAGTGCTGGAGGCTTGAGAGGGTGAACTGTAAAACTTGAGAAAACTTTATTGATTATGCTTACTATGCTTACTGCGCAGCTGCAGCTTCTTACAGTATCTATCCAAGCCAAGGTCAGCGGGTGAGCCAGATGTCTGAAATGCCATCTGAAGATGCCTCACATGATACTTCAGACTGGATGACCAATTGGAACAATTAGGGGTGGGAACATTGGCATAACTTTCTATGTGTGATTTTCGCGCGTATTGCCTCAGATCTTGTATTTCTTCTGATGCTACCATATCAATTTTTCAGTAAAAGTCCTTTTCTTTAAAACAATGGCGTCTAAGGTTTTCTTTCTTGGATTTTGAATGGAGCCTCACCTGACACCTTTTCTCTCATCCAGACGTGCTCCCTAAGATTGGAGTTTAATAGAATAAGAATAGGAATAAGACTAGACTAGACTGGCATAGCATAGCATAGCATAGCATAGCATAGCATTAGCATAGCATGGAACAGGGGTAGGGAAACTTGGCTCTTTTATCACTTATGGATTTCAACTCCCAGAATTCCTGAGTGAGGAATGGGGAACCTTTTATGGCTCATTCAGGAATTCTGGGAGTTGAAGTCCGTAAGTGATAAAAGAGCCAAGTTTTCCTACCCCTGGTATAGCATAACATAACATAGCATGGAATAGAATAGCAGAGAATAGAATAGCAGAGAATAAAACAGAACAGAATAAAACAGAATAGAATAAAACAATATTGTCACTTTATTATTTTTAACCTTTACTCAAGGTGTCAAGCAAATCCAACACAGCTTTCTCCTTCCTATTTTCCCCAAAACAACAACACTATGAGGTGGCTTGGGCTGAGAGAGAATGACTGGCCCAAAATCACCTAGCTGGCTTTCCCCAAAACAACAACAATATGAGGTGGCTTGGGCTGAGAGAGAATGACTGGCCCAAAATCACCTAGCTGGCTTTCATGGCTAAGGTGGGATTTGAACTCATGTTCTCCTGTGACTGTGAGGGCCTTAAGTCTTAGTGATATAGACAGTCAAATATAGTTATATATAGTTTCAAAGTGCCATCAAGCTCTCTTATCCAAAAGGCAGTTTAAGGAATACTTATTGGTAATCACAGCTTGAAAGCAACAGAATTATTATATGCACAAAAACAGAACTCTTGAAATGCTGCAGGTGGGAAGAAGCAGAGCTGGTAGGAACCTAGTCTCACTCCTTCTAAATATGAAATAAACAACCCTAACCTTCCTACCCAGTATGAACCACAAAGCAGATTCGACTTTGCTTAGATGCATAATTTAAAATATTGGAAGATTTTTGCCATCCATCAAAATCCCATTTCTTTCATTCTAAAATGAGCAGAGCAGTGTAGAGTAGTGTAGTGTAGTGTAGAGTAGAGTAGAGTAGAGTATATAGGAGATGGAAGGGACCTTGGGAGGTCTTCTAGTCCATACCCCTCCTCAAGCAGGAGAACCTATACTATTTCAGGTAGGTGACTGCCTAGTCTAAGGGTCTTCAAACTTGGCAAGTTTAAGATTTGGTTAGTTTCCAGGCATTGTTTCTTGTCTTGCCTTCTGGTGCTTTGGAGAATTATTTGACCTCCTCTTCTTTGTGGCAGCCCCTCAAATACTGGAATATGGCTATCATATCAATTCTTCTTTTCTTCAGACTAGCCATACCCCAAACTTGTAATCTTTCTTCATATGTTTTAGTCTCCAGGCCTTTGATCATCTTAGTTGCTCTTTGCTGAACTTTTTCCAAGGTCTCAACATCTTTTTCTGTAGTATGGCAACCAAAACTGGTTGCAGTATTCAAAGTGTGGCCTTACTAGGGTTTTATAAAGCGACACTAATATTTCAAGAATAGAGGAATTGGCAAACATGACAAAAATACCTTCTTCCTTCAACTCCGGTGGTGTGTCCTGCCCTCTTTTTCAACCAAAAAAGTATCGTTCTAGAGAAAAAAAACAACATTTTTCAAAGTTCTGTTGTATTTTGTGGCATCGCCAAATGAAGCTGTTGGCAGATTTTTGCAGAAGGGAAAATGCTATTTGTAAAACTTGGCTGCTGGCTTGTAACTTGATGCAAATTTAGACATTTATCTGCATACTTTATGCTACTTAAATAGGTCAAGAATGCACTTGAGTTATTATAATGTAATTTGCGGCTCTAGCAACATTCAGCTCTTATTAACTAGGTATTATTTGGTATAACGTGTTTAACGAGTGATTCAGATGTAGAGGGGGGATGGGGAGAGAGAGGTTGGCTGCCAATCCCAAAGAACAATACAGACCACAGCCTTCTGGGAAGAGTGACAGAAGAGGCTGATTGAATTGCAAATCAGCACGGATGAAACTTTTCTTTCTGAACATCAGCAATGTCAGATATTTCCAAACCACACAAGAGTAATGCCATTTGAATTTCATTGCATACATTCCAGAGCTATTGGTCACAAGAATCTGGAAGCTTTGGCAGGTGTAAAAATCTGTTGGGAGACAGAGTCTTCTGCCTTTTTTTTCCTTTTTTTGCTCACTTCAGCAAGAACTGAAAATGTATTCAGTAACTCTTTTGACAACTGCAATTTGATGTGATAGAAACTTAAGCTTCTTGTGCTTTCCCCAGTTACAAAATTATCAAGTTTAAACTAGGATCCTGTGCCAATAGAAGGATGTCTCTGTAACTCAGAGGTGAAATGAGAAATCTATGGTGCTCTCTGTTGGTAGAAAATTTATTACCTAACAAGGTAACCTCATCAGAGTGAGCGACTATAAGTTCATCTACAGTAGAGTCAACAACAACATACTGTATAGTAGAGGTCTCCAAGCTTGGCAACTTTAAGATTTGTGGATTTCAACTCCCAGAATTCCTGAGCTAACATGACTGAAGGAGGAATTCTGGGAATTGAAGTCCACAAGTCTTAAAGCTGTCAAGTTTGAAGACCCCTGAACTAGAGTTTCACCTGGGACACTGAGAGCATCCTAGACCAAGCTAAATCCAAAAAAGCTAAGGAATTCATGGAACCTTGGCATTCAGCCAAATCACACATCAATAAACACATAGAAATTAACCATATTTACACACCATTCAAGAGATAATTAAAAAGCTAAGAAGGAAACAGAAAGACCAGAATACCTTATCTCCAACAACAGCCAAACACCCAGATAAGCAATGATTAATACCAGACAAACAATGAAACAGATAAGAATACCTTAATCAAGGAACTACCAAGGAGATAATCACACTTCCATAAACACTGGGAGGGCAAGTTACTCTACATAATCAAGAGCAACTTGCACTGATGATGTTACTTAGTCAAGTAATGAAATGTTTACAAGCAAACAACCAAGCTCAGTAAGTGTTTTGCCTTTGTAAAATTCTCCTTCTCTGCAACTTTCCTATTTTCCAATTCTTCACACAAAATCCCAAGGGGTGTCATAATGCGGGAGCATTTTCCTTGCATCAGATAACAACTATGATTATTACGATCACAATGATGATTTGGGGGAGGAGTGGCAGAGAGAAAGACGAAATGAAAACCAAAGTAAATCACACCAGCATCATCTTCTATCTTGCAACAACCAAGTATGCTTAAACAAATATCACCGAAGAAAATGCCCAAGGGAACTTAAATCCAATTTGACAATGTGGTAGAAATGCAGAAGCCAGAAAAAAGAAAAGAAAAGAAAAAAAAAAGAAAGAAAACCTGGACCATAAATGTGAATATATTCATGCTACATAATTCCTTGTATAAACTCTAAAGTAAGAGTTCTAAACACAAAAAGGGCCTTTTTATTAAAGAAAAATTCCGAGGACAGATTCCCATTATTGGTGTGTGAA
The DNA here is from genome assembly GCF_049901715.1 of Pseudonaja textilis. Taxonomy (NCBI): domain Eukaryota; kingdom Metazoa; phylum Chordata; class Lepidosauria; order Squamata; family Elapidae; genus Pseudonaja; species Pseudonaja textilis. The sequence goes on along the minus strand of NC_142001.1, from coordinate 8,174,512 downwards.
CAAGGTTTTAAACTGTTTTGTCAGACCACTTGAATCTGCCAATACCTGAAAACGCCCAACAGGATTTAAAAAAAAAAGCTGTGTTAATAGTTGAGGAGTTTTTGGCGGATTTGGAATTCAGGTCCCCGACAGAATAGCTGATGGTCAGAGATGAAGGGATGTAGAGCTCATTCAACTGGTGAAGGTCACCAGTGCTCCCTCCCTGACTCAATGCTAAGCAAAATTTCTGTTAGAAAAGAATAGCTTTGAGTACAATTGAGAAAAAAACAACACTATAATTGCAGTTTAAAACGATTAATGTGAATCACATGTTATATCCAGACGACTTTTCTTTCAGCTAAAAAGAAGAACCAATAAAGGAGAATGTTTGTAGCTCAGGGTTGAAATGAGGAGTTCTTGGTGCTCTCTGACTTGGTTCTTTCCCTGTTTATTAGATGTTTATAACCCAAACTAGATAACATCACCAGTGCTAGATAGATAACAATGTCAAATAGACAGGCAGACAGACAGTTAAGAGGGTCCTTGGTGTTCTCTGAGCTTGGTACTTTCCTTGAAAACATTTCATTACCCAAACTAAGTAATATCATCAGCGCTAATAAGGAATGAAATTTGCTCTCAGTTTATATTCTAATTGTTTAGCTGACTGTTGGTCTGATGTTAATCTGGTAACAATAGCCCAATCAAGGAACTGCCAAACAAACCAACAATAAACAGCCCAACAAAAAAACTTCTACGATCACCCCAAGGCAAGCCACTAGAACAGAGCTCTGCAAACTTGACAAACTTGGCATAGCTGGCTGGAGAATTCTGGGACCTGAAGTCCACAAGTCTTAAAGTCGCCAAGTTTGGAGGCCTCTGCACTAGAATGTAAACTGAGAGCAAACCTTACTTCTTACTAACACTGATGATGTTATCTAATTTGGGTAATGAAACATGTGCAAGAAAAGAACCAAGCTCAGAGAACACCAAGGACTCTTAAAAAGACATTAAATGGAAAGAAGGATTGTAAAGTTCACGATCGGGCACCAGACTGGGAAAGATTTCTGGAGTGAAGAATCAGGTCATTAACAAGTCCTCAGGGTAGATGTACTTTGCTCTGTTTTTTCTTGGCCTGGATTCCAACTCCCTCCCCACACCCCACCAATTCCAAATGAATTTTAACTTTGTCACCTGGATAATTATATTTTCTGTCGCTACATACACCAAAAGAAGCATTTTATACAGACAGAGGCAACTCTGGAACAACTTATGTGAGTCAGAACTTTTATCATTAAGTTATATTTTACAGCAGACTGGAGACATATCCACTATTCAGAATACAAATACAGAATTCACAGATAGGATACCTATAGAAAAAAAAACATATCTTCTTTAAGTCTGCTATTATACATTCCTGTCTCTCAGGTGGATTTACTGGCTACAAAAGTGGCTTCCAAGCTCAGGGAATACCTTCAGAATTCTACAAACATTTAATTCTCCCATAATCTTATTAAAGCTAATTAGGATGAATTAGCACTGATGATGTTACCTAGTTGGGTCATGAAATGTCTGCAAGAAAACAAGCAAGCTCAGAGAGCACCAAGGACCTCTCAGGTCAACCCTGAGCTACAAATATTCTCCTTTATTACTAATTAGGATGAAAAATTATCTGGCTTTCAGATTTATCCCTATTAAGATTTTAACTGTCCTGTTTTGAGTCTTGGGAGATTTCAGTTGAAGTCACCGTACAATACATAAAATATGTTGCTACTGGTAAATGCATGTGAAAATTTTGTCATCTTTGCTCAGGAGATGTCAGAAATGATCTCCAAGTAAGCTCCTTGAGCCAATGAAAGAGAGGTATTTGTTAACGCCTAGTTCTGTCATGCAAAATGGACCCGTTTCCAGGCTGAGCAGTAAATGATATATGGAAACGATCAGCGGTGACCTGAGAAATGTCCATGCTGGCGTCACAGCGCAGAGGCTGTGTTGATGTGAGGCCGTTTGAGCCTATCAAGGTTGTGATCTGACCGCTTGCATCAATCTTACGAATCGTGGTGCCGTCTACAAAGTAAACGAAGCCATGCTTATCGATGGTGATACCTGTTGGGAAAAATGAAAGAAAATTCAGAAGCAGGACTAGCAATAGCAATACCACTTGGACTTATATACCGCTTTAGAATACTTTACAGCCCTCTCTAAGCGGTTTACAGAGTCAGCCTCTTGCCCCCAAAGAATCTGGGTTCTCATTTTACCCATCTCAGAAGGATGGAAGGCTGAGTCAACCTTGGGCCTGGTGAGATTTGAATTGCCAAATTGCAGACAGCCAGCAGTCAGCAGAAGCAGCCTGCAGTACTGCACTCTAACTACTACACCACCGTGGCTCAAGAGACTAGGAGAGAATAGGACTATAAATACAAGATGGAGGAAGGAGACCACCGAGCAAAGAATAACATCAAAGGAGGACATGGCTGAAGAATCTGACCTCCCTTATACTACTTGGAAGACCCTGAATAGATTGAGAGTTGGAGTGCCTAAATGAAAACAAAACAAAACAATATACTCAAGTGAAGGTTCTTAGCGGATAACAACATGCTGTGTGAATGTAGACAGACACAAAGCCTGGGTCATCTTCTGGTATGTCAGCTGCTACCAGAAACATATGCTAATAATGACTTATTTTTGGACAACAAAAAGGCTAAATGGTGGCTTCATTCTGGCAGTTTAAAGTATGATCTAGACAAAGGAGGAGGAGGAGGAGAAGGGGAAGAAGGAGAAAGAAGAGGAGGAGGAGGAGGCAAGTTTCGTTCTGAAGCCCTTGTTTTTTACTGTGACTTACTGGTCTGCTGTGCTTTTAAATGTATGAATCTGTCATGCTTGCTAAACATTCTTGATTTTTATCAATATATTTTTACCATCATGAAGAATGTATGAAGTCACCTGGGGGGGTGGAAGTAGAGGTCAAAACAAAACATTTCACTGGACATCAGCTGATTAAGGAAATGAGTCAAGAGGACTTACTTCTGGACAGAGACAGTTGGGTCTGTCAAAAAATGAGTTTCTCATATTTTTAAAAGAGCCTGATTCTCAATCCATCCCACCCCATTTCTTTATCACTTTGACGTCTTTTGTAGAAAAACAAAACAGAACACAACACAAAACAACAATGCTGAACAGGACTGGGTTTGAAATGCTTCTTAAAATATTCAAACTTTCTTTTAAAAAGTTTGAATGTTCAGTTTTGTATTAGTCAGAAAACAGCTTACAAGTGTTCCTGGTTGGTTCAACCAATACAAGATTGTTTTAGAGAGATTCCCCATCTTCTGAGTTTGGGTGGATTAGGTAAACATCCTTCTCAGCGCTGAAAATTTATGGAATGTTCTCTTCCTGAAGGTTTAACTGCCACCCCCATTGGCTTTTTTTGTAAACTAGTCTTATTCCACCATGCCCTTGGTCCTAACTGAATAGAGGCATGATTGTGCTTTTTATAGGAACCCTATTGTAATTGTTCTTTTCAATTGTGCTGCTATTGTTTTATTGTTTGTTGAACACAGTCTGATGGAAGTGAGGCCTAGAAAAGCTATAAAAATAGATAAGCACATAGCCATTCCAAAGTATTTCTTTTAGATACACTTTTCCAATCATACGGCAATTTTGAGTGCACATAATACCCCCAACATCTACACTGTTACACATGTTTTTGAGTGCACATAATATCCCCAATATCTACACTGTTACACACGTCTGATGTGAAGAACTGTTATCTCCAAATCTGGAGAGCAAATACTGAAGAATAACTGCATTCTGATTTCCATATTGATTTAGCAAATGTAGATTTGATACACTTTTTACAAAAAGTGAGTACTGAATAATATGCATTCCATGCCGACTTCTAAATACGCACTGCATTTTAGCTCCAATGAGACTGAAAGTTTTGTAATCTTCCCATCCATCTGCCTTAAATGTGTTTTTTTTGTCTCTTGAGATGGTTTAGAAATAGACCTCGAAAGTGATATAAAATAATATTGAGAAGAAAATGACAGGTAGAAAAAAGCATTTTTTTTAAAGCTTGAAAGCATCAGAATGGCTTAGAAACATAATAATTATCTACTTGATATCTGAAATTCTTCTGTACTGGAATTGTACTGATTCTTTAAAGCAGTACAAACTGCAAATGGTTCACATATGACTGCACCAAGGCATGGTTTGTTTAACTATCATTTATTTTTTTAAGCTACCATTGACTGAGTCTGCATAACAGTCACAAACTGTTATTTGCCAAGCTTAACACTGGAGTTCAGAGAACATGCATTGCAAGCAACCAATAAAAGTCAAAAGAGCTTAACTTGATGAGCCCAAACATTCGAGTCCCAGATGTGAAGGTGTAGAGAACAAAGAATATGACTTTGACGGAGATATGTAGGGTCTGTTTCCTAGGCAACAAGGACTAAAGCATTTTTTTAAAACCCAGAATATCCAGATAATGTTTAGCAGCAACTCAGACACATCCCTTATTCACTGAACTATGAAATGGAGAAAGAGGTTTAGCATAATGAGATTTACATGGTTTGATTATGTGTCATCAAGTCACTGTTAACTCCTAGTGACCAAACGATAAGTTTTGTCCATGATGATCGGTTGCTAATCTTGTCTTTCCCATCTTCCAGAATTGCATCTGTCATGATGGTAACTTCTGGTCACCCTTCTCTTCTCTTTGTTTCCTATCTTTCCCAGAATCAAAACTTCTCTAGAGAGCTGAACAACTAGACATAAAGGTGGTTTCTTCCCCGTGCCATGCTCTGCTAAACACCTACTACTACACTGTCTTATATCTGAAGATATTTACCCATGTAGGAGGCTATATTGCTGTTATCCTTGTCATCTCAGCTTCTCATCTTTCCTACAACCTTCTCCTATTGGTATCTTGTGATTTATCACATATTTTTTTGCATTTCATAATTATGATTGTATTTTATGATTTACGATCTATGAGTTATCACTTTGTTGCTTATATGTACACTGAAAGCTTATGCACTGAAAAGACAATTTCCTTGTCTCCTGGCCACTTGGCCAATAAAGAATTATATTAATTAATCAAGTCACAGTCAATTCGTAGTGACCAAAAGATTTTCCTCCATGATGATCTGTCCGTAACCCTGTGATGGCGAACCTATGGCACGCACGCCACAGGTGGCACACAGAGCCATTTCTGCGGGCACGCGAGCCCCAGCCAAACTTGCATGTGCGTGCCTTCCAGCTGGTTTTCAGCCCGTTTGAGGCTGTTTTCGCCCTCCGGGAGTCTCAAGGAAACCTCTGTAGAAAACAGAGGCCCAACAGCAAAGCTAAACATCAAAGCCACTGTTAACAATCTATTATTTTATTTAATCACAGAAAGTCCACAAGTAGTAATTTCAGCCTTCCCATGGAGTTGGTTTCATGGTCTATCTAGTGGGACTGATGGGGGCCCTGTTTGTAGGTGTTTTTTTTCTGGATTTAAGTCTCTAATTCTTTGTGTTTCCTTAAACCATATACAATTGGTGCATACCCATGAGGATAACACAACCCATACTTAGATACGCTTCCTTTACAACAAGTGGGGGAATACACACACATGCACGCACACACACACAAATGAAGGGAATCAGGGCCCTTTCCTCCCCTGTAAGCCATGAAACTCACGTTGCTCCCTTCTCCGTTCCTCCTTGCGTGCTCTAGAATGAAGAGGGGGTAGGGCTGGGTCTTCCTCTGAATTCCCTTTCTCTTGCTTTACCTCTCCTTGACGTACAACCACAATTTGGCCCCAAATTTATGTGGCTAAGTGAGAAATTTTTTAAAGTGACTTTTGCCCCATTTTACAACTTTTCCTGCCACATATTTGAGAGGCTGCCACAAAGAAGAAGGGGTCAACTTATTTTCCAAAGCACCAGAAGTCAAGATAAGAAGCAACGATTGGAAACTAAGAGAGAAGCAATCTTGGAATTAAGGAGAAACTTCCTCACACGGTGGACAATTAACCAGTGGAATTGCTTGCCTTCAGAAATCATGGGTGCTCCATCACTGGAGGTGTTTAAGAAGAGACTGGACAGTCACTTATCCAAAGTGGTATACGTTCTCCTGCTTAAGCAAAGACAAGAAGACCTCCAAAGTCCCTTCCAGCTCTAGTTTATTCTAAGTTTGACATTTGTTAAGTGGAATCACTGCAATTGTTAAATGAATGACACGGTTGTTAAATGAATCTGGTTTCCCCATTGACTTTTCTCGGCAGAAGATTGCAAGAGATGATCACCTGACCTTGGGATGGTGCAACTGACAGCCTCCAAGAATCCTTCTTCTGCTTATCTTTCCAACTGCCATAGAAAGGGTGGGGAGGGAAGAATAATTGGAGCTTTTAGGGGGAGGGGAAGAGTGCTGGAGGCTTGAGCGGGTAACTGTAAAACTTGGAAAAAGTTTTTTTGACTATGCTTACTTGCTTACTGCGCAGCTGTATCTATTCGGGACGAGGTCAACCATCCTGGCGAGCCAGATGTCTCAAACACCATGTCATTGTCCCTGGTGGAGACTGACTCTGAGGGAGAGGAGAAACAGGGAGTGGAAGTGTGGCTCCGGAGGTTGTGGAGGAGGCTGGGGAAGGGCAGAGGCCGGCTGAGCAGTCAGAGGAAGAACCAAGCCCATCCCCTCTCCATCCTGGGGCACACAGAGAAGATACGATAAGGGAAAGACATGGTCTCCTTGGGAGGAGAGGGCCTTGATCCTCTTCATGGGCTGCAGCTGTGACAACTGAATAAGAGGACGGACATGCGTACGGGTGAGTGCTGGAAACAAAGCATGGAAATATCTCTTGTTTATGGTTCCTCTCTGAGTTTGGCGTCCTTCCCAGTGTGTGTTTTGTTATCCATGGATGTCCTCCAGCCCTTATCTTGCCTGGTTTGTATTGTTTTTTTCCCTCCTTCTTGTAACTGCTTGTGTGGGAGTTTTTTTTGTCTTCCATCAAGGATATTTGGAGCTTGGGAGCAAAGTGAAGGAATAAAAGGGGCTTCACTGGGTTTTTGTGACTGTATTTATTTTGTATCCCCCCGTCATCACACACCACCTGAAAACGCCCCACATGACATTATGCATATCTCAGATTGGATGGCCAGTTTGACCTATTGGGAGTGGGAACATTGTCATAACTTTCTATATGTGATTTTCGCACCTATTGCCTCAGATCTTGTTGCGCCTATTGCCTCAGAACTTCTGATGCTTTAATTTCCAGTAAAAGTCTTTTCTCTATAACAATGGAGTCTAAGGTTTTCTTTCTTGGATTTTGAATGGAGCCTTACCTGACAGCAACGGTCATAAATCTGAACCAACTGCCAAGCATCCGAATGTAAATCATGGGACCACAGAGATGCTACAACTGTCATAAGTGTGAAAAATGGTCATGAGTCACGTTTTCAGTGCCACTGAAACTTCAACCGATCACTAAATGAACTGTCATAAGTCGAGGACTACCGGTATGATGGCAATTGCAATGCATTATAAAGGCTCCCAAATAGCTTATTCATAATGCATGATTGTCATTTTATTATTATGCATTACATTATTTTACTGTAGAAAAATATTATTCGAGCGCATTATAAAAGCTCCCAAATAGGTTAATTCATCTTATATGAATGTAGCCTTTAAAAGTCCATCTTCATCCTGCATAATCCATACACAGCATTAGACGCAAAAGCTGATTTAGGCGAATTCCACCTTTTGCAAAATAGAAAAGATAATTGGACAGGAAAATCCTAACTGAGTATACTTAAGCAGGCAGAAGAGGTGTTGGGGGGAAAAAATGTGGAAGGAGAGAGAAATATGCCTCTCTCTGTGTTAAAAAGAACACCCTTTATCGGAGTCCTTTTGTGGTGGGGTCACAAGGTGTTGATCCCAAAAGGAAACCATGGTTGACCTCAGATAGCAGACGCCTTGCAAAATCAGGGGCCTCCTCTGACCTTTTAGGTTAGGCAGAACGCTTAGCGATTTGTTTTTTTTTTTTTAAAAAAAAAAGGAGAGAGCATGACATGAAATAAAAGCTCAGCACCAGGAGATGTCGAACAAATTTTCCTGACTTAGGGTATGCAGTGCAATCCATAAAGTATTTAATGTAGGAACATTGCCCGAAGCTATTCCTGTGCTCTCTCCGTCAACAGAAGTGCAATTATTTTATGAAGTGCAGCCTAAAGCACCAGGGAGGGCTGCCTTTCTTCCTCTCCCCATTTTACCCCCACGTGCTAATAGACAATTTATACCGATACATTCCCACACCCCCCCTTTTTTTTTCTTTGCTACTGACATTCTAATCAACGTCGTCTCTTCCCTAACGGGAAAGCTGAATTTAGCATGGCAGCATTAATAACCATAGCACTTAGATGTATATCCAGCTTCACAGTGCTTTTACAGCTCTCTCTAAGCGGTTTACAGAGTCAGCCTCTTGCCCCCAACAATATGGATCCTCATTTTACCCACCTCGGAAAGATGGAAGGCTGAGTCAACCATGAGCCAGTCAGCATCGAACTGCTGTTATTGGGCAGAGTTAGCCTGCAATACTACATTCTAATCATTGCCCCGCACAGCTCAATAGGAAGGAAGGAAGGAAGGAAGGAAGGAAAATAGCAATAGCGCTTACACTTATGTACTGCTTCACAGTGCTTTTCCAGCTCTCTCTAAGCAGTGTATAGAGTCAGTCTATTGCTTCCAACAATCTTGGGTCCTCATTTAATCCACCTCAGAAGGATGGAAGGCTGAGCCAACCTTGAGCCTGGTGAGATTTGAACTGCCAAATTGCAGGCAGCTGGCAGTCAGCAGAAGTAGCCTGCAGTACTGCACTCTAACCACTGTGCCACCGAGGCTCATGGTCTGTAATCTGCTCTGGAGAGAATGCAGAGTTCATAAGGCCCAGCAGAAGGGCAATCGGAGGAGAGAAAGGGTCAGCAGCTCACTTCTTTCCTTCTGAGGTCTTTGTTCAATTTAAATCCATTTACAGATTTACACAAATGTACATATGCACGTGGCTTATAACAGCTTTCTCCAAAAGGGTGGATAAGGATGTACGACTTCTTAATTATAATTGTATAATTATATTTATATTTTATATAACCATAATTATATTTAAAATATTTATCTTTTTTGCTTTTTGAATCTGTCTCCCCCATTGACTTTGTTTGACAGAGGGTCCCACTCCAACTGTCATAAATATGAGTCAGTTACCAAGCATCTGAATTTTTATCACATGACCATGGGATACTGCAACAGTCGTAAGTGTGAACAACGCTTGTAAGTCATCTTTTTCAATGCTGTTCCAATGGTTCAGTGATTCAGTCACTAAATGAGCTGTTGTAAGTTGAGGACTACCTATGTACCTTCTGCAGACCTTACTGTGCATCAAGAAAAGCTAAATTCCATGCAAGTATCATTAACCCTCCCAACTTTTGATATATGCAAATGAAAACCAATAAGCAAAACAAAGCTTTCACTTAGCTGTCAAATTTATATCCCCCCCCTTTTTTGCCTGCTTCATATTGCTAGAAAAAGCTCTGGAAACTTTGTCCAGAAAATTTATTTGTATATCTGCTACCAAAATTTGTCCCACGATTTTTTGAAGCCTTTGTCAGTTAACTGAGAAATGTAAGCATTCCAAAAATGTTCACCTAAGAGACTCGGGAGGCCTTACTGTTGCAAGCGGTTTGCAGCGCTTCAGGGCAGGCAGGAATCCGTGACTGTGCGCGGTTTCTGCCTGCGTTCGCTGCCGGAGTGCCCTGAGCCACCCGGCTTCAGGGCTAGCCACTTCTGTAGAAGGTGGTGAAGATAGGGGGGATCTGGCAGGGTCGAGAGATATCGCACCTCTCTTCTCTAGCCGGCTAAACCCCCTTTTCCGAAGGCAGCTGAGCGGAGGTCAGAAATGGCCGCCACATAGAAGCGCTCAGCCGGAAAAAGAAAGTGCAGGAGGAGTTGAGAAGAAGTGAAAGTTTTTTTTGCTGACCGGGACAAAGTAACAACGAAAGTACCCTGGAACTTAAAATTTGCAAAAGATACATTGTTTCCAGAGATTTACAAGCGGCAAATGGAAGTTAAAAGGGAAAGTTTTTCTCTTTTTTTCACTCTCCTTCCTAACATGACAGCGAATAGAAATGCAAGAGAAATTGGAAAAACCCGCATTGGCACTAATAGGTAATTAAATGCTAAAGGGATAAGGATTTCTGAATATTTTTTTAATTTTTTTTTTGCTGTAAGTGGGAAGGGAGAGGAAAAGAATTGGAGCAGGATTTGGAAGTAAGGAGTAACCCCAGAAAGAGAAAGTGAAGAAAGAAGAAAGTGCTAAAAGAAACAGCTTATTTGGATTGTTTGGTGACTTTGGGACTTTTGGGAATTATCTTTGACTAAAAACACTTGGGTGGTTGTTTTGGAAAAACTTTTTCTTTCTACAATGGCATCACTGGTGGATGAATTGAAAATTGAATACAAAAAATATAAAGAAGAAGAACAAGAAGGGAAAGACTCTCTTGGCACTCTTTTTCAATTTTTAGAAATGGCGATTTGCACTTATGAGAAACTGACTGCGCAACAGGATGACTGGGATAAAGAAGAAGCCATCTTTGATGAACAAGTAACTTTATTTGGGGAAGAAAGGGAGAAAGAGGAAAAGAAAAAGGGGACTTTAAGACTTGAAAAAACAACCAAAAAAGAGAAAAATAAGGTGAAAAGTGGATATAATGTTAGAAAGGGGGAAAGCAGAAGAAGAAAAGGGAGGTGGAGAGACAAGGGCATAAAAAGGGCAGGGAGAGGAACAAGCAAGGGAGGAAGGAAGGTATGAGAAGCCTTAATGGTGGGGAGCAAGATGTAAAGAAACAAGATTCATTTAGAGATAATGGGTAAATTTAATTGAAAAAGGGATTCTGCAAAAGTACATAAGATTGTATTCTTATATTTGTACTTAGAAATAATGTTAGAAAATTGGAAACAACATGTGATTAAAAATGGGATAAAATATTTAGTGTAACTTAGTGAAAATTTTGTGAATAAAAAGAAGGCAATGAAATAAATGAGAGAATTGAAGTAGGAGGAAATGGGAACATTTTAATGATACAATGATTTAAAATATGTGATGGGGGGGAATAACTATGGAAAGTATGTGTTCCCATAAAAATATGATATTCAACTGAAAAGTAACGTGTAAAATGTTTAAGATATAAAAGAATATTAATATTAATGATTAGATTTGTATTGGCATTGATAGTTGTTTAATTATATTATATACTTTTTTTTTCTTTTTATAAAATATAATGTGTAATTTTAGAATGTACTAAACAGAATCCCAATGGAAGTCATGTATTATATTAAGTATTATAAATTTAGGGGAAAGCGTTAAAGGCATCACACTCCAATCAGTGTACAGGAGAAGTTTTGTTTAAAGAGAAAAGAGAAATAGATAGCTGGAAAAACAGACAAAGAATAATAAGCATTATGATTTGAACTGAGATGAGATAAATAAAATTAAGAAAGTCAAAAGAGATGAGAAGCTATATAGAAAATGGAAAATGGTAATAAGATATGGAATGATATGTAAAATGAACATGAATTTGAATTTGTGTCTGTACGAAGAGATGTAACCCAGGATCAAGCAGCTTTCAGAAAAGATGTTTTATGTTTTTATGTTTTATGTTTTGTTTGTTTGTGTATTGTCTTTGAAAATTAGTAAAATTTGTTTAAAAAAAAAAGTTCACCTAAAAGCAGCTCATGCACAGATCTGATAAAAAGAAAAGCTGTGTTTGGAGATACTGCACACTTTCTCATTACATTTTTTAAAAAGGAAAACTGAGTCCAATTGGTCAATTTTACGGTTGCAAAAAAAAAAAAGGAAAATTGCCTGCCATCTAATTCCAAACTTTTAAATTTATCTTTGGTCCTTTTCATTAAAACTGTTCTGAAGAAACAGCTAAGGCAATTTTATGCAATTAGTTATATTTATACACCTCCATAATGTACACTTAAAAATAACATGCAACTAATTTAGAATTTAAAAAGTGTATCAGTTCTAATTTTTTTTAAATTGGTTTCAAAATGGATCGAGTCACAACAAAATTTTCAATGCTCCATTTCCGACATAAACATCCCTTTGCAAGTAGGTGAATGACACAGACCGTAAAAATTATACCTTTCAACATCTATTTGATGAAAATAGGCATGTTTGCCAGAGAGTCAGATCCACAAATAAGTTGCAAGAATAGTAGTTTGCTTCTTTTGCTAACAAGTTGCGTAAGCCTTAACTTCCACAAATCTCCTAGAAAATATATTTCACATCAACTGCAGGCAGTGAACTTAGCTTTATATATTTTGTTTCTTTTTGCAGACTCTATGAAGCTCTAAGGTGCACAAATTACCCACAAAAAAACATGAATCAACCTGTTGCTTAATGCAAACCCATTTTTTAGTTCGGTTATGCTTGGAGTTCACAGAAGTTTTCTTTCCCTCTTGTTTTATATATATACATACATACATACATAAATACACACACACATACATACATATATTATTTGACTTTGCAGTCATTGGAATCATTTCCTACCTCGTGGGCTGTGAAGAGCTGCTTCTGAGGCCCGTCCTCCATCTCCACAGTGACTTTGATCAAATGGAAGGCACTGATCTCCGGTACCTGCCACAACCTCATAGTTTTTGGCCAAATCCTTGGTTTCGCTGAGAGATTTCACCTTGTAGACCCTTCTGGTGTTTGTATCCGACAAATAAAGGGATTCTGAGACCGGATCCATGGCAAGATAATACTTGTGTGCTGGACTAGTGCTTAAAAAAATACAGAAGAGGAGAAAGACAGGATAAAAGTAACTGATGATAAAGGAATCTTCATCCGTTCTTCTGTGGACTCAAGTTGCTACATTATTCTGATTTTTTTTTAAAAAGGTCATTTTATGCAAATTGTATAATTCAGGATAAAATGCATAACACAGAGGTCTCCAAACTTGGCAACTTTAAGACTTGTGGACTTCAACTCCCAGAATTCCTGAGCTAACATGTCTGGAGGAGGAATTCTGGGAGTTGAAGTCCACAAGTCTTAAAATTGCCAAGTTTGGGGACCCCTGGCATAACACGTATAAAAGCAATTATCTGCTACATGTAAAACATTCCCAATGCACATGAGAAAAACGGTGTATCAATGTCCCCCCTCCCCCCGCTTGCAATTAATCACCCCTAATATTAGGATGTGGAAACTGGACGCTTTTAAGAAGACTCAACAGCCACTTTTCTGAAATCGTATTGGGTCTCCTACTTGAGCAGGGGTTAGACTAGAAGACCTCCAAGGTCCCTTCCAGCTCTGCTATGTTCTAAAAGAACTTTGTTATTGTTGTTTGGTAAAATCAGAAATATGGGCTTGGGTCCGAAGATGCTTAGTTCCTTGGAAAGTAAAGTAAAAGCAAGGGAGACAAAAATGCTTTCAAACTTGCAATATTTTATTACTGTAACTTTACAATAAAGGTAGTGTTAGTACTTCCGGTCTTGGTTTCTTGTCTGGACTACCTGGAAGAGCTGACAGTGATTTAATTAATGCAATTTCATTGCATTCTCAAAATGTAGGTGGTTAGTTAACACTTCCAATCCGGACTTGGACTCTAATGAAATATTCATTGGTATATCAAGATCACGAGAATTGATAATACCACTTTACACTGCACTAGTGAGGCCATAGAGTACTGCATACAGTTCTGTTTATTGAGATACAAGAAGATGCTAAGACCCTAGAAAGTGTGCAGACAAGAGCAGCAAAGATGATAAGGGGTCTGGAGGCTAAATCATATGAACAGTTGAGGAAGCTAGATATGTCCAGTCTAGTGAAGAGAAGGACTGTGTCAGCCTTCAAGAATTCTTTCTTCCGCTTATCTTTTTGGCTGCCATAGTAATGGTGGGGGGAGGGAGGATCAATTGGGCTTTGTGAGTGGGGAAGTGTGCTGGAGGCTTTAGAGAGTGAACTGTAACACTTGGGGAAAACTTTATTGTTTATGCTTACTTGCTTACTGCGCAGCCGCAACATCTTTATCTAACCAGGCCAAGGTCAACGGCCAGATGTCTGCATCACCATCTGAAGAAGCCCCACATGACATTATACACATCTCAGATTGGATGGACTGTTTGAACTAGGGTGGGTGGGAACGTTGCTATAGCTTTGTATATGTGATTTCCACACCTAAATTCTCAGATCTCGAATTCTTTTTGATGCTACCACTTGATTCCCAGTAAAAGTCCATTTCTCTAGAACAATGGAGTCTAAGGATATCTTTCTTGGATTTTGAATGGAGCACCATTTTACAGACTAGAAGTGACATAATAGCAGTCTTTCAATACTTGAGGTTTTGTCACATTGATTTTCCAAAGCACCTGAGGCCAGAACAAGAAGTAATGGACAAAAGCTTGTTCAAGAAGGACCTAGAACTAAGGGGAAAATTTTTCTGACAGTGAGAACAATTAATCAATGGAATGACTTTTCTCCCAGACTTCTGGGTGCTCCATGACTGGAGGTTTTCAAAAATAGACTGGACAACCATTTGACCAGGATGTTGTAAGGTCTCTTGCCTTGAGACTAGAAAACCTATCTCAGATCCTATGATTCTATGTTCTATATTGTTCAAAGTAATACGCACAGATGATCTCCACCTTTTCCACACAGCAACCCTGTGATCTGGGTCAGGTGAGGAGTATGAGAGGGTGGCCCAAAGACACACTCCTTGTGTCCACCTGAAATCTACTTCTTCGGGATTGCATCACGTGTTTACCGTTTAGAAAAGCTATTAAGACCTTTGGGCCCATGATCTGATTGGGAAGCTTTGAGCAAATGGGTTTTGGATGGTTGCTTCTTGGTGTGACAGGATTACTACTGTTTTGGTTTTTTTTGTCTCTGTGCATGTAAAGTTCTGATCTTTTTACTGTAACTGGAATGTAAGCTGCTTACAGCAATTCACAACTGAAGCAACTTTTAAGTCTGGATACAATAAGGAAGCAAAGAAATAAGATTATTCTACCCCTCTCTCATCATAGAAAGCTAGAGGGTTGACAAGTTGTAGGATAAACTTAAGAAGAAAATGTCAAAGCACTTTTCCATGGAATAAAAAGCTCCAAACAAACCAAGGTTTACATGTTTAGCATGTGTAAATTCAGCAATGCAGTCTTGAACGCTTTGCAGTTAAAAAGTGTTGAGAATCCACTTTATGCAGTCCTTGAAAAGCACAATGTTCATATTTCATCCACGTGGAATCTCAGTGTTAATCGGTGACTAGCAAATAAAGTTAGGCGGCCTTTCTGCACTAGACTGATTAAAAAAGAAAAGGAAAGGAAGGTCTACCAAGAATCAGTTAAGTGACATCGTTTCTGTTGTTTTTGTTTGAGGTCTTCAGTTCTATTACAGCTATTTTTGTCAGTGTGTAAGTTAATACGGTTGCTGAGGGAGTTCTAATAGAAGGTCAGGTAGCCAACTTGAACTTCCTTAATGAAGAGGGATTAGATGAATCTTGGGAGGTGATCGGTTGCTAATTAGAGGCTGATATTGGAAGGTGCCTATTATCTTCCACTGACATCACAATATCTTCAAGTAGCTGGTTACAAGTGACTTTACTCTGGGACAGGCATTGACTGCATGATTGGACTGAGTTGAAAAGAATGCGGGATGAAGAAATAGGAAAACACAAAGCTGCTTTTCAACAGGCAACTGGACTTCGTTTGCTTTTTCTTTGAAGATGTTTCACTTTTCATCCAAACAGCTTTCCGCAGTTCTGAAGAAGCTTCTTGGATGAGAAGCCATGGGAAGTGAAACACCTTCAAGGAAAAAAAAGAAAGAAAGAAAGAAAGAAAGTCAGTTGCCCTTTGAAGAGAACTTTTGGGACAATCATGGCCTCGATGACTCAGAATCTTCTTCATAGGCAGGAAAACACAGTCATAATTAGGAGCAGGAGGTTCTACTGAAAGCAAGACAATGGAATATTTATTTGACTCAGGTAAGAGACTGTTTCATCTATCTATTTGGAACAGAATATTGTTCATCAAGGGCGTGATATTTATATAGCAATAGCAATAGCACTTAGACATGTATGCCACTTTACAGTGCTCTACAACCCTCTCTAAGTGGTTTACAGAGTCAGCCTCTTGCCCCCAACAATCTGTGTCCCATTTTATCCACCTGGGAAGAATGGAAGGCTGAGTCAACCTTGAGCTGGTCAGGATTGAACTCCTGGCAGTGGGCAGAGTTAACCTGCAATACTACATTCCAATCACTGCTTCATCACAGCTCAATAGGAAGAAAAGGAGAAGGCAGCAAGGAAGGAAGGAAGGAAGGAAGGAAGGAAGGAAGGAAGGAAGGAAGGAAGGAAGGAAGGAAGGAAGGAAGGAAGGAAGGAAGGAAGGAAGGAAGGAAGGGCAATAGCAATGGAAATAGCACATACTGCTTCACAGTGCTTTACGGTCCTCTCTAATTGGTTTACAGAGTCAGCCTATTGCCCCCAACGATAGGGGTCCTCATTTAATTCACCTCAGAAGGATGGAAGGCTGAGTCAACCTTGAGCCTGGTGATATTTAAACTGCCAAATTTCAGACAGCTGACAGTCAGCAGAATAGTCTGCAGTACTGCACTCTAACCACTGCACCACCGAGGCTTATATAACACATTGTAATGAGGTTTTGGGCTTTTAGACACTAAAAAAGTAGACCGTGATCATTTAGACTAATTGTTCATCACTGCTTGATTAACGTCAGCTACAAAAGCCATACCTTTATAACAGACTATTGACAGTTTGGAGTTCAAAGTCTAGAGGTCTTATATTGATATTGATAAATTATAAATTTAATGCTTTCTGTATCTACCTTGTATTAAACAAAACCTTCAGAGTCAAATTTCATGGAAACATCTTAATAGAGAGCTAAAATCAGATAGGAGAAGGTTGTGTCTTAAAGTAAGTGATGTCAAGGTAGGCTAGGCTGGGGAATTCTGGAAGTTGAAGTCCACAAGACTTAAAGTTACCAAGATTAGACACTCCTGTATTACAAGATGCTGTAGAGTCCACTTTGTGAGTATAATTAATTTTTTTTAAAAAACAACGAATTCCTCCACTTATTTTCATTTCCATTTTCTACATATCAGACAAAGCTCCCTTTTTGTCCCCCACTGGGAAAAAACCCCCGCTAAATTCACCAAAAAGTATTCTTTTTTTTTATTACTGCCATGAGGCAACAGATGCTTAAGGCTTCTGACTCAAACTCTAAAGAAAAATTATGCTGGAAAATAGCCAGACAGAGAAAGTGTTTTGTTGTTTCTGCTGGTAATTGGGAAGACCCAATTCCAACCTTCTGTTCAGAAGTTGCCTTTCACACATTTATTTAAGGATTTATTCAGCTGTATTATCCCCTGAAGCTAGAACTGGGAAAAAAGTTTTCAATTTTGCTTTTCCCCCACACTTATTTATTTTGGCTGTCAAGTTCTCATCATTCTACTTATGAAGAATTGTAAACTTTCTTCAGCAAAGTCTTACAAGCAAGTGACCAATGTTCTCATCCATTTCTAGCGAACAAATTCAATAGGTGGAGATGTTCTCTAACGTGGAAAGGACCATGTTGTAATTTTTAGAGTGGAGAAAATGGAGACCAAGCTTTCATACCATTAACAAACCAAACAAACCAGAATTGTATGCATTTTTTAAGAGTAAAGCCATTAATTCTTTCATGGCTTTATCTTTTTCTCCAGATTTAAATGCTGTGACTTTTAATTCTTTCTATCTTGTTTTATTATAAAGAATTCAAAATTATCAGTTTTACAGAAGAGCCACGTGGAAAGCCACTTTGGCAATTTTTATAAGGAGCAAGGCAAGTTGCTATATGGTTTTTCAATAGAGAGTGATAATTTTGACTGCTTTTCCTCAATAATAGTTATACAACAACATTTGGACATTCATCCAAATATCTCCAACTCCTGGTCATAAGATCATAATTTTCATACCTGTGTCTGGTGTCTCTGTTTCTTGGATGGAGATTCACAGAGAGGCAAAAGAAAAAAAAAGTGAAAGAAAATGCAATAACATAAATGGATTAACAGGAATGATCATAAACATTTATTTAGGCAAGCAACATATTAGCCATCGTGCATCTTACTGAATCTGCATAATAATCATAACTTCGTAATAAAATCTATTTTTAAAAAAGTTCCTGAAGAAACAGTAGGGTTCATTTAAAATACAAGAGCTAGTTTATTTCTGTGTGTTGTGATTCACATTTATCTTGGTAAATACATGCACAAAAAAGTGACAATAATCAGTAATTATTATATTACTAGCTCAATACCCACGCTTTGCTATGAAACTATGTGGTCGGGCTTAGTTTTTGGGGAGGAAAATAAGGGGAAAAATCTGCCTTTGCCTACCAGCATCCACTGGTATTCAGCTGGCTAGCATCTTGTTTGGAAAGTGAAACAGTATTTGCTGTATGAGCAAGGAGACAGCAAGGAGCCTGGGCGTGGCTTAACTCAACTGTTCTGTAGGAAAGCTGGTTGCTGCTGTGAAAACTAAAACTGAAACTGAAACTCCTCTCCTCTGCTTGTGTTTTGCAACTGGAACAGATTTCTTTTCAGGTGTGGAGGGGGAGTAGAACTCCTTAGCACCAGAGCGTGTTAATAATAATAATAATAATATATGAAATACGAATGCTCTGATGGTCATTTCGAAAAATCCTTTCTTAGTGAACACCTAGAAGCCAAGAGGAACATACGTGCCAAATTTCAAGTTTGTAGACTTTACGGTTCTGGAGATTTTGTGATGATGTATGAGTGGTATTTCACCTTTTTTATACATATAGATTAATAATCAATCAGTGGAACAATTAACCAGTGAAACAGTTTGCCTCCAGAAACTGTGGGTGCTCCATCACTGGATGTTCTTAAGAAGAGACTGGACAGCCATTTGTCCCGACTGGTATTGCGTCTTCTGCTTGGGGAGGAATTCCTTCCAGCTCTGTTATATTCTGTTAATAACTGGAGTCAGCTAAATATATAAGTTGTACAAGATGCCAAGAGGTTTTTAACATGTTGTTTTCTGAATGTAAGGATTTTTCCCCCTTTGCTTTGGAAAAGAGGAAGGATGATATAACTAGAGATACCTTCTGTATCCCTTGCTGAGGATATTAATACATTGCTCCTGTGATATTTTTACCTTAGTTCCAGGATGCTAATAGAATTTCCGGAAGGAAGAAGCCTTCGGACAAAATTGAAATCGCCAATGTATATGCTCCCATCGGTGCCGGACGCCAGAGCCACAGGCGCAAACAGTTTGCTGCTGTGAGAAGGACCGTTACAATTGGTGCAGGAGACGCTCCTCTGGTGCCCATTGCCCATGACGGTGGAGACCACTGCTGGTTGCTGTGAGATGAATATGTTCTCTCCATTGCCTTTATGGACAATCCCTGTTATTTACAAAACAAATAAAGATAAACGCATGGATACCCAGAGTTGTAGCAGTACAAGAATAGTTCATTTGACTTTAAAATATCCACTTATAGCTCTCAAGAACTATTTAGGGGTGGGCGTCAAAAATTTCAGCAAAGGGTTCTCTGCCTGGTTGCTGGGTGGGCGTGGCCATGGTGGGTGTGGCCTAGTCAGCCTCCTGCACCACAGGGAGGAGTTTTTTTATCCTCCCCGGGCTCTGGAGGCTTTTCTCGAGCCTCCGGGAGGGTGAAAACGGCCTCCCCGGCCTCCGGAGGCTCTCTGGAAGCTGGAAACGGGCCCATTTCCAGCCTTCCCAAACTTCTGGGAGGCACCTTTCCCCCCAAGCCTCCGCATCCAAAACGGTCTGCATGGGGACTCCTGGGAGGGGAGGGGTAGGCAGGGCCATCCAGGAGTAGGATTTGGGGTTCTCCAAACTGCACAGAATCTTAGGTAGGGGTCTCTCCCGAACCCCTGCGAGAACCCCCAGCAGCCCAGCCCTGCTATTTAGGGGATTTGGAGGTATAATTGCGGGACTGACTAAACTTTAATAATGATTGGCTTTTTTTTGGAGTTTTTAGATATTGGGACATGGGAATTTTGGCGGTATATTGAATAATTCTTAATATATTAAACTATTACAAAAGGACTCAACATGGGACAACAAATGTATTTTATGAAGAAATGTTATTGATGCTTAAAGACGTGACAAAGAATCATAAGGAGGTAATGGTATTGTTTAAAGATAAAGATATGAGTGTACAAGATCCCCAACAAACGGGGAAAAAGATGAACAAAAATACTCAGAAAATAGATGAGAAACTAGAAGGAGTGGTGGAGACAAATCAATGAAAGAGTTACCATAATTGATTTTTTTTAAAAAAAAAAAGAACAAGAGATGATGGATAGAGACAAAATATTTTTCAAAATGCTGACTGTATTAAAAATTAGTGGGGGGAATAGAAAGTACAAATTGGGAAAATAGTATTACACACACTGATATATAATAGAATTTACTATAATTACAATGTGCATGTTAAGGTTAGAAGTTGGATGATTATGCATAGTTAATTGTACTATTATTGTTAGCAGTGTGTAAAATGTATATTGGCCCAGTCAATACACTGTCCACAAAATATGTGTGGCTGTTAAAGGAAAATTGCAAATAAAACATATATATTTAAAAAATAGTTCATTTGATTCTGCAGTAAATACAAGTAATCTTCAACTTGTGACCGCCATTGAACCCAATATTTCTGTTGCTAAGCAAGACTGTTTTATCCCATTCTACAACTTTTCTTGAACACATTTGTTAAGCGAATCATTGCAGTTTTTAAGTGAGTAATCTGGTTGTTAAGTGGATTCCCCATTGACTTTCCGGTCACAATGGTCGCAAAAGAAGCTCGTGTAACCCCAGGAAATAGCAATCGTCATGAATATGAGTCAGCTGCCAAGCATTTGAATTTTGGTCACATGACCGCAGGAATGATTTCAACGGTCAAAAGTGTGAAAAGGGGTCATAAGCTACTTTTTTCAGTGCTGTTCAACTTTCAGTAGTCACTGAATCAACTGTTGTAAGTTGAGGACTACTTGTATTAATGCTTTCTTTTTTTAAAAAAAGCACAATTAAAGCAAGTGATATGAAAGATGGCCATTTGCTTAGCCATATCAGAGTTTAAACTGGGGAGAGTTGACAAAAGTTGTTGTTTTGTGGGGTTCTGACAATGTAAGGCTATTTCACACCCCAAGATATAGGATCTTGGGGTGTGAAATAGCCTTACATTGTCAGAACCCCACAATGAACAAGAAGAGTTCAGAAAGAGCATTATAAGCATTTTTTACAAACATGAATAAGCCTTGTGGTTGTGTATCTATCTGATCAGCCAGACTACCAAGGAATGTGTGTTCTTATAAATCAGTTTTTAAGAGGCCACAAAACTCCTTGTGGTTTTATAACACAATTAAATAGTATCATCTTGTTTATTTGCATGCTTATTTGTCAGATCAGAGGCCCACTTCAGTTTTGTGAATTTTGGCAGTTTATAGAAAATAAAACATCGATGGCATTATGATAAATGTAATTACAACAATAAAAAAAAACACGAGTTTGCCTAAGCAGTATATAGCTCTTTCTTAACTATTTTTAAAAAGCCCTCCAGAACAGCTCCATTTTAATTAGCTTTCAGAAAGTGAAAGAAATGTAGAAAGATGTGGAAATGAAGAAATGAGCAGCAACTGTGAGTAAAATTTGAACCTAGCCTGGAATAGGAAAGCAAGAGAAATAAATTTCAGATATTATTTCTGCAATCCCTGTGTTATCTCTCTCATCATCTGTCCTCTCTTGAAGAGTTGACAGAGCCCAGTCTCTCTACAGTGTCATTTGAACCCTTCCACATGGACTGAATCCACGAAGCTAATGTCTGAACAGGCTAATATGTTTCCAAACGTATTAGATTATGCCCATCTAAGACTAGTTAGAAAAAATCACTAGTAAGCACTTATTTGTATGCTTTTTAAAAATCAGTTAGCAAATCACCCTTCAAGCTGCTAAAATTTTCTTCTTCCCCATGTGTAAAGAATACCTACCTGGAATCCACCTGTGCAGTTAATATGGTGGGGAATATTGTGTGAAAAGAGTACCTGAAAAACTAATCAATCTTAAAAGAAAGGTGAGAACACATTGCTGTTCATAACAGAGGTAAATAGAGAAGTTTTCTGATTTGTTTTTTTTTCAGGAAAGAACCATAAGCTGCAGTACAAATCCAATATTCAGCCTGGAATGAAAGCTGACAGATGTGAATGAAAACTCCAACACCTCCTATAGTGTATTTATCTCTGGGATGAACAATTCTCTGATCAATTGTGCTCCCTTTTCATCAGTGAGTGAGAGAAGTGGAGAACATCCTTTTTTCTTTTTGAAAATACTAGATTTCTTGTTTTTATTGTGCAAAATCTTTGTCTTCTAAGGTTGTAGTTCATGGTGGAAAGAATATTCCAGAAATTCCATTTTCTCACCATTAAAAATCTCCAGGATGACTTACTCTTTCAAAGCAGGGGACAACATATTCGTATTTGTCATTGGTACTACAGGGAGGGGAGGGGGAGGAGAAGAAGAAGCAGAAGGAAAAGAAGAATTATAAGAAGGAGAAGGGGAAGGAGAAGAACAACAAGGAGGAGGAGGAGGAGGAGGAGGAGGAGGAGGAGGAGGAGGAGAAGAAGAAGAAGAAGAATTATTATTATTGAGATTGTTGCATATTGGAATTGGGAGGGACTTGAAATGAATGGTCAGAATAGCTAGCCAATTGAACATTTATAGGAGATGCTGGTTGGTGATCCTGATAATGACCCAAATGAAGACAAAGAGTTGTCCTTATGAAGGTGAACAACTGAAAGAACATTCCAGTGTTTGTGACAGAAGGATTATCATGCAACAATTTCCCCCCCTTTTACCAATGTGCTTGCTTTGCACTCTACTTTTTCTGTTGGGTTTCAAGTGGTTTCTCTTTTATTTCTTTCATTGCTTTTTCTCTCCTAATTCCTGTGGCTATTCATGTTGGAGAAAGAGACACCCTTTGATCTGATATTTTTCTACCCTTCACAGTTTGAGGGATAATAATTGCATTCGTTCCCCTCTCCTAGCCTGACTGATCTAATCCACTCCTGAGCAATTACATATAATCACACAAAAAGCACATGTAACATCTACCAAAAGTCCCACTCACTGTCTAAATATTGCTTTTGTTTCCGCACTAGAAATTATCTCCCCCATAATGCTAATGAGAATTCTGAAAGGTTTATCCAGAACGGTGGCTATTGCAGATTGAAAAATCCAGACCCAAAATCTCCGTTGAGAAGTCTTCCATTTCCTTCTAAACTCATGAGAAAATGTAGCTCCATTTCTCATAGGCGAAATAAAAATAAGGTCCCCATCACATTAAAAAGCTCGTATTAAAAAGCTTCGCCATCAAATAATGCCTGTAAAAATTTCTCCCACTTTTCTTTTCATCATTTCCCCACTTCTCTAATCCTGCATATCTCAAGAGGCCTGTATGACACTAAACTTCTTAGTCTTTAAAGAGCTAAAAAAATTCTTACCAAGAACGGTATAAAAACATTCTTGACTTATATTGTTAGGATGTAGCTTTGCCTTCAGCTATCGGTACATCCTTGCCATTAAGAAGGATGGATGAACCATGCTTATTAGGTTTAGAGCTGTAAAGTGCCCTATTATTTCACCAGCAAGGTGCTTTATTTATTTTCCTGAGCCTTGCCTAGCATTTCGTTTCAACTACTGGTAACAAGGAATAGCTTCAGCTGCAAAGCATAAAATCCCACAGGATCTCCACAGTAATATGCCCATGGCTTTTGCAGGCTACAGACAAGTGATGCATTAATGTTCTCTCTAGACTTATCACAATCATCGTCTTACACTAGGACTGTCACCCCGGGCGATACCTTTGTAAAAGGGGTCATTGCAAGAACAGTGATGAATTAGGACTACAAATGTTTCATGGGCCTCTCCAAAAGTCTTGAAAAGCTGCCTAGAAGTTCTGAAATCAGGGAGACTTTTAAACTCCCAAGTGCTTCCTTAAGCACATCAAGAGTTTTCACTGCAGGAAACTTAAAAAATGCTGGCTCCTGTTGTGCACATGGCTGTCATCATATCTGAAAGTTACAGACTGGTTGGCATTTAATGTCAGAGATAAAGAGCTAAACACGGAAATAACATCATTTATTTTATTTATTCCTCAAATGAAAATTACAAATCCCAATGAGAAAAATAAAAATAAAATAAAATAAAACGTGACAGGGACAACAGGCATATTAATGCACTTATACACACACCCTTAGGAATTCCCAAAGGTCCTTTTTTTTTTTTGTAAGAAGCAACCGGTCTTTCTGGTTTTAATTTGAAGACATTTCGCTTCTCATCCAAGAAGCTTCGAAGCGAAATGTCTTCAAAGAAAAACTAAAAAGTCCAGTTGCCTCTTGCAAAGAAAAGAAAAACAACACCTTTGGGACAACCATGACCTGCGTCAAGCACCACCAGCCTTTTGGAACTCAGGGGCCACTAAACTCATAATTTTAAATCCTGCAGACCACTAATATGAGTTTCAACTGATGGTGGCTTGCTGACGTTGGTGGGAAAGTCGGTCCCATATTCCAGAGCTGCAGGAGTCACAGGATTGGCCCTTTGGTCATCCCGGAGCAGCTGCTCTTCCACCCGGCTGCACCATCCTGCCATGGATGGAGGAGCTGCTCCAGGATGACCAAAGGGCCAGTCCTGTGACTCCTGCAGCTCTGGAATATGGAACCGACTTTCCCACCAACGTCACCAAGCCACCCCGGGGCGGATTTCCCTCCCCAATGTTGGTCTTACCTTCCAGTTCCAGTTCTCATGGCTCTACTCCAGGTAAGGTTTGTGCTCGGCTGAAGTGGGGGGCAGCGAGTGGGTGGGCCATGTGGATGGTGCAGCCTTGAATTTCCACACAGCCTGGATTAATTGCTTTGAGGGGGACGTTTCTCTGCGGACTACCAAAATTTTCTCACAGACCACCAGTGGTCCTTGGCCTACTGGCTGGTGACCACTGACCTGGATGACTGAGAATCTCCATAGACACTCCATAGAATTCCATAGAATCTCCATAGGAACATCTTAAATATGAGTGGAGGTCCACAGAAGTTAACTTAGAATTAAAACTGTGGAAGTTAGTTAGCTGAAACTACTGAATCGGGTAAGATAGTCCAGATTTGGGTTTATATTAAGTTTTCAACTTATGGATGAGTAACAAGGGAGAAGGTGTATATACTTCTTGGAGTTTCTTCCAAATATATAAGAGCAGCTTGGCAATAGGCCAGGGTGCTTAAGTTAGACAGATATCTCTTCCCTGGCACTAAAAAAATCCATAGAAATGACAAGAGCTCTTGCTGTCCTCTATGGTTACACGAATAAAGATATTTCCATCTTTATCTCAGCCATGACAGCATATAATTAGGAGCCCCGGCTTGGCTTGAAATATGTCCCTAGGGGACAAAGATTTTGACGACAAATACCAATAAAATGGGGGGAAACATGCATTTGATACCAAAGACAAATGAAATAAGCAATTTGTTTGCAAACTGCGAAATACTTTGTGGGAAAAGTTCTTGTTTGCAAACGAAGATGGCATTAGTAGCTTCTTTTCCTATCAGTTACAGGTAGTCCTTGACTTATGACCACAACTGAGCCCAAAATTTATGTTGCTAAGTGAAACAGTTGTTAAATGAATTTTGCCCCATGTTGCAACCTTTCTTGCCTTACTTCTTAAGCCAGACTTGGCAACTTTAAGACTTGTGCACAGCATAGCATAGCATGGCTGGCTGAGGAATTCTGGGAGCTGAAGTCCACAAGTCTTAAAGTTGCCAAGTTTGGGGGCTCCTCTCTTAAGTGAATCAATTATTAAGTTAGTGTTGTGGTTAGCCGGCAGCAGGTGCAGACGGCTGAGGAGAGCGAGGACTCAGATGAGGGGCCAGGACCATCAAGGAGTGGACTGCTGCCTTCAGAGATTGTGGGGGCTGGCAGCAGCGATGAGGAGGTTCCTGAGGAGCCTGTGCCAAGTGCACATGCGCGCAGGGTTGCTCGCAGGAAAGAGCAGCTGCAGCAGCATGGGTGACTTGGGAGTAAGGCTGCAAGGTAATGGCCCCTCCTTCAAGAAGATAAAAACCAGCTGTGAAGTGAACGTTCTTCGCAGGAAGCAAAGGCATTTTGAAACTCCAGCCTTGTGGACCTTGCAGTATCTTAGTTGGTATTTGAAAACTCTTATGCTGTAAAATATTTCTAGGTAACCTTATCTGTTATTCTTGGCAGCCTCACACAGTTGTGGCAAGGCTTGTGCTTATCAAAGTTAATTATTTTGCAGCAGCCTTTTAACTGGGGATTCGAAAGAATCATTAAAAGGTTTCTGTTCCCTTTGGTTCGTGTTTGTTTTATTGGAAAAGGGTTTGGGTCAGAACAGTTAGTAACATGGTTGTGAAGGGAATCTGGATTTCTCATTGACTTTGCTTGTCAGAAGGCTGCAAAAAGGGTTCATGTGACCCCAGGAATTTTGATTATGTGATCATGTCAGAGTATATTCATGAACTGGAATAGAGCATGATAACAAGGTCAGCCAATGAATAGGCATAGCAACTAGGTCAGGCAATGAGGATTGTTTGGAAACTGAAACTAGAATTAGCCTAGGCTGGAAACTGAAACTAGAAGTAGCCTAGGCGTGACTCTATATTAAGCTCTGCAGCTCTGTTAAGCTCTGAGTCTGTCTATTGAAAATGAAACTGCTTCTCTCCTCTGTTGTGTGTCTTGCTTGTCTGCTGAACTAAAGTGAAACTGATCGTCTGTTTCTGAGTCCCTGAGTTGCTGTTCTGCTCTGAATCTGTAACATGTTTGCTGCTGTCTGAGTTTGCTCCATGTTAGAGAAATCTATAACTGGTATTGTAAAATTTACTTTATATGTTTATAAAGACATTAAATGAAGCCTCAGCCATCTGTGTTTATTTTTCTGGTGCTGAATTTATGCTGCAAAACTCTGAACAGATCACGGGGAAGGCTGCAACGGTTGTGTGAAAAATGATTGGGTCACTTTTTTCTGTGCCATGGTAATTTTGAATGTCGAATGTATCCCTTCATGTCAATATGGGTCAGCCTAACTTAAATTAAGTGATATTTTCAGAGTTGGAATGACGGCATTAATCACAAACAGATTGTTTCCCCTCACTTTGTCTTGCTCTTTTAGAAAAGATTAAGCGGTGAATAATTCATGACTTCTCAGCTAATGAAATTTAAGAACTTCTTGTTTATCCCAGTGGTCAAATTACAAGGGGGAAGAGTTGGGTAGGATTATAAGTTTTGATATCCTCTTCCTAATATAAAAATACTTGAGAGTGGACTTTGCAGAAAGTAGCAGAATTGTCTCTCCGAACTAATTTAAATATGACTCACTTTTGGGAACTAAAAATGATGGGTTCAGTTATTTCACATCTACATCACTTCATTTCTCCCCCCTAGATTTACTCTATTCTGCAAGCGCTCACAGCAATATTTCAATCTTGCTCAGTAAATATTTAATTCCTTTCGGAAATGAGACATTCCTGTTAAAAAGGGTAAGAAAAAAGAGAGAGAGACAAACTTGCAAGAGTTACCTAACTAAAATCCACTTTCATAGATATTTTGAAATGTGTCCAAAGGAAGGTGAGATTTTGAATAGGTGAGACAACTAGAATGAAAGCAGGATATGTGAGGAATGGCTAGAAGAACCAGGTTATGTTTACCAGAAGATCAAACAATCAAAATTTGGGACTGCCACAAAGAAGAGAGGGAGCGACCTATTCTCCAAAGCACTGAAGGCAGTGACAGGCTTCAAGTGAACTCTAACCTTCTCTCGGCCAGTCCTTGAGTACTGAAGATTTGTCCTGAAATGAATACAAACTCCAGCTCCTTTGTAGTGCAATGGTGGTTTATTCATTAGCTCAGCAAACAACAAATACTCTTCTCTGACAAGAATGGCTAAAAGCCATGCATGGTTAGAGTTGGGTTTGAGTTTGCACCTTTTCTTTTTATTACCATTATGATGAGACACACCTCACCACACCCGGGCCTATACACAGTTCTAATTCTGGCCATACCTAACCCATTATCCCTAAATGCTATTAACCCTATAACATGCCTGCATCCCTACTCTATTCTAACCCTCACTAACTGATCCCCATCTGGTGCCACCTTCACCATGTTTAAATCTAAGGCTTAATTACCACCTATATGTGCCCCAACCCCCTTTAACAATATGCACCACATCGTTACATGGAAAGAGCCATTTCCAGCAGCCCTGCAGTTGTTGCAGAATCCATCCTCAGCTCTGCTGAGTCATTCCAAAGCCATCGGCCAGTACACAAGCAGAAATACAGATCTGGCAGCAGCAGAGATAAGGTGACATGGCCAGCTGATTTGCTGTGAGGCATATTTGGAGCTGATGGGCTCTGGGTTCACTTGGAGCCCAACAGGCAGGGCAAGAATCAATGGATGGAATGTAATCAAAGAAAGAACCAACCTAGAAGTAAGGAGAAATTTCCTGACAGAACAAATAATCACTGGAACGGTTTGCCTCCAGAAGTTGTGGGTGCTTCACAATTTTTTTTTTGAAATAAATTTTATTAATTTTAAAGAGAAACAAAACATCATTAAACATTGAAAACATAAAACCTCTTTCCATTGTAAATCTTTACAGGGCAGATAAAACATTATTTTATACAGCATAATTCTAATTTATCCCATTTCCATATGGACACATAAATATCTTTTAACAAATTTCTCATTATTTCTCTTTACTCTTAGAAAAGGAAAGAAAAGGTTTATAATGGCTTTATCTGTTGATGAACTAAGAAAGGTGCTTCACAATTTTTAAGAAGAGATTGGACAACCATTTGTCTGGGGGTTGGACTAGAAGACCTCAAAGGTCCCTTCCAATTCTGTTATTCTGATAAAATGAAAGAGGTGTCTTCAAATGTCATAATTGCATAGTAATTCCAATTTGATTTGTTGATTCATTGAACCCAGAGGTAGAAATTATAGGAAAACCTGTTTCAAATAATCATTGAAAGATTGTTTTTAACCAATAAGGTTTGTTTGCTACAGCAGCAAATTCCCTGGGATGTCCTATATGTTCTTTCCTGAAAATGCTGAAGCAAAAACAGACTTTCATCAAAGGGAAGATTCTGTACATGGCTGGAGTAAAAGGCTTTCAAGGCATTCCCCGAGAATATAATGCTAGGACTCTCAAAATGAGATTAAAAATCAAGATTTCAAAATAGGCAGATCTACCCGTTTTCTACTGATTTCCATAGCTCATTGAAACAAGACTTCAACATCAATCATAATTTAGCACAATCTATTTATAAACATTCATCATTTCTGTCAGGGAGGGGGAATCTGTTTCCAGGTGTGGCATAGATGTTAAACTTTTAGAGTAGGGCTAGGAAGAACCAGATTCAAATCCAGCCCCAGCCACGGGTGACTTAAATTTGGGGTTGTCACTTTCTGTCAGCCCAACTTAGCTCACAATATTGTGGGAAAATCCCCATGTAAGCTGCCTTGAGCTTCATAAAATCTAATAAAAGAATAATAATAAAAGAATAAGGATTGTACTCACCACTCTGTGTATTCAAAATGTGGTGTTTGTCCAAAGACCAGCCTCCTAGATTTGAAGCATCCAACTCAAAACCTTGCAATGTCACAGTCCTTTTCTCCCAGAGAATCAGATCAGGACAGCTCTCATATTCGTACCCTACCGAGACTGCGGAGAGATAAAATACAACAGATCATAGTTAGTAGTTCATCCATGGCCTAGGGTGGGTCAAAGGGCAGGCAACTGGTAGTAAAGTTGTACTCCAGAAGAAAAATGTCTTACAACTTTAGTGTCTTTGCGTATTTGATTTTGAATATGGTAAAAAAAGATTCATATTTCATCCATTCTTCTTGAGAAGGACATGGTCTAGTAGCAATGGAGTAGAAGCCATCTTAGAAGGATTAGTAAGAGATCACAATGTACTTGTGTTGGGGCTTCCAGGTTGGAAGGATTAGCTGGTGCAGAGGGGGTATTCAGCAGGTTCTGACCAGTTCTGGAGAACCGGTAGCAGAAAATTTGAGTAGTTCAGAGAACCGGCACATCCTACCTCTGACTGGAGATTTTACAGTATCCTTCCCCTGCCACGCCCACCAAGCCACGCCCACAGAACCAGTAGTAAAAAAAATGGAATCCCACCACTGCTAGTGGCATCACCGTTGCCTGGACGATGCCCAATTGGGAGATCCTGTCAGAGCTGGAGCAAAGTACAGGAGCTCACCCTGCCTCAAGGCAGCACTTGGGTCTCAAACGTGAGCTTTGCTAGCCTTCAACCCAGCACCCTATGCACAAGAGAGTCTCTTATGTTCTTATACAAGGAGGAGATGTCAAGTTACCCAGAAAGGTGAACTTCTCTGCTGGATGGCTGCTAATCATGACACAAAGCCATGATCCAGGAAGCTGTTTTAAACTTTGACTCCCCATCATTACTGCCTACCCCCCAAAATAACCACTGGATTTCCAGAGGGAAAAAAAATTACAGACTACAGGAATCAGGACCACTACTCAGGTGACCCTGAGGACACAAGATAAACCTCCAAGTGCTTCAACCACCCTCTAAACCAGGAGTGTCAAACTCATGGCGTCACGGTGGTGTCACATGACATATTGAGACTTTTTCCCGCTTCACTAAATGGGGGGTGGGTGTGGCCAGCATGTGACGTATCCAGCCCACGGTCCGGGAGTTTGACAGCCCTGCTCTAAATGGATGCAAAGGACCAGCTGCCTGCAAGGATAAATCCTTCCATCCCTCACCATCCAGTCAGAGCTGAAGAAGCTTCTTAGATGAGCAGTGAAACATCTTCAAAGAAAAACCAGAAAGTCCAGTTGCCTTTTGAAAGAAGCATCCTTGGGATTTCCTGTGTTTTTGTCTTTAAAGTTACCAAACCTAGATCAGCAAGTATGTCCCAATTCCAAAAAGACAACAATAGGAAAATTATAAACCCAAATAAGGAGTTTACTTTGATGCTTAGTTTGAGTAAGATTATTTGTTTGGCGATTCCTTTCTTTTTAAAGAAATGGGGAAAAAAATGAGCCAGTAATCAGATATTCAATCTATGACATTCTTATTTTTTTTTAAAAAAAAAAAACTTTATTGATTATACAATTAAAATGTCAAACAAACACATAGAAAAAAAAAGATTAAAAAAAAACATTCTTATTAACCTCGCAATTTAAAGATAACTCACAGTAACTCTTTCAAACCTTAAAAGTCAACAGGAACAGGAGAAGCCATAAAACTGGTCACAGTAACAACAACAACAAGGAGAAAATAGCTTTTGTAGCGGCAATTTTTCCTCTTTTCATTATCGTGACAAATACAGTCGATTCTTTTGCCGCTGGAACCGATTCCCTGAATCTCTGGGAAGACCACCGAGTGCTTGCTGGCACTGCAGAGGCTCAAGAGTCTTGGAGAAGGGAGGAAGGGGGAAAAACATCCCCCAACTAAAAGATATAATTGCTCTCTGCTGCCGGAGGGAACAGCTCAGGTTGTAAATATAAAGACTTGGTTCCTTGGGAAGACGGACACGGAAGGCAGAGGTAGCAAATTTAAAAGGAGGAACTGTACCGTGTGCCGAAGCATTACAATAATGGAATAACTTTGGGCTTATGAAGAGAAATGAGTGCTTTCTGACTTGCAGTGACTCTCCGCGGACTTAAGGCAGAAGTCATTCTCCCTAATTGTTTGGAAATCCTAAAGACTGAATCTTGGCCTACGATGGGATTTCACACCCTCCTTCTGCCGAACAGAGAGGTTGTTTTGGTGGTATCTAGCAATCATCTTAAAAGGGTAAATGATGCTTTGAGGTTTCTTTCCTTGTTTTACCCACCAATTTGTATCTGCTCTGAAATTGTCACAGCGGTGCTGTCTTCCTGAGGGCAAGGACTTACACAGCATCTCTCTGGGCAAAGGCAGAAAGGCATGCCTGGATGAAAACCTCAATGCTCATCCAGAGGTTCAGGATGCTGCCAAATTGTTGCTTCTGGAAGCAGGGTGATTATAGTGGCAGAAGAAATGGCCAGGTCCAGTCTGTCATACTTTGGGGAAGGACTTTCTTGTTTTTCTTTGAAGACATTTCACTTCTCATCCAAGGAAGTCCAGTTGCTTCCTGAAAAAGCACCTTAGGGACAGCCATGACCTGGATGACTGAGGATCTCCATAGACTTTTAGCTATGCACTTTGGGATGAACACCCTTTAAGTGGTGCGGAAGATAACCATCTTTTTATCCACAAGACAGATATGCAAAGGATTGGTCATTAAAGAAGAACTTCATCACAAATGTGAGTTATGAGGATACCTGATGAACCAATAAAAGTACTTTGTTATGGATGTTTTGTCGAGTTTCTCTATCTGCATCTGTACAGAAGACAAATCTACCACTGTACAGAATATAGAACAGTAAAAAGATGGTTATCTTCTATCCTTTTTCCCTCATTTCGTAGTGATAGAAGTAAAATAGTTACCACGAGTCCGTGAGTTCAGCCAAGAGTGAGGAAAACTCCCCCAATCCATTGAGGGTCAATTTAGTGACCAGATGTGGTCATGTGACATGGACTACATTTCCCAGGATACCTTAACTACATTTACCATGACACATTTCCTTAAGGGACCAGCTCACAATTGCTACCTAACTATCCAGTTCCCATACCCTGGCTGGACAGCACAATATGTCTTACACCAGTTGACATGATCAAGTTTGACACACATGCTCTAATCTAACACTTTGAAGTCAATAGCTCTTTCTAGGGGTAAATAGAGGGAAGTGACAGAATTCTCCATTTTTTAATTAAAAAAATACACCCCTCCCCTTTTCTTGCAGAAGAAGAACAAAACTAGACAGGAAATTGGAGACTTCATGTTTGGGATGAAGTCCTCCATGGCAATAGAATTACACAACTGTCCTGTATCTTTTTAGATTGGCGTGTGTGTGTGTGTGTGTGTGTGTGTGTGTGTGTGTGTGTCTTGAGGACTTTTCTTTGAAAATGTTGATTGTCTCTTTTTCTGGTGGCAGTGAAAGCTGAAAATATCTTCAGAGAACTGACATGAATAGCTGCAGGAGCCTAAGCGAAAGCATTTAGAAAAGAATACATGGATGACATGAAAAGCGCTTAGATAAATAGAGTCCTGCAATTTTAAAATCTTGTTAATCCAGTATTGAGTTCTGGACTGCACAAAAATGTTTACATACATTCATATATACAATTCTCTCAATCTCTTGTCTAAGCCTTACATGGAGGGAAATATATAAAAGGAAGACCTCCTGCCCCTCTTCTTTCTTGAATAATAATAATAATAATATTGAATAAAGCTAGACAAAGTAACAGCAAATGAAAAAGCTAAGGCACCTTTAGAAACTGAACAAACAAGCACCTGCCACATAACAATCCAGACTTAACAATTGTCGATAAGAAAGGCAAAAAAAAAAGTCTGTATAGTCAATGGATGTTGCAGACTTGGAAAAAACAGAACAGAAGAGAAAGAACTGGAGAAAAAAATCACAAAATACAAACACCTGCAAATAGAAGTAGAACAATATGTGGCAACCTAGACCAACAGCAATAGGCGCCTTGGGGGAAATCCCCAAAACATCTGGAGCACCACTTGAACACCAATGACATTGACAAAATTTCCCAGCACCCAATTGCAAAAGGCAGCTTTACTTGGCTTAAGTAAGCTGGCATCCTGTGATGGTATCTTTAACATCCTCAAACAACATCTGCCTTGGGTTGCCAAGGTGATTATCTAGGCATTTCAAGAATGCCTTGTTTCCCCCCATTCCCTTTTTCTGGCAGCTAAAAAGACCAAAGGAGTATCTTTTTAGTGGACACATTCATTTAGTGACCATTTGAAGGTACAATGGCACTGAAAACAGTGACTTTTGACCGTTATTTGCACCTACGGCCACTGCAGCTTTGTCATGGTCATATGATCAAAATTCAGATACCTGGCTCATATTTATGGCGGTTGTAGTGTCCCGTGGTCATGTGATTGCCTTTTGCGAACTTCTGATGAGCAAAGTCAATGGGGAAGCCAGATTCACTAAACAACCATGTTAACTAAGTTAACAATTGCAGTGATTCACTTAATAACTGTGGCAAGAAAGGTCATAAAACGGGGCAAAACTCACAATGATTTCATTTAGCAATAGAAGTTTTGGGCTCAACAGTGGTCATTAGTCAAGGACTACCTGTAGTTCAGCATACATTCTGAGTTTTTGTTTTCAATTTTCCCTGAACTTCCCTGACTATTATAGTTTCAGTTGCTGGAGTGCTTCCTCACTCCTCCTGTGCTAGTAAGTTCATTTAATAACGGTAGCACTTAAGACTTATATACTGCTTCACAGTGCTTTACAGCCTGTCTAAGCCATTTACAGAGTCAGCCTATTGACCCCAAACAATCTGGGTCCTCATTTTACCAACCTCAGAAGGATGAAAAACTGAATCAACCTTGAGCTGGTGAGAATCGAAGTGCAGAGTTCAGTACAGTACAGTAGGCAGAGTTTGCCCGCAATACTGCATTTTAACCACTGCACCACCAGGGCTCATTTAATATCTACAATATTAACAATAATTGGTCTCATTCGAGACAACGATGAATCCGCATACAGACGGGAGATTGTACAACTTGCCTTGTGGTGTAACTGGAACAATCTGGAAATGAACACACTCAAAACTGTACCACCTCTTACAATACTAGACAACACAGTAACAATAGTAGAGACCTTCAAATTTTTAGGTTCTATCATATCACAAAATGGACACGTAACACCAAAAACGTCATCAAAAAAGCACAACAAAGAATGTTCTTTCTGCACCAACTCGGGAAGCTCAAACTGCCCAAGGAGCTGCTGATCCAGTTCTACAGAGGAATGATGGAGTCTGTCATCTGCACCTCTATGTCTGTCTGGTTTGGCTCTGCAACCCAACAGGACGGACACAGACTTCAAAGAGTAATTAGAAATGTAGAAAAAACAATTACTACCAACTTGCCTTCCATCGAGGACCTGCATACTACACAAGTCAAAAAGAGGGCTGTGAAAATATTCACAGACTCCTCACATCCCGGACATAAACTGTTTCAACTCCTATTCTTAAAATGATGCTATAGAGCACCGCACACCAGAACAATTAGACACAAGGACAGTTTTTTCCCCGAATGCCATCACTCTGCTAAATAAATAATTCCCTCAACACTGTCCAAATATTTACTAAGTCTGCATAACTATTACTATTA
Organism: Pseudonaja textilis; assembly: GCF_049901715.1. Classification (NCBI taxonomy): domain Eukaryota; kingdom Metazoa; phylum Chordata; class Lepidosauria; order Squamata; family Elapidae; genus Pseudonaja; species Pseudonaja textilis. Next base: position 8,139,164 of record NC_142001.1, on the reverse strand, counting down.
ATTGTCTCATCGTTCCTATCACCCACCTCCTCCCACTTGTGACTGTATGACTGTAACGTTGTCGCCTGTATCCTTACTATTTATATTGACCTTTTCCTAGTATGATTTGATTGCTTATTTGTACCCCATTCCTATCAGTAAGTGTTGTACTTTATGATTCTTGACTCTTGATGAATGTATCTTTTCTTTTATGTACACTGAGAGCATTTGCACCAAGACAAATTCCTTGTGTGTCCAATCATACTTGGCCAATAAAGAATTCTCTTCTCTTCTCTTCTCTTCTCTTCTCTTCTCTTCTCTTCTCTTCTCTTCTCTTCTCTTCTCTTCTCTTCTCTTCTCTTCTCTTCCCTTCCATTCCATTCCATTCCATTCCATTCCATTCCATTCCATTCCATTCCATCAGAAATTGTGGGCGCTCCATCACTGGAGGTTTTAAAGAAGAGTCTGGACAGTCACTTGTCTGAAATGGTACAGGTTCTCCTGTTTGAGCAGGGGGGTTGGACTAGAAGGCCTCCAAGTTCCCTTCCAACTCTAATCTGATTGACTTCCTTCCTCCTTGCTAGAATTCTGTTATTGCTCTCCAAAACGGTCCTGTCAAATTTTCCATGGTTTCCTCCAGATGGCAGCATATTGCTTGGATTCTGCTTTTCAAATAATTCTAAGATATAGGTCAAGAAGTATGTTTATTCAAAGGAAAGAATCAGGTAAATAAGACTGCAAGGCACAGCATGGAGAGGTTGTGTGTTTGTTTGTGTGTTTGTGTGTGTGTGTGTTCTCCAGACGTCGACAACTTTGGCTGCTAGTTAAGAAATGTTAATCTAAGGAGCTGACAAGTGGCGTTTAGCAGCTGGACCCCCATGATCAAATCTGCTCAGCAGAATCCATGCAGGGATGTTTGTCAGAAAGAGAAAACTACGTAGGACACCTACTGAACTGAGAAATATGTCGGAAAATCAAGCAATCCAACTCACTTCTAGTTAGGCATCAGCTATAAGAGGATTTTGTATGTTTGTGTGTGTGTGTGTGAGAGAGAGTGTGCGTACGTATTCATGTATTGGAAGCAACAATTGAGCCCCAAATTGCTGTTGCTAAGTGAGAAGTTTGTTAAGTGCATTTGGTTTCATTTTACAACCTTTCTTGCCACAATTACAGATAATCAGAGTTGGAAGGGACCTTGTAGCTCATCTAGTCCAACCTCCTGCCCAAGCGGGAGACCCTCTACCATTTCTGACAAATGGCTGTCCAGTCTCTTCTTGAAAGCCTCCATCGATGAAGCTCCCACAACTTCTGAAGGCAACTTCTGTTCCATTGGTGGATTGTTTTCACTGTCAGAAAGTTTCTCCTTATTTCCAGGTTAAATCTCTCCTTGTTCAGTTTCCATCCATTATTCCTTGTCTGGCCTAGAGGTGCCTTGAAAAATAGCTTGACCCCTTCCTCCTCCTCTCTGTGGCAGCCCCTCAAATATTGGAAGGCTGCTATCATGTCTCCCATGGTCCTTCTCTTCACTAGACTAGCCATGCCCAGTTCCTGCAACTGTTCTTCATATATTTTAACCTCCAGTCCCCTCATCATCCTGGTTGCTCTTCTCTGTATTTTTTCTAGAGTCTCAGCATCTTTTTTATAATGTGGCGAACAAAACTGGATGCAGTACTCTAGGTGTGGTCTTACTGCTACACACAGCCTGCCTTTTTTATACACTGTGTTCCCAGCTGCACCTCCGTTTGCTGTGGAAGGGCAAAGTCCAGCTGGGCAGAGCAGGGAAAAGGTAGAACAAGGGAGAGGGAGTTCAGAGGAAGACCCAGGCCCATCTCCTCTTCTTCCTAGGCACGCAGTAAGGAACGGAGAAGAGAGCAACGTGGGTTGCATGGCTTACGGGGGAGGAAAAGGCCCTGATTCCCTTCATTAGCTGCAGCTGGGAACACAGTGTATAAAAGGCAAGCTGGTGCAGCAGGCTGTTGGGAGCAAACGTGACTATCTTGTATCATCATAGCTTATCTGTGTTCCTGGCATCTTCCCATTGTGTGAGTTTTGCCATGCTTTCAAGTCTGAAATTCCTCCTCCTGCCCTGTCAAGCTAATTACTTCAGTTTGATTTGGTTTGTTTGGATTTTAAGTTAGTTCGTATGTACCTTGTTTTGGATTGAATTTTCTATGGTTAAAGGCTGTTCCTGGGCAAGTTTTTCTCCAACCAAAGGTAACCTGGACACTGGGGGCAAAGTTGGAGATCATAAAAAGACTCTTATTGTTTATTTGACTGTGTTGCCTTTGTGCCACGCTCTGGGTCATCACAGAAATGAACATTATTAATGTAGGGAAGTCATACCTTGCATCAAAGCAAAGCGAGGTCTTATTCCTATAAGACCCACAATAGTATTGTTAAAGCAGACATACCTGTTGCCTCTGCCAAGCCGGATACTTTCTGGCCATAAATATCAGTCTTATTCCATGCAAAAGTATAGATGAGGTTGATTGCAGCAGGAAACCATTTCTGAGCCAGCCGCCCTTCAATTGTTACAGTGAGATGCACTTTTGTGATGCCAGGAGGGATCGTAGAATGTGTCAAAATAATGCGTAGCAAGGTTTTATATCCTGAGGTTCTGCTGCTCAGGTAACTCAGCTTCACAAAGCTGGAAGGAAAGGATATCTCCTCCTGGACCACCTGAAAAAAACAAAAAAAGAGCTGTGCATGTTAATATCACAACCAATCTTGTCAGAATCTACCATGTTGGGCTTCTCTGGTGACTGAGATAACGTTCAGACACAAGGAATTCACTGCCATAAAGAGGGCTGTGTCACAGATAGCTTTAAAGATAGTTTAGACAAATCCTTATAGGCAAATCCTTCTATTGGTTCAGCTCAGTTTTGCCGAGCCGGTCATGCCGATGAGCAGCGGTTTGCCGAGCCGGTTGCGCCGATGAGCAGCAAACCAGTTCTTTCCACTCCTCTGCTGTTGGGCCCACCTGCCTGCCTGGGCTCCTATACTCACATTTATCCCCTGCTTTTGAAGCACAGCTGCTTTGTGCGGCGCAGTAGTGTGCCGTGCGGCAGCTGCCGAAGCAACCGGGAGACTGCAGGCTTACAGGAAGTGAGTTAGAACACTTCGGCGCCTGCGCAAAATGCGCATTTGGCACCTGCGTTCACACAAAGTGAGTGCGCAAAGCGTGCCCATCAAGCCACACCCACCAAACCAATGGTAACATTTTTTTGAATCCCACCACTGCTTATAGGAAATGTTCCAGCAACGGTTAATAACCTTGGGAATCAGAAGAGTTTTGCTTTCCAAAAAGCATTACAGTTTTTCATGCAGAAAATCATCTAACCTCTTGGAGTTACTGCTCTGGGCCAAATTTCTAATTTAATCTGACGTCTGATTTACGATCACAATTGAACCCAAAAATTCTGTTCCTAAGTGGGACATTTCTTAAGTGAATTTTGCTCCATTTTATGACTTTTCTTGCTATAGTTGTGAATTAATGAGGTGGTTAAAGTTAGTAACACGGTTGTTTAGTTTACAGTTTAGTTTACTTTATTGTCATTGCACCTCATACAAGGAAATCAAACGCCATCTTCAGTGCACATCATGACCATGAAAATAAACACAAACACACATCCTTCACACTCCACACATTGAATTGAACCCCGCCACCCCGACATCGCACCAACACTGCACTGTACAGCAGAATTCAAAAGAGCTACTGCTCTGGGATAGAAGCTGTTTATCAGCCTATTTGTCCTTGTTTTTATTATTCTGTACCGTCTGCCAGATGGTAATAGTTCAAAAAAAGGCTTTCCAGGATGAGATGGATCTTTGAGAATGTTTTGAACTTTCTTAAGGCAGCGGGAGCTATAAAGCTCTTCCAAAGAGGGGAGAGGGCAGCCCATGATCCTCTGGACAATGACATTAACCCTCTGGAGTGCTGTCCTATCTGCCACTGTGCAATTGGCAAACCATACAGAGGTGCAGTATGTTAAATGCTCTCTATGGTGCAACGGTAGAAGGTCACCAGCCATTTTTCATTCAGTTGTTGTTTTCTGAGAAGTCTCAGGTAGTCTAATCTCTGCTGGGCCCTTTTGACCAGGGCTGCAATGTGAGCACTCCAGGTCAGGTCCTCTTTTAGGGTAACACCCAGAAACTTAAAACTGGCCGCTTGTTCCACTTGGTCTCCATTAATAAGCAAGGGCTGGAGGTCTGATCATTTGTTAAATGAATCTGGCTTCCCCATGGACTTTGCTTGTCAGAAGGTCGCAAAAAAGGGGATTGCGTGACCTTGAGACACTGCAACAGTCATAAAAATGAGTTAATTGCCCAGCCCCTGTATTTTGATCATGTGACCGTGGGGATTCTATAACAGCTGTAAACATGAAAAAGGTCATAAATCACTTTTTAGTCATAAGTCATTGCAACTTTGAATGGTCACTAAACCAAACTGTTGTAAGTCAAGGACTACTTGTAATCCCTAGAATTCCAAGCCACAATTGCTGAGGCAATTGAAAGCATCCAACTTCTGATTTGCAATTTATTTGCAATTGAGTCTCAAAATTGAGTTTGTCCAATCTGTCTGGATTTGCAACTGCAGTTGTGAAACTGAATTGTTTGAGAAGGTCAGCCGGATAAAAGTACATGTCTGCACATACAAAAGTCCACAAAATCCTCAGATTAAATGGATTCAATTCAAAGAGTTGATCAAATTGCCTTCCAATCAGAAGAATTTAATAAATCCCACTGTGCTAATAATCAGCAGTGAATAGCTATGGTCGACTGACCTAGCATTTTAAGAACGGATGAATTGAGAAATTTTGGAAGCCATCCAGAGTCACTTCAACAATGAGATGGGTGCATATAAATTTAATAAAAGAAACAAATTATATTTCTGCATGCATTAAAGGCACTAAAGCAATTTATTTATTAACCTTTACGATGCCAGGATTCCGGCAGTTACCCCTATTAAATCATGAGTCTTGAGCCAAACTTCCAAAACTTCAAAAGGATTTATTGGGAGTTAAAAGGTGCAGTATTGCTGGGGTGTAGCCAACTCTGAGACACATCATTCATTGTCACTCTTGACCCTGGTTTTCCCCCAGCCCTTGGGTGTATCGTAATTCATATTCTCCAATGGGACACATCCATAGCCAAGAGTCATCAATCATGCTCTCCAGTTAGAATTTTGTGTGGCAGAAACTTCAGTCACCTAGTTACTATCTTTGAAAACTATTTATGGAATGCAGTTTTGATTTCCAAGCTGTCACACTGCTCCCTCCTCCCTTTCTATTGGCAACTCTAAAAAGACCATAGAAATATTTTATGGGTTGACATACGATGGATTAATTAATGTCAAGAATTAACTTTTTTTTCATGGCACACTACTGAGAATCATGCTGAAAGCGAGATGGGCAGCATCTAAATTCAATCTATAAATAATTTTAATCAATAAATACTAAGAGACAAACTTTAGATAGATAAAGAAGCCAATCTCAACACTTTCCTGCTCCTTCCAATAAAAACCACTTCCCCAAACACTGTCAAGGCAAGCCACTGGAATATAAATTCAGAGCAAATCCCACTTCCCACAACACTGATGATGTTACCTAGTATGAGTAATGAAACGTCTACAAGAAAACAACCAAGCCCAGAAAGCGCCAAGCATTTCAGTGGTGGTATTCTATTGGTTTGGCCTGGTTCTGGCAAGCCAGTAATAGCGGTGAGCAGTGGAGACCAAATTGGTTTTCTCCACTGCTCTGCTGTTGGGACCACCCACCTGCCCGGGTTCCCATACTCACCTTTATCCTCTGAATTTGAAGCGCAGCTGCTTTGCGCGGCACAGAATAGTGCTGTACGGCAGCTGCTGAAGCGACTGTCATCGTGCAAGCTTGCAGGAGGCGAGTGAGAACACCTCTGCGGCCACCAAGCCATGCCCATCGAACCGGTGGCAAAAATATTTGAATCCCACCACTGCTCCATTTCTGTTCTTTTCTCAATAACATGACGACCCCATTTACATCTCTCTTACCTGTAATTCAGGTATGACTGTTCCCCTTTCAGGACATGATCCTCCAAATGTCGTCAGAGGAAAAGGGATGACAATTGGATTCGGGCTGATGAAGCTACTGAGGTCACAGGTGGGTATTTCTGCCTCTGTCCTTTGCATGACCACTTTGTCGACCACAATAAACTTATTCCAGGCCAGCCAGAGAGTCCTTTTCACGGGAAGGAATGGTGACCTATCAAAGATCAGGGTGACTGAGATGCCTCCGACAGCCACTAGATCAAAACTGAAAAGAGAACATAAACCTTTTGATGTATCTGGATACCAAAATTACCCCATTATGATTTTACTAAGTATTTTCTGCATCAAATGTGCTTTTTTTTTTCCTTCAAAAGGCAACTGAACTTGCTTTGTTTATCCTTGAAGACTTTTTGCTTCTCATCCAAAAATTTTTTTCTGGGGGGGTGGGGGGGGAAGCACCTTTGGGACAACCAAAGTGAGAATAATCAACCAATGGAACAGCTTGCCCTCAGAAGTTGTGGGAGTGCCATCACTTGAGACTTTCAAGAAGAGATTGGACTGCCATTTGTCAGAAATGGTGCAGGTTCTCCCACTTGGACAGGGGTTTGGACTAGATGACCTACAAGGTCCCTTCCAACTCTAATTATCTGTTAACTATGACCTGGATGTATGAAAGTCTCCAGAGATAGCTTCTGCACCCTACTAGTTGGCCATAGCTGCCTGAAACGAACCAAGAGGACAGAAAGAGTTCATCATGTACTATCATAATTTCTAAAAGGACCTTTTGAATAGAGAGATATCATTTTACTGCATCATCACTCAAGAGTTTATGTGAACCTCCTTCTCTTAGATATGAAGCTATCCAATTCTGTGCTGTCACCGATAAGAGCTGGTGTAGGCCTGGATGCTCTTTTTCTTTTCTAATTATGTTTTAACACAGGTTCTTGACTATTGATCAAAATAAAAATTGACTTAGGCAATTAAATCCAACAATTCTGGGAAGAAGCTGATGAGGGAATTCTGATGGTACTTGTAAACTTCTGCCTTTAGTAGTTGCTAGGCTGCTGGCAAAGCAGAAATCAATGGGAACTCTGTGCTAAATAGTTTTGAGGTCAATTGCTGGAGGTAAATTGGAAGAGACTCTTGCCTTTATCATCTTCCATGAATTTTCCTGTGATTACTTATATTCCTCTTGATCGGGCTCTGAGTGCCTCCATCCATAGACGCTGTGGTGGCACAGTGTTGCAGTAGAGTAACATTGTGCAGTGTTACAGGCTAATTCTGCTGACTGTCAGCACTTCGATCCTGACCGGCTCAAGGTTGACTCAGCCTTCCATCCTTCCGAGGTTGGTCAAATGAAGATCCCTATTGTTGGAGGCCATATGCTGACTCTATAAACTGCTTAGAGAGGACTGTAAAGCGGTATATAAATCGAAGTTCTATTGATGGAGCCAAAACTATATGACCAACACAAAAGAAAGAAAGGTATAATGGCGCTCTGCTTTTATTAAAGGTCAGTGGGTAGTGATAGAAAGAAGTCTTCTGAATTCCAGAAGTACAGAGCAGAGTAAAAAGTAAAGACCTATGACCTTATAATTTTAATACTGTCATTTAAAGTAAGGTGGCATAAATAAGATTTCTTTACTTTATGATTAGATGCACTTCTTATGGAAATCTTCCATGGTAATGAATTCTGATAAGGAGTTGGACTTAATTATGTACAATCCACCAAATTTCCCAAACATTACATAAGATTATATACAGTGAGGAATAAAAATAAAAAGATTACTTGCAACTTTGATCTTTCAAAATCTCTCTCTCTCTCTCTTTCTCTCTCTCACACACATACAAAGGGAGAGAAGGAAGGGAGGGAGGGAGAGAGGGAGAGAGAGAGAGAGAGAGAGAGAGAGAGAGAGAGAGAGAGAGAGAGAGACTAGCTTCATTGCTTACCGCCACTGCTATGAATTTTTTACTCTCATTTTCAGAGTATTTACATTGCAATAAGCAGGAACGAAAGCATGAAATTTCTGAACATGAGCTTTTTCTGCCTCTGTGAGCTTTAATTGGTTGAACTGATTAATTGGAAGGTCCCTCTTTTAATCAGCCAATTTTAATCTCAGAGCTGGGTTGAGGTTTTATTTACTTCCTTTAGTTCAGATGCGTTACTGCACAAGGGAAGGAAGAAACAAAAAAACAGCCTATTTAAAATGTACGTGTATACTTCTGTAGGTGTGCATATATATGTGTGTGCTTCTGTGCGTGCACACACACGTGTAATATATATGTCTGTGCCACCTATGTAATTAAGTATATGTACATGATGCAGCAGTTAAAGCGCTGGATTAGGCATGAGAAAACCTAATTCTATTCCTTGCATAGGCATAGAAGCCAGTTGAATGAATTTGGGCAAGTCCTCGGCTCTCAACCCTACACTTTGGGGTCAAAAGCATCCAACTACACTGGACTAACAGATTACAATCCACAACCTAAAGTGGTTTTCATTCTGCTTGGAGTAATTTGCACTCAGTATACTCCATGTCTGTCTCTCTGTCTACCTATTTATCTCCCCCTCTCTATCGATCATCCATCTATCATTGTCTGTCTATCTATCTATCTATCTATCTATCTATCTATCTATCTATCTATCTATCCGTCCCTCTATCTCTATCTCTATCATCTTTATCCTCCTCCTCCTCCTCCTCCTCCTCCTCCTCCTCCTCCTCCTCCTCCTCCTCCTCCTCCTCCTCCTCCTCCTCCTCCTCCTCCTCCTCATCTATTATCTATCGTACAGTACTGCATTTTGGATGTACAGAATCTTTTACATGTAATCCGTTCATTAATCAGTTGGCAACTGATTATACTTTATTCATTAAACATGAAACCCAGTCAACTGAACATTTAAAAATGTATCACAAATATTATTAACTGGCATCATCATCATCATCATTATTGTTATTATTAATCAGGTGACATAAGTTTAAGTTTCATTTACATACAAATTTAATGTAATTGTTATGATGGTTGGTCATACAATTAGCCAGACGTTTAGATTGGATTTGGCATTTTTATTCAGCTATCCTGAATAAGAGGCAGACTTTTTTTAAAAAAGTAATATTACAGGTGTCATCACAGGATCTAAGCGGTTCCAAGTAAAGCTGCCTTTTGCAATTGACTGATGAGGATTTTTGTCAATGCTGATGGTGTTCAAGTGTTGTTACTTTCAGTGCTATTGAATCATTCAGATTCTTGGTGGCTTTTTAATTCATTACCTGGACAAAGCTCTCTTGCGCTTCAATCTCCCCACCTCTCTTTACTTTCAACTTATTCCTCTACTTCCCTAATTAATAAATTCCCCCACAAAAACAAACATCGGAGGAAGATACCAAAGCAACAATTGTTTACCTTCCATCCTGTCGGCTGATGGTGTAGCCAAAATCGCTGTGATGCTGGAAACTCACATTGACCCCAACCAGAGGGGTGCCATCGACTGCTACCACTTGTCCTCGGATAACACAAGCACGTCTAGGGGAATAAAAGAGTGAGTTGGCCATGAAGAAAGAGGCTAAAATTGTCACAACTGACACACTCTTTATCTGCATAATATATTTCACAACCATTATGCTGTAAGGGTACAAGAAGCACTACTGTGCACTTTTCTCATTTCCTGAGCCACCCTCTCTTTCAACCTAGTTCTGAAAGTGGTGGACAGCTACAGAAGCTCAGGACAAAATGCAGGAAAAATGACTTTTTAAAAAATTGGACAAAGGTGGATGCTGAGTGGGACTGTTGTGATCTGCCAGCAGCCTATGGAGACGGCAGCAGAGTCAGACATGGCCCAGTCCAGGAGTCTGGGGAGAGCTCTATATAAGGTCCTGCGTCTGATACAGAGATGGGGCCAGGGCCATCTGTGAGTTATGTGCTGACTCCAGAATCTCCAGAATCTGAGACCAACAAGGAAGAGGAACAAGGGAAGCCTCTTCCCAGAGTGCATGTACGCAGAGCTGCCAGAAAGCAAGAACAGTTAAGACAAAAGGGAAGGCTCAAGAGTAAAGCTTGAAGGTGATTGGTCATCCCATAAGACATAAAGGAGGAGCAAAAGGACAGGAATCTTTGCAGGAAGCAACTTTGTTCATACCGATCTGTTTGAAACCTGAAGCTCGGTGTTAAATTTGTATTCTGTTTTGGCCTCGTATAACTAGTTGGACATTTAGTCGTTGGCAGCATTTCAAGGAAGATAAAGGAGTGTGCTGATGAGACTTATCCTGAAGGATTTTGGCAGACTTCCATGGGACTATTTACAAACTATTTGAGACTCATTATGGGCTGTGAATGACTAAAATTCACAGCCATTGAAATAAAGAAAAAACGGGTTTTGGGACTAACATGTGTTTGTTAGTGTCTCCGTAACCCTTGGTCAGAAAAGGGAGCACTTCTCCAATTTCTTGGCTTTCTCTCTTTCTCCTGGCCACAGATTTCTCTTTCTTTAACAACAAAGTTTCTTTTTAAGATTTTCTGCAAACCTCCTCAATAGCTCATTTCTCATCACCATGGTATCCAACACTTACTTTAGGAAGAGGTGTTGGCCAGATAACCCTTCGAGTCCTTTGGATTGGATCTTAAAAAATCTTAAATGGATCTTAATTTGCCTCATTGTGGCTTTTGCCTTTCTAGCATTTGATAAAAATCACAGGGTTTTTCTTTTTCCAGTAGAGGATTTGGAACATAGATCATTAAATGGGTAGACCCAGAGTAGTCACTTACATCATAGGTTAATAAATATCCTTCCATGATTGATCTCCAGATACTTTTTGAATACATCACACATCTCACACAAAATTCACCTTGGACTGAATCGGAGAGTTATTTATTCAAGGCAAGCTCCTTGTGTATAAACAGAGAGCAAACCCTACTCCCTTCTAGCATTGATGTTACCTAGTTGGCTAATGAAACATCTGCAAGAAAACAACCAAGCTCAGTGAACACCAAAGATACCTCAAAGTCATTGTTATAGGTCAGGGGTGTGAAACTCGATTTTATGGAAGGCGGCATCAGGGTTGTTTGACCACAGGAGGCGGGGTGGGTGTGGCCAGGGTGGGCATTGCCAGTTTGACGTCACTCATGTTGGGGGCACCTGTGGTGGCCCAAGTGCTCTGCCAGCGAAAACGGGCTCCCAATCTCCATTTTGGGCCGCAATGGCCTCCTGTAGCCCTCTTCCTGCAAAAACAGAGCTCAACTAGACCGTGCATGCTCCCCCAGGCCCCATTTTTGCCTGTGACGGCCTCCTACAGCCTTCTGCCAGTGAAAACACCTCCATATTTTCACTGGAAGAGGGCTTCAGGAGGCAGTTGCATCTGAAAATGGGGCCTGGAAGGGCTGTGTGCAGCCCTCTCGAGTTCCGATTTTCGCTGGCAGAGGCATCCCTTCACTGTTTCCAGGGCAGCCCTGTAAGCCAGATCTAAGCACCCTGTAGGCTGGATCTGGCCCCTGGGCCTTGAATTTGACACCCGTCTTCTAGGTAGTGAAGCTATGCGGTGTTATCCATTTGGACGTTAAAGCAGATTGTAAGTATGGATTGGTGTGCACATTGTACCTGTTGGGAACCCGCAGTTACTATTAGGTGACAACCGGCAAATAAACCAGCATCTTCTACGAAAAGGACATCTAGATGTTCTAATTCTCATGTTCTGATAGAGTGTCCACTTTACACTAAATGAAGGACAAGACTTACAAGCTAGTGATTAAAACTCTTTAACTGTTTTTGTCAACCAGGATCATTGGCAGACATTTCTAGCAATAATCATGGCTTATAGGCGTCACCTGGTATGTCCCTGACATTACTATTTCAGCCTTCCCTGTAGAAGATTATTGTTGTTTTAGTTTTGACACCTCGCTGTCAAAGTTACCTTGTTTGTGGTTCTGAACTGAACAGAGTTGTTCTGTTCGAAAATTTGGTCTCCCACTGTAAATATGAATAAATGAGACGCAGCTAGTTAGGCAAAAGAGCATTGCAAGTTTTGTCTTGTTCCTTTCTCTGTCTTGGGATTGCTGTAGCATTCACAGCTCAGCTAGACACACACACACGCACACATGCACCTATACAAAAATCACAAGTTGGTGTCTAAAAGGGTATATATGAAGTACAAGTTGACACACAAACATTTCAAACTGACATGGACAGCTTCTGCAGAGTGCAAAAACAGGACAAAGCGAGGTAACTCGTTGAAATCTTTATGAAATCTTTCACCTTCAATTTATATTTATGCAGTATATCATCCTTTATACAGTATGTCAAGTTAAGGAATTTCCCACTTGCTCTAGTACTTTAAAAGTTTCTATTTTAAGTGCCAGATGGAGGTTGGATTTAAAATGGTGGGAAGTTTTTGCTCCCTTTTTAAAAATGGCTTATTTAAGCCCGTGTTTCAGTGAGTGGTTTTGCTTTATGAGCGGGATTGGTTACCTTTTAGCCATCCTATCTCAAAAGGTCCCTCTGTTCTGAAATCCCCTTCTCTAGAAAGGACCAAGGCACATCCTTTCAACTTGGCTGATTTAGGAGCTCTTAGCATTTACAATTTCCCTACTTGATATTTTGGGTGGCCTTCTCATTTTAGAGGCTCTCATCATTTCATCATTTGTTGTTCGCTTCCTTGAATGCTGCCTTGATAACTTTTAACAAAAAGATGGCGGGGAAGCAATAAATAAACAGACAATTACATAAACATACAGGAGAACACATTTTAATTTGCATTTAAAACCACCCTGGGAAATAGGCTACGTAGGGTACTATAAATATATGCCTTTAAAACTTGTTGAAAAAGAAGAGGAAGGAAAAGAATACATCCGTGGCCCTGAAAGTGAGCGGATGAGAACAATGATGTTTCAGAGATGCCAAAGAGGTCAAGAAAAACAGGGGACCAGGCAAAGAAGTTCAATCAAGTGGCCTACAAGTTCCACAGATGTGTTATCAAATGCTAAATAAATAAATTTGGAAATGGACACCGCAGTCCAGGGGAAAGAATGGAAGACTCCCTTTGTTGCCATCCTCAAATATTACAATGGAATAACAGAGTTGGAAGGGACCTTGGAGGTCTTCTCGTCCAACTCCCCTGCTCAGACAGGAAACCCTACACCTTTTCAGATAGAAATGGTTGTCCAATCTCTTCTTAAAAACCTCCAGTGTTGGTTAGATCAACCATAACTTCTGAAGGCAAAGTGTTCCACTGGTTACTTGTTCTAAATATTAGGAAGTTTCTCCTTAATTCCGGGTTGGTTCTCTTCTTGATTAGTTTCCATCCATTGGTTCTTGTCCTGCCTTCAGGTGCTTTGGAGAATAAATAGCTTGACTCCTTCTTCTTTGTGGCAGCCACTCAAATATTGGAAGACTGCTATCATGTCACCCCTGGTCCTTCTCTTTGTCAGAATAGACATACTCAATTCTTGCAATTGTTCTTCATATGCTCTAGCCTCCGGTCCCCTAATCATCTTTGTCGCTCTTCTCTGCAATCTTTCTTGATCTCAACATCTTTTTTACATCATGGCAACCAAAACTGAATGCAGTACTTCCAAGTATGGTCTTACCAAGGCATTATGAAGTGGTATTTACATTATCTTGATACTATCCCTCTGTTAATGCAGCCTAACACTATGTTGGCTTTTTTGGCAACTGCAGCACACTGCTGGCTCATCTATCATATACTGTAGGTATAAAATCAAGATCATGTGCCCCCCCCCCAAATATTGGAAGACTGCTATCATGTCACCCCCTAGTCCGTCTCTTTGTCAGAATAGACATACTCAATTCTTACAACTATTCTTTATGTGTTTTAGCCTCCAGTCCCCTAATCATCTTTGTTGATCTTCTCTGCGCTCTTTCTAGAGTCTCAACATCTTTCTAGAGTTTCAACTGGTCACCACAACATAATTATGATTATTTATGTTAGACTCCTTCTAATTTTCCCTTCAAGCTTACAAAAGTTTGTCCTCTTCATGGAAAAAAAATGTTAGAAAATGGTGGAGATGTGTGTCTGATACAGATGGTGCTAATACAAACATTTAAAATCTACTATCTAAAGTAGGACTTCGTATCATAGGCAGAACTTCTCAACACGTTCCAGACTAGATTGCAATACGAATAGAAAATTCAGGATTGTGGCAGCCATGACAAACAAAGTAATTTAGTATTGGCCAGATCATGCTATTTATTCACTTATGTCTATTCATTTATTATTAGTAGTAACACATTAATTGTATTAATGCATTCCTCCACCCCATGTCTATTGTGTGGCATTCAAAGTGTCTTGCTCATTGTTTGATATTGAACACATTTCCAGCATTCATCAACTCTCAAGAGATGAGATATTGATCTCTGAAGTGCACTTCTTGGCAGGGAAATTATCACAAGACCATTTTATGCTTAAAAACATATAATTTATTGCATTAACCATTCCAGATAGATAAACTCAAGGTGAGAGCTTTAGTGATATTTGTTCATTTCCTCTTGTTGAGAATATTACCTTGAATAAGTTATTCATTCAAAATTATAATTTTATTGTGTGCACATAAAAGAGGGGTTTTATCTCAATTTGGGAAAGTATGAAGTAGTATATTTATGGCATTTGCACCAAACAATAACTGCCATTTATGTATCACAAGATAGAAAAGTAAAAGAAAGACTAATTGAAAGGCATATTCACAATCAAAGTGATGTTAAGGATTATAACCACATCATAGCATTTTGGGGCTACAGATAATTTCAAAGTTAAGGGAAGTTCAGATTTTAAAGAAGTTAAAACACCACATTTCTCCTATTCTATTCTATTCTATTCTATTCTATTCTATTCTATTCTATTCTATTCTATTCTATTCTATTCTATTCTTATTCCCATTCCCATCGAACTCTACATTCTCTGAAACTCAATGAATTGGAAAAACAAAGCAAAGAAATAAGAAATGGGCATCAGATCTGTGCCTCTGCCATTCTTCGAGGGAAGAAAGTGTGTGGGAGGGTGGATTTGATACATTTAATTCTTTTCCTCTCCATGTATCCTAAATATCCTATTTCTTACATTGGCTTTGTATAACCTTTTACATGATTTATAACCATTGTCTGGCGCCCCAGATGCCTGGAAAAATCCCACCTCTTTGTGGGATTTAAAAGGAGAAGGGGCCATGTGGATTGCAGCGCCGGAAGATAACTCCTGGGAACCTTTCCTTATCTGCTTTCTCAGAGATAGTGGGATAATAACATGTTCACACCTGTGGATTGGTGGAAGCCACATAGGACTGCGAGGAGGGGTTCTAATTCTCTTTATCTTAGTTGCATGCCATGAGGGACCCCAGATCCTGCTTTGAATTTTGACCAACTCTACCCCTCTTCAATAAAAAGATTCCTTTTGAAATACAAATTTTTCAAGAGTTCATTCTTATATTTTGAAGGGTGTGGGGGGGAGAGACTGGTCCTTGCAGGCATTTATATTTTTCCAGTGCTAGGTTACGGGAGGAGAAAATACTCTTTTTTCCCCTAAATCTTGCTCTATGTCCCAGCAACAAATTGGATCAGATCATCAGTCCAGCAATCTGGGTCAAGTAATGGCCAAAGTTCCATATTAGGGCACTGAACTAGATTGTACAGTTCCTGCACATCCGCAGTATGGAAGAAAGTGAAGCAGAAGAAGAGACTTAAGGATGTCAAAACATTTTTTCTCCATCGGGCAGATATGTGGGAACAGCAGCTCCCAAGATCCCCTGAGCCAACAGCACAAAGGGGGAAAAACACAGAAAGTAGATCTTGATCTACTGTATCACAAAGATGCTTTTCCAAAAGGTAACCAGGCTGCCTTGTTTTTGTTTTTTGTTTTCCTTTGAAAACACTTGGCTTCTCATCCAAGAAGCTTCTTCAGTTCTGACTGAATGGTGGGGAATAGAAGGATTTATATTCGTTAGCTCTCTGAAGCCGCTTGGGGCTTTATCTGTACTATCAGGGCCACCTGATTCGCAGTGCAAATAGGTGTGAAACCTCTTTGGGACTGTTGAAAGGACTTTGTTGTAGACAGGAGATAGGTGACATTGTATCCCTCCCCCTCTGTTGAGAAAAGATTGTTCAATTTTAATATAGATTGTTGTGGTTCCCCAGCAGCCTGTACAGATGGCAGCGGAATCGGACGGTGGGGAAGAACCAGTCCGGGAATTTGGGGAGGCAAGAGCAGCCAAGGGAAGGGAAGAAGGCCTTGTCAAGGCAACAGCAGCTAAGACAAAAAGGGCGACTCAGGAGTAAGGCTGGGAGGTGATTGCCCCTCTCCTAAGGTATAAAGGAAGTGCAAAGGTGAAGAAACCTTTGCAGGAAGCAAGGTCATTTGCTCTGTTCGGATTAATCCTTGAAGCTCTGTGTGGACTTTGTACTTCGGTTGGGTTTTTTTTATAGTTCATTTGGCACTTTAGTTGTTGGCAGCAATTCAAAGAAGAGAAAGGTGGGTGCTTATTTTGAGGGACTGTTTGGGACTCATTACATTAGTGCTGAAATAAAACAAGACTTGTTTGGACTAAGCATGTACTTAATTATGGTCTCAGGAAACCTTGGTCAGAACATAGATGGCCTCTTTGAGGTCTTTGATAGATGGTCAAACCAGTGGCCCTCTCTGTCCACATTCTGGACAATGACCAGATGACTTCAAAGAATGTAAATATTTCTATTCCCCACTATTCAGTCAGAACTGAAGAAGCTTCTTGGATGTGAAATATTTTCAAAGCAAAGAAACCAAGAAAGTCCATCTGCCTTTGGAACAACCATGGCCTGGATGACTGAAAATCTCCATAGACCAGGGGTGTCAAACTCAATTTCATTTCAACCCCGTATCAGGGTTGTGTTTGACCTCGGAAGGCTGGTGGGCAGGGTGGGTGTGGTTATGGTAGGCATTTGACAGGCTCAAGATATGCTTTTTCTCTTCCCTTTTTTCTTTCCACAGTTCTTTGCTATAACCATTTCCCTATCTCTTCTACCAGATATTACAGGCAAACATTTATTACTTATACTTCAGACTCAACTACACTTTTTATTTCTAAATTTATATACCATTGTTTAATAGTAAATTGCTTTCTCCAGGCAGAAAAACTATTTATACTATTGCATTTTTATCATTCAACTAATAATAAAAATATCATGACATAAATAACATGATAATACAAGATCTAACAGCAGAGGTAAATTTCTGGGATAGTAAATAGAAATGGCTGTCAATTATAGATTGTTGATTGTAGATTAAATGGACCTACAGTAGGTAAAATTTGGAATTAAATGTAGTATTAACATAGGATGTTGCTTGTTTTCTATCCAGATCAGACACTTACTTGAGGTCACATCATTGTAAACCTGTCCAATCTAGTCCTCCAGCAACTCTCTGCTGGCCAAAAACGGGCTGCGCGGAGGTCCTGGCAGAGTGTTGCTGGAAGTCACGGAGGCTGAAAATGGGCTGCATGGGAGGTGCAAGCACACATGCCCCGTGGCCCGTTTTGGTTGGCAGAGGCACTGCGGGGCAGTCCTTTGATATTTCCGGGATTGTCCCACAGGCCAGATGTAAGTATCCCGTGGGCTGAGTCCAGCCCACAGGCCTTGAATTTGACACTCCTGTCATAGACGATCAACTGTACCGTTTGTCAGCTTTGGAAGCCATGCTGAGGCCAGATGCTCCCACGCTGTCACATTTTGAGCCTGGGAAAGTGGGAGGGGGTGGGAATTCCTTGGAGTGTATGTAGTTAGGCATAATAACATTCTTTTTCTAATTCAAGGTCATGTTATTTTGCGCATAAGTGAGGGGACGTCTCAAGTTGGGACGGATGGTGATTGGGGCATGTGATGTGATGATGGGTGCAGGAGATGGATTTGTAGTTTTTTTACTTATTGCAAGGAAGCCTGGAACTTTCAGATTTGGGATTTCCCCCAGTTGTGCCAGTTTACTATCCAAAATATACTTGTGAGAAGAAGACGTCTGTCTCGGCGTGATTGGTTGGCGTGGAGGTTTGCTGGAACGCTGACACCATTTAAGAAACCATTTTTAAAAATGGCTAATAGTCAAAGGCCCCTCAACATCTGGGCAGTCCACGGCTGGCTGTGCTACTCAGAAAACACATCTCTGTGATATAAGAGGGAGGGAAGAAGGGAGGGAGGGGGGCTTACCTGCTCTCCAATAAGACATCACCTTGAATGACGTGAGTGCTCTCCTTGCCAATCAGAAACTTGATTCTATCGTAAAAGAGCCTTGGTGAGTGCTGCAAGAAGGGAGGCTGACTTTGCTGAATGAGGTCCAAAGGATCAGGAGACCCTTGGCAGAGAGGGCTGGAGAAGCAATTACTCTGCTGACAGCAATCAGGATCAACACAGTCTGTCAAACCATCTGCAAAAGTGTGGGGGGAAAAAAAAACAGAAAGATGCTGCAGAAGAGATTTTTTTTAAAAAAAAAACACCCAGTTGAATGCTCGGAAATGTAACCCAGAAAATTGTTAGTCAAACGATAAACGTGCAAATACAAGCCTGGGTGTCTGGATGAAGTTCAAGGAGAAGATTCAAGCTGACATGAACAGCGTTCTAAATTTCCATATCAAATCTAAACCATTTCTTACAGGCAGGATTTTCCCTTAATGTTATTGGGAAAAGGGCACACAATAAGGAAGGGGTTAAAAATCAGCTTGCTCACATTCAACCTTTGACTATCTCGTTTTTAAATAAGTGTCAGAACACTATGTTCCACTTATGAGAATGTCACTGAAACGGCTTTTTCCTTTGATGTTATTCTGACAAATACTTCAGATTAAATTAAAACTAGCGGGATGACATAAAATCTTTCTGCGCTTACGCATCCCCTTGACCCCTCCATCTATAGCCATTGTTTCTCATCCTCTTCTGTTTAGGCATTCTTAACTATAAGATGTGGACTTTCCCCATCTTGAAGCAAGTATGAATAAGCTACAGTAAGTGTAATCTATGCTGTAGTCAGATCCATAGATGATATTCTTGGTAGTAGACTAGAACCATTATGAGCTGCGGTGGCACAGTGGTTAGAGCCAGTACTGCAGGCTACAACTACTGATTGCTGGCTGGCTGCGGTTTAGCAGTTCAATTCTCACCAGGCTCAAGGTTGACTCAGCCTTCCATCCTTCCGAGGTTGGTAAATTGAGGACCTAGGTTGTTGGGGGCAAGAGGCTGACTCTGTAAACTGATTAGAGAGGTCTAAGATCTAAGAGGTCTAAGATTAGACAAAGTCTAAGTGCTATTGCTATTATTTCCTGTAGAAGACAAAGTGAACAATATGCCTCACACTGGCTATATTAGCACAACATGCTGAGTCCTAAAACTTGGCTTTACAAAATTAAATGTGTTTAAATTACATGCTAATTCAATTCAGATCAAATCAAATATTCATTAAGGTCACTGGGGGATTTTAAGAAGAGATTGGATAGCCACTTGTCTGAAATCGTTTAGGCTCTCCTGCTTGAGCAGAGGGCTGGACTAGAAGACCTCCAAGTTCCCTTCCAACTCTGTTATTTTATATCCTGTTCTGTATTCTGTATCTGTACCCAGGGAAGAGAGCTTTGACAAACTGCAAGCCGTATTATGCAACGGCAGTATTTCCAAGATTATGGGCAAAGCACTCCACGCATATGATAAGAGAAAGAAAAATGAGGCTTGTGCCTGGAACAGAAGATTTAACCATCGGGTTTCAGTTTGAAGAATGGAAATTCAAGAAGGAAAAAAAAATGGTTTGTAAGAAGAAGAAAGTGAAGGATGAGGCAGACAATAGGTAAGACTTTGGAAAGGAAAAAAAAGTAGCATTTCATTTTCTATATAGAAAGATTGGTTAGATTGTTCTGCATAATCAGTGAGCAGTATGGGACAGGCATACCAGAAAGCAACGGTATGAATGGATCTAATTGTTAAACTAAATTAAAATTTCATTTGAAACAAGAAAAACAAATAAGGGAAGGAAGGTCAAGTAAAATAATGAAAGGGAAAAGGGAGGAAAGCTTTAAAAGGCAGGGCAATGCTTGGCTCAAGATAGAAGAATAACCGTAAGATGTTGGTGCTCTCTGAGCTTGGTTGTTTTCTTGCAGTCATTTCATTACCAAACTAGGTAACATCATCAGTACACAGAAGAGTACAAAAATTACACCCCAGCTTTGATCCAGGTAAACAATAAAGGATGAGACGATCAGAGGAAAAACATGAGCCCAGACAAGGAAAAAAAAATCTGAATACACAAGAGGAAGACAGAAAAGACAACATAAATTTTAAAGGAATAGCTGTGGAATACCAAAACACAGATTATTAACATGTAATGAAAGGCTGAAAATTCTCGAATTACTTGGTCTGGGGGTTAAGTACAGTGGCTCAAGATCAGAACTGTGCTCTTCTAAATTTATTTTAAAAAGAGGATTCCATCTCTATATCCTTCACGCGAATCCAAAAGACTGCAAAAGGTAAAGAATAAGTAGAGGTGTCCCTGCCTAGGCGTGTCCGACTCTAGGCCGCAGTGCTCAAATCCGTTCCTTGACAGAGGGAGCCAGCATTGTCCCAAGATCCTTTCCATGGTCATATGGCCATACGTGCCAAAGGCATACGGAACGCTGTTACCTTCGTACCAAAGTGGTGCCTATTTATCTACTCTTATTTGCAGGCTTTCACACTGCTAGTTGGGCAGGAGCTGGAGCAAGGAACTGTTCTGACCCAGCTCTCCAAACTTGACAAACCCTCTGGTGTGAACTTAAAGGATTCCTTTATTAAGAATGCCGGCAGCCCAGGCATAAACTTTCTCTTGTAAGCTAACAAGTACAACCGGCCGAGAGATGAATCGTTGTCTGCCACATTTATTCATCTCCGCCCCCTGCCTTTCATCTCCAGAGCTAGGGTGGGCTTCACTAGCAGTGGTGGCTCTTCTGTCCCAAGGACCAGCCCATAGATTTCCACTGCTCTCCTCTCCTCTGCCTTCTGCGGATCTGTGCATCCGGCACTGGACCCTGCTGTTCCCTCTCTTCCTCAACAGTCACCTCCAGAACTGGGGGCTGTTGACTCTCCATCTGAGGGCGGATGGATGGCCCAGGCTCCACCTCTGTCTCTCTCTCTCTCTCTCTGCCAGCTCCATTCCCTCTTCCCCCTCGGAGATCTGAGGTTGCTTTGATGCTGACCCTCACTCCCACACCTCCTCCTCTGATTTACTGCTGGAGGAGCCGCTGGTTGACAGGTCACAACAGGAACGGGATCTCACCCTGTTGCTTTTCAGCTGACAAGCTCAGCGTCTTTAACTGCTGGGCCATCGCACGTCCCTAGGTTAAATCACCCAAATAAAAGACAAAGGTGAGTTTTTGAAAAATAAATAAATCAAAAGGACAGCTTCCTGAAAGCAAAGACTATCATAAAGGATGTTTTTGGTCACCGTCCTTATGGTGGAAATGTTCAAACATACCCAAGAAGACAATTGACTAAGCATGTATGAGTTTCTAGCTTCT
Organism: Pseudonaja textilis; assembly: GCF_049901715.1. Taxonomy (NCBI): domain Eukaryota; kingdom Metazoa; phylum Chordata; class Lepidosauria; order Squamata; family Elapidae; genus Pseudonaja; species Pseudonaja textilis. The sequence goes on along the minus strand of NC_142001.1, from coordinate 8,117,671 downwards.
TTTTAAGGGCTGCATTCATAAAACATCTCTCTGTTAATAGGAGATTGGAGAGTCTGAGAGTCTGCAGTTAGATCAGCATCAATAGCACTGGGGTAGAGAACCGAATTAGAATGCTTGATTTTCCTGGAAGCTACTTGGCACAGCCCAGACAAGAGAAACACAATGCACTTGGCTCCGAGGCACAGATATGTCATGCAGTCAGCAAGGGACAGAGAGAGTGACATGATCCTCGCTCACAGCCCCTATATGCAGTTTATCCTTACATTGCTGTTGGGTTTAAGCTGCGTTGTTATTCTGTACCCCAAAGCTTTAATTAGAGAGTTGCAAACCACCCCCATAGTCTTCTCTAACAATTGACTGCTGATGCTTCTTGATCCATAGGTGGGCAGAAGAGGGAGAAAAACGGAGCCTGGAGCTGTTTGGCTGATCTCAAAGGCCAACTAGCAAAGGAAGAAAGGGAATTGGCAGACCCCCTGTGAAGCAAGGAGAACACAGCAGAAGAGACAAAGAGGCAATCTTAATGCGAACTGTGAGCGGTGTAGGAGAAGCGGCATCTGATGAGAATGTCACGCATCCCACGGCTGGTCCTGCTCAGCCTTGCCAAACTGGCACAGATGGACACCACAAGCTGAAATCAGCTGTCCGTGGCGCTGCATCTGCTGCAGAGACGTTTCAGCCAGACAAAATGTGCCTTTAATACAACATCTGTGATAGGAAAGGTGAAGGAAGCTCAGAGATCAAGCGAGAAGGCAGTCAGTCTCTCTGAAAACAGATGGGAACCAAAGGCGGCTGGGGAATTCTGGGAGTTGAAGTCCACAGGTCTTAAAGGTGCCAAGGTTAGATGCCCCTGGAGTGGATCATGAGGTGCCCATTTCATTAATCCCTTAGTCTGTGTCTATGTTACCTTTGGGGATCCAGTCTGGAAATGGAAAGCAAAGGTACGTGAAGAAAGGTAAGAAGGAACTGATGGGGGTGTGAAGGGAAACATGACAGTATCCTTTGAACATTGGAAAGGGTTTATGTGTGATAGTTTGAAACTAAAGAATTAAAGGAAGTAGCACTTCTGAGTACTGATCCACGGACATAGGAACAAAAATAAAGGTCCCATTTTAGAAGGCAGAGAAAATGGCCTTGAGAGGCGGAAGGAAGAGATCCTACCAAAACAATGGCCAAATAAAAGAGAACGGAGTCTGGAGTAAAAATGTAACTGGAATAAAATGTCTTGAGACAAGACCTTCCTTAGTTCTCACAAAGATATAGGGAGAGAGAAGGAAAGCCCATTGAGACTCACAAGATTCTGTTACTATAGCTTTACAATGTAAGTACAGGCAGTCCTCGACTTATGACCATGGTTGGGCCCAAAATTTCTGTTGCTAAGTGTGACAAATTGCGAAGGGAGTTCTGCCCCATTTTATGACCTTTCTTGCCACAGTTGTTTGGTGGAATCACTGCAGTTGTTAAGTTAGCAGCAAAGTTGCTAAGTGAATCTGGCTTCCCCACTGACTTTGATGATCAGAAGATGGCAAAAGACGACAACGTAACTCTGGGACACTACAATCGTCATAAATATGGGTCAGTTGCCAAGTGCTGAATTTTGAACATGGGACCATGGGGATGAGGTGATGGTCGTAAGTGTGAAAACCAATCATAAGTTACTTTTCTTAATGCCATTATAACTTTGAACAGTCACTGAATGAAGGCTTGGGTGATGTCTCCTGTTGGACTGACTCCTCCACTTCTTCCTCAGAGGCCTCAAGGGAGAAGGAAATAATTCCTGCCACGTCAGGAATTTCTGACCCTGAACTGTCAGCAGAATAGGTCTTGGCTGGGGAGAGCATGCAGGCCAGTGAGGAAGAGGGGGAGGAGCTATCTGCCATAGTAGATCCCAGAGCATGCAAGTCCGAGAAAAGGAGTTCTGCCAAATTGCTCAGGTAAAGGCCAAACCTTTCTTGATGGGCTGCACCAGAAGCTATTTAGCATGGCAAGCAGGTAGAAGGAGGTATTACTGGAAGCAATGTGTATGGGCCGTGGCCAGATGTTTATTTGTGAGATGCTGCATTGGATTTAGTTTAAGTTGCCAGAAAGCTTTGCGTTCGTGTTTTGGATCCTGCTGAGCAGCTGGTTATTTGTTTGATGGACTAATTGGCCATTGCCTGGAAGTTTATTCTGGAGCTTGTTCGTGGCTGGCTTCGCTTGTAAACAACCCTCTGAATTCTTGTCCAGGGCTGTTCCTGTGAATTCTACCTGAAACTCTGACCATTGGATTGGCTGACAAACTGAACAGGAGGTTCCAAATCTGAGGTTGGATTTTGGTTTATTTTTTGAAACTACCCAGGCAAAGCCTATGTCAACTCAAAATATTTCTATGGTCTTTTTAGAGTTGCCAACAGAAAGGCGGGGGGAGCAGTGTAGCTGCTTGGAAAACCGAAAGTACATTCCATAAATGTTTTCAAAGATAGTAACTAGGTGACTAAAGTTTCTACCATGCAAAATTCTAACTGGGGAGCATGATTGATGACTCTTGGCGATGGATGTGTCTCATTGGAGAACATGAGTTATGACACACCCAGGGGGTGGGGGGGAAAACCAGGGTCAAGGGTGACAATGAATTATGTGTCTCAGAGTTGGCTACACCCAGGCAGTGCCGGACAGTTTAATTCCCGATAAATCCTTTTTAAGTTTTGGAAGTTTGGCTCAAGACTCATGATTTAAATAGGGGTAACTGCCGGAATCCTGACAGCCTGCATTTCTGAGACTGTTTTGAGTTTGCTGTAGGTTCATTCCTTTGTTACCTAACTGGTCTCGAGCCAAATTGCTGTTCTAATCCAGCAGCCGTGAGTGAGCTGAAAACCTGAAACAGAACTGCTGGGGGAAAAGACAAAATAAAGCTCTCTTTACACCAGGGTTGGTTTAGAGCGGAGGTCCCTAAACTTGGCAACTTTAAGACTTGTGAACTTCTACTCCCAGAATTCTGGGAGTTGAAGTCCACAAGTCTTAGAGTTGCCAAGTTTGGAGACCTCCGCTCTAAACCAACACTGACATGCGGGTGAGTGGGGCATCACAGCTTTTAAGTCAAGGACTGTCTGTAATATTGGCCAACTTGACATTGAATTGCTAGCCTGATCTACCTTGAAGGGCTGACAGCTATAAAGCCCTATGGGACTCGGAGCTTGGGTATCTTTGATACCACCTGTTGAAGGTAGAATCTGTCAGTCTAATGAAATATAAGGAGGAACCTTATAACCTTCTTTATAACCCCTTTATAAACTTCTTTTACCAAGGTTTTTAAGTGAATCATGCAATCATTAAGCAAAACTAGCTTCTCTCCTTAACTCTGCTTTTCAGAAGCTGACTGGGAAGGTTGCCAACAGCAATCACATAACACTGGGATAGCAAGAGCACTTAGACTTATATACCGCTTCACAGTGCTTTTCAGCTCTCTCTGAGTGGTTTACAGAGTTTACATACTGCCCTCAACAATCTGGGTCTTCCTTTTACCGACCTCGAACGGATGGAAGGCTGAGTCAACCTTGAGCTGGTCAGGATCGAACTGCTGGCAGTCGGCAGAGTTAGCCTGCAATACTGCATCCTAACCATTGCGCCACCATGACTCTTATGCTGTAGTGGGATGCTGCATTTGTTGTAAATACATGCCAGTTGCCAGGTACCCAAATTCTGATCATGTGACAGTGAAGATGCTGTGATGTTTCTATGTGTAAGGACCAATTGTAAGTCACTTTTTCTGTGTTGTTATAACTTTGAATAGTTACTAAAGTCAAGGACTATTTGTATTGTGCATGTTGCTGAACATTGCTTAGAGTCCATTGTAACTTCAACCCTATAGAAGATTCATTCATTGATATAAAATGACATATACATTCTCGAAAATTATCTTTGTTCATATCTTTATCATTGTTGGTGTTTAAAAAAACGGTGGTGGAGCAGTGGTTAAAATGTAGTAGGCTAACTCTGCCCACAGTCAGCAGTTTAACCCTGACCGGCTCAAGGTTGACTCAGCCTTCAATCCTTTTGGAGTCAGTAAAATGAGATTGTTGGGGGCAAGAGGCTGACTCTGTAAACCACTTAGAGAGGGCTGTAAAGCACTGTGAAGCAGAATATAAATCTAAGTGCTATTGCTATTATCGATGTTATTTTCACAAAGCGTTTTAGGGTATTAAGTGAATCGTTGTAAGTCAAGGACTATTTGTATTATATATATTGCTGTATGCTGCTTAGAGTCCATTGAAACTGAAGCCCCATCGAAGATTTGTTCATTCATATACACTCTCGAGCAATGACTGTCTCCATACCTCCATCATTATCGATGTTATCTTCACAAAGCATTTCCATAACAACATTGCAGCCCATTCCGCTCCAGCCGACTTGGCAGACACAGTGCCATCCATTTTGGTCAAGGGTGCACCTTCCATTTCCATAACACAGACCCGGGCATCCATCTGCAAAGACACCACATAAAGAAAGCATCGTGCATTATCTCACCTGCAAAACAATACACCAGCAAGCAATGGGCTTTTGCTTAAAAATTAGGCCCTCTCTTTGAATAAAATAAAATTACTATTTTTCAAGGCTGTTCATGAATTTTATACGCAAATGAAAAACAAAAGCTTTCTGGAGCTTGCCATACCATTAACTGTATATTTATCCAGAATATTTCACAGGATTTTTCTCTCTCTGTCAGTCCTTTGCCTTCTATGCATCATGAATGTAATGCCCCTTAAACTGTTTTTCCCAAGGCCCCAAATGGTCTAGGATATCATCTAAAATATTTGTGTCGGCATCTATGGATTTCTTGAGAATGTGTCTTCTGATATTGCTCAGGGTTTTTTTATGGGATTTAAAGTCATTTCTTTCATTAGGGATCCAGCTAATCTTTTCATTTAACTCTTTGAATATGAAAACCTAACGTTGAATGCCTGGATATTTACAGATCTAAAAAAATGGATTACATCCAACACTATATCAAAGAAATCCTTTTTATGAAGTTTATCACCAGCTGTAATAATCAAATAAGGGTTTCTCATGCATTCTTCCCTTTGTAATGCCTTAGTAAAGTCTCAGAATCTGTTCTGGATTTCTGGCATTTCAACTGTAGTATTTCTTCTGTATTTCTGTAACAAAAAACACTATTTCTGTAGTGTTTCTTCCCCAAACCCCAAAAACTTTAACCTTAGACTGTCTACTATTGACCTCACCCCTTTCCTAAGAGGTCTGTAGGGGGCGTGCATAAGCGCACCAACGTGCCTACCGTCCCTGTCCTATTGTTTCTTTTATTTTTCTTTTATTTTTCTTATATGTACTCATTTCATGTATTCATAATTATGTATACACTTTTACTTATCTCGTAAACAATTGACAAATAAATAAAATAAAATAAATAAATAATAAATTTCTTGCTTCGCACATTCTCTGTTGTGGTTTCATTAACTACAACTTTTCTGTCTATGACACTGTTCATTTCCCAGACAAATTTTGGCTTATATTATCTGCTGTTTTTCATGGTGTCTTCATATTTTGGTAACTGAGTTCTATTTTCTTTTTTCTTTTTAAATATTAACATATTCTACTGCTTCCAGTTTTCCTAGCCATCATGAATGGTGCAGGTAGACAAAAGTCGGTTACATTTTTATACAAACTGCATGATCCATAATCTGTGTGTTCAAGGAAGCATGCCAATAGTAGAAATTAGCTTTCTCCAACCTTTGAAGCTTTTACCTTCAAAGAATAGTTTCCAAAATTCCCTGTATAAATATAGTTCTATTTAAACAACGCAATGTATTAAGATTTATAAGAACACCATAAAAAGGAAGGAAAAAAAAACATTCCCAGGCAATGCTGCCTGGAAATTTTTGAGCGATGCCATGTAGTTCTAAGCTATCTTCAGCCTGCCTGGTTTGAAAGTATGATTGCAATTCTTTGGTTTTTCCCTTTTCCATCTTATCCTCATTGCAGCCTGATTTTCAATTCAAGAAGCTGCATATAAATGGGAGCTGCTTGTAGCGTTCTGAAGCTCTTTAATTATGCTATATCGATTAGTATGTCTGAATGTTGACAATAAACTGTGAGTCAGCTGCTACGTCTAAAAGCAAATTAAAAAAAATATGTATTTTAGCATGCCTATTGCACTCCTTAGTTCCTCATCACAGCAGACAGTATGTCTGAATTCTCTTACCAATATTGTTTTACTAATGGCCAGTCATAAAACACCCGTTTACTAGGTAAAGTTGTTCCTATCAATTTTCTACAGCAGCCCTGGAAAAGCCACAAGGATTTCAGCTGTTTTGTTCTTATTCTATGTGAAATAACAAAGCTGCTTCTCCTTCTCCTTCTCCCCCCCTCCCTCTTCTTCTTCTCCCTCTCCCTCTGTTCTCCTTCTCTTCCTCCTCCTCCCCCTCTCCCTTTCTCGCTTCCTCCCTTCTCCATATGGTGCATAGGCAGGGCATCTGAGATCGGTGTTGTTGAGCCAATAGATACATCTGTTGGGTACTTGGTGTTCTCTGAGCTTCATAGTGTTTTGGGGGGAGATGTTTTGTTATCCAACTAACTCTCAATAGAGATTCTCAATCATCCAGGTCATGATTGTACCAAAGGTGCTTTTTCAAGAAGCAACTGGACTTTCTGGTTTTTCTTTGAAGATGTTTAGCTTCTTATCCAAGAAGCTTCTAACTAACTAACTAACTAACTAACTAACTAACTAACTAACTAACTAACTAACATCATAGAGTAAAGATGTGAGTGAAAATGGCACTTGCTGCCGATTTATGTGTAGTAGCATGCACTGCCAATCCTGGTGAAGGTGTGGTGTCCTCCTTGATGGATTAGAACATTATTTCTTCCCTGTTTCTCTATCTGGTGCATTTTCTTGCTTCTCCATCTGTTTTTGCTACAGAGAAGGTGCTCTGGGCTGGGTGATTCCTTTTTCTGACTTTTGATTCTGTCTTTTCTACAGTATCTAGGTGGGTTTGTCTCTATGTGTCTGTTGACGGTTGATTTCTCAGAAGTGTGTGAAAGAGTTGAGAGCTGTTTGGAAACTAAAACAGTATTTGCTGTGTGAACAAGGAGACAGCAAGGAGCTTGGGTGTGGCTTAGCTCAACTGTTCTGTACCGAAGCTGCTTGGTGCTGTGAATGTAAAACTGAAACTGAAACTCTCTCCTCTGCTTGTGTTTTGCAATTAGAACAGATTTCTTTTCAGGTGGGGAGGGGGAGTAGAACTCCTTAGCATCAGAGCGTGTTAATAATAGTATACAAAATACTAATACTCTGATGGTCATTTGGATAAATCCTTTCTTAGTGAGCATCTAGAAGCCAAGAGGAACATACGTACCAAATTTCAAGTTTGTAGGCTATTAGAACTACAAATAAATATAAATCCATGTAACAGCATTCCTAGATGAACACAATAATGAAACAAGCTTAGTAGTAAAAAAAAGGGAACAGTGGCCTGGAAATTGTTAAGAACTGAACAACTCAAAAAAGCTTGGTCACAATTGTTTAAAAGTCATCTTCTTTGCTTTCTGTCTTTTTTTTTTTTTTAATAGAGGAATCAATTTAACTGTTCACAAAAAAATACATACCAACAATCCAATTTCAATTTCAACACCCAGTCCGATTTCAAAGTATAGTACTCCTTCCAGAGTAATGATAATAGTTTCAATCCGACAGATTGATAATTGCAACACACTAAAGCACTCAGCATAACTGGATATGTGATTAATAGACTGCATTTCTGCGTCATAAATTTTGCACGTGCATGCCTCATTATTGACAAAGGATATACTGTATACCCGCTGGCAGTTTGTAAGGTCAAGGATGGTGTTTATAAGAGGGGAACTGTAAACTTTATTTTGCAAGAGTGTTGAGAGTTGTTCTCACCATGATACTAATGTGAGAAATACCCGAGGCTCTATTTCATCTCTTTTGAACCTGAAAAACACCTTAGAATGAATAATTTATCTGGCAGCTCCTTTGGTTGTGACAATTTAAATACACATTCTAAATGGGTTGTGAGTTCACACACAAAGCCCACAAATTCAACTGTGGGAGCAGATGAGAAACCAAGCTACATGGTCAATTAGTTGAGTACTTTTTCCTCCTTGTTTTGTACACCCTTTGTTGCTGTTGTTAAGGTTGAATGCATGTTTTTGTTTGTTTGTTTTACTGTTTTATATTTTTTAGGATAAAACAATAGATTTACTTAAAAAAAAAACCAAACCAAACTATATAGTCAATTGACTTTTTCCTCCCTTTTCTGTACACTGTTTTTGTTGTTGTTGTTAAGGTTGACAAAATGTTTTTATTTTGTTGTTTTATTTATTTGATTTGATTTGATTTGTCAATCGCTTACAAGATAATAGGTATAAACTTAAGTAAGAATACAGGAAATAGGTACGAATACATGGGGACAATAGGACAGGGATGGAAGGCATGATGGTGCACTTATGCACGACCCCATTACAGATCTCTTAGGAATGGGTATTCTCTCCCTTCCTTTCCTTCCTTCCGTCCTTCTTCCTGCTCCCTCCCTTCTTTTCCCTGCTCCCTCCCTTCTTTTCTCTCCTTCCTTCCTTCCTTCCTTCCTTCCTTCCTTCCTTCCTTCCTTCCTTCCTTCCTTCCTTCCTTCCTTCCTCTTCCCTGTTCTCCTTTCTTCCCCCTTCCTTCTTTCCTTCCTTCCTCCCTCCCACTCCCTTCCTCCCTTTTCTCCCCTTCCTTCTTTTCTCCCCTTCCTTCCTTCCTTCCTTCCTTCCTTCCTTCCTTCCTTCCTTCTTTCATTCCTTCCTTCCCCTTATACATGTCCCTTGCAGACTTCTTAGGATTGGGGTGAGGAGGCAACTCAATCTGCTTGCCTGCTTTGCCTGATTTTGGATAAAGTTGCTCTTTTTTATAAAAAATTCAATATTTATATAAATATTTATAATATTTACATACAAGCCATGCCCAGCCAGTCACATGACCACCAAGCCACACTCACAAATTAGGCCACACCCACAGAACTGGTTAGTGGTCCCTGGGATTTGAAATTATGAGTTTGGTGGTCCCTGAGGTTCAAAAGGTTGGTGACCCCTGATCGAGTCCAACTTCCTGCCCAAGCAAGAGACCCTACACCATTTCTGACAAATGGCAGTCCAATCTCTTCTTGAAAGTCTCAAGTGATGGCACTCCCACAACTTCTGAGGGAAAGCTGTTCCATTGGTTGATTGTTCTCACTGTTAGAAAGTTTCTTCTTATTTCCAGGTTAAATCTCTCCTTGTTCAGTTTCCATCTATAAACAAGAGCTACGAATGACCCAGATGGGACTCAAACCCATAATCCCCAGCTCCGGAGGCTGATGCCTTATCCATTAGGCCACTGGGTCACTGGGTCTGTATCGGATGCAGAGATAGAGACAGGGCCATCCGACATTTCCCAGCCCTCAGAGACGCAGCTGCCAAAGGCAGCTGAGACAAGTGGGGAGGAAGAACAGCTGGAGCCTATTCCAGATGCGCGTATGCACAGAGCTGTTAGGAGAGGAGAACAACTGTGGATAAGGAGTCAACTCGGAAAGCAAGGCACACGTGGACACTGAATGGCCCCTCCCTGGCTGGGGAATAAATAGAAGGAAAGGGGAGTGGCGGTTGAGACAACAGTTCAGATTTCTGAAGATTTGGCTCATCCTGTTTAATGCCTCAGAGATTGCTTGCCTGAATTTCATTTGCAGCTTTACAGCTGGGAGCTCAGCCTGGCAATTATCTCAAGGAACTGATAAGGTCTGTCACTGCATTTAACTCTTTGAAGGACTATTGCCTGGACTTTTTGGTGTGTGAATGTCATTAATTCACAGGAGATAAATAAAGAGGGGGGTTTTCAGGATAAAGGGTCTGCATCTTGTTTCTGCGTAGGCTGGGTCAGAACAATAACTAACTCAAGAGCTGCAGTGATTTACTTAACAACTATGGCAAGAAAGATTGCAAAATGAGGCAAAACTCACTTAACAAATGGTTCACTTAACAACAGAACTTTTGCGCTCAGTTATAGCCTGTAAGTCAAGGACTACCTGTATGGCTCCCTCTTCTACAACTGCTGATTTGAAGTTCTGAAAAGGGGAGAAAGAAACGTATCTTCCACTTGGGCTTTTCTTCCTTGCACCGCTCACATTCACAGCTTCCTTTTAACAAATGGTGACTTTAACATGGAAGGAAGCAGAATGACAACCCGCTGCATTTATGTACTGAAATGAAAACAAATAAACCTGTCTGTATTAATTTACCATTCGGCTGATTGAGATTAAGAGCCTCTGCTGTGGTTTAAACAGACTATTTATGATCTGTATGAATGGAAGCAACCATTAATCTAATCCTATTACCTAAGTAGCCATTAGAAGGGATTTCCAGTAGAAAGAGTAAGTACAGTGTTTTTAATCATCATTGTTATCTGTCTAAGGGTGCCGTATTGTCAGTTTGAAATACAGACTGTGCTCAAGATATACAAAGGCTCCAATTCTTCTATACGTCTGTGCCACATTATCCTCTAATCTTTCCATGATTTAAAAAAAAAGTACAGCACAAATTATGTTTTCATTAATATTATATTATATTATTGATTGATTAGCCCTTGAGCCATATCAAAGTGCAGAGTTCCAGAAATGAATTATTACTAAAATTTGATACAAGCAATTTAAAATGGAATTGGATAAAATATCATTTAAAATGAAATTGGAATAAAATACAATTTAAAATGAATTTGGAATAAAATAAAGTCTAAAATGAAATCGGAATAAAATACAATAATTTAAGGTATAGATAAAATATGATAAATTTATATTTCGGTGTCACCCCTACAATCTACCCCAATCCCACATAAGCAGATCTCAACCGAACCATTTTGCTTAAGTACTATGCTGTGTTAAATGTGATTTTCATATTCTGGCTGCAGATAAGGTAAGTTGTTTTGATATGGGTGAGAGACAGGTACCTTGTTCTATATATCAAATGAATGACCCAATTGGGATCCCCATATAAGCTGTGCATTATGCACCGAAAGATAGGCAGAGCCTTGTGGGTGGAGTCAAGAGAGGACTCAGCCTGGAATTATTACATTCCCACAAACAGCCCAAACTCTCTTGAATTCGTCTTATCTAGCACCAATTTCCTGCTGATCCCTGACAGAAAACCGTCAGACATCATTTTGCTGCTCATGAAAGAAACCATATTATGTGGTTTTAAGCTTTTGTGCTTCTAACACTGACCACTCAGAGTCACTCTCAGAGTGAAGATGGATGGTACCTACATTTGATAATCTGTTTAAAATTGAACCAAGAAGATAAGCAGTGAAAATGTAGGGTTTTTTAATGGAAATCCAGAAATTAAACCAAAACGGTACCTCAAACTAAACTGAGCAAACTCCATTCTCTTGATAAAATTCTGGTATGTAGCTGACATTTTCTTACTAAATTAGAGAGCCAAGTTTCCTGCATGCAATTAAAATATTTATGGACAAAAACACTTTGGGAACTCCTGAACAATGTTTTGCCAAGACTTACTAGTAACCAGCTTGGGAGAAAGGTATTATTTTCCATTAAAATGTAACAATTGCATTTCCGCAGCTAAGGAATGCCTTCTGAAAAGATCTGAGAATTTTAGATTTGTATTAGAAATATAATTAGAATTTAGCCTTGGGGATAAAGGAAACAAAGATAAATGAACACTTTTAATAACTTGGCTAATATTTAAATCCTATAAAGGCACAGAATATAAGAATTAGTGTATTTAAACTTGTTTCATTTTCTTAAATTAATTTAAAGTGGATATATGTTTTTTAGCTATTCTCTTGATATTATTTTGTACAGATTCACTATATCAAAGCAGCTCACTTAAGCTGATCCAGAACAAAGCAAGGCTAACTGCATTTAATTTTCAGGATGTCTATTGAGGAACACCCCCACCCCCCCCGCCGATTTTACTTGGGTAATTCCAGAGCATCATTCTGTGAGAAAGACAATAAGTTAAGATCCAAAGTGCTGAAGAATTCAGAAGTTTAAAAATGAAAGCATCTGTGACCTTCTGAACTAATGCAATTCCTTGGCGTAAGAGAGAGTCTTGAACTCTGGGATTGAAAGTTGGCCAGTGGAGAGGCTTTCTGCAGGAAGCAACATTCTGTGTCCTCTTGTGAGGAACTGCCAGAATCTTCCTTGCACTGTTTGATTCACACTTTGCTTTCTCCTGGATCTTTCCACGCATGACACATTTTTACAGTTGATCTTTGAACTGTTGCTAGAACTCTGTTTCACACCTGGCTGGCTGTTGTTTGGCTAGAAGGAAAACAATTTCCTGCAAATGCCACAGATTCGTTGTGGGGCCTAAGGGGAAACCTAGTCATTGAAAGTTTTCCTCCTATGCTTTTCCAGGAGCAACTTCACCTATCAGGCATTCTCTTTGCCGTAATAACTAAGTGACAGAAGCTCTGCAGAAACTATTTTCCACAGGTATCTTTTGCTGACTTCTAAAGAATCAGATTCGCTCAACTTCTTCCCTCGTTCCACAGCCATCTCATCTTATGGTTTGAATTGACAGGGTGTGATGACCCAGAGTGCAACACAAACGTAACAAAATCCCAAACGTAAATAAATGTCCTTTAATGCCTCCAATTTGGCCACACTGTTCAATAATACTCAGCTGGAGATAAAATGTACTCAAAAATAGTCTTCAAAAGAAAGCAATACAGTCCAAATTTAATGAGTAGATAGCGGTGAAATAAAAAAAGAAACAAATTACAATGATGAAATTTCCACAACAGAACAAGAGAAGTATTTACCAAATTCAAGGAGATAACAAGGCACAGTCTGTTGGAAGGACGCCAACCAAGATAACTTCAGACCAAAATAAAACACGCTTTGTTTCCAGTGTTTGGGAGTATGCAGGTCCAAACTCTTATTCAGTTATCACACCTACAGCCCATGAAGAGGATCAAGGCCCTCTCCTCCCCAGTAGACCATCTCTCTCCCTTATCCTCTCCTCCCTGTATGCCCTAGAATGCATAGGGGATGGGCCTGGGTCCTCCTCTGACTGCTCAGCTGGCCTCTGCCCCTTCCCCAGCTTCTTCCACAACCTCCGGAGCCACACTTCCACTCCCTGTCAGCTGTTCCTCCTCTCCCTCAAAGTCAGTCTCCACCAGGGGCATGACACAGGGATTTTATTTTGTTTTGGAAATAAAAGTCAATGCCTTACTCATCTACAAGGATCAGACACACCTTTTCTTCGCAGATGTGTAGACAGATAAGAGGAAACAAATATTTCCAAAAGAAACTGACTTACTAAACTTACAAGGAAATGGCAGAGAGATTATCAAGAACCCTTTTTCATGGTCCTCAAAACTGGAAATAGAAATTAGGGGTACAAGTTGCAGCAATCTAAATTTTGTTAAATTTTGATAAAGGAAAAACTTTTGGACTGTTAAGATCTATATAGCTGCAGACCATTTTATCTCTGGAGGCTGTGGGTTCTGCATCTCTGGAGGCTTATAAGAGACTGAGTTAGCCAACTTTGACTGATACTTTGATTGGTTTTCCTATACACTGTGGAGTGTCAGACTAGAAGATCTTTGAAGTCCCTCCCAACTCTGCAGTTCTGTGGTTCTATGGTATTTCTTCTTAATGCCATTGTTAGTTCCAGATGCATAACTAGAAACTAGGCTGAGTCACGGTGCCATGGCTCCCCCAAGAAAGACTCAGGAGGGATCAAATATTTCACACATCATTTCTCTCACAGGCCTTATTATCACTTCCAGACTCGCAAGCTATTTGGGCTAGCACCCAACCACAATTTTTTTTTTTTGCTTTCAGAAGGACATGGATATGAAATCAGGCAAAGCCCTTTCAAACAACTAAGCCAATTCCTTTAGGGAGTTGTGTCATCTATAATACAGTGTCAGCTTACATAAGACTTGAGAAAGCTTGCTTCTCTTGTGGTATTAAAGGCGGAAGGATCCAGCCAGCAAGACTTTGGGGAGCTGTCTATGGTCCTGAAGTCCCTGACCTTGCTTAAAGGCAAATTAAATTAAATGTAATGATGTATCCGGAAGAGATTCGGCCTGATTACATCTACCGTCCCTTCTAGGCTGAAGGCCTGAGAGAACAGTTTGACAGCCATGAAAAAATCATGCCACATCTTGCAGAAGTCAAACTGTCTGTTTAACTGCAACTCTGAAGCCTTTTGCTTTCAATGTGGTAGGGTTTAGGGTTCTTGATCCAGGCAGGGTACAAGCCAGACTGAACAGAGTTAAAAGCGTCAAGTTTGCAATCATGAGTGGCTGCTAGCTGGTTTGGGGGTAATTTCCTCCCTTGAGCTATCCCAGTTTGGGTCAGGTACACGCAGATCTCACCTATGGTACAGTGGTCTCCTTCCCATCCAGGGCTGCATTCACATTTTCCATCTTTGCACTTTCCATGCTCCGTGCAGTGAGAGTTGCATGTCCGTTCTTCACAAGTGGGCCCTATCCAACCTTCTTCACACTGACACACTCCTTTCGCGCAAACACCATGGGGGCCGCAATCCAGTGTGCAGAGCTCTGAGAAATACAAAACAGGAGAACCAGTTATTTAAAGAAATATCAAAACATTGGTGTAGTAGTTAAGGTCCTAGCTTAGAAACCAGGAGACTCTGAATTCTAATTCGACCTTAGGCATTGAGTGATCTTGGGCCAGTCCCTCTATCTCAGCCCACCTGACAGGGTTATTTTGTTGTGGGGAAAATTGTAGGAGGAAGGAGCATTAGGTATGTTACTTTTACATTAGGTATGCTACTTTGAGTTACTTATGAAGTAATAAAAGGTGGGATAAAAAATCTAACGAATAAAATACTGAATATATTGTTTCCTTGGAATAAGAAAAAAAACAAGTTTAGGAGGTTTCTGAAGTAGCTTCATTTAACCAGCTCTCTAGGAGGTCTACGGGTCAATTTACACCTGTATAGGATTCTCTGAGCAATCAAACACCAGGCAACATCTTCCATAAGCAGATTATTGTAGTTTATAATTCATACTTGATAGCAGAAATATAAATCCTACTTCCTTAACATTTGCATTATGTGTTTCCCCTTTTCACCTGCTTCAAGGTAGCTGTTTATCATATAATAGACCTTGGGATTCTCAGGAATAAAAATAATTTCGCCAAACTGAACTCTATACACCTCAGTCTTAAATGCTTTTAAAAGAAACAATGTTAACACATTTTCATGTGCAGATAGTGAGAGAAGGAACAGAAAGTACACATAGTGGACCTGACCTTGATTTCCATTTAGTCAAGTGTTGGCTACATGCATATCGGAATTGTATGCAGAAGTTGTTTCAATAAATGTGGATTGCATCCTAACAAACAGGCAAGATGAGATACGCATTTAATCATCTATGGCAGGGGTGTCAAACTGGTGGCCCACGGTCACTCCCAGGCCAGGCCCACCCGAGCTCGGCAAAGAGGAATAATGTTATGAAACATCAATGATGCAAACATGATGTAGCAAGCTTGACACCCCATGATCTATGGGCACAATCCAGCCAAAATCTGACTCCCAAGTTTCTAAAAACTAGGTGTAATGGAACTACTAAAATGAGAGCAGTGGTAAATGCCAGGTGTCCTAACCCACAAGGAAATACATTTGGTCACCAGGGAGTTCTGGTGCCACTTTAGACATGAAAGCTAACTGGGTGTCTTTGAGCCAATCACCAGGTGACGGTGAGTTCTAGTCCCATTGGATGACTTTGAATCAGTTCCTTTCAACCCAACAGAACCTCACAGGGTTGTTGTTGTGAGGGAGATGGGAAGAAAAGGAACCTTAGGTAAATTTGCCATTTTGAATTATTTATATAAAAAAAATAAAGGCGGTGTAAAAACATGTCTAAAAAAGCCAAAGATTAACTTAAAGATTTGCAAATCCATGGCCTTTTCAGAGCAACATTTCCTGCAGAAAAATCAGTGGGATATAAAAATCCATATTACAATTTAAAAGGTGAAGCCTAAATGTATCCTTTAGGTTCAAAAACAAATCTGTTTTTGCCAACCTCTTTGCTGATGAAAGTCTAGTAGCTGATCCTGAAATTTAATTTACGCTGCCTCTGGGAGGCCTACTCGGATCCCACCATGTAGGGTTCCTGTCAGTGTTATTAGCATAGTAGGAAGCTTTAATTGGTTGAATGATTGATTATTCCATTAAAACTTTACAGTGATTAATCAATAGGGGGCAATTTGGTCTGGATGGCTGTGAATTAAAGGCCCTCCTGTTTTACGTTTGAGGCCATTCTTCTTTGTTACTTAAAAGGGAACAAGCTAAAATGTTTTAAAGACAACCGCCCCTTTAAAAGAGAAGCATTGCCCACTTTTTAGGTTGTCCATTATCTGGAAGAGAGGTGAATAAAGTTGTAGCCCAGCGGTATGTTGCAATTTGGGGTTCAAACCAATCAAGTTGCTACACTAAAACTTTTCATGACGGGGCTGAGTCAGTGAATCCAATATTTTAATCAGTGAGAGCAAATGTTTAGTTGATTAACCAGCTGATTAAAGCTTAATGCATGCAACGTTAAATATAAAGTAAACAACTCTAAATAAGCTTCACAGCACAATTCAGCTTCATTGCCAGTAATTATCAGGTTTTTTAAAAAAACTTTTAAATGTCAGAATACAGCTGTAAACCACAAGCTAAAATGACATCTGTTAGTTTCGAGAGGCAGTTTCTAGGAACTTTCTCCTCCTCATCAAAAAGGAGATCACAATTATATTTTCTCATTTACATGACCAAAAAAAATCTCATACGTATATGCCTTTGTTGTTAGATGTTTCAACAAAACCTGCTATCGGGTGCAGTTTTTTTTAAAAAACAAAACAAAACAGGCAGCTCAATTGCAATGCAAATGGAAAGTGATAAAGATATTTTAGACACTGACAATTGTAACTTTCACTGGGTTCATTTGGATTTTAGGGATAATAAGCAGCAGCATTAATTTGTATTGAGAAGTATCATTTGATATGTCAGAACAGAATAGAGTAACAGAGTTGAATGGGGGCTTGGATGTACCACTTCAGACAAATGGTTAACCAATCTTTTCTTAAAAGCCTCCAGTATTGGAGCATTCACAACTTCTGGAGGCACATTTTTCCACTGATTAATTGTTCTAACTGTCAGGAAATTACTCCTTAGTTTTAAGTTGCTTCTCTCCTTGATTAATTTCCATCTCTTGTCCTGCCCTCAGGTGCTTTGGAGAATAGCTTGACTCCCTCTTCTTTGTGGCAGCCCCTGAGATATTGGAACATTGCTATCATGACAACACAGTCCTTCTTTTCATTAAACGAGACATGTCCAGTTCCTGCAACCATTCTTCATATGTTTTAGCCTCCAATCCCCTAATCTCTGCACTCCTTCTAGAGTCTCAACATCTTTTTTACATTATGGTAACCAAAACTGGATGGAGTATTCCAAGGTCTTACCAAGGCATTATAACATGGTATCAACACTTCACATGATCTTGATTCTACCCCTCTGTTAATGCAGCCTAGGTTTGTGTTGGCTTTTGGGCAGGGTCATATTTAAGTGACTGTCCACCAGGACTCCAATATCCCTCATGTCATTTCAGGAAAAAAAAAAAAGAACTACATCGATATGATGCACTGTACAGCTAGTCCTCAACTTGCAATCATTCACTGAAGTTGACTGCAAGAAGTTGCAAAAAAAGTGGAAAACAACAACAACTGGTCTTTGCACTTTCAACAATAGTAATATCCCCATGATCATATGATAAAAATACAGGTGCAACTGCCAGGCTTTTATAATGTTTGCAGTGTCCTGGGGTCATGTGAGTTTCTGACAAGCAAAATCAATGGGGGGGAAAGTCAGATTTTTTTTTAATGACCACATAGTTCACTTAAAAACTGCAATGATTTGCTTAACAACCAGGGCAAAAAAAGTTCTAAGATTGGGTGCAGTTCACTTAACAACTGCTTTGGTGAGTATCACTGTGGTGCTAACTTTGCGGACTGCCAGGAGTTCGGTCCTGACCAGCTCAAGGTTGACTCAGTCTTCCATTCTTCCGAGGTCGGTAAAATGAGGAACCAGACTGCTGGGGGCAAGAGGATGACTCTGTAAACAGCTTAGAGCACTATGAAGTGGTATGTAAGTCCAAGTGTTATTTTGGTTTGCAACAGAAATGCAGATTCCCAATTATGGTTACAAATCAAGGATCACCTGCAATCAAATAAAGGAAGATTTCCATAAAGGACACCACCAACCTTAAGCAAGAACTTTATTTGAAGTAACGTGGAAAAGGACTGGAAATTCTCTTTTTAAAAATGCATCCTATATTAGTTATTTCTGTTAGCGTAATAGACCATCTTTATCATTCGAATCTTGAGGAAATGAATGCAGCATCTGGCATCCCCTGCCTGTTTCCTGACACAGAATGATATTTTTTTTCTATCTTGGTTATGTCAGCATGTTTGCTGTTGACTTATAAGACCCTTTCCCTTCACCTGCTGCACCAATGTAATGCAATGTTTGCTGTGCTAACATATGAAGCGTTGCTAGGGTCTGATTCACTCTTGGCTGGTTGTTGCTTGGCTAGAAGGAAAACACTTCTCTGCAGATAAAGTGATTTATTTGTGTAAAAGGGGGAAATGCAGAAGAGGAAGGCGTTCTTCCAATTCCTTTCCATGAACACAGTGATAGAATAACAGAGTTGGATGGCACCTTGGAGGTCATCTAGTCCAACCCCCTGCTCAAGCAGGAGACTATACCATTTGTCCAGTCTCTTCTTAAAAGCCTCCAATGATGGAACATCCACAACTTCTGGAGGCGAGTCTTTCCAATGATTAATTGTTCTAACTGTCAGGAAATTTATCTTAGGTTGCTTCTCTCCTTGATTCATTTCCATCCATTGCTTCTTGTCCTGCCTTCAGCTGCTTTGGAGAATAGGTTGATCCCCATCTTCTTTATGGCAGCCCTTCAAATATTGGAAGATTGCTATCCTGTCACCCTTAATCCTTCTTTTCACTAGATATACTCGATTCCTGCCACCCTTCTTCATGTGTTTTAGCCGCTAATCATCTTTATTGCCCTTTTCTGCACTCTTCCCAGATTCTCAACATCTTTTTTATATATTGCGGTGACCAAAACTGGATGCTGTATTCCATACTGTATTAGAATATACAGCTTCGCCCGTTAAACATTCTCTTGTACACAATAACTGTGTGACAGAAACTCTGCAGAAAATATTTCAGCAAATACCACTTCAATCTTTTTCTGACTTCTGAGGAAACAAATCCACATTTCACCACCCATATCTTTCCTAAACTTGTCCCATAGTCATCCTGTGCTGAATACTAAAATATGATTGTGAGGCAACTTTGGAGACAAATAAGAAAGATTGCCTGACTAAGTTTCGGGTACAAATAACCAGAAGATCATCAAAATGCTCATCAAAATGTTTTGAAAGGTTTCATTTCTACATATTTTATCATGACTTCTGAACGTGGTGAACGTTAATCCAGAAATTGATTTTGAATGCTTTGAAATAAAAGAAAGATAAGGGACAATGCACCCAGGTGAGCAGACCTGATTTTACGACCATTTTTATGGTGGCCATTAAGTGAAACACATGATTGTTAAGTGAATCATGCAGTCATAAGTACAAACCCATTCTCCCAAATGAGTACTTTTTGCTGAAAATCAGCAAAAAACATCACAACTCTCATTCACATAACTGTGTCATGCCCTTGTCAGAGTCTCAATCTGAGGAGGAAGATGAACAGCGGACAGGGGGTGGGAGTGTGGCTCCATTGGCTGTGGAAGAAACTGGGGA
This sequence comes from Pseudonaja textilis, assembly GCF_049901715.1. Classification (NCBI taxonomy): domain Eukaryota; kingdom Metazoa; phylum Chordata; class Lepidosauria; order Squamata; family Elapidae; genus Pseudonaja; species Pseudonaja textilis. Next base: position 8,097,840 of record NC_142001.1, on the reverse strand, counting down.
AGGGCAAAGTCCGGCTGGGCAGAGCAGGGGAGAGGTAGAACAAGGGAGAGGAAATTCAGAGGAAGACCCAGGCCCACCCCCTCTTCATCCTAGGGCATGCAGGGAGGAACAGAGAAGGGAACAACACGGGTTGCATGATTTATGGGGGAAGGAAAGGGCCCTGATTCCCTTCATTAGCCACACCTGGGAAGAGAGTTTAAAAGAGATGCAAGCTGAGTGAGGCAGCTGCTGGGAGCAAATGTGACTTTATCCTGTGTTGTCGTTGCTTATCTGTGTTCCTGGCATCTTCCCAACTGTGTGAGTTTTGCCATGCCTTCATGTCTGGAATTCTTGCTTCTGCCCTGCTAAACCAATTACTTCAGCTTGGCTTGTTTGGACTTTAAGTTACATTTTGTGTTTACCTTGTTTTGGACTTAATTCTCTGCAGTCAAAGGCTGTTCCTGGGAGAGTTTTTCTCCAGCCAGAAGGTAACTTGGACATTGGGGGCAAAGTTGGAGCTAATAAAGGGACTCCTGCTAATTATCTGACTGTGTTGCCTTTGTGCCATGCCCCTTTGGGTCATCCTACCTGTGGGATGCCGCAACCAGCTGTAAGTGTGATCCGGCTCCCAGCTCCTGAAAAATGATCATGTGACCATGAGGAAATGGGCACAGGGCATTTTACACTGGCTGGCAGTGCTTTATGGTCAGTAGTGGTATTCTACCAGTTCGGCCCAGTTCAGCTCCGAGGATGAGTGAACTGGTTCGCTCCAACAGTCAGCTGCTGGGCCATCACACCCACCAATGGCTCTATACTGATCTTTATTTCCTGGTTTTGAAGCTCAGCTGCCGCTTGTCAGCTGTTGAAGACACAGGGAGAGTGCAGAATTGCAGGAGAAGGTCAGTATGAAACCCTCTGCATGTGTGCAAAGTGTGCCCACCAAGCCATGACCACAAAACCGGTGGTTAAAAAAAGTTGAATTCCACCACTGTTTACGGTCCACAAAGCCCTTTCTGAGGCCGTTGTAAGTCTGGACCATCTTTAAATGGCCAGTCATAAATTGAGGATTGCCTATATATTTGTCAACTCCACTCCCTGAGAATTCCTTTCTCAATGACACCTGTCAGTAAGAAATGCAACTGCAACCATTTTCATTCTAGTGCTTATAGTTGGAACAAAAGGACATTGCAGGTAGCTAGACCTCAAAGACATTGGGGGAGGGGAGAGTGGGCCAATCCCATTGGGAGAAGTCAGTTCCTCCGGTAACCTGGATCGACCCCATGGTTGTTATACTTCTATGGACATTCTCAGTCATCCAGGTCACGGTTGTCCCAAAGGTGCTTTTTCCCCAAAAAAGGGAACTGGATTTTGTGGTTTTTCTTTGAAGAAGTTTTGCTGCTCATCGAAGAAGCTTCTTCAGCTCTGACTTTCCCACCATCCAATCAGAGCTGAAGAAGCTTCTTGGATGAGAAGCGAAAGGTCTTCAGAGAAAAAAACCAGAAAGTCCAGTTGTCTCTTAGGAAAAAAAAAGCATCTTTGGGACATGGTTGTTATAGTTCCTTGGGCATGGAACCTGGCATGGTGGCGGGAATGATAGGATCCTATAAAGGACCAATTCTTATAAATTAAAAACAAGATCCAATTCTGAGAAAAGAATTGTAAGTCCCATGACTCAGACATGCTGTGGTTCCTTCCTTCCTTCCTTCCTTCCTTCCTTCCTTCCTTCCTTCCTTCCTTCCTTCCTTCCTTCCTTCCTTCCTTCCACCCTCCCTCCCTCCCTCCTCCATAACTTTCCTTCTCTCCATTTTCCTTCCTTCCTTCCTTCCACTCCCTCCCTCCCTCCCTCCATGCATCCACACATCTATCTATCTATCTATCTATCTATCTATCTATCTATCTATCTATCTATCTATCTATCTATCTATCTATCTATGCATCTATGTAGTTTTATTGCTTTTAACTTTGTAAGCCTCATGGTGAGATGTACGGAAACAAATTTAATAAATAATAAAAATCAATAAACACATAAAATCTCTTCTGTTGCTGCTCTTCCCCTTTCACGCTCTGAGACTGTTAACAGATAGACCTTGAATTACAGCAATTCTTTTAGCGACCCTCCAAAGTTACAGTGACACTGAAAAAAGTGACTTATGACCGTTTTTCACACTTTATGACCTTTGCAGCCTTCCCATGATCACCTGATCCAAATTCAGGCGCTGGGCAACTGGTTCATACTTATGTCTGTTGCAGTGTCTGAAGGTCGTGTGATCTCATTTTGTGACCTTCTGACAAGCAAATATCAATGGGGAAGCCAGATTCACTTAACGACTGTGTTACCAACTTATGAACTGGAATGGTTCACTTAAGAACTGTGGCATGGAAGGTAATGAAATGGAACAAAACTCACTAAACTGTCTTGCTTAACAACAGAAATTTTGGGCTCAATTGTGGTCTTAAGTCAAGGATTAGCTGTATATCCTCAGAGGGCATTTATTCCACTGCCTGACTTAAATGAAACCATCATAGATATATATTTTTCTTTTCCAAGAGGAGAAAGTAACCAGGCCTCCTCAAAGTTAACTTAAGTTCAGATATCAAAGTACAAAAACAGAATATTCTATTGCCATTCCATTATGATTTCACGTACATATTTGAATTCTGGAAGCTGATTTAATTTTTATCACCGTGATAAATATTGATTCTGAAGAGTTCTTGCTTGGTTTGTTCTGTTCTTTTTCTCAAAAGGAGACAACTGAAACTACATTAATTTAAGAAGCATTAAGAATTCACTTTGGATCCTTCATTTTAATTACTTAAACCAACACAGTTCTCTAAGGTATTTTCTCCCCTTAATAACTTCTGACTTGCGCAATATATGAAAAGTAAAATTAATGCTAAATATTTTATAATCCATACATTAGGATCTCTCTCCACCAAAACATTTGCTAAAATACATTTTTATATAAGTTAAATTCATAACATTAGTCACTGCTGGTTAATTTATGCAATGGTGTACTGAGATAGAAAATTGTGTCTTCCAAAAATTTCCTTTTTGGTTGCCATACTTTCTACATTCTTGTTATCTACAATGTCATTAACTGCAGTAGAGATAAAACCTAAACGTTGTACGTATGTGCTTCTATATTAATAAGTTTTGGAGAACGGTACCGATTATCCATCTTGCACGGATGCTTTATTGCCCAGGGAAATGAAAGATTCTGACTTTATACGATTGTCTTCTTCTTACTCTACTTCTTTCATTTCCTGCCTCAGTGAAAATGAGCCAATACTGAAGCTATATTGCCATCCAAATACAACATTTTATATTTTAACATCCGTTCTTTCAGAGTAGGTGCTACCCAACTCCTGAACCAATCTGGACTCTAGATAGCGCACAATACAAAGCAAAATATTTTGCACTATTGTTCTGTGTCAGAAGCACTAAGGTGCTTCTGGGCTGAAAGGGTTGGCTGGTGATATCACTGTTGCCCTGGGAATGCCCAGTTGGGGGGGTCTCCTTTCATGTCCTCAGCAGGAGCTGGAGTGAAGGATGAGAGCTCAACCCCACCCGAAGGCAATACTCAGGACTCAAACATGGGCTTGCTAATCTCCCGCCCAGAGTCCCAACCACTCAAGCCACCGTGGTCCTACAAGGCAACATTTAAAAACAACAACAAATGGATAGCAGATCCAAATCAGTGAGAAAAACTCACATATAGAGTATTTATAGCTGAGGGTTGAAATAAAGGGTCCTTGGTGCTCTTTGAGCTTGGTTGTTTCTTGCAGATGCTTCATTACACAAACTAGGTAACATCAAGCATTGCTAGTGCTGCGTCCCAGCACTCAGAGAGCATTAAGGACCCCTCACTTACATATACACCCAACAGGTGCTTCAACCTCTCTACCCCATAATTTTGTTGTGGTCTGCCGGCAGCCTGCGGAGATGGTAGCAGAATCAGACAGTGGGGAGGAACATGGGCCATTCTGGGAGTCTGGGGAGGACTCAGGCAAGGGTCCTGTATCCGATACAGAGATGGGGCCAGGGCCACCTGGGAGTTATGTGCCGACTCCGGAGTCTCCAGAATGTGACAGCAGCGGGGCAGAGGAACAAGGGGAGCCTGTTCCCAGTGCGTGCATGCACAGAGTTGCCAGAAGGCAAGAACAGTTAAGACAAAAGGGGCGACTTGGGAGTAAGGCTGGGAGGTGATTGACCCCTCCCATAAGACATAAAGGAGGAGCAAAGGGACATGAGCCTTTGCAGGAAGCAACTTTGTTCCCTCTGTTCGGATTAAATCTTGAAGCTCTGTGGGGACTTTGTATTCCGTTTGGCTTTTTACAGTTAATTTGGCACTTTAGTTGTTGGAAGCAATTCAAAGGAGATAAAGGTGGGTGCTTATCTCGAGAGACTATTCAGGACTCATTACGGGCTGGAAATGAACCTAATTCCCAGCCATTGAAATAAAAAGAGGGTTGTTTGGACTAAGCATGTGATTAATTATGGTCTCTGGAAGCCTTGGTCAGAACAAATTTGGGAGAAGAGTTGGGTTTTTAAGGACCTCTGAAACATCATCAGAGTGGGAAGCACTTTAACACTGAGAGAGTCAGAGAAATTTTGTTAGTGCAGATGAGAAAGTAGATTCCTTTTGGGATTCCCTTTATTTTTCTATCAAGAATCAAACTATCAAACTTTCCTTGAATGTTGACGACGAAGATGAACGTTAGAATGCACATATTTGGAGGACAATACTCTCCTTTACCCAAAAGTAAATTGCTTAATGCATTTGGGATGGATCAGAGCCAAGAAACCTTACCGGATGAGCAGTCAGAGCCTGTCCACTTTGGGTCACAATTGCACAGTCCTGTCTCCAGGACAAAAGTGCCATGGCCGGAACACTGTTCTTGACAGATGGGAAGTGAGGTTTCACAGTTGACTCCACCCCAGCCCATGGAACAGTGGCATGCTCCTTGGACACAGACTCCGTGACCAGAACACATGGGGTCTAAGCAGTCCTCTGGAAGATAAAACAGGGAAGCAAGGACATGAAATAGCCAGCAGAAATCAAGCAAAAGTATCTTTACATTTTTAAGGATAAGGTTTGAAGACAAACACATCCTTCCTTTGAAGCTTCAGACTGTCAAACTGCAAAGCAAACTATATTACAACTAAGGAATAAAGGAAGGTATACCATGGTCCAGACTTTCTGTATTTACATAATTTTGTATTTATTTATTTTGTCATGTTTATATTGTGTATTTTGGAAGTGGGGATCCTTTGAGAGCTATATGCAATGAAATTCCATTTTAATGTATGCCGATTAGAGTTCATTCAAAGTGACAATAAAATTATTATTCTACTCTAGAATACTCTACTCTACTCTACTCTACTCTACTCTACTCTACTCTACTCTGCTCTACTCTACTCTACTCTACTCTACTCTACTCTATTCTACAGTGTTTAGCAGGGTTCAGACATTCAGTCAGAATTTTCAAAGCATTGGAGGAGTAAACTGATTTTGAAAGATATTTTGGAACTCAACTCTCACCAACCCCACCCAATGGGGTGGATCTGAAGGAATTACACCAGCTTCTAAGATTTCTGGTGCATTTTACCCAACAGATTAATCTGTGCAAAGCTTTTGCTATCAGTAGAAACAAAGTAATTCTTCAGCTAGAAAATTAGTTTCTCCGTTACTGGAAATCATACCAAGAGGAAGTTTAATGCTCATAAGAGTTTTGGAAATAACATGTTTAATTCCAAATAAGTAATAGCTATATTCATCTCACGGTGAGATGGACAGCAAATAAATTTAATACATAAATTAAATAAAATAAATATTGCTTTTATTTCAATCTGCTAATTCCAAGACTCTGGACACAAACGTTTTTTGTATGCTATGTAAGTGGAATGAGTGTTTATTTTTCTTCCCTTTAAGAACAAAGAAAAAAGGAAGGCAGCAAAAGTCACGACTGAACAGGATGCTGGATTTTATCAGCGGGCAAATTTCCATCAGGAATCACATTCAGAACAGCCTGTTTGGGAGGTACAGGCAGACCTCAACTTACAATATTTTATTTGGTGACTATTCAAAGTTACAACGGAACTGAAAAAAGTGACATGACCATTTTTCAAACTTACGATCATTGTAGCATTCCTGTGATCATGTGATTAAAATTTGGATACTTATCAACTGGTTCATAGTTATGATGATTATGACTGATTCATAATTATGGTGTCATGTGATTACTTTTTGTGACCTGATGAGCAAAATCAGTGGGGAAGCCAGATTCACTTAACAACACTGTTACTAACTTAACAAGTGCAGTGATTCCCTTAACCACCGAGGCAGGAAAGGTCATTAAATGGGGCAAAACTCACTTAACAAATTCTTACTTAACAACTTATCAATCAATAAGTCTTCGACCAGAGACTAGAACCAATAAAAACACTCAGTAAATATATAATTAAAAATTCTAGTATAAAACAATAAATAACAACTAAAACTTATAATAAAATCCAGGCCGTCAATTATACATGGTCTAACTATACTATTATTACAATCCATAAACTGTGCGGCCCGTTGTAGGTTCAACACTAAAAGGGATTTATGCTTAGCAACATAAATTTTGGGGTCAATTGTGGTCATAGGTCAAGGACCATTTGTGGAACATTCCACGAAAAAGCCTTTTGCACACACGCCTTTTGGCAGGCAGTGCTTTTAAAGTCCTGAACCTTTTGACCCTTTGGAAGTAAATGTCCAAGAACACAAAAAAGAGACCAACCTTCTTCGCATATCTCTCCTTTATAACCTGGGACACAAATGCAGATTCCCATGATACATGTGCCATGACCAAAGCAGGTGGGGTCGATGCATTGCTCCTCTGGGACATCACATTCCGCTCCCTTCCACCCATTGCGACAAACACAGTGGCCCTGTTCGTATTCCCCGTTTCCACTGCATAAAACTGGGCAGGAGTCTGTGGAAGGAAAGAAGAGGCAAGTCAGCGTCAATAATCTGCATCAGATCAATCAATGAATCAAACATCAACAATATGTGTACAATGAAATGGAAATGAAATCATGTCCTCATCCAAGAAGCTTCTGCAGTTTTAACTTTCGCAAAGAAGTGAAAAGTTTTCAAAGAAGAAAAAAAAAAACAACCCCAAGGAAGTCCAGTTGCCTTTTGGGAGGAAAAAAAATGGCATCTTTGGGACAACCATGATGGAGAATTTCCATAGTCATATAAGAATGTTTGTAGTGTCAGGGTTTCAAGTAAACACCCAACGGAATCAAAACTCAAAGGCAGGCATGTTCCTCAAAGTATAGATTTATTAGGCATGTCATATTGGCACACTTGGGGAAACCCAAATCCAAACCGTCCTTGAGTTTCCCTCTAGTTAAAAATAGAATTCCCACCCCCCCCACCTGCCCATGTAGTCTGTCACATGGTCCAATCCAGCAGTGGGATGCAAATATTTTTACTACCGGTCCTTTGGGCATGGCTAGGTGGGAATGGCTAGGTGGGCATGGCCATGTGACTGGGTGGGCGTGGCCCCTTTTTTGGCAGCACCCCCCAGTGTGCCTCTTTTTGCCTCCTGGGCCTCAGGGAAGCCTCCCGAGAGAAGCAGTAAGACAGCGAGGGGGATCCTGGAACAGCTGATCGTTGGAACAGCTGATCGTTGGGAGGAAAGAAAAAAGGAATACCACTTCGGCTGAACTGGTAGCTGTTTTTTTTTTCTACCGGTTCTGCCGAACAGTAGCATTTTTTACAACTGATTCACCCAAACCAGGCCAAACCGGTAGAATCCCACCACTGGTCCAATCAAGCCATAGCCCAAAGCTCGCTTGGTCTCAGATCCCACTTCCTTGCACCTGGTGGGAAAGTTCCCGGTTCTCTGAAAAAATAATTTTATTATGGCTACAATCCCTTAACTATCTCTTCCTCCCCCTTCCCACAGCTTGACTCACTTCGCTGCGGCAGCCCTGAAAGTGCCACAAGGGAGAAAAATGGTTCCAGGGCCGACATGTATATTTGGGTAAGCGTGTTCAGTTTCAAATCCGTACCTCGTGCACAATCAGGACCGAGGAATCCTGGGAAACAGTGGCAGTGGCCAGAAATGCATTCTCCGTTTCCATTGCAGTTAGTAGAACAGTCATCCATGACTTCTGTTCACAGAAGGACCAAAACAAAAAAAAAGAAAAAAATGCATACTGGGTGTGAATGTTACCTTCTCAAACAAGCCATAGCACACCACACAATCATTTGGCAGGTGATGGCAACGACTAATCCCATTCCTAGTACTCAGAATCATTGTAAATTAAGGCAGGAGACCCTAAATTGTGAGCTGTGGCCCACTACCAATCCAAGGCCTTTCTGCAACTAGGATGCATGAGTGGCAGGTGCATGCAGCCTGACTCACTTAAGTGGTGGGCTCATGAGCTCGCAGCCTCATTTGTGCCAGAGGCAGGTGCATGAGAGAGTGGTGGGCACATAAGCTTGCAACCTCACTTGTGTGAGTGGGGGGCACATAAGCTTGCAATCTCACTTGTGTGAGTGGGGGGCACACACACTCACAGTCCCACTCGCACGAGTGGTGGGTGCAGACGCCCACCACTCACACAAATGAAGCTGTTCATATGCATGCATGCACCTGTGGGCTGCGGTCCACTATTAGGCTGAGGCCTACTCGCAACTGGGCCTCAAGAGTGGTCCTACTCACTCAAGCAGCAGGCACCTGCCTCTCACACAAAAACCTTCCCCTCTTTTCCTCTCTCCTGCGCCAGGCCACCAACCCAGAAAAGTTCGGGAATTCTGAAATCCCAGGTTGGGGCCTGTTTGCAACTAGGCCGTATGAATGTGTGGCGCATGCAGCTGGATTCACTCAAAGAGAGGGCACCTGCCCCTCACACAAAACCATCCCTTCCCTACCCCCTGCCAACCCAGAAAGGTTGGGGAACACTGAATTAAGGTGTCTCTCCAATAATGGGTAAATATATTGTTTCAACATATAATGGGATTGTCTCAGCCATTAGCTTTCACAGTTTTAATTCTAAGTTAACTTGGGACCTCTCTCCGTATTTAAGAGGTTCCTAGCGGGGCAGGCGTAAGTGCCCTGGTATCTCTATCACATTTTGATTTTCTTATTTTCTTTGTTCAAATTTGTCATTTTGTTTGACAAATAAAATAAATAAATAAACAAATATTGCCTGAGTTTGCATATTTGCAGTGCAGTACGCCAATGGGCTGCATGTGTATTTGTGTACGTGTGTGTGTGTGTGTGTGTGTGTGTGTGTTTTCTCATCTGGTTCCTTCTGTTAAGGGAAATGACATATCATCCAGAGCAGATTTGTGCAATATGGGCTGAGCAGTCCTGTAGGGACTTACTGTAGCTTCTACTACCCTAACATGGCACTGCTGAAACTTGTAAGCAAAATGGCACTCCCCCCCACCCCATTTTCCCTAAAATATGGATGGGTCCTCCACTTTCATTTAATTTTTCAATGCCCCAATGAATTCCAGCTAATTTAGGAGGTTAAGACTGGAATTTTGCCTTTCAAAGATCTAGTATCTACCTCACTGAGCACTCCCACCTTACCCAAAAGCTAGCAAAACCCACCCATGCACTTTCGAATGATATCACTACAACAGCCAGTTGCAAATCTCCAGACATTTGGGAAGCCAACTTGGTTCACTATAGTGGTCCAGGTAGAGCATACAGAATTATTGGTGTCTTTTACAAGCCAGAATCATAAACCAGGCTTTCTGGGATAATGAATTCTGTTTGATCTGGGAGCCACAAGCTATAATTCTCAGATACTGCTGAAATTTTAAGCATCCTTCTTCATGGAAAGTGCAGATAATCAAGAACTGAAGCTTCACATTTCATCTGAACATATTCTGCTGTCTTTGTAACTGAGCATTTGTATTTAAATTAATCTTAAAACTCCACACTAGTGAGACCACCAGAAAAACCTGAATGTTCCCATGCTACTGTATAATTGCATTTCAGAATTTCATGTTCCCAACTAATCTGGAAAGAAAATCAAATTGGGAGTGGCAGGTGGACTGTTTTTTCTGTGAAAAAGTAACTGAGTTTATATATCATGCTAAGCCATTTCAATTTTTTTAAAAAAAAAACAATCTGATTTAGTCAAAGTATTAATCCTGCCAATTTTAATAATTAATACGAACCTTGTTTATATAAACTGATTCAGAGCCTTTCCCAACCTAATAAACCCCAAATATGTGGAGCTGATGAAATAATGATCACACATACATCTGGAACACACATGCTGAGACCCTATTGTCTCCATTCAAATCTATGAGAAAAAATATATATGACCTCTTACCAATTGCTGTGGTCAGCATAAGCACTTGTTCCACTTTCTTGCCATCGTTGTAAAATGCCATGTGCCACACTCCTTGGTCCATATATTCTATGAAACCAGTTTCTTGCATGGACATTAAAATTAGATTTCTGGGCCCCTGGTGAGATTCTTCAAAATGTCTTGGTTCCTGTTTAATTAGCTGTTTTCCATCCATTAGTTTTACAAAGTCAAACTGAAACAGCACAGATTACAGAAATGATCAAATGAATTCTTACCGCCTTTCACCTCAGAGGAATCCTTTATTTATTTATCTCCTTGACAGCGAGAGCAATGCGTTGCCTCTTCAAAGTTAGTTCCAAAAGCAAGCTAAACTTCGTTTAATTTCACCAATTCCTTCCACAACCATTAAAGGGAAGCTGCTTTAGTACTTTGTGAATTAGATGCTAATGACCTGACTTTGATTGAAATATGGATGTATTTGAACAAGTATTTTAATCAATTGGCAGATTTGAGCATAGAGCATTATCCTTCACCAAAAAGTATAAACCTCTAAGCTGGTCACCAATAAAGGTTCCTGCTCTACAATCAACATAGCACTAGCACTTAGTATATACCACTTCAGAGTGCATGACAGCCATCAATGAGGAGAAATTTTCTGACTGTGAGAACAATCAACCCATGGAACAGAAGTTGCATTCAGAAGTTGTGGGAGCATCATCACTGGAAGCTTTCAAGAAGAGACTGGACTGCCAATTGTCAGAAATAGTGCAGGGTCTCCTGCTTGGGAGGGGAGTTGGATCAGATGACCTACAAGGTCCCTTCCAACTCTGTTAATCTCGAAGCAGTTTACAGAGTCAGAATATTGCGCCCATCAATCTGGGTCCTCATTTTACTGACCTTGGAAGGATGGAAGGCTGAGTCAACCTTGCTGGTCAGGATCGAACTCCTGGCAGTGGGCAGAGTTAGACTGCAATCCTGCATTCTAACCAGTGCAACACCATCGCTCTTCTTTTGTCTAACCCTAATATTCTGCTCTCTATATAGGGATTCTAGACAGATATTCATTTATCGAGTCTTGAAGAAGTTTCTCAGCATGGGAATTTCTACTTATTGTTACTTCTTTCAGATCTGAACTCAAAAATATCCTCCCAAGTTGTCCAGTTTTGTGCTACCATCTGTACAATACTTCGCACTGTGAATTAAGCTTAGGCACTTAGTTATTATTCATCACTTTTAATAATACTATTTTTATTTTATGCCTTATGTTCCCATTTATTTTTAGATCTCATTTTCCTCATTGTATTTCTGTTTTATATATCAGTTCTACCATTAGATATTTTACTGTACAGGTATTCCTCAGGTTGCAACCATTCATTCAGGGACCTTTCAAAGTTATGACAATGCTGAACAAAGAGTAGCTGCAACCAATTCTTGAAATTTGGACCTCTGTGGTGTTCCCACAGTCATGTGATAATAATCTGGGTGCTCCATGACATGTCTTCATTTATCATTGGTTTTAATGTGGTGTTAATTGTGAGAGGGATATTGGAGTCTTAGTGGACAACCAGCTAAATATGAGCCAGCAGTGTGAAGCCAACACAATCCTAAATTGCATTAGCAGAGGGATACAATCAAGATCAAGTGAGGTACTAATATCACTCTATAAAGCCTAAGTAAGACCACACCTAGAATCCAGTTTTGGTCACCACACTATGAAAAATGATGTTGAGACTTTAGAAAAAGTGCATTCCATCAGGGCAGTGGTAGGATTCAATTGGTTCACACCGGTTTGCATGACCCGGTTGTTAAATTGCTGGCTGGCCCTTTTGGGAGTCCCCATGTGCCCTATTTTGGCTCTTAGGTAAGTGCAGGGAGGCCCACTAGGCCCAAAACGGGGCAGAGGGGTGTGTGGTGCAGCTGCCCATGACCCGTTTTTGCTCCCAGAGGGTTGCAGGGAGGCCCACTAAGCCCAAAATAGGGCACGGGGTGTCCCCCCACAGCCCATTTTTGGTCCAGGGGTGCAGGAGGCCGAGTGCTGCCTGTCATACCCCATGGCCAAACCCACCATGGCCACATCCACCCAGCCAGTCATTAAGGCAGAAAACCGATTGTTAAATTATTTGAATCCAACCAATGCATTAGGAGTTAAAATCTAGAAACTACCTTAGGGGTGTGATAAACCAATCTGATTTCTTCTCTTATCTTAGAAGGAAGTGAAGCTCTGAACTTTCCATGCTGAAGGCTTTAAAAGATTCAAGAATTTTGCATTTCTCTTTGAGAAACTGTAGTCCAGAAAATGGAGCAGACAGCACAACGGCCAGAAATAAACTGGCAAATATTACTTGCATAACAATCCATGCTTAAATTTCCACAACATTTATGTAACACTAGACTGCTTATCATTTTCTCCATAGGGCTGGGATAAAGGGAAAAGTGAGAGGATTTAGAAAGGACAATTTCTGTTGTGCCCCAATTTTTATTTAATTTCCTAAAAATAGACAGATTAACTCAGGGAGAAGCTTGGGTTGCTTGATAACATAGAAGCAAAACATGTAAAACCACGCTGTATCATTTTAAAAACATTTTTGGTGAAATTTTCTCAGAGCTTGTATGTCAATAAGTTTTTCCGGATCACTGCTATCATTCCATGCCTTTTTTTTTTTTTCAGAACAAAGGGATTGGCAATTAACAATTTACATCAAGTGATTTTTCTGATGCACACATACTGTCCAAAACGCAGAACAGCATATTGTCTTGGAGAAGCATCTGGGGGACAAAATGGACACTATTTATTTATGAAGACACACAAATAAATGTAGGCATTCAATGAAGAAAAATTCCCCATCCTCAGAGAATTCAAATCTAAAGACGGGTGTGAATCTTTATCCTTTATTTCTAATGAAAACAAACAATAAAAGCAAATCTCTTTTTTTCTTTTTTAGTGCTATGAGTTATTCCTTCAAAAAGACTGTCATAAGGTGTTAATTAAATGAGGATGATTCATTGCTTCGGAGAAGGTTTATATGTGCTTACATGTGAACAAAAGTGAGGTTGTAGATATTTGTGGGACTATTTGCAATTCACCCCAGCAGGTAGTAATAACTATCATAAGGTATTCTAAATATGGAAGCAAAAATATTTTTTTTTCTTTAGACTTTTCTCTAAAGTCTAAAGAAAAAAATAGAGGAAAGAATTAGGGGTGACATGATAGCAGCATTTGAGGGGCTGCTGCAAAGAAGAGAGGATCAACTTATTTTCCAAAGCACCAGAAGGCAAGACAAGAAGCAATGGATGGAAACTGAACAAATTTATCTGGCAAGGGAAAAAAAACCTAGAATAAATTTAAAGGCAATACAAGATATGAAGAGCAGGGGAGGGCTGGCACTTCCAAATTGGGAGTTGTATTATAGTGCAGCCTCTTTAGTATGGTTGAAAGAATGGGTGAATTTAACCAATAAGAGAATATTATTCTTAGAAGGCCATGACTTGCAGAGGGGGTGGCATGCTTTTTTATGGGATGTAGGGAAAACTAGCCAGAAATATTTCCACAGACACCTAATCAGAGACTCATTATTAACTAATTGGAAGAAAATACGGAAAAAACACTAGTTAAAAATACCAATTTGGATTTCAACAATGGAGGCGATTCACCCAAATAATCTGGATATCACTAAAATGATTAAATATAAGGACCTATTGGATACACGAGGACATTTGAAATCGTGGCAAGAACTTCAAGAGCGGGGACTAAAAATTGATCAGTGGGCATATCTTCAAATTCAAAGTAGATATAAACAGGACAAGAAAGAATTCGGAATTAACAATAAACTCCAGCAATTAGATAAAATCTTATTAGGATCAGGCAAAAAAAATATAACAAAATTTTATAATTATTTATTAGAAGTAGAATTAGGAGAAGAAATTGTAAAAGGGAACATGATAGCCTGGAGTAGGAATATAGGACATAGCATCACCATAACAGAATGGGAAAAGGTCTGGGGTAGAAATAATAAAATTACAAAATCGGTAGCATACAAAGAAAATGCTTATAAAATGTTTTATAGATGGCACCTTCCTCCTTCGAGATTAGCAAAGATGCCACCCCAATATGAGTCCGAATTGCTGGAAATGCAAAAAAAAAAGAAAAAAGAGGGGACTTTTTTCCATATGTGGTGGTCCTGTACAGAAGCTCAAAAATATTGGCAGAAAATTAGAAATTGGCTGGAAGAAATGACAAGAGAACAGATCGAATTCAAACCAGAGTCCTTTCTGTTAGGGATCTTTGATAAACAAATATATATATAAAAAAGTGAAATATATAATAATACACATTTTGACAGCGGCCAGATTGGCTTTTGCACAATGTTGGAAGCAGCCTCATGTTCCATCAGAGAAGATGATCATTCGAAAAATTTCAAGTTGTGCAGAAATGGACAAATTAACTTTGGCATTAAAAAATAAAGACACTTCAATATACTACAACAGCTGGAACTGCCGGTACAAATGGATAGACCAAAGTTAGACTTCACACTAAAAGGCAAAAGAGGATAGGATAAATCCATAGTAGTGATACACAGATATATGTAAGGATTAGGTGTGTGTATATGGCATAAATAAGGATAAAAAAGAGGTCTTACAAACTGCTGAGCATCACTAGAGGTTTTTAAGAAGAGACTGGGCAGCCACCAGTCTGAAATAGTATAGGGTCTCCTGCTTGAGAAGGGGGTTGGACTAGAAGACCTCCAGGGTCCCTTCCAGCTCTGTCTGAATTGAAATTCAAAACCAAGTGATTGTCTACTCCTGTTTAATACAATTATAGTTGGAACATTTGCTGGCAAAATTCTTTCCTCCCCTGCATGCTTACATAAAATGAAGAAAAACTTTTCAATTGCTAAGAAAGATTTTTTTTTAAAAGGACTCCATTCAAGTGTCAAGAAGACATTGAAAAGCAAGGCTGTTCTTGAACAAGCCCTTTAAGAGTGAACCTCACTATTATTTTGGAGAGCACAATGCACTGTGAAATAGCTAACTTTTTAAAAAGTAGACAAGATTACAATACCTGGGTGTGAGTGGGAGGAATATTGCGTCTGCCATAGATCCCAAGCAGGGAATCCTTTGCCAGGGAGACGTTGAACTTCAAGTACAATGGATGATGGATCGTGATCTGGAACCGCCAAAAGAGGCCTGGTGGGATTGTCTGCATCACCTGAGCTCCAATGTCAATTTCTCCCGTGTCTATTGCCTGCCCTTTCTGAAATACGATGTCTCCAAAAGAACAAAAGGACAAAAAGAAAAGTTACAAAGAGGTCCTGCTTTTCAAAGGCATTTTATAAAGGCATAAAATGAGCAGCCTGCAATTCAAGACAAATTTGCCTCTTAAGGGAAAATGTATTGGAGGAGGCATATAATATGAAACCTCAGGTAGCTGGAGGAATCTTTTCGGTCTAAGGCAGTGGTCCCCAAGCTTTGCAGCCCAGCTGGGGAAGAGAAAGAGGTAGAGGTGGTATTCAGCCGGTTCTAGAGAACCGGTAGCAGAAATTTTGAGTAGTTCGGAGAACTGGCAAATACCACCTCCGACTGGCCCTGGCCCCATCTATTCTCTGCCTCTCAAGTCCCAGCTGATTAGCTGAGTCTTCTTTGGTTGCCCTGTACAGGAGAACAGAACTGGAAAGTAGGTTAATGGGGTGGGGAGGGAATGGAGATTTTGCAGTAACTTTCCTCCTGCCACGCCCGCCAAGCCACACCCACAGAACTAGTAGTACAATTTTTTGAATCCCACCACTGGGAAGAGAGGAAGGTGCAAGTGGTGGGCCAGTGCACACACATGTGCATACAGCTCCAATCACACAAGAGGTAAGAGAACTTTTTGGGGTGCTACTCATGCAAGTGGAGCTGCATGAGCCTGCACATCGGCCTGCCTCTTGTGCGGCCCAATTCCAAATAGGCCAACAGCCCAATACTGGGCCGTGGGCTGCAGGTTGGAGACCTGTGGCTTAAAGGATGGCTTTGAATATTGTCAGGAATTGGAAACAGAAGACCCTTAAAAGGAAATAATTGTAGCTTAGGTTTGAAATGAAGTCTCTTTGGCGCTCTCTGAGCTTGGTTGTTTTCTTGCAGACATTTCATTACCCAACTAGGTAACATCATCAGACTGATGATGCTAGGTGGTTTGAGTAAATAAAATGTTTGCAAGAAAACAACCAAGCTCAGAGAGCATCAAAGATAAGATCCTGTATTGCACAAATGAACCAGTTTCTCTCTCTCTCTTTCTCACCCCCACTCCTTACACCCATGCATCCACATGCACACAAACACAAATTTGTTATTATCTAGCAAAGGAATTGTTAGATCCCTAAAAGTGATACTGCCATTCAATTGGGAGAAGGGAGGGGACTTGGATTCAATTCATTAGTATTTGCCTGTGACAACTGGTATTTTATAACTTGCATCCTGGCGCCGGAGCGCCCTGAGATTTTCTCACCTCTTGGGGAATGTATAGGAAGAAGGGGCCATGTGGGTTGTTTCACTTTAATAGCCAGCAGAAGATGGCCATGGGAATGTATGCTTATCTGTTTCTCAGAGTAGCCAGTACAATAACATCTTCACACCTGTGAATTGGCTGAATCCTCATCTGGCTAAAGGGAGAGGTCTCCACTGCTTTAATTCTACTTGTCTTGCCTAAGGGTATACAGACCTGGCTTTGAATACATTGCTATCACTTCTGCTTAATAAAAGGTTCCTTTTGAAATACTTCTTTTCAAGAGTCTTCACTTTCTTAAGTTAGGAGGAGAGGCAACCCTTAAAGGAATATTTCACTACTGGCTTCAGAAAAGTCTTCCTTTCACAACAACACAGCTGAGCTACCGTTGAGTTGTGACATTACTTCACAGAGATTAAACAAGGACAAAGGGCTTTTAGTGCTATATAGGTGTTAATTAATTCACTGGGCTCAACAAATGCCTTCTTATTTATACATTTAACACATTTCTAGAGTGTTTCTCATTGCAACACATCTCTAAGCTTTACGCTTCCTTCCCTCCACATCACATTTTTGACCCAGCTTGGTCCTGGGGTATCAGCCTTTGAAACAAAACAAAAACAAGCAAAGGAACAAAGAAAAAAAAGGAGAAAAAGGGGATTGAACATGTTCATGAATAGGGAAAAAAGATACATTTTGGGAAACATTTTTTTTTTTATTCTTTGGGAGTAATTAAAGGTAAAGTTTCCCCATGCCCATATGTGCTAGTCGTTTCTGGCTTTAGGGGGCGGTGCTCATCTCCGTTATAAAGCCGAAGAACCAGCGCTGTCCGAAGACGTTTCCGTGGCCATCTGGCCGGCATGACTAAATGCCAAAGGCGCGTGGAACGCTGTTCCCTTCCCACCAAAGGGATACCTATTTTTCTACTTGCATTTTTACTTGCTTTTGTAAGTTGGCCGAAGCTGGGACAAGTAACGGGAGCTCACTCCATTTGAACCGCCAAACTGCTGACCTTTCTGATCACCGCGTCCTAAATGGGAGTAATTAGCAACCTGCAAAATGTAGGGTCTTATTTTTCATCTCAAAATCAGTGTTTGGGAGCTTTAGGGAATTTTCTACAGAATGTCGGTTCTGCTAAAGTAGCAGAGAAGTGGGAAGTGGTGGAAGGGAAGGAACTTGCATTTAAAAAGAGAGCAAACCCCACTCCCTTCTAGCACTGATGATGTTACCTAGCTGGGTAATGAAACATCTACAAGAAAATAACTAAGCTCAGAGAGCACCAAGGACCCCACAAAAGGAACTATTTATATTGTTGTTATCCAGTTGCTAAGTTATGCCCAACTCTTTGCAACCCCACGGACTACAGCATGCCAGGCCCCCTTACTGTCCACTGGTTCTCAAGAGTTTGCCCAAAATCATGTGCATGGCGTCGAGGTTACTATCTAACCATCTCATCCTCTGCTATCCCTTTTCTTTTTGCCTTCCAACTTCCCCAACGAGTCCTTTCTTCTCATTTGGTAGCCAAAGTATTTGAGCTTCAGTTTCAAAACCTGTCCTTCCAAATTACAGTCAAGGTGGATTTCCTTTAGGACAGTTATGGCGAACCTTTTTGTTGCGGTGTGCCAAAAGCGTGTGCACTGCTGGCACCCACAATGCAATGCGCCCCACCACCCCCTGCACATGCACGTGCAACACCCCCTATCTCCTTACCTGCATTGCGCATGTGCGTACCTCCCAGCTGATTTTTGGTCCGTTTGAGGCTGTTTTCGCCCTCCTGGAGGCTCGAGGGAAGCCTCTGCAGCCTCAGAAGGCCGAAAAATGGGCCCGTTTAATTACTTCTGGTATTTCCATTTTTTGATCTCCTGAGGCTGCAGAGGCTTCCCTCGAGCCTCCAGGAGGGTGAAAACAGCCTCAAAAAGGCTGGAAATCAGCTGGGAGGCCCACACATGTGCAGTGCAGGTAGGTTTAACAGGAGCTTGCCTGCCCACACAAACGGCTCTGCGTGTCACCTGTGGCATGTGTGCCATAGGTTCGCCATCAAGGCTTTGGGATACACTGTTTATGACCAGAGAGCAAAGATTCATTCTCACACTTAAGATGTGTAAGTACATTTAGGTGGCTGAATTAAAAGTCCAAGAGAAGTGGCTAAGCCCATCTTTAGACTGTTGCTTATTTTTAAGAGTACCAGCTTGTAAGCAGTTTCTTTTTTTTCCTTCCCCTGAGCACTGTCTAAAATTACTTCGGTGTTTCTCTTCAGAACATTTAATTTGAGCCACAAGAAAAGCTGGAAGTTGACAAGACATTTCAGATATTGTCTGGAACCAATGCCCAATAGGGCCAAGAGGATTTTAAAAAGCATTTTCATGATGCTGACACAGTCTCGTTATCATACTGATTATACCGTCTGGATAAAGGGCAGGGACTCTAAGGTCAAAGATACTAGCCACATGTTGAAAGCAAATGTAATGTCGGTCCAGGTGGATGGCTTTTAAATGAGATGGTAGCTGCTTTGTCACTTTTCAAAAATGAAGGATTCAGTCTTCAGGGAAATGAATAAATATGCGTGTGGGTACATATGCCAAATTGTACTGGGAAATATAATTTCGACATGACACAATCCCATCATAGAAATGTTCCTTCTTGGCAGAATTATCCCTTACCGACTGTAAGTTTTGCTATGCTATAATGTAGAGGTCTCCAAATGTGACAATTTTAAGACTGGTGGACTTCAACTCCCAGAATTCTCCAACCAACTGGGGGTGTTTGCACCCCCTGGGGGTGTGAGACTATATTACAGGCAGGGGGTGCAGAAACTTGGGTTTATAGTGCCTATGCATAATTAGAGGCACATGATTATTTACTTTTGTAAGGGGTGTGAGAATATATATGAGAAGCATTCTAGGGGGTGTGGGATATAGAAAAGGTTGGGATTTTAAAATTTTTTACTACTGGTTCTGTGGGTATGGCTTGGTGGGCGTGGCATGGGGAAGGTTACTGCAAAATCCTCATTCCCTCCCCACCCCACTAACCTGCTTTCCAGCTCAGTTCTCCTGGGCAGGGCAACAAAAAAAGACCCAGCCAATCAGCTGGGACTCGGGAGGCAGAGAATAGATGGGGGCGGGGCTAGTCAGAGGTGGGATTGGCCAGTTCTCTGAACTACTCAAAATTTCTACTACTGGTTCTCCAGAACTGGTCAGAACCTGCTGTTGGGAACCCCTGAGTTAGAAGATTCAATCCAAATGTGCTTAAGTCAAACCCGTTTCTCCTATTCTACATTTGCCTCATTGGTTTATCTGTGCTGTTGTGTGTGTTTTAAGCCACTTAACGTGAGATCACATCTCGATCAGATTTATTTACCAGCCTCCAGATTTATGCAAAAATCCTTAGAATGACAGCAATGGCATTCTTGCCACTATGCCGACATGAGAAACTGTTAAACGGTGTATTAGAAGGAATGTAGTAGAACTTGTTGAAACCAATCTTCTGGGACATCATAAATCTGATGAAGTGAGCTGTAGCTCAGAAAAGCTTACATCTTTTAGTAAAATGTGTTAAAGCTTACCCAGGTTCCCGATTTTTGGTTAAAGTAGACTAACATTGCTCTATCCTTACAATATTGTACAATACGAGAGTCAGGTTGGCCTAGTGGTTAAGACACGAGTCCAGAAACTGGGAGATGTTGAGCTCTAGTCCTGCATGAGGCAAGTAAGCCAAATGAGGGATGTTGGGCCAGTCACCAGGAGATGGTGAGTTCTAGTTCAGCCTTAAGCAAAACAGCTGACTAGATGGGTTTGTGTCGATCAAGTTCAAGTCCCACCCAAAGCTGACTGGGTGATTTTGGGCCAATCACCAGAATATGGTTTCAGTCCAACATGCCTCACAAGGTTGTTGCTAGGTGTAAAATAGGAGGAAGAAGGAGCATTAGGTATGTTCACCGCCTTGCATTATATACAAAGTAATAATCAAATACATTTCTAATAAATCAATCAATAATATTAACTCAGGGAACATGCACAGCAATTGGGTTAATTGCATGCCCTCACTACACAAAACCATTGAGACTTCTGGCCTTTCCTGTCATATCAGAATAACTTCCATGATGATTTTATACACTTGATGAAAAAAAACATTAGAAAAAGAGATACCTTTCCTTTCTGTTTTATCTGACACTTTGCCTCCAATGGGAGCGTATGTTGTATCCACAGATTCTGTGAATCTTCCTTTACTGAGTCCATTTTCATAAAGCTGCCCATCAACTGGCTGCAAATGCCAAGTCAGGCCACATAAATGTACTGCTGTTAAAGAAAGAAAAAAAGAAAGAAAGAGAAAGAGAGAGAGAGAGAGAGGGAGAGAGAGAGGGAGGGAGGGAGGGAGGGAGGGAGGAGAGAGAGAGAGAGAGAGAGAGAGAGAGAGAGATTTAGCTTATTAATTTATGCCCACCTTCATTACCCACCCAGAATAAGATAGCAGAAAGCTTTGAAGAAGTCAATTATCCCATGCCTCTGTTTATAAGAAATTGAAATTCTAAGTATGCTAATTTCACCTTAAACTAAATGTGTAATTAGTTTCCTCATTTTCATTTGGAACTCAGCCAAAGCTGGATGATGAATTTTATTCAGAAGTTAGCGGGAATGCTTGCAATTCAAAGGACAATGGCTTTGTGAGAAAAAGACTGCACAGAAAGTAAAAATGAAGAGAGACACATCATCCCTCAATTTTGCATCATTCAAATCTAGTGCTTCTCCTCCACAGAAGATGGGTTGTATATAGTGCGGGGCCCACAGAGCATGAAATCAATTATTCGGATAAGACAAATCACAATTTTTGCACAAATCTATCCAAGGACCACAATAACAACAAATACTATAATTCCTAATTAAATAATCCACGGTTTAATATAGTGTGCGAACACAGCCCTAGAGAAGCCACACAGAGGAAAATCTTGGAGTCTACTGTAAGAATGGAGAAACATAAAAAGGAGAGGAGCCATACAATATTTTCTCACCATGTTGAGCGTGTATGTTTATGAAAATTATTCCCAGCATTTTTTAACTTTCCAGGTGCTGTCCTCCTTTGTGCTGATATCGGTACATCCATAACTACATTTCCTTAGTGATTAGGAGCCAAATGGGCATAGATGGCCTTGAAGAAGCTTTGGCAGGTGCTTAACTATGATATAAATTTCTTCCACCTTCTATTCTAGACCAATGTTCCTAGCTCAAAGTCAGGCTCATTTTATTTTATTGCATTTTATTTATGCAGTTTACATGGCCACCCATTGCTGGACTCTGGGTAGCAATCCAGAAGAAGGGCTAATATTGCTTCGATAAGCAGCCAGCCAAGGTGATTTTTCCCAAAACCAACAATTAGTGGAAAGATTAAGTACTGTTGTGTTTTTAAAATCTGTAGATAATACTATTTCGAGCAATAGCCGATAATTGGAATTCACAAAGTGAATAGTGAGTGATGTCATTAAATTGCTGATATAGATGTGGTGATAACCAAAGAAGATGCAGTTGCTATACTGGATATGAATAATCATAACACTCCTCCCACACTCCACATACACACACATACATACTTTCCAGAGGTTGTTCCTACCACCTTAGTTTATCTTTTGTCTTTTTAAAAAAGTCATGCAATGTAGGAGAAGAAATGACAGAACGTGAGGGTGGAGTCAAAAGGGCAATCAGCCTAGAATCCCTACATAGCCACAAGCGAACTAAGTCCAAACCCCCTTGAATGCCATTGGGTCTTATTCAACTCCAAGCAGGTGCTAACCATTAGTTGAGAAGAATCCTGTGCATAGCATGATTAGCAATAAATCAGTTTAATTGGAGCTGTACATGCGTGTACCTGATCTGTAAACTTATTTAGCTCCTAATAGGCAAACACATTTCCAGAACAAAGTATGAGCTTCCAACTGCCAGCTATTTTTATTTTCCTACTCTGCCTATGAAATCTCATGTAAAATCCAGAAAAAAGATGATTTATGTAATGGAACAAGGAATGAGACATGTGGAAAAAAGCCAGAGCCACAAGAACAGTTGGATAAGAGGCACCCAAGCCTGCAGGAGAAATGGAGGCTGGCAAACATCTGAGAAAAGACCTTAGTTTCTTGAGCTGTAAAGCTTGGGAGAGGGATGGACTTCAGACTTGCAAGATTCTGTTAATGCAACTTTTTCAAAATGTAGAATTAACTGCTGCCCAATTATTTATGTAATTAACATCATTAGTGCCATGAAGTAAAATAGGTACTTATTGGGCAGGGCATACATCTAACATGTAAACATTTGATTTAAATGCAAGCAAACCAAAGTGAAATAATTGGAATTTACCATTATTCCACATATATTTAACATTTTTCTTTTTTGCCTCATTAAAAAAAGATGGTGAACTACTCTGGGAGATTATATGCAATTCTAGAGAATAACATATTCAGAATTGATACAGGATGAGGGAGCCTTTTTTAAAAAGCACACAGACAAAAACCTTGTGCATTGTTTCTTCTGCAACTTAACGCAGCGCTTGAAAGGTGACAAGTTCAATATTTTCAAAATTAATTTTGCATTATTTCAAACACACTGACATGTGACAGATCTACCCATCCATTACTGCTAATTCCCAAGAGACTGGCTGCTCCTTCTCTAAATATTCCCATGGAGGTTTTCTGAATAAATAGGAAGCAGAAAGGAAGAAGCGATTTGCAACAAACCATTTCCCCAGAATTGCTAAGCAGAAAGGAAATGGATGCAAACATCTCCTGGTCTGAAGCATCACAATTCTGCAAAGGCTGTTTGCCGTAAAGTTAGAAAGACAGAGTGATGCTCCAGCCCAGCATTTTGCATTGCTATATGATAGTCGACAGTGTAATAGAACGCATGGATAACCTTGAAGACAAAGGAGAGTAGATGCTGCCTAGGAAACCATCAGATAAGAGAGGTGGGAGCCCCCACAGTCTCTTTAATAGTCAGAGAAAGATATTTAGGAAGGATCTGTCCTCATGGATCAAGCAGCTAAAAGTAGCGTTGGGAAGTTTGTGTCTTCAGATTTGCAGGATTCTGTTAATGTAGCTTTAGAGGAGTGGCAGAACCTAGGAACGGTGTCAAGAGGGGATTCAGCCTGGAATCTCCACAGTCCCACAAGTGATCTAAGTCCCTTGAATTCTGTTTTTAACGAACCCAAAATCTTATGCGGCGTAGAGTCTGGGCAACTGAATGGAACTAGCAAAGTGTTTAATGGCCAGATGCCCTTCCTGTCACCAATGCAGAGTTTTGTTCAGCACATATATTCTCATTGTGCCCAGAGAGAGAAATATCAGCCTCTACCTAGGATTGAACTCACAGCCTACTGATTGTGAGGCAAGAGCCCCACCTCTAATTCCGTTAACCCTTATATAGCCATATAGCCAAAATACTACTGACTATCAGTTGACTGGATTCCTGTGCATAAGAATGAGCAATAAATCAGTGTAATTGGGAGTTAATGTATGGCCCTGATTTTGTATGTCTGACAAGCCTTATAATAAAGTAGAGATAACTCATCCAGTTGTGTTTCCAATCTGGGAAGGATAAACACAGGAAACACATTTTCTTAGATAAAAATAAAGGACAAACCTGGAATTCTGAAAGAGATTCATAAAGATATAAAATTTAATTGTCGAAGTGTATATCTTTGCTTTACCAAGGGAAATTCAAGGCTAAACCAAGAATAAATTTTACAAAAATGCTGATTGTAACAACAGTATTTAAATCAATCAGAGTATGTGAATTTATCCCACTGCACAACTCCCTGCAATTCTGGGCAATTCAACAACAACAACAACAGAAAATGACAAACAATACCATAGCAATATTCTTTAGTCTCCTGAAATTTTGAAGGTTTTTATTCCAAATGGTTGGGGATTGCATAGCTGATGCCACCATAGGAATATGGGAATGTATTAAAAGCCATCAAAAATTGTGATACATGCACAGTTGTGATATATACACAGACCCTGGCATGCTCCAGAAGCTACAGTAGTTCTTTGTTGGCAGAAATATACAGATACCTCCAGCTCTGCCTTAGAAAGCAGATCTGTTCTTTGCTAATCAAAAATCCAACTTTTTGAGTAACACAAAAGTGTGACTTTAAAAATTGCCATTATTTTCATCCATATTTTTAGCAGTCCTGCTGAGGTATAAAAAGGATGACTCAGCTATCCTACTTTCTTATTCTCTTTCCCTCTTTGCATTAGGTGTGGCTAGTTGTTATTTCTAAACAGCCATTTACACAGCAGCTCTTGTGATTGCGGTGCCTTCAGCTTTTCAATAAACCATTTTACTTATCTCCAACACTTCTTTCTTGGACTTGTATTTAGAGCCTGCAGTGCATACGCTCATTCGTTATTGCTTCGTGCCGTTTCCCGTCATTGTCATTTTCTCTTTTTATTCACCATCTTTATATTTTGTTCCCCTGATAAGATGGCGTTTTCCCCACTTTGTCTTTTTCAACGGGCATCTGATTACATAATGAAGCTGTTCATCAATAACAAAAGCCCGTGTGTTTACATATTACCTATAGTTTCATTGAAATGAAACGGACACCAACAGTGCGAAGGCATATGGATCTGATGAGAAAACAACTAATTTGGTAAAAAAATCAGTTTCCCGCTCATAGTCTTCCATTTAACCTTGGACAGACTGTGACATGTTAGCTTGCTTACGTTTAGAAAAAAAAAAGAGAGTAATAATTTATGTCATGCGGGGGTGTGTGTCTACAATTACAATATAACAAGATACTAGATGTTGAGATGGATGGTTGCATGGAATTTTAAGATTTGCAGTCCAGTCTCACTTAGAACGAGGAAAACTCTCTTTATAGAATTAGGAGTTCACCTCAGAAGGGCAAATAGCATGAGATTCAGGAAAGAATTTAAAATGTTGTGTCTCCCCACAAGATTAAAACTATGGGATGTGGTTGACCCTACCGGGTGTTGTTGGGGACAAAATGCTGACATTGTAAATTGCACAGAGAGGGCTGTAAAGAACTTAGAGTGGTATATAAGTCTAAGTCAGGGGTGTCAAACTCGATTTTGTTGAGGGCCGCAACAGGTTTGTGTTTGACCTCGGGAGGGGTGTGTGGCCAACATGACATCACTTGCATTGGGGGGGACACCTGTGGTGGCCAGAGTGCTCTGCCAGTGAAAATGGGCCCCCGAGCTCTGTTTTCGGCTCTGACAACCTCCTGCAACCCCTCTGCCAGAGAAAACAGAACTTGGGGACCCCTCACGGGCTCCATTTTTGCTGGCAGAGGCATCACCAAGACAAATTCCTTGTGTGTCCAATCACACTTGGCCAGTAAAGAATTCTATTCTATTCTATCTATTCTATCATGGGCTGATCCATCGCTATTTCCAAGGCAGCCCCACATGCCAGATCTAAGCACCCTGCTGTCAACTCGTAAAGTATTCCTTTGCCTGTTGTAGAGTTGCCATAAACAAGTGGGGGGAATCTGAAGGAGCAGTGCAGCTGTTTAAAACCAGAAGTACATTCCGCACATATCTTACAAAGATTGTAGCTAAGCTACCGGATTTTTTGCCCGAGGAAATCCTTAATTGGAGAACATGATTGATGACAACCAGCCTGTGAATGTGCTTCATTCGATAATCTGATTTATGATACAACCAGGGAGGAACGGGGGAAACAGGGTCACAGGTGACAGTAAATTACGTATGGCAGAGTTGGCTTCATACAGGCTAATGCCGGACATGTTGCTCCTGATAAATCTTCTGGATTCTTTTGAAGCTTGTCTTGTGGCTCATGATTTAATTAGGACAATCACCAGAATCCCAATACCTGCAGGCTAGATCTGGCCCCTGGGCCTTGAGTTTGACACCCTGGTCCAAGTGCTATAGCTATTCTGAAGCAGAGGTAGAAAACTGCTGGTGAAAGACACTTTATAGTGTTCCTTCCTTTGACCAAGCTAGATGAAATTGCTGAAATTTATGGATTAGCAATTTTTGGAAGGTCACACATCTAACGTTCCTAATCTGAACCATTACAGACTCCCAAAATTGTGGAGACTGGCAGGTTGGTTGAATGCAAAAAAACAAAAAACAAAAACCAACAACAAACAAACCCAGACTCAAGCTCCTCCATTAATTTCTTCACTACTGAAATAATGGAACTAGGTGCTGCAAAATTCTATTTCCACGCTACCTGTTATTTTAGTTTGTGTTGCCTTTAATACGATAGAGGAATGCAGTTGGAATTGACAGCACTAGAGCTTGACAATTTAAAGAAAATCGGTGCTACCTGGCATTCTCTCTATTTTAATCATTCCCCTCCCTTATCATGTCTAGATAATCGGTTATTTCTCTTACATTGTGAGTGATATATTTGGGGAAAGGATTGGTTGAAAAGGATTTTAGTTCTGAATGGATGTTTGCATGATTTTTCAGATTACACTTCATAAACTGGATTAACCCACCATCTGCTACAAAGCCAATGATGAAATTGAATTTATTCTTATCTACCTTCTGTGTCGGCACAGCCTGTCAACTTCTACTTTGAAAACTTTGGCAGAGAACAAAACACAATGCTTAGCTACAACACAAGGGACTCCCTGTGGTGGATCTCTGAATTGAATAATAACAGCCTCTACAATATATATTTATCAACTCCAGATGGCTTCTCCTTCAGGTGAATAAAGGAAGCACAACCAAAATGAAGTGCTTACAAATCTGGGTTGGGATTTTGGGGGGTTGTTTTGTTTTCATGGGTTAGTTTGGTCAGTCTAAACTTAAATTTCCCGTGACTTTAGGAAATATAATTAGGAAATGTCAAATTAGAACGAGATCCTAAAGTTCAAATGGAAAGAGAGGCGGGGGAGGGAGAGGGAGAGGGAAAGGAGTACAAGGAATGGGGATTAATGATATATACTTAAGGGGGATTTAATGATTAGCAGCTATGGTTTTTGCTTTCATTATTTTCTTCCTCTCTCTTTCTCTCTTTCCTGATCCTTAAATCTGATTGGATAGAACTATGCCGCTTTGTTCTAAAGTCAATTTCCATGGATTCCATCACAATTGCTCCGCAATACTCAAAAATTGCTGCCTTTTGTTATTTGTTAAATTTGTACCCCACCTTTCCATATGGAACAAGACAGCATAAAAGCAAGTCCCTATTGCTATTTTCCTGAACTTTCCCTTCTAGAAGAATACTGGATTGAGAGAGAAGTCCATTATGAAGCTTCCATGGCTCAGTGGGGCCCAGAACCAAGATCTCTCCATTCCTATTCTAGAACCTTCAACACGACATCATACCGGCTCTTGGATTGAGAGAAGGTTGTAAGACAGCAGTGTCAAACTCATGTCACCACAGTGGCATCACGTGACATATTGGGACTTTCCCCCCCTTTGCTAAACCAGGCAGGGCCAGGGCCAGCGCATGATGCATCCAGCCCATGGGCCATGAGTTTGACATGCCTGTTGTAGGAGGTGACCAGGTTGAGCCGATGGAGGGGTCAAATATGTCACCAGTCTTGAGTCCCTTCAAGCAACAACAAGACTTCTAAATCCAGCTGTCAGGATTCCGGCAGCCACCCCCATTTAAATCATGAGTTTCGAACTGCCAAAATTTAAAAAGGATTTATTGGGAGTTAACATGCCAGCACTGCCTGGGTGTAGCCAACTCTGAGACACATAATTCATTGTCATCCTAGACCCTGGTTTCCCTCCCCCCACTCCCTGTATCTTAATTCATAATCTCCAATGGGACACATCCATAGCCAAGAGTCATCAATCATGCTCTCCAGCTAGAATTTTGCGAGGCAGAAACTTACCTAGTTACTATCTTTGAAAACATTTATGGAATGCAGTTTCGGTTTTGCAATCTGCTGCATTGCTCCCCCCTCCCTTTCTGTTGGCAACTCTAAAAAGGCCAGATGAATATTTTATGAGTTGACACCAGCCCTCCTTGAATTCTGCTGACTGTTATCTACCGCCAATTTAGTGGTAGTTCAGATTCTTGATTAGAGATAGCATGGAATACACTTGTAGTCATTTGAACGATCTGTTTCCTGATTTCTTACACCCGACAGGGGTTTCTGAGTTCTGACCGAAAAGCATCCAGGGATCTTCCATGGTTGAGGAAATATTAGAACTCAGGTCTCCCAACTCCTAGTCCTGCAGCTTGGCCACTAGACCAAACTGACTGTCCTATTTCATGGGTAGGAGTCCTTTTGAATCCTCTCTAACTACAGATGTAGAAAACTATGATTTCCTGCTGTCTGAGCTTGGAAACATTAAAAACCTGTATCGTAAGCCACCAACTTACATTTAGAGTCACCCCAAATAACAAGATGGGTAGCATATAAGTTTAATAATAAATAAATAGAATACATAATAATATAGGATGGGTGGCATATAAATTCAATAATAAATAAATAAGAATCATATGGAATAATATAAAAATACCTCTCCCCAAAATCCTAATTCTTGCCATTTTGCATTGCAACTGTTAGTTATGTCTTCAAAGTCAAAAATGTTAAGAGAGCTTGCAGCTGTCAACAGAAGAAAAAGTATTTAGCTCTAATATTATTTTTAATACAAATATTTACAATTAGAGTCCAAAGGGGTACCTTCTTAAGGAAAGTGCCATTGGTAATGGATAAGAAAGAAGTGAGAAAGTTTTGCAAACTTTCATTATGTTAATACATATCACCCATGTTGATGTACCCTACTGATCAGCCATTCAAGATCAACTGATCAACTGGTTCAGATGTATTCGATTAACCAAAAGCTTTAGTAAGATGGCATTTCCCCTCTCTAGCTAAGCATTGCTGCTATCAGCCAAGGCATGG
Organism: Pseudonaja textilis; assembly: GCF_049901715.1. Taxonomy (NCBI): domain Eukaryota; kingdom Metazoa; phylum Chordata; class Lepidosauria; order Squamata; family Elapidae; genus Pseudonaja; species Pseudonaja textilis. The sequence goes on along the minus strand of NC_142001.1, from coordinate 8,068,213 downwards.
ATTTTTTTTTTAAAGATGGTGTTAAATTCAGAGACTGAAATCATTTAAAAGATTTCCACAAAAGAGATACATTTGTTTCGGCTACAAGGCAGACAGATGAAAAGGATTTAAACTATAAAGAAATAACGTCAGATTAGATCAAACATTCTATTCAAAGGAGATGTTAACCAAACAGAGCAAGAAAGCCTGTGAAGATGTCAAATGGCCTTTTTTCCCCTCCTTCAATGCTTTTATGAAGAGTTTGGATTAAAAAAAATTGGTTTCAGCTGAAGAAATCCATCCTCAGTTATGAGATTCAAATGGACTAAATTATATGTAAGGATATGTAGGGATTATATGCCACATTTTGACTGATCCTTAAATATTGGACTTTAATCACTCACATACAACTTTGTCTTTTGCTCTGCCTAACAAAAGGAAAAAAAAATTCCGCTCTGTGAATGCCAAGACTTAACTATCTATCCTTTTATTCATCCTTGCAATCCAGTTGAACAGAAGATCTATTTGTAAAATATATGCAGACATCCCTTGCATGTGTTTCTTCTAATTCTCACACTTGAAGCTTCATTTATACTCTTAATACTTTTAAGAGCCTGTCTGGATTTGAAGGGAGAGGACAAATGGTTTCTTTTTATGAGAATAACAATATCCTGGGAGGTTTTACCATTTCCCTCTGCTGTACCTTCAATGAACATCACCCACAGACTTGCAATCAAGAGGGGGGAAAGCAATGCCAGGGGAGGCAACTTTGACAATGTAAATAGAACTGAGAATATTTCCACCTGGATCAAACCCTGTCTGCATAATCCTGACGTGTCCTCCTTCTCCATAGTCGCTACCTGTAGTCATGCAATGAACAGCATTTCAATTTAGAAGAGAGAGCGCCCGGGGGGAGGAGTCAAAAGGTCACTCAGCCTAGAATCATTACATTGCTGCAAACAATCCAAGTCCAGTCCCCCTTGAATTCTGTTGACCCTTATCTAGTGCTCGTTTAGTGTTGCTCGTTAGCTGATTAAGTTATTAACGTTGCTCATTAGCTGATTAAGTATGAGTGATGTGGCGGCCTAGAGGTGGAGCTCTTGACTCACAATCAGAAGGCTGTGAGTTCAATCCTAGGTAGAGGCAGATATTTCTCTCTCTGGGCACACTGAGAATATATCTGCTGGAAGCTTTTTTTTTACTGGGGATGATTAAAAGAAACATGAAGAAACATATCCAATACATCGTGCAACATATGCTAACAGCAGCAAGAAATGCCTATGCCCAAAGCTGGAAAATAGAGGATGTGCCTTCAGAAAACATGGAAATAAATAAAATACCTGATTGTGCCAAGATGGACAGACTTATTAGAAAACTAAAAGGTAAAGAGGAGTCTGAGTTTTATGAAATTTGGGAAATGTTATGTATATGGTTAGATAAGAGAAATAAGGTTTGATATGGAGAAGAATTGTAAATATTGTACTTAAGTATATAAGTAATGCTTGACACAGAACTGTTTAAATGTAAATGTTATATGTATTTTGAAAATAAATAAAATTTTATATAGATAGATAGATAGAGAGAGAGAGAGAGAGAGACAGAGAGAGAGAGAGACAGAGAGAGAGAGAGAGACAGACAGACAGAGAGAGAGAGAGGCAGAGACAGAGAGAGAGAGAGAGACAGAGAGAGGCAGAGAGAGAGAGAGAGAGAGAGAGAGAGAGAGAGAGAGAGAGATTCCTTTTCCACCCAGCAATTGGGGCTTCAGGTACTTTTCAGGAACAATTTCACTATATGGTTATTTCTTCTGCTTTCTTTGCTTAGTTTATGCGACATTCCCTCCTCTATCAATCTGTTCAATCAGAACAGGATATAAATTATGCAATAAAATAAATAGCCTCATCACACCACGTAGACAAAACAGCACCCTTTTTATTTTCCAAACCTATCAGCTAATTTTGAGATCAACCTCAGGAAAGAATGATCTAAAACTGTCTTAAGGAAACACAAATAATGGATCAATGTTAAGTGTATCAAAGTTAGGTAAACAAACTCTTTGGTATAATGACAGTAAATGTCTGACAAAACACAACTCCCTTTTTCATCTTCAGTCTTTCATCTGTAATGCTTCAAGTTGTGTTAATGAGGACTCGTTCTCTGGATGGCAGAAGCAGAAGATTTAATATTAAAAACTACCAAATCTTGACTACTTTCTTTTCAAGCATGTGAACCAAGATACAGATAATATCGACGCTATTAATAACAGCTACAATGGGTGCCTAATTAAAATAGTGAGAAACACATAGGAAATAATTGGCAGATCGAAATGCCTTTTTTAAAAATAAAAAACCCCACTTGTTTGGTGTCTGCCAAATTCTGTATTGCCTTTTTCTTTTTGGAAGTAAATCTTTTGCTACCTAGAGATTTCTGAAACCATTAAAAAGTTGGCCATGGTTTCTTTATGATGTCCAAAATATTTTAGTAAATTGGACCTTAATTGGAATCTTGCCTTGTAAGGCGATGGCTTTTTGTAGCATCCAATGGAAGGATGATTCATTAAAAACAAGGGTTAGCGTTAGGGTCAATCCAGGGAATTGATTATTCTTCAGATAATCAATGTGCATTTGGCTTTTTCAAACACACGGAATGAAGATGAGTGAATGGTCTTCAGCCCTCTCTTCCCTTTCACATACTCACCACCATTTTTGGTAAATGTTTAGGATTCGGAACTGTGTGAATTGACTTCTACAGCTGTAGGCCCTCCCCATGTACTCACGAAGGTTGTCAAGACAAATGTTGTTTTTGTTATTCAGTTGCTAAGTCATGTCTGATTATTCATGATCCCATGGACCAAAGCATGTCAGGCCCCCCACCCTCCACTGTCTCCCTGAGTTTGCTCAAATTCATGTTCCTTGTGCTGATGACACTATCTCATACCCTGCCACCCGCTTCTCCTTTTGCATTCCCCAAATCAGGGTCTTCTCCAGTGAGTCTTTTCTTCTCCTTTTGATGTTTCCCAACATCGGGGTCTTCTCCAGTGTGAATTCTCCTTAGGTGGGCAAAATATTTGAGCTTCAGCTTCAGTATCTGTCCTTCCAAAGGTTAGTCAGGGTTGATTTCCTTGTAGTTCAAGGGACTCTAAAGAGTCCTCTCCATCATGATAATTCCAGACAAGCACGTTCACTCTCAATTCCCCTTCAGTTGAGAGTGAACATGGTTGGTTATTTTGAATTGTGGTGTATGTAGATATTACATGTTCTTTGAACTCCTGAAGGCAGCTTGTGTACTCTCTGCACAAACAGAAGTTACATTTTGGATTGATTTTGCTTACTTGTTAGTTTCCTACAAAGGTTCTTGGAGTCAGTGGAAATTCGGTCAATAAAATGAAGAAACAATAATGCTAATTGCAACATATAAGCCTATATTTTATCTGACATGTGTTTAGATCATTGCTTTTCCCTGCCCTTGTATTTGTTTTATTGATTGGTCCTTGGTTGTAGATCCTATCCTTTTTTAAAAAATAAATAAATCTACCAGTTCATTGAATGTTAAACAGTTTATAATCAAACACAGATGCCGGATCTTCCTGTAAAAGAGACGGGAGAAAATGTTCTTTCTTTCCTCCGTCATTGTAACCATACAAACTTTAAACAAAGTATAATTAGCTCGTTTGGCTAAGTCTCCTCTCTGGCCTACCTCACAAAGTTAACATCAATCTCGCAAGTCTGCAAGTATCGGTAGTCCTCAACGTACGACCACAACTGAGCCCAAAATTTGTGCTGTTGAGTTTGACCCCATTTTCTTGCCACATTTGTTAAACGAATCACTTAAATTAGTAACACGGATGTTAAGTGAATCTGGATTTCCCATTGACTTGCCTTTGGTTGTCAGAAGGTTGCACACATGACTCCAGGGCACTGCAACTGTTGTAAGTATGAAACAGTTGTCAAGCATCCAAATGTTAATCATGTGACCATGGGGATGCTGCCGCGGTCATAAGTGTTAAAAATGGTCATAAGTCACTTTTTTCAGTGCTGTTGTAAATTTGAACAGTCATAAAGTGAACTGTTGTAAGTCGAGAACTTTCCCCTATCCTCTACACATCCCAAGAAACTAGGGAGGTGTTCTGACCTAGGTTTCCCAAGACCATGAAGCAGATTCCTCGTCCCAATAAAACCCCTTTTATTTAGGTTAAAGGGAATTCCTCTCCAGCAACGTCCTGGAAAACAGTCTTTCATGAGATTTCACAACTACAGACCTTTATCAGGCTTGGAAAGTTGTCAGGCCGATATCTTCCAAATGCCATGCTGTAGCAGCAATTACTTGGCAAGAAGTCAGGAACAGATCTTCACCCTAATGAATTGAACTAATTGTCTCCTACAAATACCACTCCTCTTTATTCCCTATGGGAGGGGCCAATTACATCCATCAATGCCTTTACTCCTGAGTCGCCCCTTGTTCCTTAGGTGTTCCCTTCTTCTGGCAGCTCTGTGCATGCGCACACTGGGAACAGGCTCCAGCTGTTCTTCTGCCCCACTGATCTCCAACTCTGAAGGCAGCTGATAACTATCAGATGGCCCTGGCCCCATCTCTGCCTTCGACGCATAGCCCTTGTCTGAAACTTCCCCAGACTCCAGGACTGGCCCATGCTCCTCCCCAACCCCCTCACTGTCCTGAGTCCACTGCCAGCTCTGCTGGTCACTGGAGGGCCACAACAGAAGGGTGTCCTTTGAGCTTCTTGCTCTGTCCATGTTTCTGATGTAGGTTAAATTGACTTTTATCTGACCATCCCTCTGGCTGTATCTCTTTGACCGGTCTCCAAAAGCCACATACCATTATGGACATAACATTCATATCAGTACACAAACAGCTGGGTAACACTCTTTAAAGCAAACGGAACAATAAACGCAAGGAAAACATCACAACCCCGTTATCGATTATTGATAAGATTCGTTTCTGAATAATGAGCTAAACATCTAATTCTTCCTGCAAAACCTGAGCCACAAGAGTGGGAACAGAGAGAGATGCAATAAAGCTAAACAGGACTTACCAATAACATAAGCAAGCAACAGGGCCAGTGTGACTGTGATTGCTGTAGCGCTCAAGGCGGTGCACTTCCAGTTGCAACATCTATAAGGCTTGTTAAAAGCAAAAGCCGGTCGTGAAAAAGTGGTTCTAGGAAGCGGCCTGGGAGGCGGTGAGTAAACTGTGTTGGAAGTCAGAGGGTAGTTCTGGCTGGCAGCACTGAAGATTGCTGAAGATCCAGATCCATGTTTAAACAGGAAATGCCTAGATAAAAGAAGGGCAAGAGCTAAGTTGGAAAAAACAGTTTCACTTACAGATGGAGGAAAGCAGAAAAAAAAATATATTGGGGGCACTTGCAGAGAGGGCCAACAATGAAATGTGTGTAACGACATCATTGTGCAAATGCTGTGACTTAGGTATCCAAATCAGATATACAGATGCAAGTTCATAATCACAACATTTAAACGATGATTTCATTAGGTCCAGTTTGCTGTCCACGGTGCTGGAAATATATTGCACAGGTCCAATGGTTTCCCATAAGAGAGGATGCATGAGGTTATTAACTCCACATTCCTAGACATGTTCCCTTAATAGTTAATTTAATTCCATTCAAGAGAACTTACTACCAGAGAAATCTGTTTCTGATTGCATTTTTTAAAGTATAAAACACATCCTTTCCGATTCATTATGCATTTTTAATAAACATAAGCTTCAGCCTATGTATTTTCAGTATGCATTTTACTATTTTCTTTTTAAATTAGATTTTGAGAAATCTGTTTCACTGGCATTAGGCCAAATGCATATTTCACATTCCGTAGCCTCTTTCGTTCAATAAATTTTCATAAGGCTGTGTTAGATTTTATAAAACTTCAGATGCATCCTTAGGAAGAGACAGATCCTTGGAGTTACCTTCTGGCCAGTGATGAACAGTCTTCAGACACTGGACAACCTCATATTTGATAGCTCACTTATAATCTCCTCCATGTAAAAGTAATTCCAAGTTTCCAAAAGATGATAAATGTTCATGAGACTTTAGCAATCCAGCCATTTGTTTATTTACTCTATGGCCTACAATGTCAGGGAAATCTACAAATGCTAGACACTGTGCAGTCCTGACAACCTAATTGCTAGTTCATTCTCTTTGGCATTTGCACACTCATCCTTGCTGCACCACAGAGAGCAACTAGCTTTTACACCAGCTGACTAGTGATGCTCAGGTTGCTGGCTCTTTTCAGTCCCTCCACCAGTCTCAACTTGCCTCATTGTGGCCAGGTCCAGTGCTGGTTTTCATTCTTTTGCAACACACAAATGCAGCTAGGGTTTTCCCACCAAAGTGATACCCGTTTATCTACTCACACTATGCTTTGAAATTGCTGTGTGGGTAGGAGCCAGGGAATGAGTGACAGGCGCTCACTCCATCTTGCCGAGCTGGGCTCAAACTGCTGGAGTGTAGACCCTTTCTGGCTGCTATTTCCAGCATCATTGAGCCACTCCGCCACCGCATCCCCAATCAAGCCCCGCAAGAGCTCATATGAGAACTGTGAACATTACAGAGAACATTGCCAATTTCTGATTTCTTCTGTACTCCTTTCTCTAAGACTGTCATGGGTGTCCTGCCACTTTCATGAGCCATAAGCTAACTGGGCTCTAAACCAAGACTCCAGAATGCTCTTTATTCAATTAATGCAAATCATTTCTAATGATGAATTAATAACAATTACAAATCCTATAAAGGGAGGGTGGTTGTTGTTGATTTTCTTTTTCAGGACACTAATGGTGCAAGAGGGTAGCACTGATCAAAAGAGAAATCCAGTGAGGAAATATTAAATGCTTTATTTATACAGCACGTAACATTTCATCATATCTTGCTGCACAATCCAGTCTATATATCTGCAGACGTCTTCTAATCCTCAGGGCAATTTTGGAGTTTCCCCAGAAGAAATGCCAACTGCTTCTTGATCTCCATGGTGGTAGTCCAGCTATGCTTCATGGTAAATTTACGTTTAGATACTGATTTATTTTCAATAAGCTGTAAGAAGCATCTCATCAGTTTGAGAGCATGTGCATCGATGGGCATGCAGATTCTAGGCATACACAATAAACACATGTTGACAATTTGCAGGGGTACCACTTGAATGCAAGCAAGCACCCCTTTTAAAGGGCCTCTTGATGTGGGTGAAGAAGGAAAGTGCAAAAGTTGGCTTGAAACTCAACATTAAGTAAACTAAGATCATGGCATCCGGGCCTCTCAATTCCTGGCAAATAGATGGAGAAGAAATGGAGGTAGTCACAGATTTTCTGTTCTTTTTTTCTTTTTCTTTTTTTTAATGAGAGGGGAAGAAAGCTATGGCAAATCTAGACAACATACTAAAAAGCAGAGACCTCACCAGACTTCCGGTGGAAAGGCAAGGACGGTGAGAGGGGCAGAAATCCGCTCGTGATTCTAGCCTCCCTTTTCTTGAGTTTGGTGCGATCTTTCGGGGTGCTCGAGTCTTGGAGAGACTCGTGCCGGTGTGGGGGAACCTCGGGCTGCAGTGTGGGGAAAGCAACCCCCCTGTAACGAAGAGGAAGCCCTCCAGAGCCCAACGATCAAGAACAGCCTCCTAACAATGGAGGCTCCGAAGTCCGGACTGCCACCGATGGGAAGAAAAAAGTGAGTGAAAGTTTGCAAGCTCGGGGGGGAAAGAGAGTCGTGGCAGAGAAGATATTTGACTGACAATAGACTCATTCCAGGCTGTTAAATACTGTGTGAATGCCAGCTGTGAGCTCCAAGACGAAGCGGCTACAAAAGAATTGGTTTAGTGAATGTGAAAGAGCTTGGCAGGCAGAAGAGAGTCGGAAATAAAAAAGAAGTAAAAAGAATTTTGGAAGTCTGAAGACTCTATTATCACTAACATTTGGATTGAAGCTATTAAATTGGATCCAGAAGCAGAACGAAGCCGATTGGGGGGAAAGACAGAGCAACTCCATAGGCAGCACCCAGAACGTTGAAACGAGTGGGAATATTGCTTACTGGCAGCTGTTACTCAGCAAATCTTCATTTGCCATTTTCGGTGTGCTAGAAGTGGAAGCTTCCAAAGTGAAAAGCGGAAACAAAAACTCTTGTCTTTGGAATTTTCTTTTTTCTTTTTCTCAACCCTTTTCTGTGTGTACATACTTACTAAAAATAGCCTCTCTTCTTTCTTATTTGTTGATGGTATGCTATGTTGAAATATGCTTGCTTTTTTTTTTTTTCCCTCTGATTTCCTCTTGATAAATATGTACATTTAGTAATGAAATATTAGAGTGTTAAAATATTGGATTAATTTAGTTAAGTTATTATTAATAGAGATTGTTATAATTTGAATGGGAATATAGGGGAGACAGTAAGAATATTAAGCATTAGCTACTTAATAAGCTTAGAGCTCTCTAGACCAATATTATATTTCTTTGTGTGGGTTTATCTGTGAATGTAATATATTTTATAGTTAAGGTTACTTTATATTGAAGTTAAACTAGAGAAAAATATATACACTTTACTAATTAGTCAAGAATATAGCTACTTAATAGGTTGATAGATCTTGGTCAATTTTAGTTACAGAACTAAGAATACTGAATGCCAATTTGGAATAATATATTCAATATTGTACAACAACAAAAACAAATTTTGAAGGAAATGACTACTACAACTACCACTGCTTTGAAATCTGGTAGGAAGGTTAATCCCACAATAATGTCTACTTTGACAACAACTTCACCCATGGCACAAAAAACAATAGAGGAAACACTACCAACAGAGAAGTCAACTAGCATCTCGAATGCGAATATCCAAGCAATGTTCCTAACTTTACAGGACTCATTGACAAGATTGCAAGAAACAATGATTAAAAACCACAGTGAAACAAGGGCAGATATCAATGAATTGAAGGAAGAAATGGGGAAACTAAAGACAGAAATGAAAGCGGACATTTCTAAAGTAGAGGATAAAGTGGGGGTGTTGCAGCAGGCCTTGGAGAAAAACGAAGTTATAATAAAAGAAGTAGAGAAAAGAACCGAGCGAACAGAAAGGGAATTAGAAAGGGTGGATGAAGATTTCAAAAGCATGAGCAAAGAAATGGAGGACTCCCTTGTCCTCCTAGAAATGGACAAGGCAGCAACTTACCTAAGATTCCAAAATGTGACAGAATCAAAAGAAGAAGACCTGGAATACTTGATGGCAGAAATACTGGCGGTTTATTGAAGATGGATAAAGATGAAATTCAAAAAGAGTTTGATGAAGTCTACAGGGTCAATACAAATTATGCAAGACGCCACAATTGTTCTAGGGAAGTACATATACGATTCACTAGAAGATGTGTTCGAGACATGATATACAGAACCTCAAGAGATAAAACTATAACCTACAAAGAGAAAGAAATTGTGATTCTTAAACAGATACCGAGGAGAATAAGGGAACAAAGGCGTGACTATAAATTCCTGGCAGCATATTTAAATAAAAAAGAATCACATTTAAATGGCTTATTCAGAAGGAATGTTAGTGTCGTGGAAAGAGAGGAAAATCAAAATAGATACTATGGAAAAAGCCCAGGATTTTTACGAACGGATGGTGGGCCCACAGGAGCAAAGTAGTAGGGAGAAATTGGACACAAAGTTTCAAGAAGAATACAGTGGACATAAAAATAGAACTGGAACGGTAGGAAACCAAGAAAATACCTATTCACAACAAAAGACAGAAGGAACTACATCAATACAAGCGCAAGAAGAGAGAGGAATTGTTACACGACAAAGAGCAAAACAAAACTAAATAGATGGGAGAAGAAAAAAAATTACTATCAATAAACATAAATGGTTTAAATTCAACAATTAAGAGAAAAAGGATATTATCTAAATTAATTAAACATAATGCAGATATAACGTGCCTGCAAGAAACCCATATAAAGAAGAAGGATGAAAAATATTTAGAATGCCGAAATTAGGAAAATTATTTACCACACCAGCAGATGAGGAGAAAAAGAAGGGAATCGCAGTATATGTGAAAGAGGATTTGAAATCTGAGCTAATATGGTCGGACTTAGAAGGAAGGACTCTGGGTTTGCAGATCTGGATTAATGATATTCCAATTCTTTTAGTAGTAATATATGCCCCAAATGGAGACCAAAAAGAGTTTTTAAACACCTATATGGAAAATTGGTTGAATTGCAAAAAGAAATATTTGTATGGTAGGGGACTTCAACTCCATTGCTGATTTCCAAAAGGATCACAGTAATGCCGGGAAGAATAAAAAGGGAAGAGAGAGCTCCCCAAGATTTGTAGGAAATGATGAAAGAGCTAAATCTGACAGATATATGGAGAAGATTACATCCTGAAAAAGACAATTTACATTTTATTCAAATCCCCACCAAACATGGACACGGATTGATATGGCATGGATGAGTGGAGAGATAGCAAATGAGACAAAAGAAGTGGAAATTTTGCCTAATGAATGGGCAGATCATAATCCAATACAGGTAATATGGAAGGGCAGGGCAAAACCAAAGAAAAGATGGACCTTAAACACTCAATTAATAAGAGAGAAAGAATATATTAATAAATTAAAGGAGGAATTGATTTTTTTATTAAAGAAAATGATAACGGAGAAACCACGAAACAAAACGTTTGGGATACGATGAAGGCGGTAATAAGAGGCACAACAATCTCTTATAATGCTAAGAGAAACAAGGAAAAATACTCCCAACAAAACAAATTACAACAGAGAATTAAGGAGCTAGAAACCCTTCTACAAAATAACCCAAAAGAATCCAAACTGCAAAATCAGATAAGTATAATCAAACATAAACTGAATTTAATTGATCAAGAGAAAATGACTATGAATTTGAACTTAACTAGACAAATCTATTTTGAACATGCCAACAAGCCAGGAAGATGGCTATCTTATAAATTGAAAAAAAAGAAAGAGAAGAGACTGATATACCAGTTAATAGATAGCAAAGGAGATACATACCAGGAAATAGAACAGAAAAAGAAATCATTCATAAATACTTTGAAGATTTATACAAAGAGAGGATGTCAGTGAAGATAGAATAAGGAATTATCTAGATGAAGTAAAGGATAAGGCAATTGGGGAAGAAATGGCTGAACTATTAAATAAAGACATTACTGAATCGGAATTGAAATCAGCAATAGAGAGCCAGAAAAATAATAAAACCCGGGCCCAGATGGGATCCCAGGGGAGCTGTACAAAACAATAGCAGATCAAATCGGATCACTTATGGTGGAAGTTTTTAATGACGTTTTACTAGCAGCTAGGATGCCGGACTCATGGAGGGGGCACTGATCTCGCTGATCCCGAAGGAGGATACAGATCCCAGATATATAAACAATTACAGGCCGATTTCACTCTTAAATACTGATTATAAAATATTCACTTCTATTATAGCAAACAGATTAAAAAGATTGCTAAACTTGTATATACATGAAGATCAAAATGGATTCCTTCCAACTAGGCAAATAAAGAATAATCTAAGAATAGTATTAGATGTACTAGAATTTTATGAAGCCCACCCAGAGAGACAAGTAGCACTCATGTTTCTAGATGCAGAAAAAGCTTTCGATAATTTGAATTGGCAATTTTAATTCAAAAAATTTATAATTTGAATCTGGGTACCAAATTTGAAAATATTATAACAACTATATATGACACACAACAAGCTAATATAATAGTGAATGGGGAATGCACCGCCCAATAAAGATAGAAAAAGGAGTGAGACAGGGTTGCCCACTCTCTCCCTGCTCTTCATATTAGCATTAGAGACATTATTAACACGAATTAGGCGGAATTCAGATATAAAGGGATTAACAGTTAAGAAAGAGGAATATAAATTGCAAGCGTTTGCGGATGATATGATTTTCTTCCTTGAAGAACCAAAAGACAGGGGACCAAAATTGATGAGTGAATTAGAGAAATTTGGAGCAGTAGCGGGACTTAAAATAAACAAAAAAAAACCAAATTAATGACCAAAAACCTAACAGAAAAACAGAAAATAGAACTAGAAGAAATAATGCAGATACAAGTGACAAAGAAAGTGAAATATTTAGGAATTTGGCTAACCCACACTGTAAGACACTTAAAGAAAACAATTATGATAAGCTGATACATCAGGTAAAGAAAGATTTAGAATTGTGGAAACTTCAAATTTCACTACTAGGCCGTGCTACTATTAAAATGAACATTCTCCCTAAATTTTTGTATTTATTCCAAACGATCCCAATTAAATTACATAAAAAGTTTTTGAAGAACTCAATAGAACAACTCTGAAATTTATTTGGCAAGGAAAAAACCCAGAATAAATGTAAAAGCAATGCAGGATATGAAGAGCAGGGAGGGTTAGCATTTCCAAACTGGGAGTTATACCATATGGCCACCTCATTAGTTTGGTTGAAAGATTGGGTGAGTTTAACCAATAAAAGAATACTATTTCTAGAAGGCCATGATTTACAAAGGGGTGGCACGCCTTTCTATGGGACGTAGGGAAAACCAGTCAAAAATATTTCCATAGACATTTAATTAGAGACGCACTATTAACAATTTGGAGGAAAATAAGGAAAAAACATTATACAAAAGTACCAGTATGGATTTCAACAATGGAGGCAATGATTCACCCAAACAATTTGGAGCTTACTAAAATGATTAAATACAAAGACTTATTAGACCCACAAGGAAATTTGAAATCGAGGCTGGATCTTCAAGAGCAAGGACATAAAATTGATCAATGGGTTTATCTTCAGATTCAAAGCAGATATAAACAAGACAAAAAAGAATTCGGAATTAATAACAAACTACAACAGTTAGATAAAATTTTATTAGGATCAAATAAAAAAAACATAACAAAATTTTATAACTACTTATTAGAAACAGAATTAGAAGAAGAAATCGTAAAAGGAAATATGATTGCTTGGAGTAAGAATGTAGGGCGTAGCATCACATTAGCGGAATGGGAGAAAGTTTGGGGCAGAAACAATAAGATTACCAAATCGGCAGCATACAAGGAAAATCTTTATAAAATGTTCTATAGATGGCATCTCCCCCTTCGAGGTTAGCGAAGATGCACCCCAACATGAGTCCGCATTGCTGGAAGTGTAGGAAAAAAGAAGGAACCTTTTTCCATATGTGGTGGTCCTGTGCAGAAACCCAAAAGTATTGGAAGAAAATCAAAACTTGGTTGGAAGAAATCACCAAAGAGCAGATCGAATACAAACCAGAGTCCTTCCTACTAGGGATTTTTGATAAGCAAATTTCCAAAAAAACTAAATACATAACAATACACATTTTAACAGCGGCCAGATTAGCCTTCGCTCAACATTGGAAACAACACCAAATTCCATCAGAAGAAATGATTATTGAAAAAATCTCAAGATGCGCAGAAATGGATAAATTGACTTTGGCGCTAAAAAACAAAGACACTTCACTATACTATGACAGCTGGAATTGTTGGTATAATTGGATTGACCAAAGATAAATAATATATTATAAGGCATAAAAGGAAAGTACCAATACATAACAACGAGGTAGCGATATAAGTTAAAAACAGGTGTGGTTATATGACACAAGTTAAGGTGATGAAAACAAAAGAAGATCTTGCAAACTGTTAAATAAGAATACTTTTAATCCTGTAACCTCTTTCTTTCTTTTCTTAAAATTCTTTCCCTCTCTTCCTCTTCTCTTTTCTTTCTTTTCTTTCTTTCTTTCTTTTGCTTATTTGTGTATGTATTGTGACTGGTTTTAATTGTAAAAATTAATAAACTATATTTAAATTAAAAAGCAGAGACCTCACCCTAACAACAAAAGTGTCTATCGTCAAGGCTACGTTTTTCCCAGTTTCAATGTATGGCTGCGAAAAGTTGTACCATAAGGAAGGCTGGGTGCCAAAGAATTGAGGCCTTTGAACTCTGGTGCTGGAGGAGACTCCTGCAAGTCCCTTGGACTACCAGGTGGTCAAACCAGTCAGTCCTAGAGGAGATCAACCCTGGCTGCTCTTTAGAAGACCAGATCCTGAAGATGAAACTCAAATAATTTGGCCACCTAATGAGAAGGAAGGACTCGCTGGAGAAGAGCCGAATGCTGGGAACGATTGAGGGAAATAGAAGAAGGGGACGACAGAGAATGAGGTGGCTGGCTGGAGTCACTGAAGCAGTCAGCATAAACTTAAATGGACTCCAGAGGATGGTGGAGGGCAGGAAGGCCTGGAGGAACATTGTCCATGTGGTCGCAATGGGTAAGACATGACTTCACAACTAACAACAAAGAATCCTTTTTAATATTACTGCATACTGAATGCTACGTTCTGAAGGAGTCTAACATATTTGGAAATCACAAAATTCTGGAGCAAATTCTGTTCTAAACATGTTTTTCTGCAATTATATTGTGGATGTCTAGAAGCATATACCTTGTTTTTTAAATTTACAATAGTTACAGTGCCTTGGGAGATAATCAAGATATTTCCCTTCCCTTCCTAGCAAGCAGGTAACCAGCTGCTGCTGGATGGAGGGAGCAAAGGATTGCAAGAGTGACTGGGAAACTGTCACAGAACATTCAAAGTGAGCAACACATAACTGCAGCTCTAGCCCAGCAGAGCTGAAGTGGCTACGCTATTTTTTTATATTTATTAATCAAATGTAATTTCCCCACCCTTCATTTCCTCTGGAGTCATGGGTCATGGGTCTTATTTGCATTCTGTAAGTAAGCCCATCTGAGGTACCTTGGATCAAAAATCGTTGCCCTCAAGGTATGATAAAGACTCTAAAACAGCAGGTTTCTATGATAAACTGACTGATTTAGATAAGATTTTGACAGGCACTGATGAAAAGGTGATTAAAAAATTGTATGGATATTTATTAGAAGAACTAGAAGAACAAGTTAAAGAAACAATGATTGCTTGGGGGAAGAATTTTGGATATGGGATTGATCTAGAGAAATGGCAAGAATTGTGGTTTCAAAATTATAAAATGACAATGTCAACAGCATATAAAGAAAATTTGTATAAGATGTTTTACAGGTGGCATTTTCCCCCTACAAGTATAGCAAGAATGTTCAAGAATAAATCTGAAAAATGTTGGAAATGTCATCAGACACCTGGCTCATATTACCATATGTGGTGGACATGTGCGGATGCTAAAAAATACTGGACTAAAATCCACACGTGGTTGGAAAAAATGACAAAAAAGCATATAGATTTGAAACCAGAGATATTTTTATTGGGAATTTTACCTGAAATATATAGTAAAGAATTGAAATACCTGATTGTAAATGTATTAACAACGGCTAGGATTGTATTTGCTAAAAATTGGAAAAATGAGAAAATACCATCACAGGAGGAAATCATTAAGAAAATATTGGAATGTGCTGAAATGAGTAGATTGACATTTGAAATCAGAGAACAAGATAAACAATTTTATAAAATCTGGGATCTATTCTATCAATGGTTAGAAAATAAAACATGGTAATGAAATATGTAGATTCTTAGAAAATAATAAATATATAAAGATGTATTCTTTTCTTATTACATCTACAAAATGATTTTAGGATAGATTTGAGATGATAATATGAACTGTCACAAAACAATTTAAGTAAAATATGATTATTTCATAAAACATGAATGAATAAAAGTATAGTCAAATGATTAACAATGATATTAATTGATTGAAAATATGAGAATATATACAATGTAATTATAATTGAAGACTGCAAAATGGAAGCACGAAACAATTTGTAAACCAACCGGCACACTGTATGCATATATAGGGAAGATGGCTTGATGTTTTTATGTTTTGTTTGTCTATGTTCGTCTTAAAAACCAATAAAAATTAAAAAAAAAATCGTTGCCCTGTTATGCACTGTTTTTCCTAGTTAAAATGATAGAAGCAAAAGTTTTAGTGGTATATACATTATGTTCAAAGTTTTCTGGCTTGTTTACATATTGATATCAAGATGTATCAAAGAGGTATTAAAATCTAGAATAGCCCTATAGACAGGGCTAATTAGATTTTGTCTTGGATTCAATTATTATGAGATAATAACTCATAATAATGACAATGTTATTATGTAATGATGATAATGTTAATTAAAGCAATATTAAAAGTAGAATCATTATCTACTGAGAGATCATAAGATATTACTAACATTGATAAAAGGGGAAGTTCTCATCAATAATTTGGACAGGAAATTACTGGGAACTTAAGTGCGAGAAATATATGTAACAGAATATTAACTGCAGCTATTTGATTAATTATTTACCCAGTAGAGGTGTTTGCGTGTGTGTGAAGAAGTTAATATTGCATAAAGATTTAATCTACTGTATATTTCCAACAATTACCTTTGCATTTTTGAAACTGACACATCCATTTACACGCTAAAAGTGAATCTGGGTACTGAAATGCCAATATCTGCATATTTTAATACACGAATTTCCTTTAAAAATCCATGAAAAAGAATTTAAACCTGCAGATATCAATGTGTTGAAAAAAACACAAGCCTTTGCTTTTTATCTGTTTCACTGTAATCAATGAGACTTAAAAGTTCTTAACTTCAGCCACGTTATGCCTTATATTTTATTAATTTTATATATTCCCTTATGCTTCACAGGATAGTTCAAAAACTGCCAAAATGCACAACAGTTGATAAAACACTCCAACTCACATTCTTGGGGAGAGTAAATCTCAACATTTCAAAACATTAGATGCTTTATATTACAACCCTAAAACATTTATTTAGAAATATATTCACTAATAAGGGTTATTATTAATTATTCTTGGGCATAGTTACTTTGTTTTTGTAGGACACAACTCCATATATTAACATATATAATGCAGATGCATATAATTATACCCGGGGTCTTCAAACTTGACAGCTTTAAGACTGGTGGACTTCAACTCCTAGAATTCCTTCTCTAGTCAGTTAGCTCAGGAATTCTGGAAGTTGAAGTCATCCACAAGTCTTAAACTTGCCAAGTTTGAAGACCCTTGAACTATACTATTAACTTTACAGAAACATACAAAAGTGAACATATTGATCAAATAGCATTTATTCCATGTGGCATTTGTTGTAATGATGGCTTCATAAAATAGATTTAAAAACTGAGGCACTATTAATATAATGGAAATTAAGAACTGTTTATTTTCTTTGATTGTTCACTCAGAAACTCTCAGAATCCAAACAAACATTGTAGGTTAGCTCATTCGGGGTTCCAGAGTCACAGTAAGCTATAACCCAGCCACTATGGCTTATTCAACAGAGCATAACCACATTAACCACAGTTTGATTGATGAGATGCTTGTAATTTGGATGGCTTCCCTAACACAGCAGGAATATGTGAGAGAATATTTTGATCAAGGATTCCGAGATCAAAAGGTTTTATTTAGGCTTCCTTAATATGATGAATGTGCTTAATTGATAATGAATGTGCTATGGTTTTCCCAGTTGCAATGTATGGCTGTGAAAGTTCGGAAGCATGTAAAAAATGCAAGTTGAAAAATAGGGACCCCTTTGACGGGAAGGTAATGGTTCCGTGCGCCTTCAGCATTTGGTCATGCCGGCCACATGACCACGGAGATGTCTTTGGACAGTGCTGGCTCTTCGGCTTTGTAATGGAGAGGAGCACAGCCCCTTAGAGCTGGAAACAACTAGCATGTTATGTGCGAGGGGAACCTTTATATGGTTTTCCCAGTTGCAATGTATAGCTGTGAAAGTTGGCCCATAAGAAAGGCTGAGCACCAAATAATGGAAGCCTTTGAACTCTGGTGCTGGAGAAGACTCCTGTGAGTCCCTTGCATTGCAAGGGAATCAAACTAGTCAGTCCCAGAGGAGATCCACCCTGACTGCTCTTCAGAAGGCCAGATCCTGAAGATGAAACTCAAATAATTTGGCCACCTAATGAGAAGGAAGGACTCGCTGGAGAAGAGCCGAATGCTGGGAAAGATTGAGGGCAATAGAAGAAGAAGGGGATGGCACAAGTCAAAAAGAGGCCTGTGAAAATATTTATAGACCCCTCACATCCCGGACATAAACTGTTTCAACTCCTTCCCTCAAGACAATGCTATAGGGCACTGTACACCAGAACAACTAGACACAAGAACGGTTTTTCCCCAAAAGCCATCATTCTGCTAAACAAATAATTCCCTCAACACTGTCCAACTATTTACAAAGTCTGCACTACTATCACTATTAATCTTCTCATCACTCCTTATCACCCACCCCCTCCCACTTGTGACTGTAGGATTGTAACTTTGTCGCTTGTATCCTTACGATTTATATTGACTGTTTCCTAGTATGATTTAATTGTTGATTGTACCCTATGACTATCATTAGGTGTTGTACGTTATGATTCTTGATTCTTAATGAATGTACCTTTTCTTTATGTATATTGGGAGTATTTACACCAAGACAAATTCCTTGTGTGTCCAATCACACTTGGCCAATAAAGTATTCTATTCTATTCTATTCTATTCTATTCTATTCTATTCTATTCTATTCTATTCTATTCTATTCTATATCCCTCACTCAGCTTTCAGGAAGCAACACCAGCAACATAATTGGAAAAAGGAGAATATTGGGCTTTCTTTCCCATTCTGAGAATTATCTTAACATTTTTTTTGGAGAAAAGATGGCAATTTGATTTTATTCCCTATTTTTTTTCAAAACCGTGGATACCTATTCTTCCATTAACAAATGTCCAGAGTAGATTGCTGCCAGTCACATGCCAATCAAACATGTTAATAAGAGGGTTTTTTTTAAAGTCACAAAATTCTGAATATATTTGCCACTCAGGTGTGCACTCAATAATGAACAATAATTAAAAAATTAATTCAGAATGATCCAGAACTGAACAACAGTTCAAACATAAAAAAGAGCAGTTTGAAAATGGCTATGGAAATGTATCAATCAGAAATCAGTTTCATTTGTCCTTTAAAGTAGAGATTTTGAATGGGTTGATAAAGAAGTGACAAATGTATTATTTTTAGAAAAGCTAATATGGTCATTAAGTTAGGCCTCTTATGGAACTGCTGGCTACAATTTGCTTTAAATTGCTAGTTCAACAAAAGTATTAGCATTCCTTTGCCAGGACAATGTTATTTATTTTCTGAGTATTAGCGCCATAAAATGGTGGTGTTTAGATAGTAACAATATTCTCATAAATCCAACCTTTATCAATCTGGATGAATACGTGCAGAGTTGATAGCTCTATTTTAACACATCAATGATGCCTTCGCTATCTGTCTGATAAAATGGGGCAATTTTAATACAAGAGCAAAAATGCTGAAAATAGCAATTCAGGAGTTTATAGATGTAAGCATAGCTCGGAACACTTAAATATACAGTCTACAAATGCAGCAAAAATGAATAACAAAATCGACATTTTTTTCCTCCAAGTAGTGCCTGGAAGGAAAGAGATTCCAACTTATCCAACAGAACCTTTTCCTTTTTCTTTTTCCATGGTTTTACAAATATAACCTATTGATAGATATAGAAACAACACACCATGATGGAAAACTGCAGAACCTGTCTTTGCATTCCATAATCCAGTACAGGGATTTTTCCTTCTTTCTCTCTGTTGCTAGTTACTGCAATTAGAAATATCTGATAAACATGACAACATGGTTTAATACCACTTTATAATTTATATTATAAATATTTAATACAATTTAATGTCACTTTATAATGCCTTGATAGGGTTTACACTTGGAATACTGCATCCATTTTTTGTCGCCATGAGGTAAAAAAGATGCTAAGACTTTAGACAGTGTGCAGAAAAGAGTAAGAAAGATGTTTAGGGGACTGGAGACTAAAACATTAAATGGTTGCTGGAACTGGGCATGTCCAGTTTCATGAAAAGAAGGACTAAGGATGACATGATAGCAGTGTTCCAACATCTCAGGAGTTGACACAAAGAAGAAGGAGTCAAGATATTCTCCAAAGCCACTTAAAGCAGGACAAGAAACTCATGAGTGGTATATTCAGCAGGTTCTGACCAGTTCTGGAGAACTGCTAGTGGAAATTTTGAGTAGTTCGGAGAACCGACAAATGCCACCTCTAACTGGAGATTTGACAATATCCTTCCCCACGCCAACCAAGCCATGCCCACAGAATCAATAGTAAAAAAAAATTGAATCCCACCACTGATGGAAACTAATCAAGGACAGAAGCAACCTAGAATTAAGGAGAAATTTTGTGACCGTGACAACCATCAATCAGTGGAACGGCTTGTCTCCAGATGTTGTAAATGCTCCAACACTGGAAGTTTTAAAGAAAACATTGGACAACCATTTTTCTGAAATGGTATAGGGTTTCCTAAGCAGTGGGACAGCAGGTTTCCTGAGCAAGAGGTTGGAGTAGAAGACATCCAAGGTCCCTTCCAACTCTTATTCTGTTATGAAGGGAGCAGGAAATGACACTCATAGGAATATATAGAGAATATCTTGAGCATGACAATCTGGGCATGAAACAGATGTATTTAATTCTTCAACATTGTTTTTGTGAATTAATTGCTCTTAGTAACCCATTAGTTTTACACATCACCCTGGCAACATATGTCAATATTAAAAGAAAAAAAAAGATGGCCTTTTATTTTCACAAAATATATTTTAACTAATTAGAAGAGCATTTATCATATTAAATATAATGGAATTCTGCAATATTCTATTATTTCATAGCTTAAAAATATACAATATCGTTGAAAAGATTTCTTCTTGCAACCATTTCATTCAGTTGTTCATTTAATTTCTATATGCTCAACTGAACCAAGCGGCTCTGGGTAGCTTACAATTCAAAGATTGTAAAACAATTAAAACATCCACAAAATAAATAAGTATAAGCAGTATAACTGTTAGTAGTATTAGTAGTAATGCTATTAATATTAATAGTAACGCTATGAATGATTAAGCAACTAATAGGAAAGTTATTTGGTTCTAGAATTAAGTGAATTCCTATAAATTATTAAATAATATGATATGGTTATCATCAAGAAGTGATTTTACAGGACTTATCATTGTTGTGATGACAGACAACTGGCAACAGCTGCAATCTGTCAGAGACAAGAACAAGTAAATAACTTTTTCCAAGTCAGGGAGCAGAAAGCAATCCCCAGGAAGGAGACGAGTGATTTGGCAATTCATTAGAAAAAGTGGTCTCAAAGATTTTCAGTTCATTGATGCATCTCCTTGGTTTAAGACTGACTGTGGGAATAAACCTCAGAAGATGGGAGGTATCAGCTTGACCTTGTCTTGGCTCACGAGTTAAACAAGGTCCAACTGGTTTAGTACTTGAATTGGAGGCCATAGAAAATGGTAGGTCTATCACCAAGACTTGAACATCAAAAACATTCCAGAAGGTGGCAATTAAATGGACTTTTATAGCATAGGGAATGTCCAAGAGTTGAGCTTGACTTGAAGGAGACACTGCTTATAAGAGCACAAATGGTAGCTTTGTGTCCATTGTCACCAAAAGTGGAGAATGCAAGGAAATAAGGGACAAAAGCATCTATAAACATAGGAAATCCAACAAAAAGGTATACTTATTCCAAAGGGTTTCAGATAAACTTTCCCACAGAAGATTATAAGTAAACAACAAAGAATAAATAACTAAATACATATTATTTTCATACAATGAATGACACCTCCCCCCCCCCGTATATATGGGTGGATGTATAGGTATAATTTTTATACAGAAAATAAGAAATTATCTGATTTACATGGTTGTCCATGTCGGATGCAGGAGTCTTTTGCCAATGCAAACAAAATAATAAGTATTTAAAATCACTGGGATATTTCTTGTAAAAAATCCAGAGTTCTACATCCTATGCTCTGTGTTGACTTTTAAGTAAGGCTTCACCCAAAGCTTGGCTTGTTTTAGGTATTATTTTTACAATATTTTTCCTTCTTCAATTTTCAGTTTGATAAGTTTGTATATGAAAATGCAATGATACGGTTGCTACTTATTAAACTGCAGTCAATAGTATGCCTTTTGTTTTCCCATTGTAGTTTTCTTGTGAAAGGATTTTCTAAGTAACACAAGAATAACTGAGGACTCTTAAAAACAACAACAACAACGTGGAGTTGACTTGTTTTCCTTGTAACAAAATGGAGTTATTTTTAAAAAAAGTCAAGCCCAGTCTATGCATATGGGTTTGAAAAGATTTGATTGAAAACAGCAGTGCTACATAATAGTCTACCTTTTCTCTTACCTACCTTACAAGACAATGGAAAACTGTTTATTTCCAGTTTTAAGTCTCAGTAATTGTTTGCATTATTTTACCAACAGTTTCTCTCTTTATGCCTTTGCTTCCTTTAGAGATAATTACACCAGAAACAGTTGGACTTTTAAAGCATATTTTTCTCTGCACTCCGGTTTTCAGTTCTAGCCAACTCTTTTATGTATTAGCAAATTATGTTTGAGCTTAACGTCTGTGTATGCCTAGCCTGTACCACTCTAAATGATGACGTTGTTGAACAGCATCAGTGAAATATCTTTTATGCTAGTCTGGGGATAAACACAAAAACTTGGAAATTGCAAGAACAATTTCTAACTCTTATGTATAATGAGTTTGTTCAGGTGGAGTCTCTTGATTGATCTGAAGTCTTTCTTCCAAGAAATATCTCATTCTGTGGACCAAGTTCCTGTTTATGAGCTAAAGCTATTAAGTGACTCTCTACGCCTTTTGTCTCTTTGCTTTCCTCTCTATTTCTTTCCTAGCCTCCCCACAATCTCCTAGTAGTAGTAGTAGTAGAAGAAGAAGAAGAAGAAGAAGAAGAAGAAGAAGAAGAAGAAGAAGAAGAAGAAGAAGAAGAAGAAGAAGAAGAAGAAGAAGAAGAAGAAGAAGAAGAAGAAGAAAGGGAAGCAGACAGATGATAGACAGACAGATGATAGATTCATAGAGATAGATACTGGTTGGCAGATAGATAGATAGATAGATAGATAGATAGATAGATAGATAGATAGATAGATAGGTAGGTAGATAGATAGATAGATAGATAGATAGATAGATAGATAGATAGATAGATAGATAGATAGATAGATAGATGGGTTCCTTGGTGTTCCCTGAGGTTGGTTGTTTCCTTGCAGACATTTAATTACCCAAACTAAGTAATATCATCAGTACTAGACAGATATCAGTGACAAATGATTGATAGATAGGTAGATAGGTAGATTGGTAGGTAGGTAGATAGATAGGTAGATAGGTAGATGGATGGATGGATGGATGGATGGATGGATGGATGGATGGATGGATGATAGATAGATAGGGTTCCTAGGTGTTCCCTGAGGTTTGTCATTTCCTTGCAGACATTTCATTACCCAAACTAGGTAACATCATCAATGCTAGACAGACAGACAGACAGAATCACTCAAATGACCATTTGCTCTAGCATGAGTGCTTAAGTCAGAGGGAAGGCCAATAAATTTATCAACCGAAAAAGATGCGATCCCTGGGGTAATGATCAGGTTTAATGGTTCTGCTTTATAGCAAATATTTCTGAACTATTTTCAGTCACCTTCTTCCAACGGGGCACCATGAATATCTCAATACAAGGATTGTCAGATGGAACTTCTAAGTCTCAGCACGCCTTTTAAAAAAGGTGATGTGCCCCAAGGGAGGTTAGAGTTATTGTTTAATTAGACAGAAAATGCCACGTATGAGAAGCATGTCAGGATAACACATATAGAGCCAAAAGCATTGCCATCATTTTTATTTCAAAACAGGAAAGTAATGACTCATTAAGAAAAGTGTCACATCTGCCTGATAATTACCTCCAAAAATTTCTAGTTCAGGAGACTGTTGCAACTGTCTAAGTTGTTTTATTTTCCCTAGGAAATAACAAACTTGATGTTTCACTTTATACACTTAATCCTGGCCATCAGTCTGGTGCAGCAATGGATTTTGGCAAAGATGAAACCCAAGACATATTTCCCAGTCAAACATAAAATATATAGTTTTATATAATTATTGCCCCACTCCTCTTAATGAATTAGGACTCTTATAGAATATGATGGGCGAGGATATTGATGGTTATTTTTTAAAAAAAATGTTAGTAGATTTGGACTAGATAACCTGCAAGGTCCCTTCCAACTCTGTTAATCGGTAATCTAGCAAATCAATGGGGGTGAAGGAGTGTGTATGGACACATTTGTGTGCATGCCTTTGAGTTAGTCATAATTATAAAGAAAAAGTCCCTGCAGTTTTCATGACATTTTTGCAAGTGGTTTGTTGCTGCCTTCTGCCTTACGCTGAGAAGCTGTGACTGACCCAAAGTCATTCAGTTGGCTTCCACTACCAAAGGCAGGAACACAACACAGATTGGTCAACTCCTAGTTCTGCTGGTGTAATTTGAAACCAGGACAGAAAAACCAGTATTCTTGTCTGGTTCAGCCCATTCCCATGGCTATTGCTATCCTGGACAAACCCTGGGAAAAAAATTCCTGTGGCATCAACACATTTGTTCATAACTGGCAAGTCAGAATTCTGAAGGATGTTTTAGGACTACATCTACACGGGTCTTCAACATACAATCCAATGCTCTTCCATTCAGAAGGAATTTTTACTGTTCTGTAAGGGTTTCTCCGTGGCAATTGGCTAGTGACTAAGGAACTAGAATTACAATCAGAGTGACAGCCGTTGGAAAGCATGTTCCATTTAAGAGATAGTTTAAGGCTCCTATAAAGACAATAAGCCAGAGCGATGAGGCAAATCGTATGTGTCAACCACACATGCAAAGGAGAATCCCACCTCATCCTGGGCACCCTTTTTTTGAACTATTACCATCTGGCAGACGGTACAGGAGAATAAAAACAAGGACAAATAGGCTGAAAAACAGCTTCTATCCCAGGGGAGTACCTCTATTGAATTCTGCTGTATAGTGCAGTGTTGGTGTGGTGTCAGGGGTTTCCGGTTCAATGTGTGGAGGGTGAAGGATGTTTGTATGTGTTTATTTTCATGGTGATGGTCATGATGTGCACTGAAGATGGTGTCTGATTTCGTTGTATGAAGTATAATGACAATAAAGTAAACTAAATAAAGTAAACTAAAAAAAATGGAGACAACAGAATTTGAGTTCTTTGTTCTACACCATGGGTGTGTGTGTGTACATTTATACAGCAGAGGTGATATTCAGCAGGTTCTGACCAGTTCTGGAGAACTGGTAGCAGAAATTTTGAGTAATTTGGAGAACTGGCAAATACCATCTCTGACTGGCCCCACCCACCCCATCTATTCTCTGCCTCCCATTGAGTCCCAGCTGATTGGCTGGCTCTTCTTTGGTTGCCCTGCATAGAAGAACCGAGCTGGAAAGCAGGTTAGTGGGGTGGGGAGCAGAGGTTGTATTCATCCGCTTCTGACCAGTTCTGAAGAACCGGTAGCGGAAATTTTGAGTCGTTCAGAGAACTGGCAAATCCCACCTCTGACTGGCCCCACCCCCATCTATTCTCTGCCTCCCGAGTCCCAGCTGATCGGCTGGGTCTTCTTGGTTGCCCTGCATAGGAGAACAGAGCTGGAAAGCAGGTTAGTGGGGTGGAGAGAGAATAGGGATTTTGCAGTATCCTTCCCCTGCCACACCCACCAAGCCACACTCACCAAACCAAGCCACACCCACAGAACCAATAGTATTTTTTTTTTGAATCTCACCACCGTTATACAAGTAGTCTTGACTTACAACAGTTCATTTAGTGAGTCCTGATTTACAACAGTTCATTTAGTGACAGCTCAAACTTACAATGGCACTGAAAAAAGTGACTTATGACAGTTTTTCAGAGTTATGGCCTTTGCAGCATCCCCACGATCACGGGATCAAAATTCAGATGCTTGGCTACAGGTTCATATTTATGTCCCGGGGTCAATTGATGGGGAAGTCAATGGGGAAGCCAGATTCACTTAACAACCATTTATCAACTGCAGTGGTTCACTTAGCAACTCTGCAGTGGTTCACTTAACAACTGTGGTACAGTGGTTAGAGTGCAGTACTGCAGCCTACTTCTGCTGCCTGCTGGCTGCCTGCAATTTGGCAGTTCGAATCTCACCAGGCTCAAGGTTGACTCAGCCTTCCATCCTTCCGAGGTGGGTCAAAGGAGGACCTCGATTGTTAAGTGGGGGGCATATGCTGACTCTGTAAACCGCTTAGAAAGGGCTGGAAAGCACTGTAAAGCAGTATGTAAGTCCAAATGCTATTGCTAAAATGGGGCAAAATTCACTTAACCAATGTTTCCCTTAACAACAGAAAATTTGGGCTCAATTGTGGTTGTAACTCAAGGGCTACCTGTATAAGATGGAAAGAAGAACATGCAAACTTGAGCTTTTTTCTTTATCCTTGTTGTCTGACACAGATTTTTTTACAATATTGTCCTTGCTCTTTGCTACAATCGTTATCTTCTTAAAACAGTTGTGACATTGTTTTTATGGGTGAGATGTTCTTGGTATCATCAGTAGGATTGGAAAAGGTTGCATAAGACTTGGTTCCAGGGTGTTAATTCTCTTCAAAGTTAGGGTGGATAATGGCTGAACTAGAGCTCTTTCTCTCGTTGAGCCTTGTTTATTCGTTTCTACCTGGAGACAGATGGCCTGGCATCTATTGCGCTTTAGGTATCAGTTCAAACACATTTTATTATCCCAAATGTTCAAAGGATAAAAAAGCTCTCCATTTATGTGTTCATTAATGCTGCCTACCTGTATTTATGTGCTATGATGTTTCAGTTTTTAAATCTGCTCTGCTAATGTATTTTTTTTTTCATTTCCCTTCCATCTTTTTTTAAAAAAACCTTTGCTATTAAGGATTATCCCAATGCTACAATTTCCTTCTCTTGTTATCCTGACCACCTGATGCCTCTCTTTAAATCCTTGCATTGGTTTCCTGTCTATTTCAAAGCTTGTAAAAAGGCTTTATATCCCTTATCTTCACGAGATAAAGCTTTGCTGCATCCTGAAACAAACCAAGGTTTTCAGTGGCCTCTTTCTTATGCCTCTGTAAGAAGATCTCGCTTCTGTCTTCCAAATTCCTTTTTAATACTCAGCTTTCCCCGAAACGAGTTGGAACCAGCGAAGCCAGTGTTATGATTAAGCAAAGAGAAACAATTACTGCAGGCTACTAAATGTTAAATGATGGGCAGCAAAGAACTGGAAGAGAATGGTATGCGTCATGCCTTTTATATCTCTAAGCTAGCCAGTTATCTTTGAAGCAATGAAGGATCTTGCTTCATCACTAATGCTAAACCAAGCATCCATTTCCAGCCTTTTATAAATGAATGGAAAGGGCACCATCTAAATCTTTACTTCTATAAATAGTCCGGTTTGGGTTTTCTCTGGGAACAGAGTTCTAGACTAGTGTTTGTCCTAACTTTAAGATGTGTGGACATCAGTCCCCAGAATTCAGAATTCTGGAATAATCAAGGAGCTGGACCTTATTTAATTTGTATCCCGCCTTTATTATTTTTGCAAATAACTTGTGACAGCCAACATACTTAATACTCCTTCCTTCTCCTCTTTTTCCCAAAACAATGACGCCATGAGGAGGGTTGGGCAGAGAGAGTGTGACTGTCCAGCTGGCTTTTATTGCTAAGGTGGGACTTGAACTCATAGTCTCCTGCTTTTTAGTTTGGCGTTTTAACCACTAGTCCAAATGGGCTTTCACATATTTTTAAAACATTCTGCCTGATGAGTTCTGGGAGTTGAAGTCCACACATCTTAAGATTGACAAAGTGGGAAAAAACGCCGGTCTAGGCCAAGAGAAGTGAGTGTGGGTGCCTTCCAGACAGAGGTGGTATTCAGCCAGTTCTGACAGGTTCTGGAAAACCGTTAGTGGAAATTTTGAGTAGCTTGGAGAACTGTCAAAGACCACCTCTGACTGTCCCCACCAACCCCATCTATTCTCTGCCTCCCATTGAGTCCCAGCTGATCAGCTAGGTCTTCTTTGGTTGTCCTGCACAGGAGAACGGAGCTGGAAAGCAGGTTAGTGGGGTGGGGAGGGAATGGAGATTTTGCAGTAACCTTCCCCTACCACCCCCACCAAGCCATGCTACCCCCCACCCCACCAAGCCACACCATGCCCCAAAAGCCACGCCCACAGAACCTGTAGTAAAAAAAAAAAAAAAATGAATACCACCACTGCTTCCAGAGGTTTTAAAAGAGAGCGATATCAAGCTGTCTGCAAGGACTAAAAATCTTTCCATTCCCCACCATCCTGTCAGAGTTTTATTGAGAAATGAAACATCTCCAAAGAAAAAACAAGAAGGTCCAGTTGTCTCCTGAAAAAGAAACTTTGGGCCAACCATCAGCTGTATGACTGAGTATCTGTACAAACTATTAACCTGCAAATTCATTCTGATGGTTAAAAACCATTGATTTATAGAGCCGGAAGGGACCAAGCATCATACGTTCTGTCCTAGATACAATATTTTCCTACCCTAACAAAGATGATTAATATATAGTGGATGTAATTTTTTTTCTGTTTCCTATGCTAGTGTCAATTCCCTCTTTTTCTGCTACTTCCTCGAATCTATTTTGGAGCATAACCCATTTAGTCTAAGAATTAGACATGTAATTTTTTTTAAAAAAAATGTAATGTGTTCCAATAAAACCATGTGAAAACACTTAGTAATAATGATGGATATCGTGAACCACGATGAGTATCATCAGAACTGTAGGATGAGGTAGGAACACATTAAAGTGAACATAAAAACAAATGAAACCCGTTTGAAGAAAACAGCCCTTGACCCGATTTTATTTATTTTTAATAAATATTTAATATTTTAATATACCTAAAGCTAATGATAACCAATCAGTTTTAAGAATCAGATTTGATTCCCTAGGAGCACACAACATGTGCATTCTGAATTATCTCTCCTCTGTATTAGAGGGGGGCAGAAATAAATGCCTTTAAATCTTCTTTGAGAGTACAAATCATCCGAACAGACTCTTTAAAAAAAATACAAAAATACCCAGCTTATAGCTATTAGAAATTTTTCAGCATGTTACACAACAGAGATTTAAAACAGTAAAACAGCTGCCATCCCATGTGTCTGATGGGATAAGGAGCCTACCTACCCACCCCCCACCCTGGCTTCCTCTCTTCCTTTTCATTCATGCAGCTATGCAAAAAAAAGGGAGGGGAACACTTGTCTTTAGTGAGTCTCATTAAATCATTTTAGAAGAAAAAAGAGAGACTTTACTTATGCTGAAATAGAAAAACAAACAAACAAACCCACCCCCGAAACACAAACACTTTAACCCTTCTGCTCAGGCAGAAACTACCTTATATAGCCAGCCTCTGGAAAGAGATTATAGGTTATCTAAGGTGACCGAGATGATCAAGTAAAGGATAATGACATTTTTGCTCGATAATGTGTTGTGGTTTGCCGGCAATAGGTGCGGACGACTGAGGTCTCGGAGAGCGAGGACTCAGATGAGGGGCCTGCGTGTGATGCAGGGATGGGGCCAGGACCATCAGGGAGTGGGGTGCTGCCTTTGGAGACTGTGGAGGCTGGCAGCAGTGATGAAGAGGTTCCCGAGGAGCGTGTGCCCAGTGCATATGCGTGCAGGGCTGCTTGAAGGAAAGAGCAGCTGCAGCAGCATGGGCAACTCGGGAGTAAGGCTGCAAGGTGATGGCCCCTCCCTTAAGGGATAAAAGCCAGCTGAGAAACAGGAGTTCTTTGCAGGAAGCAAAAAAGTTTTTGCATTCATTCTTGTGGACATTCGGAAATATCTTGCTTGGTGCTTGGAAACGCTTTGTGTTTGAAATATTTATTGGCAACTTTATCTAGTGTTCTTGGTAGCCTTGCACAACCTTGGCAAGGCTTGTTCTTATCAGAGACAATTAATTTGAAACAGTCTTTTAACCACGAAGGAACGGAATTCGTAAAGAATCATTAAAAGGTTTTGCTGTTACCTTGTTTCCTTGGAACAAGGTTTGGGTCAGAATATAATGTTGGATTAGACTTAAGGAAGCCAATCTCATCTTTGAAAAAAAATAAAATAAAATGTATTGGGTAACCACCAGCCTTTCTTGGTCTGATTCATCTTAGAGGCCCAATGTGAAGCTCAGTTTGTGATGGAAGAAGACCACCATCTATTCTCCCTTAAAGTTAAGGCCAGTCTTATGATTAGGTTAAGTAAAACAACTGCCTGCCTTAAGGAAGGAACAGAAGATGTGGCAAGATGGAAACTGAGGGTCCTTGTCTATGTGTTCTGACAAAGGCTTCCTGAGACAGTAACAATCACACGCTGTTCCTAAAAAACCCTTTTTTAAAATTTCAATGGTTGTGAATTATATGCATTCATAGCCCGTAATGAATCCCAAACAAATAGTCCAACAGGAGTCTGCCACAGTCTTTCGGGATAAGTCTGATAAGCACCCACCTTTATCTCCCTTGAAATGCTGCCAACAATTAAATTGCCTATTAGCTGTAAAAGGCCAGATGGAGCACAAAGTCAACAGGGAGCTTAAACCAACCAGAATGAACAACGTTGCTTCCTGCAAAGGCTCATGTCCCTTTGCTCCTCCTTTATATCTTATGGGAGAGGCCAACCATAGGCATGAAAGCCAGCTGGGTGATGTAGGGCCAATCACCAGGAAACCATGAGTAGCTTATCCATATGTTACTTTTACAGCTGCACTGTTTCCCTAATGTACAAGTTGCAATTAGCTTTCAGCTCATTTTGAAGGTATAAAACTGTTCCACAAATGTTTATTGTAGTGGCTTTTAAGTAAATGCAGATTCAGGATATCTGGTTAATTTCTGCTAACACTGGTTTAAAAAAACATCACACTTTGAGATTGGTAAACTGCTTAAAAGGAAATTAGAAGCTTACTTTACTCTTTATAGTGCATAGAAAAAGGAAAGACAAGGAAAATGTTTGACCTGGGTTTCCACATGTTTTCTTATCAAGGTTTTTGAAGAAAATAAAACTGACAAAATTAAAATGCTGACAGCACATTGTTGTATTAGAGGCACAACATAGGCAAACACGGATTCCTTCTCCTCTTTCTTTTAGCTAAATTAATTAGAAGAAAATGTCTACTTTCCTGTGGTCGACTAAGCCATCAATGGGGCATCTTTGGTTCCACAACTAAAGATGTTCTGAAATCAATAATTAATTCTGCTTTCTGTATGAAACTCAGGTCATGGAACCAATTGTCCACTGATTTGAAGCTCAGAAAGTGCTTAAAAACATAATCACCTAGCTGTTTCACAATATTTTAACAAGAAGGCATTCCTTTTTTAGTTTGTAATACTCTACATTTCATGTTTGTATGATCTTCACTATATATTTGAAAGCTGCCAAGAAAGGCTAAGAAAGTGGGGGTATTCCTGACTGGAATATAATGTTGCAATTATAAGTAGTCCTCAAATCATGGCCATAATGGATTCTGTCCATCCTGGCTGTAACTTGTGACCATTGTAAAATGGGTTGGACACATGTCTAGCCCAATTTGATGACCATGTTCACAGTAGCCATTAAGTGAATCACTAGAATTGTTAAGCAAATCCAGTCATTAAGTGAACACTGTGGTCATTAAACAAACCAATGGTTTACTATTGGCATAGTTTTGCCAAAAACCAGACGTCAATGCCAGTCATAAAAGTCATAAAATGCAGTAATGAGACAGCAAGATAATGCAAAAGGCCATAAATGCATCCAGTGTTGGTCACAATTAAAAAAAGATGTTGAGACTCTAGAAAGAGTGCAGAGAAGAGCAACCAGGATGATTAGGGGACTAGAGGTTGAAACATATGATGAAGGGTTGCAGGAACTGGGAATGGCTAGTCTAGGGAAGGGAAGGACCAGGGGAGACAGGAGAGCAGTCTTCCAATATTTGAGGGGCTGCCACAGAGAGGAGGAAGGGGGGTCAAGCTATTTGTCTGAAGGCCAGACAAGGAATAATGGATGGAAACTGATCAGGGAGAGATTCAACCTAGAAATAAGGAGAAATTTACTAACAGTGAGAACAATTAACCAGTGAAACAGCTTGCTTTCAGAAGTTATGGGAGCTTCACCAATGGGAGCTTTCAAGAAGGGACTTGACTGCCATCTGTCAGAAATGATGTGGGGTCTCCTTTCTGGGTGGGGGGTTGGACTAGATGACTTACAAGGTCCCTTCCAGTTCTGTTAATCTGTTAAAAAACTAGGGGTGATATAATCATCGTTCCAATATTTGAGGGGCTGCCACAAAGAAGAGGATTTAACCTCCAAAGCACCAGAAGGCAGGACAAGAAGCAAAGGATGGGAACTAAATAAGTGGAAAAGCAACATGGAATTAAGGAGAAACTTCCTAACAGTGAGAACAATCAACTAGTAGAACAGTTGTGGGGGCTGAATCTGTTCCAGACTAGTAGGCTCGAAAGCCTGCAACTCTGATTGGCCCGCGAATAGCAGATCGTGATTGGTCGCCACAGACTGATGTGATTGGCTAGTAAACGGGCTGCCGCGATTGGCCCTGCCAAGAGCGGCAAACTCAAATCGCTTTCATTGGCTGCCTAGCCGCAGCCAGCCCTATATAAGGGGCTGCTGCGGCTGGGATAGTTTGCTCAGATCTGAAGTCACTAATAAAGAGCTGTTGTTGTTATCTGAGTCTTGTCTCCGTTCTTGAACCATCCTCCCAGATCTAACAGAATCACTAGAGGCTTTCAAGAAGAGACTAGACAGTCACTTATCTGAAATGATATAAGGTCTCCTGTTTGAGACCCTGGGGGCTGGACTAGAAGACCTCAAAGGTCCTTTCAAACTCAGTTATTCTCTGTTATTCTATCTTGTTGTGCTGCTTTCTTTGATTCCTGCCCATTTTTAGCTTACAAGCTTGTTCAAGGACAGGTTTAGAAATGTTTTACCTGGTCTCCAGTGGTATGTTACTGTTCAGAACCCAGCTGTTATGAAGATGCACAGAGTCCTGGGTGTTTGGGGGCGATGGGGCGGCTGGATTCGGCTGGCTGCGGGTGGTCAGCGATCTGGCTTGGAGGGAATTGGCTGCTGAAGGAGGCTTTCGGCTGCAGGTGCACGCGTGAGGAGGTGGTGGCGGAGGTGGTAGCGGTCTGAAGGTAAACTGGTTGCATGGGCTTCCTGGCATTTCTGCATTCAGAGAGAAAGCGGACAAAACAAAGAGGGCCGATTATTATTTCCCCGCAACGGATGGAAGCTAATCAAAGAGAGAAGCGACCTAGAAGTAAAGAAAAACTTATTGACAGTTAGAACAACGAATCAATGAAACAACTTGGCTCTAGAAGCTGGGAGTGCTCCAACACTGGAGGTATTTAAGAATTGGACAATCATTTGTCTGAGATTTGAGGTGGGCTGGTGGAGATTTGCAGGGGTTTGGGAAATCCTTTCGCTAAGGTTCTGTGCAGTTTGGAGAACCCCTAAATTCCACTCCTAGCTGGCCATGCCCACCTCACCCCACCCCTTGAAGGAGTCACCACATGGACTGTTTTGGATGCAGGTAAGTGCAGGGCATGCAGGGAGGCTCGGGGAGGATGAGAAATGGGTCTCCTGGAAGTTCGGAAAGGCTGGAAATGGGCTCATTTCCAGCTTCCATAGAGCCTTCGGAGCCTGGGGAGGCTGGTTTCGCCTTCCCAGTGGCTCAAGGAAAGCCTCCGGAGCCCGGGGAGAGCAAAAACACCTCCCCTCTGCTATGGTGCACGAGGCTAACTAGGCCACACCCACCATGGCCATGCCTACCCAGCAACTGGGCAGAGAACCCTTTGCTAAAATTTTTGAAGTCCACCTCTGTCTGAGATGATCTAGGGCTTCTTGCCTGAGTAGGGGGTTAGACTAGAAGACCTCCAAGATCCCTTCCACATCTGTTATTCTATTATTTCAAGCAACCAAGAACAGAGTGCCTTGGTCCCATAGGATTGCAACATTGTCTAGAAATTGAAGTCAATATATCAAAGATGCCATTGTTTGTTTATTTGCATCTCCCCCCTTTTATTTTTACAAATAAGATAAAGTGACAAATATATCCAACACACCATTCTCAGAGGTGGCATCCTACCGGTTCAGACCGGTTCTATAGAACCGCTTGGGATCAGTTCTATAGAACAGGTTGTTATGATTCTGCGCAGTTCAGAGAACTGCCAAATCGTTCCCCTGGCTGACCCCTCCCCTCCCTGCCCAGTCAGTCCTTATCGTGCATGCACAACATTGTGCGCATGCCCAACAGCACTGACTGCTTTCTTCCCTGTCCAGTCACTCCTTAAGTTATTTCTTTTTTCCCCCCTCCCGAGGAACAGCTGTTCCTATGGTCAGCTGTGCTGGGATTCCCCTCACTTACTTATTGTTTCACTGAGGAGGCTTCCCTGAGGCCCAGAAAGGCAAAAAATGGAGTGGATACACAGCCCCCTGCCCAGGGAAGCTTCCTGAGAGCAAAAACGTCCCCCAGGAGTCTTCCCTGAGGCCCAGAAGGCCCCAAAATGGGGGGTGCTGCCCCCCCAAAATAAGGCACTCTCACCTAGTTATATGGCTGCTCCCACCTAGCCACGCCCAACTAGCCATGCCCACAGAACTGGCTGTTACAAAATTTGAATCCCACCCCTGACCTTTCTCCTATTTCCCCACAACAACCGTCCTGTGGGGTGAGTTGGGCTGAGAGAGAGAAAATGTCCCGAGGTCACTCAGCTAAGGCAAGACTAGAACTCACAGTCTCTCCCTGTTTCTAGCCCGGTGCCTTAACGACTAGAACATGCTGGCTCTCAAACAATCTGTAAGCTCAATTCAATCGTCACTGAAACGCTCCCAAAGTACATGCCTATGAAACACTGTGTCTTCTTGCATGCATCAAATTAAACCAGCTTATTCCAGCATTAAGGGAAGACCCAAGAAAATAACTAACATAGCTAGTCCTTCAATTTACAATCACCATCGAACCTGGAATTATGGTGGTAAGTCATGGAGGTCATATGAGTGGGAGACCACAATTTTATGACCTTTTGTGGTAAGGGAACACCATGATAATTAAGTTTCCCACAACAGGTGAGTTTTTGCTAGAATCTTGAAGTAATTGCCCCAAACTGGCAAAAACAAAACACAAAACAAAACAAAACAAAAAACCCTGGGATGCTTACAAACAGCTATAAATGTGAGCTAGTTTTCAATTGCCCAAAATACAATCACATGACTGTGTGTGTGTTTGTCAGAACTTTGAAATTGGATCCTAATTAGATGTGGGGAGCCTTAACTTTAAATGACCATTAAGCAACCAGTTGTTAAACAAGGACTACCTGTAGTAGAACTCCTGTCTAGTTCTTTATTTTTTCTAGAACAGAAAAATAGTAAATATATGAAGACCTAAAAAGCATCAAGAACAGACACCATAAAATAAAACAGAATAAAAATGGTATTATAAGAAGTTCCAGTCTGTATGAATGGTGAGTGAATGAATATTTTGTATAATGGCATCACAAAATTGGGTGACCTAGGAAGACACATTTTTGAGTCCTTCTTTGAAAGATGTACCGTTAATCAAAAATCATTCTCCCTACCCAGAGATTTCTTGGCATCAAATTAATGAAGGCTTGTATAGAGTATAGTAGAATAGAGTAGAGTAGAATTGAATTGAACTGAATTCTTTACTGGCCAAGTGTGATTGGAATATGTCTTCGGTGCATAAGCTCTCAGGGTGCATAAAAGCTATAAGAGATAAATGCCAGAAAGGTCATACTGTGTCCAATATTTTAATATATATTCAATAGAAATTTAATTTTAAAAAACCTATAAGTGATAAATCATGATCATAGTCATCATAAAAATACATTCACCATAAATTATAAGATACAACACAGTGATAGTCATAGGATACTAAATAAGCAATCAACAAAAATCATACTAGGAAACTAAATAAAACAACATAAATTATAAGGATACTAGCAACAAAGTTATGGTCATAAGTACAAAAGGAGAGAGGTAATAGGAAGGATGAGAAGAATAATAGTCATATAGTCTTAGTAAATAGTTTGACAGTGTTGTGGGAATTAGTTGTTTAGCAGAATGATGGCATACAGGGAAAAAAAAACTGTCCTTGTATCTAGTTGTTCTAGTGTGCAATGTTCTATAACATCTTCTATATCTTCTTTGAAAGATGTTCCCTTAATCAAAAATCATTCCCCTTATCCAGAAATTTCTTAGCATCAAATTAATGAAAGTCTGTTTAGAGTTCTTGTAGATGGACTAGCATAGGAGCATATGGGTGTCCAGACTTTTGACTCGCCTGGGCTGAAATAACTGAAGAAGAATCGTCTTGGGACACATTTCAAATGTATACTATATTAAAGTATATGAATCATATAATTTTACGATCTTCTAGGGGTCACATTACTAGTTGCCCAGGGCAGGTTGGACACACTTGGCTTAGAGTTTCTACTGAGCCATGATTTCATGGACATAACCAAAGATACTTCAGAGTATAATTAAAAGGTTCAAAAAGTCCTACTGAGAACAATGTATGTTGCTTGGATCTGAATTTCCAGCAAACCACAGGGAACAGCATAATAATGAATGGTGAAGCTTGTTGAAGGTTTTATGGTATTATTTTATGTTTTGAAATAAAGTCAGATCTATTATTATCTCTTTTATTCATTAAATATGAAACTCAGTCAACTGAACATTTAAAAATGCATCCAAAATATCATTGACTGGCTCTGATGGCTGATACGAGTTGCTGCCAGTATATTCTTAAAATGTACAATGTTCGGAGTAGTGAAGTTTTTTGCAGTTCTGCTGGTGTTATTGGAGGAAGCTGTAATTTGATGTGTTTTGTAAAATTCTTGGACATGGTAGCAAGTGCCCTGATGACAATGGGTATCACTGTTATACATGTTTCATCCATAATCGCGTAGTTTCGATGGCCAGGTTGCAATATTTTGTGATTTTTTTTTCAGCTCTTTTTCTTCAACTCTGGCATCTCCTGGTATAGCGATATCAATAAATTGTACGCTTTGCTTTTTGACAACTGTGATATCTAGCGTGTTGTGTTCCAAATGACGATCTATCATATTCAAAAGTCCCACAAGATCTTCTCCTTATCATCATCATCTTCTTCATCATCATCGTATGATGTTCTTAAAGTAGCCAGGAGACCATAATGCTATTGCAGAATAGTAATAATGCAATTGCAGCTCCGTTATAGGACCCACCCCAAGGTGTGCTACAGGAGGAGTAGTTCTTCCTGCAGTGTCACCCAAGGCCCTCTCCCTTCCTTCTCCCTTCCTGCCTTGCAAGCAGGTGCCACACCCAGGTAGGTTCAGAGCTACCAGGAATCTGACTGCCTGCACAGAGCACTAGCTTGTCTCTCCACCAAAGTGGTTCCTATCTATCTACTTGTATACAATATGTTTTTGAAGAGTTAGGGAGACAAAAGCTGAGTCTAGTGACAGGAGCTCCCCCTGTCATGCAGTTAAAGGTTTCGAACCATTGCAGTTGAGATAAGATCCGGTGTCATTAAGTCATTGAACCACCATGTCTTATCAGATCAGTCATAACCTGAGCGTATGCTGCTACTCAGTCAACCCAACACTTCCTTTCACCAACACTGAAATTAATTTAGTGGAAAGAAACATTCATATTGCAAGCATCAACATCTTTAAAATTAAGACAGAACAGGAGAAATTATTTAACTCTAGCAAACTCTCTTCCTCCCAAGAAACTTTTTTCGGGAATGAATGAATTCTTGAATGAATGAACAGTTTTACTGATGTGCAGTCTCTTTCTCTCTCTGAAAATGAAAGGGAAGGAGAGAGAAAGAGAACCAGTGATGAAGAGGATGGGAAAAATGAAAAAGTGGGTATCAGAGATGGAAATCTTTTTCATGCTAAATTAATTTGGAAGATGTTCTTTGAGAAG
Source organism: Pseudonaja textilis (assembly GCF_049901715.1). Taxonomy (NCBI): domain Eukaryota; kingdom Metazoa; phylum Chordata; class Lepidosauria; order Squamata; family Elapidae; genus Pseudonaja; species Pseudonaja textilis. The sequence goes on along the minus strand of NC_142001.1, from coordinate 8,030,378 downwards.
CTATAAATATTAATGCATAATAATAAGCAGTATAATCAGAACCTGGTAGATTAGATTAACAGGAAGCATTAGCAGGATTCTTTCCACAGCTATCGGAAAAGAGAAATTAAAATCCTCTTTTTAAGACACAAACATGAAAACTAAGATAAGAGGCAGAAAGATTTCACCACCACTAGGCACAAGTGCCTAATCTTCTTCACTTTATTGAGTCTTCTGTATATACATTTTGACCGATAAAAACCCGAAGAACTAGGTCATGACAAGAACACCTCACAGGAATGTGAGATTCTGTCCACTCAGGTGATGAGACCCTGCAGTTTTCTTGGGAACATATCCAGTTTCCTACTGCTCATTGCTTTTGATGAAAAAGAATAGGGTTCAGAAATTAGTTCAAAGTATGGAAGGACACTTCTATTCCTACCATAGATGAATGGTTGCAGAAGCTGATGGAATTGGCTGAAATGGCAAAAATGACTATCATGATTAAAGAAAAGAATATAAATACTTTTGTTTCCACATGGAAACTGCTTCTGAACTTTGTGTTTGATGTGGAGAAGAATGAAACGTTGACTTTGGGTTTTACCAATTTGATTGATAGCTCCTTATGGAAATGGCTAGTTTATATTATTATGAAAAAAAAAAGTTGTGATTTGATGTTAATGCCTTATTTTACTGCAACAGAGGGAATCGGAAGTCAATGCTTTTTTCCCTCTTTTTCCTAGTCCTTCCACTCTTCTCTTCCCCCCTTCCTCCCCATTACTTTCCTATTTTCTTCGGTATTTTGTATCTTATTTTATCTTATAACTCATTAAAAATGTTAATGAGAGAAGAAGAAATTAGTTCAAAGCATGGGTGAAATTCTTCTAATGGCAATGCAGGCTTCTGTACAGTGGCGGGTTTCAAAACGTTTTCCTACTGGTTTGGTGCGAGTGCGTGCTTTGTGTGGGCACGTGTGCTTTAGATGCGCACCAAATGCACACTTTGCACACGTGCAGCATTTGCAACTCACCTTCTGCTGCAAGCCCTGTGTGTAAAACAGCTGATGGGTGGTGAAGCGGCTGAGGTTGAAAAGCAGGAACTAAAGGTCAGTATAGAGTCGGGCAGGTGGGACAGCCCAGCAGCTGATCATCAGAACAAACCTGTTCAGTCACAGATGATTGTCAGAGCTACCGGTTCTGCCAAACCGGGACGAACCAGTAGAATACCACCACTGGTTCTGTAACACTTGAAGCCTCCTTTACACTTCTACCCCCACCCCCCCAAAAAAATTAAGGATTTAATTACTTACTTATCTTTTTGTTTTATTGGTCATATTTATTTGCCAACCCTATTTGTTAAGAGTAGTATCATGACAGCAACTTAAAATATTTTACAGTGTACAGTAGAAACTCTGGTCATGAACACTTCTGACCATGACCAAATTGGGTTGTGACCAAAAAATTTACATTTTGTTTGTTTGTTTTCATGGCCGATTTCTCCTTTCACACCATTTTTTTAGTAAGCGCCAAATTTCCAAAATTAGGTTTGGGTCACGACCAAATTGAGTCACGACCAAAGTTATGGAACAAATTGTGATCATGACCAGAGGTTCTGCTGTATTATGGTAATAATCATAAAATATAGGTAGCATTGGTTTCCAACAGTTTGAAGTTAAAACAGTACTAGGGAAAAAAGTGACTTATGACCGTTTTTCACCCATTACCATTGCAGCATCCCCATGGTTACGTAATCAAAATTCAGACACTTGACAACTGACTCATATTTATGACGATTTCAATATCCTGGGGTCATGTGACCACTTTTTTTTATTATTTTTTAAAAATTTTTAAACAAACATAAACATTGTGAATACAGCATTTTGTCTATTTGCAAGGAATAAGAACCATAGCTAGTACTATAAAAAGTATAGTCCCATTTTCTAATAAGAATACTTATGTCATATAATATTGTAGTTATACACCATCTGTTTTTAATCAAAACATTCATTGTTTTCTTTCTGTCCACTTTCTGCGACCTCCTGACAAGCCAAGTCAATGGGGAAGCCAGATGCCATTAACAAATGTGTTATTAATTTAATAACTGCAGTTATTCCCTTAATAGCTGCGGCAATAAAGGTTGCCACATAGGCAAAATTCATTTAGCTGTCTCATTTAGCAACAGAAATTTTGGGCTCCATTGTGGTTGTTAAGTTGAAGATTATCTGCAATTCAGTCTGGATCATACCAATTATATCCAACTTCATAAACAGGACACCGTGTCTCTCTGACACCTCCAATTATATATACTAATATACAGCCTGAAAAAGAATCTTTTTGTCAATAAATAAGTCTTCTGCGCTTGCCTTGCTATTAGTTGACTGCAAACGTATTTGTAAGCTTGGCTAAAGCTAAAATGGAAGCATTTCCATAGCACATTTGAACAAATTACAAATTACTGTATCTTCTCCACTCCCAAAATGAGAAAATAATCAAACTGTTCCATCATTTCTTGACAGCGCTGTAGTACTATATTGTTTGCTGCTGAAATTGCACATTTAAAGCAATGCATTAAAAAGTGACGAACCTTAGACATTTTGCATTTAACACGCAGGGGCTCCACAAGACATGCTTATTTATTCCCTTTAAAGATCTGCTTTGGGTTGGAACTTTTTTCTCTCTTCAAACTATGAGGCATGTGCAAAGCTTCAACAGGAAAGTGATGCAATCTAATTACCTCTCCAGATTGAATCCCTGAACTATCAGCTTGGTTTCATGAAATCATTGCAAAGTGAGAATTGTGGAATTGATTAGAAGCTCCAGTGGACTTTTCCATATACCAACATATGCTTTTTAATCTAATCTTCCAATCAAATCAATTTGACAGCTCCAGTGGATTCATATCAGTTCCTCAAACTGCAAATACGAACTGGGTTTTGGATTCAGCCACACTCAGAAAATATGAATTAATCTGGTTTACTAAGTAGGATTTCTCCTCCCTCCTCCTCCTCCCTCCTCCTCTTTCTTCTTGTCCTCCTCCCTCCTATTTTTCTGTCTTTCTTGTCATCTCCCTTCCATCCTCCTCCTCCTCCTCCTCCCTTCTGCTATAGGGAGTTCCATATTTTCAGTTCTCATTTCCATATGCAACAGCAGTATACATAAAACAACAACAATGTGAAAGTGGTTTTGGGGGAAAGAGGAACTGCACCAGGAAGGGAAGAAAAAGGGTGGAAAAAGGAACAAAAAGGAGTAAAATTGGGAGGACTATCGGGGAGAAAGTACCAGATCAATATGGGAGATTTAAAAAAGATGGTTAAGATTAATGAGGCAAGCAAACCCCTCCCCCACTAACCTAGTCTCATTTTGAAAGATAGCTGCAGCTTTTTCGGAAGCCATGTACTCCATCCTTTGTATCTCTTAACCCCTTCCTTGATTTGGATAGTTTCTTCAGTTCTTAACAGGGAATGTAAGGTGACCCTCTCCATTTCAGGAAATTGACTGCGTTGGGGAGACCTTCTTCTCTTCCAGAATCCTTTGGCACTCTATTATTTACTTTTCCAGGTACTGCTCAAAGCATTTCAGGAAGCGCATTTGTTCTGCTATTTTTAATTTATTGCATTGTCTTCTTTGCCAGACAGAATGCTATCACCACATGACTTCGCTTTAGATCATTTCAGTCCTACACGTTGCTACTTTCCCCCACAGACAGACATAAAGTCTGATGTATCCATATTCCCATTAAAACCTGGCATTCTAAATTACCTTTACTTTTCACATTTCTACCATTAATGTATGACTAATGTATTAACGTAGGCTCACCAGTCTATTGTGGTCGCAAAACCTCACAATCAGTTTGAAGAGCTGTCATCTATCTTCACTATTTCATTCCCATTTTGAGACCAAGATAGGATAGTGGTGAGCAGTTAGATTCAAAATAGGGAGGAAATCCACTCTTATGATCTATAGCAGGGGTGTCAAACTCAAGGCCTATGGCTTAGATCTGGCCCGCGGGCCCACCCTGGAAACAGCAAAGGGCCACCCCGCAATGCCTCTACCAGCAAAAAACAGAGTCAAGGAGGGTCATGTGAGGCCTTCCCATACTCCACTTTCAGCCACGGCAGCCTCCTGCAGCCCTCTGCCAGCCTCCCAAAACTTTGTTTTTGTAGGCAGAGGGATGCAGGAGGCCATCATGGCTGAAAACGGAGCCTTGATCCCACACTGCCCCAGCCACCTACACCCAGCCCCCTGAGGTCAAACACAACCCTGATGCAACCCTCAAAAAAATCAAGTTTGACACCCCTGATCTATAGGATTGAGAATTAGGCTGGGAGTGGTCATCAATACATTTAGAATAAAGAACTGTCACTATGTTAGAGATACACTGTTCCTGAGGGTCATCATAGTGGCACCATTGCAGTCTTACAACCTCCCTGGAGAAGGGAGATTCTATGACAGAATCATGGAAGACAAAGCTGCCGCTTGCTCACTGTTTATGCTGCTTAAACTTTGAGTTAACTATGGATCTTAACGTCAGTCTATCTGAGGCAGCAAATGTTTCAGAGATCCCTTAGGATCACTACTAGATAGCCAGGTGGAAGCTGCGTCAGGAGGAAATATTGTCCAGTTGTACCTGGTACATCGGTTGTGGACCACTTGGAAAAGGAAGCCTTGACCACGTGGTGTCTCATACCACCACGACTACTGCAATGTAATCTCCACGGGGCTGCCTTTACTAAGAAGCTGGTGCAAAATGCAATGACTTATTTTTGGGTGAGTGAGAATATCTGAGCTGTGAATCTGGCATTGATGTGCAGAGGTTTCTGAGCTCTAGATTTAATCTAGCAAGTCCTACATGGCTTGATTCTTTGGTACTTTCAGGAGTGCTTCTTCCAAACAGAATCAACCCATTCAATATATGACCAGTTATTAATTTGAAGTGTTACATCTCATCTTATAATAAACATATTAATCTTCCCTAAGAAGACCAATCTATCTTGTTCTGCCTTCTTCTCCAGGATTTCCTGGTCCTACTCTTGAGAAAATTATATAAACTCTTCAGTGAAGAACCTGGAACTTAGATCTCTAAACAGATAGACCCAGAATTCCTCATCTTCATAATAGCCCAATAATCACTCTCTCCTGTTCCATTTCTAGATACTTTTATAACTAAAATTTTAAATCATGGCAACTGGAACAAAGTTTGTTAATCTGGGATGTTTTGTTACTCATCCAAGTAACTTCATCAGTCAAAATAATAATAAAAAAATAGTTAGTCATTGGAATGTTTTAAATCTTGCCACACCAACTGCAGGGGTTTCTCACCAAAATGTATTTCAATATGTAAATAAAGACTCAATGATCCAAGTCAAAAGTACCTAAAATGGTTAAATATTTATATAAAACATAGTAATATCTATTTTATAACATGTGTCGGATGGAAGACACTTCTCCTTGGCCCAAATCAGTGAAATGGTAAATATAGTATATCAGTATCCCCTATGAAAACCATATTTGAATATGTTCTGATGCAGAAGTTGAACTGGTTTCCCATCGATTGTCGAAGTATTCCCTATACAATAAAAGGAGGACAGAACTCATAATACCAATTGTTTGAAATCTTAATTGCTCCTCTGAGCAGGATATTAAGAATCAAACTTCAGCTATTTCCAATAAACTTTTAACAATAGCTATGGATTTCGGAAATCACAGTGCCTCCATTATGCTATTAATTGCTTTTCTGTAGAAATTCTATCTTCCCTACTCTTCTGCTACTCTGATTCATCTTACTCTTCTACTACTCTGATTCATTCACCACACATATTATCAAGAAATTATTTTAGGATAGAAATACAAAGATTCAGACCCATAACATTTTAACAGATGATAAAAAAATTTTTAGTCACTTCATCTGTTTTTCCAAGTATACTCACCCTCACCTTTATTTCGACATAAAAACCAACATTCCAGAAATTCAAACGAAAAATGTTTGGCATTAAATATAATGCAATTCTCCACAGATTTCATCCAATAATAACATCTAAGCATGTAAACATCCTAATTAAGACAGATCTTAAACAGTCTTCAAAAGAGTAACATTTTATAGATTGAGCGTGAGTAAGATAAAAGAGAAAAGGAAATTGGTTTGCTGAAACAAGGTAAATTTACGAACTGTACTTATAATTAAAGGCAAATTCTTTCTAGGGGTAAGGTCACAGAGGTGGTATTCAGCAGGTTCTGACCAGTTCTGGAAAACTGGTGGTGGAAATTTTGAGTAGTTTGGAGAACCAGCAAATCCATCTCTGACTGGCCCCGCCAACCCCATCTCTTCTCTGCCTCCTGAGTCCCAACTGATCAGCTGGGTCTTCTTGTGTTGCCCTGCACAGGAGAACAGAGCTGGAAAGCAGGTTAGTGGGGTGGGGAAGGTATGGGATTTTACATTATCCTTCCCCCAGGAGTGGGGAGGGAATGGGGATTTTACATTATCCTTCCCTAGGAGTGGGGTGGGAATGGAGACTTTATAGTATTCTTCCCCTGCCATGCCCACTAAGCCAAGCCCACCAAACCAAGTCAGGCCCACCAAGCCACGCCCACAGAACCGGTGGTAAAAATTTTTGAATCCCACCACTGGTAAGGTGATATAAAACATTGTGGCTAATGAGAAACAATAACCATTTTCAGGAATGAGGAATGTAATGTGTCTTAAAGGGACACTAGATTTCTCACTATTACATTAATATATTGTTGCAAATCAGAGTTTAATATTCATTGTAAAAGTTTAATAAAATGTTATGGAATTTTGGAGCTTAAGTAGCTTTTAAAATGGTTCAATGCTGCTATGAGAACTGCAAATTCTGCAGAAAATAAGTCATGGCTAAACTTAAAATTCTATCTGGACCTGTAACATATGTTTCAATTGCTCATTGTCAGTCTACTATTCTTATTTTTTTTTCTCCTCAAAGCCTGTTTTTTAAAAAGCAGGTTTTTGAGCCCAACATGTCTCAATCAATATGATTGCTATTATTCTGTTCACAGTTGGTTCCAGCTTTTAATCATGGCCAAATTTTCATGAAACTTCACACAAGTAGCTCAAAAATCTCCAGAGGTTTCACAGGCTGATGCAATTGCAGTGTTCATATCTTTGTGTCTATAGATATAGATACAGATAATTTTTATTTCATTTTTAGATGTCATTCAAGATGGAACAAGTACTCTTCCTAATCCCGTACCTCATCCCCCAGGCACTCTGCTGGCTTGAAACTGCATTTAAATTTCTTGCAATATCTAGTGCACTTAGACTAGTTCTATTATTTTATTTGCCAGAATGCCTAAGAGCAAATATCACAGCAATTCTAAAATACTGCAGAGATTTTTAGAGGACTGCATATCTAGAGATGCAATGTGTCATTTTCCCCTAATCAAGAAACATGCATTCGAAATAACAAACAACAAAAAAGAAGTTGACACTTTGGAAAAAGTGCAGAGAAGAGCAGCTAAGAAGATTTACGAAGAATGGTTGCACAAATTGGGTATGGCTAGTCTAGAGAAAAGAAGGACTAGGGGTGACATGATGGTAGATGTGATGACCCAGGGTGGGTTACAAAAGCAACAAAGTCACAAAAAAAAAGGTGAAGTCCCTTTAATTCCTTCAACTTGGCTTCAAAGCTCCAATTGACTGGGGAAAAAAACTCCCCCACAAACAGTTGCAAAAAGGAGGAAATGCCAGGCAAACTCAAAATACATATAAATTATAAATAGAAAAAGCAATACAAACTACACTGAAGGAATTAATGAGGCAAGGCAGGATAAGGACTTGAAGGTGTCCACAGATATCGAAATACACACACTGGGAAGGACACCGGAACTCAGATAAGAACTGACAGACTAGAAATATTTTCATGCTTTGCTTCCAGCACTGGCCCATGCACAGTTTGTCCTTTTAAACAGTCCTCATAGCTGCATCCCATGAAGGGGATCAAGGCCCTTTCCTCCCCCATAGACCACACCATTCACGTTTCTTCCTTATCCGCTCCTCCCTGTGTGCCCTAGGATGAAGAGGGGATGGGCCTGGGTCTTCCTCTGAATGCCCAGCCGGCTTGTGCCCTTTCCCAGTTTCCTCCACAACTTCCAGAGCCATACTTCCACACCCTGTTGGCTGTTCCTCCTCTCCTTCGGAGTCAGACTCCAACAGGGGCATGACAGTAGTCTTCCAATATTTGAGGGGCTGCCACAAAGAAGAGTGGGGGTCAACCTATTTTCCAAAGCACCAGAAGGCAAGGCAAGAAACAATGGATGGAAACTAATCAAGGAGAGATCCAACCTAGAACCAAGGAGAAAAGTCCTGACAGTTATTACAATTAACCAGTGGAACGACTTGCCTTCAGAAGTTGTAGGTACTCCAACACTTTTAAGAAGAGACTGGGCAGCCACTTCAGTCTGAAATGGTATAGGGTCTTGTGCTTGAGCAGGGGGGTTGGACTAGAAGACCTCCAAGATCCCTTCCAGCTCTGTTCTGATAGATTGATTGATGTACATATTGAAGCATACAATATATGCATCTCTACCCCAGGCCGATTTTCCAATGACTCTGTTTTATGCTAACAGGTACCTCAGGAAATCACCTGAAAGATACATGAGTAGGTCATCTAGGTAAGATGACCGGTCAGTTTGAGCCAAATTCCACCCCCTTTAGAAAGCCCCCTTAATTTGCCTTCAAGGGGTGAACAGCAGAAGGTAATCTTGTTGGGAAGTCGCAGAAAAGCACTCTGTAAGTAAAATATTCCTCAAGATAAGCTCAATCCCTGGTGATCAAATGGACACATCCATGTGGAGTTGTGTTTTGTTTGTTTTTAATTGCCCTCCTCCGAGATTTATATTTGTAGAAATTTATATGAGTTTTAAATTATATCAAAACTAATCAACTAAGACTGAGAATCTTCTTGCTGAGTAATTGCTTATATGTGGTCAAAGATTATGGTTTCTTACAAGTTGAAATGGTGATGTTGAATATGTTTAAGTAAACAAATTCTGTAGCTTTATCTTTTTTTATTGCTCTTATGGATGTACTGACACAGACATCAGAGTTGATTTATTGTGTTGGCATAGCTTAGCAAGAGTCCTATCCTCAGACAAACTGTGAGAATTTTGAAGGCAGTCTTGGTGTGGTGCCTGTGTAGTATCTTACTGATTTTTTCTGTTGTATCTCTTATGTAGGGCAGGACAGCTGTTCCATAGGTCTGTTCATCTTCTAGGTCTCTATTATGTCTCAGTGTGTTTTTGTGGATCAGACCTTTTGTGGAAGCCGTTGGCTGTCAGTACTTTGGTCAGGGTGCATAGTTCAGTCTTTATGTGTGTCTTGTCTGCCAGGCATTTGGTTCTGGCAATATGATAGCCGGACATTCACCCGAAGCCAAGCTGTGCTAAAAGCCCCCAATACACGAAACACAATGTTGCCAGCCAATCAAGACAAAAAAAAAAAAAAGCTACAAAACAGACAGAAGATATTAGAAAAATCAATCAAACAGAACACAGCAAATAAACACAGACCAAGACTCCCAACCAATCAGGGTGAAGAAAAAACCATTCTAACAAAGGACGAGGCTAGCACCAAATTTAAAACAAAAACGGCTGCAAAAGCCTGACACACAGATGAACCCAATACACAAGCCTGATGATGGCAGATGAGATTCTGCCGAAACGTCGCTACAACTTTAAAAGCACAACTATAATGGTGTGGGAAAATACCCCAACAAAGCTGAATACCATACATATAAATACCTGCAAAAACTTAAGAAAACACACACACACATGTGTGTGTGTGGGTGTGTATGTATTTAATTCCTTTGGATTATTTATATGATGGCCCATTTCAAGTGTCTGAGTGATATACAAGAATTAAACAAACACACAAACACACACACCAGGACATATTGTTCTGACCAAAGCTTCCTGAAACCGTAATTAAGCATATGTTTAGTCCAAAAAACTCTTGTTTTATTTCAATGCTGGGAATTATGTTCATTCCCAGCCCGTAATGAGTCCCAAGCAGTCCCTCAAGATAAGCACTCACCTTTCTCTCCTTTGAATTGCTGCCAACAACTGAAATGCCAAAGTAACTATAAAAAACCAACTGAAGTACAAAGTCCACACAAAGCTTCAAGGTTTAATCTGAACAGCGCGTACAACTTTGATTCCTGCAAAGGTTTCTCTACCTTTGTACTTCCTTTATATCTTAGGGGAGGAACAATCACCTCCAAGCCTTACTCCTGAGTCACTCCTTTTGTCTTAGCTGCTCTTGCCTTCTGGCAGCTCTGTGCATACGCGCACTGGGAACAGGCTCCCCTTGTTCCTTGGCCTCACTGCTGTCAGATTCCCAAGGCTTCAGAGTCAGCACCCCATTCACAGATGGTCTTGGCCCCAGCTCTGTATCTGATGCAGGACGCTCGTCCAAGTCCTCCCCAGAGTCCGGGACTGGTCCCCATTCTTCCCCACTGTCTAATTCTGCTGCTGTCTGCACAGGCTGCCAGCGAACCACAACACATATAACCCTGGCAACCCATACAAGTATGACTTGTAATGGACCATCTCACCATGCCATAAAAACCTGATGGTCTTGAAACATTTTTGACTAGTGAAACAAACTAATAAATCTTTAAAAAATATAATTGAATGTTAGATATTTTTTCTATTCAATATCAAACACAAATGGGATAACAAATGCATAAACAAGATGTCCAGGGAAACATTTGTGTTTTTTTTTAAATTAGCCAAGAAAATATTTATAATGAACATGAATCTATTAAAAGAATTCCCAGGGTATTGTAATTATTATTTATTTCTACAATTGTTTCATCATGAAGCTTTAGAATTCTTTAGAGATTTCATGTTTATGTATTGTGATGTTTGCATTGACTATTAAAAAGCAATTTGGCTGACATTTTAGTTCTTTTGTTGCTAGTTTTAATTGGATTGTTCATCAAGCCTCAACTCTCCCGCTGACTGCAAAGACTACAGGCCAACATCAGTTTACAGTAATGTCTCTTTAATTATTTCATCTTGTCAGAATGCCAACTTCATTGAGATAAATGTATGCTTGATTTCATTTCAAGATCCATACATGGATAACTGAAGACTAAATCAAAATCCAGACTATTTCCTTTGGTAGATCTCCCCCACTCCCCCACCAGTTATCCCCAGATATGTTATGACTAAAACTTCCAGAATTCACTGGGGTAGAACTGTCATATTAAGGACTGCAAAATGATATCCACATTTAGCTACAAAAGTCTTGACAAGTTGGAATTTAAATCTTATTAGAATTCTTCACTTTGAGAAAACATTTAAGATTTTTAAATATGTTGAGATAATTCCCCGTTAGGAGAATGAGCGCATACAGGGAGACGTATAGAAAGTAGTGTTGGAATAATACACACAGAGCACACAAATACACTGTACAGTAAATGTAGGTTTTTACTTTCAGAAACGTTAAGCAAAGTCCAAACAAGCAATCCAAAGTCATTCACAGGTAAATCAGTCAGTTTTCAATCCAGGGATAATTCGATAACAAAGTCCAGTGTCAAAAACAGTTCAGTAATAGACTTACATTAAATCCATGAATATCAGTCAATTAGGAAAAATGGAGGAATGGCAATACTTTCCAACAGAAGGAAACAGAGACTGAGATACACTCTCTTCTGAGACTAAGACTAAAACAACCCAGGTTTCTGGCTCCATCTTATGGCTGTTTGAGTAACCACACCCAATTGCAGTTTTTAGCATGCTCTTAAAGAGACAGTATTAAAATGTCTATCCTGGTTTATATATTTCTAACCCAAATACCTGTTAGGTGACTCATATTCCTAACAAAATACATACATTCATCAACCAGTTTCAAACCTTAACATTTAAATACATCACTCTCATGGCTACACCAGGTCCCTGAAAAACCTGGTAAACAGCATCCAAAAATCTCTAGTTTTGACTATCCAATTGCCTTTTTAAAAAAAATCTGAGGAATAGAATGATCAAACTCATGGCTGGAGAGTAATCATACTAATTACATTAATTTCAATGTTGTCTTTGACCAGGAAAATGTGTGCTGCCTGAATATAAGGGTGAAGAGACCTGTAAAGATGTTTGGCAGCATGGCTTACCTTCATTCCAGTATTTTTTTTTTACTATAATGTGTGAAATTAGAGCCTCTATACAGAATCAGAAAGGGATGATGTGGCTCAGTGGCTAAGACGCTGAGCTTGTCCATCAGAAAAGTCAGCAGGTCAGTGGTTCGAATCCCTAGTGCTGGATAACGGAGTGAGCTCCTGTTGCGTGTCCCAGCTTCTGCCAACCTAGCAGTTCGAAAGCACGTAAAAATGCAAGTAGAAAAATAGAGACCACTTTGGTGGGAAGGTCACAGTGTTCTTTGCGCCTTTGGCATTTAGTCATGCCAGCTACATGACCATGGAGACATCTTTGGACAGTGCTAGCTCTTCAGCTTTGTAACGGAGATGAGCACCGACCCCCTAGAGCCAGAAATGACTAGCACATACATGAAAGGGAAACCCTTATCTTTACAGAATCAGAATGCAGGAGTCTTAATAACTCTCAAATCAGACTACGGTATAATAGAAGGACAATAAGGTAACTTCTTGTACCTTGGGCTATTTTTGAATGATATTTAGAGTCTGGAACTACAGAACTGATTGTAATTACACCATTTATTAAAGTAGGACCAAGGAGAAATATCAAAAAATGCATAGAGAAATCCCCATATCATTTACAAATGCTATAAAACATTTTGTAATTTTAATTTTTTTTTGCATTATGATGGAAATTGATTTTTAATTTATTTTATGATTGCTCCTGCCCAGAGTCACTTCTGAGATGGACGGCCATACAAATTGAAGGCATGCATGCATGCATGAATGAATGAAAATCTTATTTCAATTCAAGTGTCGATGAAGAAAAGAAAAATGTTCTTAGCACTTCTCCTTCACTTTTTCAGAAATCTAATTTGAATCTGTCAATATATTATACGTGTGTGTGTGTGTGTGTGTGTGTGTGTGTATGTATGTGTGTGTGTGTGTGTATGTATGTATGTATGTATGTATGTATGTATGTATGGTATTTAGTTTTGTTCGGGTATTTTCCCACGTCATTATAGTTGTGCTTTTAAAGTTGTAGCGACGTTTCAGCAGAATCTCATCTGCCATCATCAGGCTTGTGTATTGGATTTGTCTGTGTGTCAGGCTTTCACAACCGTGAAAGCCGTTTCTGTTTTAAATTTAAAACAGAACAATTTAAAACAGAAACGGCTGTGAAAGTCTATCACACAGACAAACCCAATACAGAAGCCTGATGATGGCAGATGAGATTCTGCCGAAACGTCGCTACAACTTTAAAAGCACAACTATAATGACGTGGGAAAATAGGCAAACAAAGACGAATGGCATACATATAAATACCCACGAAAACATAAGAAAAAAAATACCAAAGATTTTGTTTGAGGAAGTGCAGCTCCCACGACCAAGTAAATTCTGCTTGAGAACAGAATCTCTCTGATCCTAATACATAATTCCCTTTATGTCAAGTGGACAGTAACAGAATAACGGAGTTGTATGGGACATTGGAGGTCTTCTAGTCCAACTCTGCTCAAGCCAGAGACCGATATCATTTTGAATAAATGGCTGTCCAGTCTCTTCTTAAAAGTCTCCAGTATTGCCAAGAAGATGTACTTTAAAAAAATACTGGACTGTGTAGAAATGGACAGATTAACACTGAAGTAAAAGAAAAAGAAGACACAGAATTCTTTCGAAGTTGCGACTTATTTTATCAATGATTGGACAATAGAGGTAGAAATTAGGAGCTTAAGATGTAAATGGATTGACCCAGACAATATGCTGTTCTTTAAGTGCATATTGTATACAAAGAAGAAACTATTATATATATTAGTTGGAGAATAGGTTGAGCCCCTCTTTTTTGTGGCAGCCTCTTAGATATTGGAACACTGCTATCATGTGACCCCTAGTCCTTCTTTTCACTAGTCAAATCCAGTTCCTACAACCGTTCTTCATATTTTTTTTAGCCTTCAACCCAGAAGCGGTATTCAGCAGATTCTGACCAGTTCTAGAGAACCGGTAGTGGAAATTTTGAATTAGTTTGGAGAACCAACCAATCCCATCTCTGACTGGCCCTGCCCCCATCAATTCCCTGCCTCCTGAGTCCCAGCTGATCAACTGGGTCTCCTTTTGTTGCCCTGCACAGGAGAACAGAGCTGGAAAGCAGGTTAGTGGGGTGGGGAGGGAATGGAGATTTTACAGTATCCTTCCCATGCCACGCCCACCAAGCCATGCCGGCCAAGCCATGTCACACCCACCAAGCCATGCTACGCCCACCAAGCCACGCCCACAGAACCGGTAGTAAAAAAATTTGAATCCCACCACTGCTTCAACCCCCTAATCATCTTTGATGTCATCTCTGCACTCTTTTCAGAGAACAAACCTGGATGTAGTATTCTAAGTGTACACCAACCTGTTCTAGTTGTTGCTTTGCACATCTTTTGGCTGCTGTTCTCTTACATCTAATGAGCTTGATGTACTTTATGAAATATTTTTGGGAAACATGGTGTTTCAGAATAGAACATGAAAGTGTCTTGGAGGAACTAAGTAATTGAAAATTGATAAAACATCTCGATGAAGGCTTCTCTAGTGCTGTTCATCAAGAAATCAATTTTAATGACTTTCATCCCCATCTATAAACCACATCTGAGATGTTCTCTTTTTCCTCTCTCTGATGCTACTTTCCCGTCACTAGGAACTATTCAGCTGGGAAGGATGTTGTTTTGTTTTACAGAATAATTTTAAAAAATAGAGCACCATCGTTAGTGAAATGAAAAAGAAGAGCACACATTGTCTTGACTATGATTGTTTCACTGTTCCTATTAGGAGAAATAGTTTAACTCTTTGAGCAGTTTAATGGTTTCTTTTTCTTATTTATCTTTCTTATTTCATGCTTTGATTTGAAAAACATGAAATAAGCTATAGCTAATGTACAAGAAATCCATAGTTAATCTACTAGAAACACATTTAAAACAGTTGGAAGTCTCCTCAACATCAAATGACTTATGCCCTCATCACAGCCAGTTTTGTCTAGTGGTTAAGGCACTAGACAAGAAACCAGGTTAAAAACCAGGTTAGAAATCAGTTAGAAACTGGGGGACCATGAGTTAAGCCCAGCCATGAAAGCCAGTTGGGTGACTTTGAGCCAATTCCTCTCTCTCAGTCCAACTCACCTCACAGGGTTGTTGTTGTGGGCAAAATAGGTGGTGTGTTAGATATGTTTGCTGCCTTGAGTTGTTCATAAAAATAATAAAAGGCGGGATATAGATTAAATAAATAAATATCTTCAGCCCATTTTGTATCACAATCTCAGTACACCAGGGCCCTTCAGTTATCACATCAATTCTGATTTTCCAAAACTAGCCCCCTTCCAGTTGTGAAGGCTTCACCCCCAGAAGTTCCTAACCAGCATGACCATTGCTGGTTATTCGAGAGTTGAAGTCTACAGTTCTGGAGGACACCCAGATTGGGGGAACAATACAATCAATCAAGTCCAAGTGTGTCTATCTGACAGAAAAATGAGTTGTCAGTACCTTGGACAGCGAGCAGTAAAAGGTTGATGAGCCTTCTGAGAAGGAAGCCTGGAAACCTTCATCAATTCCTACCAGTCAAGTCAAATGTCATCAAATCACTTTATTTTGGCCTGTGACCAGAACTATACTTTCTATTCTGCCAGAAGAAGGATAAGACTAAAAAAAAATATATGGGAAGTTGCCAAACAAAGAGAAGAGTCATTCTTCAGCACGATCATGGAATAGAGTAACAAAATATCGCATTCCTGAAGAATATTTCTCTTGCCTCTGGAACCTGGATAAGCCATAGATATGTGTTAGGGATAAAAAGATCGTGTTCATTTGTTATGAAAATGTATTTTATATTAAAGAATGCAAATAGTGTTGGGGCACTTCAAAGATGAAGGTGTATAACTGAGCATGTTCTCTAGGTTCCTTGGTGCTTTCTCAGCTTGGTTGTTTTCTTGCAGATGTTTCACTACCCAACTAAGTAACATTATCTGTGCTAGAAGGGAGTGGAAGAGGAAGAGGAGGAGTATTGTGGGGCCTTTGGTGCTCTCTGAGCTTGATTGTGTTCTTGCAGATGTTTCATTAACCAGCTAGGTAACATCATCAGTGCTGGAAGGGGGAGAGGTTTGCTCTCTTTTTTATATATTAGTGGCTTGCACAGTCAGTGTGGTTGCTTGTTTGTCTGAGTTATTACTGTCTGAACTGCCAACTAGTAAACAATAATCAAGGCTAATCAAGGAACCACCAAGACCACTCCCAAGAACATTGAAAAAGCAAGCCAGTTGTAAATAAACAGAGAGAAACCCTTATTTTCCTTCTAGCACTGATGATGTTACCTAGTTGGTTAATGAAATGTCTTCAAGAAAACCACCAAGTGCAAAGAGCAACAAAGATCTTACAGTTCAACCCTGAGCTAAAAATATTATCTTCTATGGGTATGTTCTATTCTCTATTTCTTTAGATACAAGCTAAAGTCTACGTTATGAAAGCTAATTCTAGTTATGAAAATCTAAGAGAACATAAAATTCTATGACAATATCCCAATATATTTGATATGTTTGTTATTGTTCCTTTAAGCTGATATTTTTGTTATATACTTATTCAATGATCAATATTCTATGTTCTGTAAATATATGCTATTTCTATGGATATTGTTTCGTGTGTGTGTAGATGCTATGCAGATTCAACTTCCTTTTTTTAACAGTAGCTTATAAATACCTTAGAAACATCACTAAGGAATGTTCATATTGTGTGGTAAACATACCTATGGCCATACAAATACGCCCCTCCCCACCTTTTTGACTATACAGGTAGTCCTCAACTTATAACAGTTCATTTAGTGACAGTGCAAAGTTACAGTGGTACTGAAAAAAAGTGACTTATGACCATTTTTCACACTTGTGACCATTGCAGCATTCCCACAGTCACGTTTTACATTTGGATGCTGGACAACTGGTTCATATTTATGACAGCTGAAGTGTCCTGGGGTCATATGATCATCATTTGAGACCAATGGGGAAACCAGATTCATTTAACAACCGTGTTACTAATTTAACAACTGCCATGATTCACTTAACAAATGTGACAAGTAAAATACAAAGTTCCAATAAGTCCAAATATCAATTACTGTTTTTTGTTTTTTTCTTTGACATGTTCAAATTCAGCTTTATTTAGTGTCATTTAGTGCCTATTTAGTGTCAAGATCATATATTTATTCAATTGAAACAGATATCTTCTTCTGGCTTCTTCCTTTCAAAGTTCAAAGCCACTTTCAGCTGTCAATTTTTTTTTCTTCACCTTCTCTGTCCAGTGCTTTAATTATCTCTCTTAAAAATTCCTTAAATTTTTAATTCTGTGGTACAGAATTGCGTTTAAATGTTGCATCTGATTTTCATGCTATCCTCTTCTTCACCACTCCTGCACAATCTTGTCTTCTTTAGAAGGGAGTATTTGCCTAGCCAAGGAGGGGAGATATGGCTCCCCTTGACCTAGCTGGCAGTCTCCCCTTTCTTCACCACCCCTACAGGGTGGTTCTGGCCTCAAATGCAGGTGATCGGGGCCCTCTGATGGAAGAGCACTAATCAAAGCTGTGGATGATAAACTAACTTAATGAATTGTCACTTAGCAACATAAATTCTGGGCTGAATTGTAGTCGTACATTGAGGACTATCTATATAGCATTTCAGAATCTTACTGCGAGTACAAATAAAGTTTATGAGACATGAATCATAAATGCTTGAATATCCTGTACAAAACTGTAGCTTTATTTCTTATGGAAGGCTACCGTATTCAATCACAGCGGTCTCTGGAAATTTATTCTTTGAGGTATATAAATACATTCCAGCCCTCAAAAGGAAATAACTTTATCTGGAAATATTTCAGACTCAAATCAGAAAGAGGAAAATGCAACATTGCAGCCACCAGATGTCTAGTAAAATACTCCCTGCCCCATTCACAGAAAGCTATTTTTAAAGTTTGAAATCAACCCCAACAAAAGCAATATTGCAAATAAACAAGGCTGAAGTTTGAGAAAAATGTCATGAATGGAAGGAAAAAAAAAAACATTTCACACAAGGAGACTTGTTCTTGCAACAGATTTCATGGGGGAAAAAATAAGCTGACAATAGTAATAGCAATAGCACTTAGACTTATATACCACTTTATAGTGCTTTACTCAAAGAGGTTTAAAGAATCAGCCTATTACCCCCAGAAATTTGGGTCCTCATTTTACCCACCTCAGAAGGATGGAAGTCTGAGTCAACCTTGAGCCTGGTGGGATTTGAAATGCCAAATTGTAGACAGATGGCTGCAGAAATAGCTTGCAGTACTGCACTCTAACCACTGCGCCAGAGGCTCCTTAAACAATTTGTTTATTTATTTAATTTGTCAAGTGATTATAAGATAACAGTTATAAGTATAAACATAGTTATGAATACATGAAATGAATACATATAAGAAAAATTAAAAAAAAATAGGACAGGGATGGCAGGCATGTTGATGTGTTTATGCACGCCCCCAACAGACCTCTTAGAAAAGGGGGGAGGTCAATAGTAGACAGTCTAAGGTTAAAGTTTTTGGGGTTTGGGGAAGAAACCACAGAGTCAGGTGGAGTATTCCAGACATTGACCACTTTGTTGCTGAAGTCGTATTTCCTGCAATCAAGTTTGGTGCGGTTAACCTTGAGTTTATATCTATTGTGTGCTCTTGTATTGTTATGGTTGAAGCTGAAGTATTCATTGACAGGTAGAACATTCCAATGTATAATTTTATATACTATACATAGATCAGACTGAAGGTAGCATAGTTCTAGGTTTTCTAGGTCTAGAATTTCAAGTCTGGCAGCATAAGGTATTCTGCAATGAGTAGAGGAGCGGATAACTCTTCTTGTAAAATACTTATGGACTTTTTCAATTGTGTTAATATCAGATACATGATATGGGTTCCAGACTGATGAGCTGTATTCAAGTATAGGTCTAGCAAATGTTTTGTATGCTTTAGTTAGTAGTGTGATATTAATAGAGAAAAAGCTATGTAGGATTAGGTTAACAACACTTAATGCCTTTTTGGTTATATAGTTACAGTGGGCTCTAGCACTTAGATCATTAGAGATGAGTACTCCAAGGTCCTTGACAGAGTTTGGATCATCAACAAGGTCTTGACTATTCAGCTTGTATTTTATTTTCTGATATATATTTTTTTGCCAATATGTAGGACAGAGCATTTATTAGTTGAGATCTGAAGTTGCCATTTGTTTGACCATTCTGATACATAGTCGAGGTCTTTTTGAAGGGTAGCAGTAATGTCGGTGGTGTTGAATAGCTTTACATCATCAACAAAGAGAATGTGGTTGCTCTTAATATGATCACAGAGGTCATTTATGTAGAGTATGAAAAGAGTTGGTTCTAGAACACTGCCTTGGGGGACACCACTGTTGACAGGTACAGAATTTGATAGGATGCTCCCAATTTTGACCATTTGTTGTCTGTTTGACAGGAATGCTTCTGTCCAGTTATGCAGATGTTCAGAGATACTATTAGATTTTAGTTTTAGGAATAGTTTGTTGTGTACCACTGAATCAAATCCTTTACAGAAGTCTATGTAGATTGCATCTATTGCTTTGCCCTGATTGAGTTGTTTAGTCCATATGTTTCTGCAGCGTAAGAGTTGCAGATTACAGGATAGTTTTTTTCTGAAACCAAATTGTTTATTAGAGAGTAGGTTGTTTGTCTCTAAGTGGAGGATAATGGATTGGTTAATAATTGATTCCATGACTTTACAGGTGATGCAGCATAAAGAGATTGGTCTGTAATTAAATAAATAAAACAATAACTGTTTTATTATTCATTTTCATTTCAAGGTTGCCTGATTCCACAGCAATTTTGGGCAGCTCTTACACATGAAAAAAATAAAATAAAATAAATGTCTAAGAAAACAACACAGAAAAGAATACAGTTGACCAGAAGGCTGAACCAAAACATACACAAACACATACTGTACATTCGCACAGGGGCTTAACCTAGCCTATCCCAGATTTTTAACAATTTGTGCAAAGATGAAAGATTGGGAGAACACCAAAGAAAATCGGAGAATTGCATGACTTATTTGTGCTCATTGGGAATATTATTCACTTCTCTTTGATGGAGGTAGATGGGAATAGGATAAACAATGATGAAATTAAAGGATCTTGCAAACTGAGGACATTGAGTGTTTGGCTGGCTATCGTCTCAGGGTATGTCATAAAATCTCATGCATGTCATAAAAATTAATTGATTTTGACACACATCAAAGATAAAAAGCCACCAACTATCAATTGTCAGTCCCTAAATGTTATTGAATATCTGTCATAAGTGATCAGATACTAAACACAATTAAATGTCAACTGTCATGTAGGATCAAGTAACCCTCCAAGACTTAGCGTTAAATCTACTTGTTATATGTGAAATGTAAAAAGTTTGCAGCAGATGTTTAACCATTTAAAGAGTAACAGTGGCATTACATTGGCATAAATATTCCAACCTTGCAACAACGCGTGAAATTTAGCTCTGGCCTCCCATTTCTCTTGATCGGTGCTGACACGTTTCTACACCTTGATTGGAGTCAACCTGTGTTAAGTTTAATGGATTGGGCAGGATTTGGAAAGGCACACACCTGTCTATAGAAGTCCTCACAGCTGACAATGAATACTGTGGCAGAGCTAAGGCCTTAAGGTCAACGGAACTGTCTGCACAGCTCAGAGACAAGATTATTGCAAGGCACAGATCTGGGGAAGGCTACAATAAAACTTCTGCTGCACTGAAGGTTGCTAAGAGCACAGGGGCCTCCATGATTCTCAAATGGAAGAAGTTTGGTGCAACCAAGACCCTTCCGAGAGTTGGTGGCCCGGTCAAACTGAGCAATCAGGGGATAAGTAACTTAGTAAGAGAGGTGACCAAGAACCTGATGGTCACTCTGATGGAGCTCCAGAGATCCTGTGCCATGCCCCCATTGGAATCTATGGGGGAAGATGAACTGGAACAAGAGGGCGGCTCCGTTGGCCTTGGAGGAAACTGGGGAAGGGCAGAGTCAGTCCAGGCAAGGCTTTTCTGAAGTAGTAAGGCCTGCAAATCGGGAGAGCTCAGGAGAAGAGGAAGGACTGCCCCCTCTTGATCCGAGAGCAAGGAGGGAAGGGAGAGGGTGAGATCAACCCAGATTGAGCCAGTTACAAGGGAGGAGAGTGCCTCGCCCCCCTTCACAAGGCACACCTGGGGACTGAGATGTAAGGAGGTGCTGGTGGGAGGGGCATTTGTTGGGAACAAGTGTTGAATCTGTGGAGCCTCATGTGCACTTGTCAAAGGCTGGAGATTGCTGTGTTCTGTCTTGTGGGGCTCGCCAGTTTGCCTGCTTCACTGAACTTCTGGCTCTGGTTAATGTTTGGCTAATCTGACTTATTGTGCTGTTGGCCCTGGTTAATGTTTGGGCTAACCTGGCTTACTGGACTGCTGGCCCTGGTTGCTGTGTGGCTAACCTTGCTTACCGGACTATTCTCAGCCAGAGGCTTCTGAAGGTGCATGTGAGAGCTTTGCTCCAGACTTGTAATGAATGGGAGGCACAACTGGAGCAATAAAAGGAAGTTAGACCTGTTCTCTGGTTGTATTGCTTTCATGCCACACCCTGGGTCATCACATCCTGTATGCAGATGGGACAGAATTCCAGAAGGACAACCATCACTGCAGCCCTCCATTGACCTGGACTTTATGGCAAAGTGGCTAGATGAAAGCCGCTCCTGAGGTCAAAACATATGAAAGCCTGCTTGGAGTTTGCAAAAAACAACAACATACACACCTGAATGACTCTCAGACTGTGAGGAAGAGATTCTCTGGTTTGATGAAACCAAGTTTGAACTATTTGGCCTCAATGATAAACATTATGTTTAGAGGAAACCAGGCACCACTCATCACCTGCCCAATACCATCCCTATAGTGAAACAACATGTTGTGGGGGTGTTTTTCAGCAGCGGGACTGGGAGGCTGGTCAAGGTTGAAAGCTGAATGGAGCAAAGTACAGGTATGTCATCAATGAAAACCTGTTGCACAGTGCTCAGGACCTCAGACTGCACTTTCCAACATGACAATAATTCTAAGCACACAGCCAAATCGACACAGGTGTGGCTTAGAAATCAGACAAAAAGAATTAGAAGAAATAATGGGATTACAAATTATTAATAAGATCAAATATTTAGGCATTTGGTTAAGATCCAAAACTTAAACTCTGAAGGAAAATAATTATACAAAATTGCTAAAACAAAGGCAGAGATCTGGAAAATTGGAATAAATGCAAATTTCATTACTAGGCAGAATTGCCACTATCAAGGTGAATGTCCTACCTAAATTATTATATTTATTTCAAATGATACAATTAGATAGAAAATTCTTTAAAAATTTGGATAAGATTACGATGAAATTTATTTGGGCTGGTAAAAAAGCAAGAATTAAAAAGACTTATTTACAAGATAATAAAAGCAGAGGTGGTTTTGGACTTCCTGCCTGGGAGACCTATTATAGAGAGGCATCATTAGTTTGGATAAAAGACTGGATTAAATTGGAAAATAAAAGAGTTTTAATATTAGAAGGTCACAACCTACAAATAGGGTGGTATGCCTTTTTGTGGAATCCGAATTTTAAATGCCACACATATTTCCAGAGGCACAGCCTTCGAAAATATCTGATAAAAACTTGGTCAGGTATTAGGAATAACCACTATACTAAAATCCCAACATGGTTATCAACAATGGAGGCAATGTTCCATCCCAATACAATGGACATTAGTAAAAAAACCTTAAATACCATCAAATACTAAATAAGGAAGGGAAACTTAAATCAATTTATGAATTAGAAGCCCATGGACTATCTATTGATCGGTAGTCTTATCTTCAAGTAGCTATGAGATATGACAGAGATGCAAAAGAATTTGGATTAGAAATAAAAAATACACAATTGGATAAAATCCTCCTGGGCCAAGAAAAAAATATGATATCCAAACTATATAATTATTTAATAGAATTTGATCTAGCCGAGGAAATTGTGAAAGGACTGATGATAGCTTGGGAAAAATGTTTTGGTTATAATATAAATTTAGATGATTGGGAGGAGATTTGGCATAAGAACTTTACATTAACAAAATCAGTATCCTATAAAGAAAATGTATGCAAAATGTTATATAGATGGCATCTGGCACCCTCTAGATTGGCAAAAATGTACCCAACAGTAAATCCAACCTGTTGGAAATGTAAGGGAAATAATGGTACCTTCTTCCATCTCTGGTGGAAATG
Organism: Pseudonaja textilis; assembly: GCF_049901715.1. NCBI lineage: Eukaryota > Metazoa > Chordata > Lepidosauria > Squamata > Elapidae > Pseudonaja > Pseudonaja textilis. Next base: position 8,006,965 of record NC_142001.1, on the reverse strand, counting down.
TCCAGAAATTAAGAAATTTTGGATTAGGATTAAAGTATGGATAGAAGAGATGATCCAGGATAGATTGGAGTGGAAACCGGAATTGTTTCTCATAGGTATAGTCAAAAGAGATTACCCACTCAGAGTAAGACACTTAATTATCCATATCTTAACAGCAACACAAATTTCACTGGCATACTACTGGGAAAACCCCAATGTACTATCACTATATTTTGTCATTCAGAAAATATACCAATGTGCGGAAATGGAAAGGCTTGAAATTAAAAGAGAAAGATGATATGGAATATTATCGGATCTGGAACAAATGGTATGAATGGACAGATCATAAAGAAAAACAATGTATAAAATAAAAAGAAATACGGATTTTAAGAAATATATTACTATATATATAGCTTGAACGACAGACAATCATTGGGTAGGAGTTTTTACCTCTCCTTTATTTTGATTAAGCCAAAGAAATATTTATAAAAGTATATAGTCGTAATTAAGAAGTAAGAAATGATTAATAGGTAATATACATTATTAATATAGATATTTCACAAGGGATAGAAAGTAACTGCCACTTACTGATCTAGATGGAATAATTAAATTACAATCAAACTGTACTAGATGGAAATAAGACTGGTTGTACTATTCGTTATGATGTTTAATTGTACAATTTTGTATTTTTTTACTTTTGTATAAGTGTATTTTGACTTTCTGTATTTAATAAAGTTTTTTAAAATTAAAAAAAAAATCACAGGTGTGGCCTTAGGAACAACTCTGTCGATGTCCTAGAGTGGTTCAGCCAGGGACCTGACTTGAATCCTATTGAACATCCCTGGAGGGACCTGAAAACAGCTGTCCACTGATGGTCGCCATCCAACCTGACTGAGCTTGAAAGGATTTTCAAGGAAGAACGGCAGAAAATCTTCCAGCCAAGTGTGTAAAGATTGTCACGTCATACCCCGCACAAAACTGGAGGCTGTAATTGCTCCCAAGGTGCTTCAACAAAGTCCTGAAGTGAAGGGTCTGAATACTTATGCCAACGTGATATTTCAGGTTGTTGTTTTTAAAAAAATAAATTTACAGACATTTCTAAAATTCTGTGTGCAGTTTGTCATCATGGGGTACGGAGTGCAGATTAATGAGGAAAAAATAATGAATTTCAACAAATGTTGAAATTCCTCGAGTTTCTAAAAGAATAACTTTGTAGCAGCAGACATAACAAAGAAACAGACATAAAGACTAAGGAAAGTGACTGTGACTGCGACAGTGCACAACTGGGAGAGCCGGAAATTTTGAAGGTGGAAAGTAAAAATTAACTCTTTAAGCTTACAGCCTTCAACTCTACAGTAAGATACATGATTGGAACTCTTAAAGTAATTTTGTTTAAAATTAACTGTTAATTGTGATTATAATTCTTAGACCTATATATTTAAAACTTAAAAATATTGTGGCTAAATTTCTTTTTCCTTTTTTTCTTCTTTTCTTTTCTCCCTCTCTTGGCGGTGCTTCATATTTAGTGTTCATATTTAGTGTTAATTACTCTCAAACATTTATGTTTATATAGGTAAATACTGAATAGACTTTAAAGAATAAAAAGATAATTGGAGAAAAAAAGATTGGCTTTGCAAAATAACTTAAAGAAAACAATATAGTGAATGTTTAAGGATTGTAAAAACTGACAGATCTAGGACACCACTTATCCTCTTTTCTTAGCAAAGTATAACTGTCATTAAAGGGGTATGGGAATATTGAATTGTTACCCTATAGAATCATATTAACTTTTAGAGATAGGAAATTGATTGTATATGTTAAATTGCTAATTAATTGATTGTTCAAATATTTAACTATATATCTAACCATTTAAAGTATCAAACTATAAATATAATAGAAATATATAAATTATTAGAAGTAATAGAGTAGTGAACTGTTTTTATCAGTGTAGCCTTGATTATCTGGATTGAGTCATAAAATTGCATAGTTTAAATAATCTTTGGAAGTTAGTGGATTAACTGAGATATAATAGGAGATATAGAGTTATAGAGTGCAAAGTAGAATAAAAACAGACAGAAATTAGGGGAATACTTTCTGAAAGCACTGTAGATATATGCATGTATGTATGTATGTACACATACACACACACAAAGGGGAGGGAGGGAAGGAGAGAGAGAGAGAGAATGAGAATAATGTTTCTGTCACTGATTTAAGGCTTATTGTGTTTGTGTATCAGAGTGAAGATATAATAATAGTATGCCACTTTTTTCTAACCGTAAGACATGGCCATCTGCTAAAGCTGCTACTGTTGCCTCACAGAACAGAATATCCATAAGCCTTGAAAATATTTTTTTTTTTTTTGCAAAAATCAGGGCCCGTCTGGGGGAAATGCATAATAATGCATTAAAATTCAAAAACAGGATTTACTGCATTAAGTAATTCTTACACTTAGCATCCTACCATTCCTTTAAGGAACAGCAATAATCCCAGGAAATAGGTTGAGCTGAAAGTAAGTATGCTCCACTTCCTTTCATGCTGAGGGAAGACTTCATTTTGGATCTCCTCCGTTTGAGCCAAGTATTCTTGTTAGCTCTCAGTGGGGACTCTGTGTTAATATAAGTACACATTGGGACAGCTGCACAGAAAGGAGGAATAAATCATTGGGCACTGAAGGTTGTCAGGTCCGCTGAATGGAAAATAGGAGGATTTTGGAATTTCCTAATTGAAAGGGGTTGTTCATAAGAAGGACCAAGGTATGTAATTTGGAAGAATGGAGATTATTATAAGGTCAGAAAGTGCTTCTTTAGATAGTTTTTATGGTAAGGTGAGGTGAGGTGAGGGATCAATAACCTTCCATGTATCACAGGATCCCAATTCCCATCAGGCTCAGTTCACATGACTAGCAGTCAAAGCTAATAGGCATTGCATTATAGTATTATATAAATCTCTCTCTCTCTCTCTCTCTCTCTGTGTGTGTGTGTGTGTGTGTGTGTGTAGGCAGAGAGAGAGAGGGAGAGAGGGAGAGAGAGGGAGGGGGAGAGAGAGAAAGAGAGAGAATGAGAATAATGTTTCTGTCACAGATTTAAGGCTCTTCTCTGGACTTAAAATGCCATTTTTTGGTAGAAAGTTTTGGAGACCATTCTTTTCTATCAACTGCTTTAAAAGCAATAAGGCTTCTATCACAAGTGTTTTTCCAGCTTCAAAATGTAAAGAAACTCTACTGCATTTTAAAGCAATTGTACAAAGGAAACAAAAGAGCAGAATTAATCGGATAATATCTGAAAAAAGCATTTTAAAACCTGAACTCCCGCTATAGATAAAACTCCCAACAAAGGAGAAACTCCATTTCCACTTTATTTTCATTTATATGGAAAGTTCTCTTGCCCGACTCTGTCTCTTCATTCAAGTCATCCCTTTTTCTCTCATTCACTAAAAAATAAAAATCTGGTTCTCATTCAGAGATGACAAGATAATACCTCCGATTATAACCCATTAAACATGAAGTGGAAAAGGTGAATTTTCTTTCTGGCATGTCTACTGTTTTTCTTAAGATGATACTGGTAAAATGCATAGACCTCAAACTTATCACAGTAATGTGCAATGCAGTGGTGGGATTCAATTTTTTTTTACTACCGGTTCTGTGGGCGTGGCTTGGTGGGTGTGGTGGGACTTGGTGGGTGTGGCTAGGTGGGCATGGCAGGGGAAGGATACTGTAAAATCCCCATTCCTTCCCCACCCCACTAACCTGCTTTCCAGCTCCGTTCTCCTGTGCAGGGCAACCAAAGAAGATCCAGCCAATCAGCTGGGACTCAGGAGGTGGAGAATAGATGAGGGCGGGGCCAGTCAGAGGTGGGATTTGCCGGTTCTCTGAACTATTCAACATTTCCACTACCAGTTCTCCAGAACTGGTCAGAACCTGCTGAATACCACCTCTGGTGGAATGATATTCTGGGTCCAAAATAAAGGAATTCATTGCATTCCTGCCCCCTTGATACCCAGGTAATCCTTGACTTACAACAGTTTATTTAAGAGACTGTTCAAAATTACAACAACACTGAACAAAGTGACGGATGACCATTGATCACACTTACGATCGGTGCAATGTCCCCATGGTCATATGATCAAAATTCAGATACTTGACAACCAACTCGTATTTATGACGGTTGCAGGGTCCCGGGGTCCTGTGATCCCCTTTTGCAACCATCTTACAAGAAAAGTCAAACGGGGAAACCAGAGTCACTTAACAACCATGTTACTAACTGAATAACTGCAGTGATTCACTTAACAACTGTGGCAAGAAAAGTTGTAAAATGGGGTGAATTCATTTAACAAATGTTTCACTTCACAACAGAAATCTTGGGCTCAATTGTGGTCATAAGTAGAGGACTACCTGTATAACTAAAATAAACTTGTTCTTTGACAAAGCTGAAAAACATTTGGACTGTCTAGTCAGTGCATACAAATGTATCTTGTAAGAAAATGCTCGAATTTATACTCAACCATTTTGTGCCAAGTTCTTATCAGCCAAGTCAACTTCCTACATAGTTTATTTTCTGACAGTGAGAGCAATCAACCCATGGAATAGAATAGCTGCCTCCAGAAGTTGTAGAAGCTTCATTACTAGAAGTTTTCAAGAAGAGACTGGACTGCCATCTGTCAGAAATGGTGTAGGGTCTCCTGCTTGGGTGGGGGGTTGGATTAGATGACCTACAAGGTCCCTTTCAACTCTGTTAATCTGTTATTCTCATTCCACTTCCCGCCTGCCCCCAATAGACAGAAAATGGTCCATGACTGATGGGTTGACTCCCTGTACTCTGTGCAACCTTGGCAACTTTAAAATTTCAACTCCCAGAATTCCCCACTTAGAAGTTTATCCTTCTAATAAACAGTTGTGGTACCTGACATATGAAATATATAGACATAATTACCTGTAATTAGCACATTTTTAAATGGATGGGAGAAACATGACTTTATCTACCAGAAGTTTGGGAAACAAAGATTAATCCAAGTTATTTCAGTTTACAGCATACTTCATATTGTGACCTTCTAACAAACTATTCTACCACGTTGCTCCATTACAAACATACTTTTGCAAGGTATGTACATTTTCCCTTTATTGTTTAAAGAATAAAATATTAAAGTCACTATGTATAATAAAAGATGCAAACAGCATGAATTTTTTAAAACTATTTTCCTAAGCACCATAATTATGGTTTACAGTGTGGCTCAACCAGTGGGTGATTTAAATCATTTAAATTCACTTTTTTGGGTTGGGTATAATTAAAGGGAAAGAAAGATACATTTAAAGTCAACTTTAAAGGGCAATTGTTTGTACTATAGCATTTCAGATATCAGAAGTTAGGATTAAAAGTAAGGATCTGTGGATTTTTTATATACTTCCTATTATAGTAAAGCACTTTTTCTGTTTCATCCCCTCTCTCTTCAGATTAAAACAACAATTGTAACCATTTACATTTGTGATATTCTAAAACCTATGGAGGCTTTGATGACAACTCAATTCAACTCACCCTTTTTCATTCATTGTTGTGTTAATCTCTTTGATCCGAGTTTCTCAAATGTAAATTCCTCAATGTAAGCTTTGTTGAAACAAATACATCTGTTTGTATGCAACTTGCAATAATAGCATACAGTTTTTTCATACCACTTCTGCAGATTTTTGATCAGAGAAAGTTGAAGGTGATAATTGATAATTGATAATTGAATAGAATAGGAATAGAAGAGAAGAGAAGAGAATTCTTTATTGGTCAAGTGGGATTGGACATACCAGGAATTTGTCTTGGTGCAAATGCTCTCAGTGTACATAAAAAAGAAAGGATACATTTGTCAAGAGTCAAGAATCATCAGGTACAACAGTTAATGATAGTCACAGGGTACAGTAAGCAATCAAATCATACTAGGAAACAGTCCATATAAATCATAAGGATACCAGCGACAAAGTTACAGTCATACAGTCACAAGTGGGAGGGGATGGGTGATAAGGAGTGATGAGAAGGTTAATAGTAATAGCAGTGCAGATTTTGTAAATAGTTGGACAGTGTTGAGGGAATTATTTGTTTAGCAGAGTGATGGCTTTCGGGAAAAAACTGTCCTTGTGTCTAGTTGTTCTGGTGTGCAGTGCCCTATAGCATTGTTTTGAGGGAAGGAGTTGAAACAGTTTATGTCCGGGATGTGAGGGGTCTATAAATATTTTCACAGCCCTCTTTTTGACTCCTGCAGGATATGGGTCCTCAATGGAAGGCAGGTGGGTAGCAATTGTTTTTTCTGCAGTCCGAATTACTCTCTGAAGTCTGTGTTTGTCTTGTTGGATTGCAGAACTAAACCAGACAGTTATAGAGGTGCAGATGACAGACTCAATCATTCCTCTGTAGAACTGGATCAGCAGCTCCTTGGGCAGTTTGAGCTTAATGAGTTGACGCAGAAAGAACATTCTTTGTTGTGCTTTTTTGATGATGTTTTTGATGTTAGATGACCTAACATCAAACTGTGTTGTGAACCTCAACACAGGCTGAACCCCATATTTAGTCCTGGCACGATTTTTCTACAATTCTAAGAGAAAGGGTTATAATATATCTTCATAGTAACTTTGTGGATGGGACATCATAAGAAATGCAATGCTAATGACACTAAAACCATAATTCTCTTCAACATGTCACTGATAAAGGTAGGAGCAGTACATGTAAGAAAGAGAAACAGTTCTTTCCACCAAACCATTGCACCCCAAATATTTCAACTTTTCTGAACAGACATTAGTCCTGAAACAAAGTATTAATGGTTGAAAATTAATTTCACCAGATAAAAGTGGGAAAAGGATCATCAGCCATAAGTGGTTCATTTCTTGACTTTTTGTGTTTAACGTTTCATACCAAATAGGTCAGAACTCATGATAGAGTTTCTGAAGAGTCTGAAATTGGAGAATGGGCAGAGCAGAATAACTATTTAACATAGAAATACTTATAGAAGTTAGGTTGGGAAGCATTTTGCTACAATTACCTCAAAAATGAGCATACACTCTTCTAGCTGTAATTTGAAGTGCAGAAAAGAGCAACTGAGATTATTAGGGGGCTGGAGGCTAAACCATAGGAAGAATGGTTGCAGAAATTGGATACGTCTAGACTCTAGACTAGTGAAATGAAGGACCAGGGGGCACATGATAGCATTGTTTCAATATTTGAGGGGCTGCCCCAAAGAACCTACTTTCCAAACCACCTGAAGGCAAGACAAGAAACAATGGATGGAAACTCATCAAGGAGAGAAGCAATCTAGAACTGAAGATAATTTTGTTGACTGTAAGAACAACCAGTGGGATGGCTTGCCTTCAGAAGTTGTGGGTGCTGCATCACTGGAAGTTTTTAAGAAGAGATTGGACAGCCATTGACCCAGAATGGTACAGGGTCTTCCTGTTTGAGCAGGGGGTTGGACTAGAAGACCCTTCCAACTCTGTCCCTTCCAATTCTGTTATTCTGATGCAATTGGTTGGGGAGAATATACAAGAATACCAATCTCCCCTACTAATGAAATGGTCCAGGTTGATCAAGGAGAAAATCTTCTTAGGCTTGCAAAATTATGAGCTGAAATAGATCCTCAACCAAGGGTGCATATTTAGAATTCTGTGGGGTTGACACTTGAGCAAGATGAAGATGTGTATGCAATGTTGCTCACCATTTCTCCATTCATTCTTCCAAGGTTTCCCCATTCCATATAAATTGCCACATACAATTTATTGGACTGTACAGAGAATCCTCTGGTTCTCACTCAGTCCAAATTCATATTCTAAGAGTCTTTTGCTCAAAACATAACCTTTGGAGGTTTTGAATAGTAGAGCAGCCAATGGTCTCATAGATGGCTAGGAATTCTTCCCTAGAAAGGTCATAAATATGTTTAAAAGACACCAAAATCTATTTTCAGCTAGAGAAATGAATGTAGCAACTAGCCAATGGCAATTCTAGTCCCCAAAGCACCCATAGGCAATGGGCTAGGTCTCCAAATTTTATTTCAAGGCTCAGGAAATCTTTATGGGATTATTGGTCTTGTTTAGTTACCTAAATAATGCAAGCTAATGGCAGGTATTAAGGCAAAATACACTATTAAGGAAAAGGAAAACTTCAAGAATGTTAACTGCATAAAACTGCAACTCTCACAGAATAGCATTATACCTCTTTTCTGTATTCCTGACCCTAACAATGGAATATCACACTTAACAGAATAAAACAGAGGTCTCCAAACTTGTCAACTTTAACACTTGTGGACTTCAACTCCCAGAATTCTCCAGCCAGCATATTCTGGGAGTTGAAGTCCACAAGTCTTCAAGTTGACAAGTTTGGGGACCCCTGCAATAAAATAATAAAAGAGCTGGAAGAGAACTTGTTGGTCTTTTAGTTCAACCCCCTCCTCATGCAAGAGACCCTATAGCATTGCAGATAAATGGCCATCCAATCTCTTCTTAAAAACCTCCAGTGATGGAGCACCCACAACTTCTATAGGCAAGCCATTCCACAGATTAATTGTTCTCATTGTCAAGAAATATCTCTTTAGTTCTAGATTGGTTCTAAGTTTCTAGGTTGGTTCTCTCCCTTTGATTAGTTTCCATCCATTGCTTCTTCGGGTGCTTTGGAGAATAGACTGACTCCCTCTTCGTGGCAGCTGTTCAAATATTGGAATACTGCTACCATGTCACCCTTCATCCTTCTTTACACTTCATTATATTTGCAGAACCCTTTGTCCTAAATGAAAGATTGTTTCTAGGTATTTTTCCCACACATCACTAAAAAGGGGGAGAGGCCTATTAAAATCAATGAGCCTTATTTCCAAATAAACATGTTCAGTGAACAATGGCAATTCATTGTTTATGTAATATTACTCTGTAACATCCAATAAGACATTTGCACTCACTGTTCATTGCCTGAAGGGGTTATCCAGGAGGGATGGATAAATTTAATGTAAACTATCTTTTATCAGATGATACAGAAACATTAAATGTTGCTAAATGTTCTCAAGCAATGAATTAAGATTTGATATAGATGACTGTATTAATGAAGACATAGATAAATACGAAGAAAGGCTTCTAAGTTCATTGCAACTGCTGGTTTGATGTATTTGAGGTCTGCTTTTATATTTATGCTTTTATGGGCAGTGGCCAAAATAAGCATTCTTCACCAGCCGGAGTTTCTAGATGCTCTTCAAGGGCAGCCCCTTGTAGACTCCACTGTAGTAATCCAATTGCAACATGGTTAAAGCATGAGCAGAATTCTCTGGTCTAGGAAAGGGCAGAACTAGCACACAAAATGAAGTTGTGAAAAGCTGTACAGAACTGTACCTGCTCCATGATTAGGGACTTTTTGAGTAGTGTAACAATAGCACATAAAATGAAGGCATATAATAATAATAAGAGAAACGAAGAATTAGGCATAGAGTAGAATAGAGTAGAGTAGAACAGAACAGAACACAACAGAGTTGGAAGGGATCTTGGAGGTCTTCTAGTCCAACCCTCTTTTCAGGCAGGAAACCCTATACCATTTCATACAAATAATTGTCTAATCTCTTCTTTAAAACTTCCTGTGTTGGAAGATTCAAAATTTCTGGAAGATAATGATGCAAGATCAAATTTGGATTGGTCACTGGGATCAGAGATTTACTCTTCCGAGCTTTCAAACTCATGCCAGCGCCCATCTAGAGAATTTTTCTCTACTGGAATACATGCTTTGGGCACATATGGTATAGCGCATAGACTCTGAAGCAGGAATGGCTGTTGCTACAGGATATGAGCTGAAAGTTCACCAAAGCAAGACTTTAGACAATAAAAATGATTTCCAAAGCAGATCTTCTTAGATGAAAACAACAAAATGAATATTGTCTACTCTAAGGTTATCAGCCAAATCACCATAGAATATTTTAAGTGAACTGTTGAAAACAAGGTGAAAAGAAGCACATGAAAACCAGAGAAGACAAAAATAGAAAAGAGAGCTTATTTGATCAAGCCAAAGGTTTCCTTAGTTCAGCATTCAGTTCTCCCAACAACAAAGCAGATGGAAGAGAGAAGCTACAAGCGAGATGTGAGGAAACTAGCAGATGCCATCTGTCCTTCCTTTCAGTCTTGTATAGAATTAACAGGGAGAAATGAAGCTTCAATTCAAAAGGGTTACAATCAATTTGATTTGATGCATCAAATTAAGTTGAGTGCCATTCAGTTATTGATTCAGATTTTGGCACCAGTGCATATTACTTCTGCTGGAATCAAATATCTGTATAAGTTTGGGGTTTATTTTATATTCCATCGTCCCCTTTATGATAAAGTGGTTAGCAGCCCTTATATGCTACCTATGTCTTACTAGCTGCATTGCTCTGATAGAAATAGAAATTGTCCATTATTCAAACATTTGAGTGAAGATTTCCAGGAAGGTCAGCAAAGTCTACTCAATCATTACTGCCTTTTCGTTCTGCTTTTCCTTTAGAAAGTCATATGGATAATCTCAAATGCACCAGACTATTTTGTCCGATCTTCTTTATTTAGATAAATACATAAAAACTTGACTCTACAAATCTTTTCTTCCCATCCAATAGGAAATCTGAAATGTAACTTGGCTGATTTGCACCACCCTAGTAAATCAAATGCTTTATTTTGCTTCTGCAATAAAAATAAGGTATCTTTGGTAAGTAAGCATCCTTTGGCAATGCATAAATCTCTATTTATAGCTGTTGGTGTGGGGAGGGAGGAGACTCAAAGGAACCGATCATTGTTTCAAGTTATTTGTGCTATGAATTCTTGCATAGTGAAACTGTCATTATGAAAAGAAGGTGCTGAACTGAACAATGACCCATTTTTACATCCTTGTGATTTGAATAGCTTAGTTTTTGAATATCTTAGTTTGTTTTTGTTCTGCGTTGCTTCATTATTTTCTCTGCCTTCACATGAATTTCTCCTTTGTATGAAAAAGTATGAAATGTTTGTACCTTCATTTCTACTCAAATATAGATTTTGTCAACATATACAATTTTGTTTATTTAATATAATTCTCTTGGATTTATTTTCATAGATAAATAGGTGATAGATAGATAGATAGATAGATAGATAGATAGATAGATAGATAGAGATAAGATAAAGATAGATTAGATAAAGATAGATAAGATAGATAGATAAAGATAGATAAGATAAATAAAGATAAGATAGATAAGATACATAGATAAAGATAGATAGATAGATAGATAGATAGATAGATAGATAGATAGTCATTGTCTAGTGTTGAAGGCTAGAAACAGGGAGATGGTGAGTTCTAGTCCTCCCTTTAGCCATGAAAACCAGCTGAGGGATTTTGGACCAATCACTCTATATCAGTCCAACCCACCTCATAGGTTTGTTTTTGTGGGGAAAATAGGAGAGGGAAGGAGTATTAGGTATGTTGGTTGCTTTGAGTTATTTATAAAGATAATAATGGTGGGCTATAAATAAATGAATAAATAAATACTCTTAACGTGTATTATTTTTGCTATACTGTTTTCCAAGCAGAGAATTTTATCCTGCTGTTCACAGAAGCCATTCAACTGCACAATTGACTTGGGTTCAAGAGGTGAGGAAGATCTTTCAGAAAGAAGAACCTTGCCAATGACTCCAGTGTCTCACCAGAGTTAAGAGAAAGGCAAACCACAGACAGGTCAAAGAGATAAAGAGAACAAATGGTCCAGTGATGTATTCCAGTCACTTGTATAAACTCAGTTCAACATTAATATGCCACAGCACTGTTAATATGCCATTTCCCTTTCACATTTGAGTTTTACTTCCCCAGCCTGGAGCGAACAAAAACTGCATCTGATTTGCTGTGTTGGTTTCAAGGTGATTTAAATTCCTCCACTGGCAGATCATAGAGACGCCGGAGAAGAACACAGACAGGGAAGATTAGCATTTGATTTTCTTTCCTCCCATAAGGTTTTGGAAAAGTAAAGGTCGCAGTTTTCAGACTGAATTTATGTCAAAGGGAAAGTTAAAGATTAGCATAGAGATAGACAGACAAAGGCAGACGTACATCAGAGAGTGCAGGGCTCCCTTCCACACCAAACATCTCTCTATTGAACTGATGAATTTTTATGGGTCAGGAAAAAAAAAGGGCATACAAAGGCATACTATATTACCATGTCAGAAAACTACTGGGTGTTATCTACTCTTCTCAACTTCGGTCTCATCTGCATGTTGCAATAGAACCCGGAGGAAAACTGGCTTAGCAGAATTAAGCTGTTTCTCCTCTCTTCCCTTCTTCCTGTGCTCATCCTTCCAGGCAAGTTAAACTAGGATTCACAGGTTGCTGCTACTGTAATAAGCCACAATTTTAAGAAAGTGTATTAGATGGATTCCACACTGTGCGGAGTGGGGAGAATTAACCTGCAGCTTGGAAATCTTTAAACTGAGGTTCTGGGTCTTCCCACAGAGTTATAAGAAACTTAGGAGATGACTACATTAAAAATAAAAACACCTGATCAGTCTCATCCTGGCAAAGTTTTCAAATTTTAATTAATATTTATGATAAAATTTTAATCATTCTCGTGCCCATTTTAAATTATAGTCAGCTTTTATGGTTTTAATCTTTTATTTGTACACTGGTCGGGCAGTTTCTAAATGTGAGAGATAGATGTGTGAGAGAGAGAGAGTGAGAAAGAGAGAGGGAAGGAGAGGGAACATAGAATAATAGTCTTGGAAGGAATCTCAGAGGTCTTCTAGCCGAACCCTCTGCTTGGGCAGTAGACCCAATTTCATGTCAGACCACTGTTTGTCCAGTCTCTTTTTGAAAGCCACAATATATTCAGCAGTGGGATTCTACCGGTTCTGTCCATCTCTACAGAACCGGTAGCTCTGAAGAGCAGCAGACAAAGAACCGGTTCTGTGTCTGCTGCTGTTTTGGTCCACCTGCCTGCCTGGGCTCTTATTTGTCCTTTTATTTCCTGCTTTTTCAACTGCAGCTGCTTTGCGCAGCACAGCTGCGGTCGAAAAAGCAGGAAAAAGGGGCAGCTCAGCAGGTCGTAAATTGCACACATGTGACAGAACCGGTTGTTATACCAGTCAGATCCCATCCCTGAATATATTCCATGGGTTAATTAAGAGAGAGAGAGAAGGAATGCCATAATAACTTATTTTTAGTTTTCCTTTCTCTTTTTTTTTCCAGATAAAGCAGCCATAAGGGTTGGTTGGACAAAGTGGGAGCAAGTTTGCTTTATGACCAAAGAAGCCAGATTCCTTAATTAACCAGAGTTGATACCAGGGGAAAGGGATTATATTGTACAACTTTGGAAACTGAACTGTAACTATATTCCAGCCTCTCATTTATGAGTAGTTATATTATGACCTGTTTGAGTCTCTTTCTCACCATCTCTGGGACAGGTGGACTGATGCTTTGCTTAAGAAATGAGACTGAACTCTGGTCCTTGTTTACCATACTTGAGGGGAAAAAAACCCTCTTTTTTTCTTATGCAGACCCTATATGATGTGGTAGAATTAACAGCTGAAAAGAAGGAGTCAGTTTCTGGATTATTTTGTAAGATGGAGAATTGAGTGCATTTATAAAATTATAAGTTTTTTACAGCTTCTTCTTGCTGCCTTCTGGTTTATTTATTCACTATTATTGGAGAGAATTATACAGATACAGATTAACAGAGTTGGAAAGGACCTTGTAGGTCATCTAGTCCAACCCTCCACTCAACACCATTTCTGACAGATGGCAGTCCAGTCTCTTCTTGAAAGCCTCCAGCGATGAAGCTCTCACAACTTCTGAAGGCAACTTCTGTTCAGTTGGTTGATTGCTCTCACTGTCAGAAAATTTCTCCTTATTTCCAGGTTGAACCACTGATAATGACTTGACGTACTCTACACATTTTCATCCTGCTCATTAACAATAAGCCAGGATTGACTGGAATTCTGGTTTATTGCTATGGAGGAAGCAGAGCAATGAACAGCAGAGGTTACAAGCCCTGCCTGGAGAGACCATGTAGTGATTTTGGGACTTTCAACATGCAGAACGTGTACCTTCCTCTGAGCTATGGCCCTTCCTTTTCAATAACAGATTCTTAGCTTCCAAAAATCACACAAAGTGATTTAGACTGCAGGAAGGTAATGATGCATATGCTGTGTTACCGAAATATATGGCAATACATTCTGCTAACATTCTTGCTGTACATGTTTGCAAAAATATACCAGCAAAGCAAATCAACGGAGCCTGTTCTCTATTTTATAGGAAACATTTTTAGAGATAGATTTTTTGATCTGGAACACATTCAGCCTGTCTTTATTTTTAAAATCAGAACACAGAAGAACAGAGTTTGCATTTAATCTTTAGAAACTGGCCTAGACTCACACTTCTATTTTCTAGTAATTAAAATACATTCTTTTTCATGAGCACACTTTCTTTTTTTAAGGGTTTTCCTGACATCAATTTTGGGTGTTTCTAACTTCAAAAGGCAGGGGATTTTTTGTAAATTTTATACAGAGAAAAATATTTGGAGGCTGTTAGAAGTGTGCCAGCAGGGGAGAAGAAAAAGGAGGAACTATGGAGTAGTAATAGTAGTAGTAGTAGTAGTAGTAGTAGTAGAGGAAGAGGAAGAGGAAGAGGAAGAAGAAGAAGGAGGAGGAGGAGGAGGAGGAGGAGGAGGAGGAGGAGGAGGAGGAGGAGGATCAAAATCAAGAAAAGACCATAGCACCATTGAAATTACTGCCAGGCCAGGGAAATTGATGAGAAAATTTCCCAATTTTCCAAGAGAAAATTTGGCCTATTTTGAAAGTCTAGGGATAGCATGAGAATATGAAATTCCTGTTTTTGACATCAAAACTACTGTCATTTTCCTATTGCTTTTGTTTTTTTTAGATGACCAGTGAAGGTGACTTTAGAGAACATTCCCCAAGGAAAACTTCATAGCACAGAGAAGGCATACCATGGTATCGGAGATAGAAGTTAAAATATTAATTCAAGAGGTGAATTTATAAAAGGACATCACATTTGGCATGCATCTAATATTAAACACTCATCAAAATTCTCTTCATAAATTATGATAGCTGGTATCATTAACCTGCCTCTGAAAATACTGACGTGTGATAGAAAAGACAGGTTAAAGATCCTGACATCCAATTCACATGAACACTCTTTGTTATAATCTGCCAATTCTTATGAAAGGTAAGACAGTTTGTATAGACTGCCCTCAACTGATGATAGGCCCAAAGTCATTTCATAGGGAGACAGGTGGCATATAAATTTGAAGGAAGGAAGGAAGGAAGGAAAGAAGGAAGGAAGGAAGGAAGGAAGGAAGGAAGGAAGGAAGATGTAGAATTTGGGGTAGGTATACCTGGATCTTCTAAAACAGAACATCTCTTGCTGGTGAAGCTCTTCCCCATTCCTGATTCTATATTCAAGAGTTACATGCTCTCTGAAAAATGGGTTAATCCCACCCATGTTTCATAAGCCACGTTCAAAATGACCTTAAATGGGAAGGCAGCTGGTCTCTGAGTGCAGACATAAACTGCCTTAGGAGCTAAATCTGGAATCCACAGTACGGCTCCCAGGGGTAGCAATAGGTCCAGACAAGTTCTCTTCAGTGCCCACTAAAGCCTCCTGTTTTTATTGTGTATTTTTTTAAAATAATAATTTCCAAATTTAAAACCTAAGATGTTTGGCATGCTGCGAAAGAATGGCCTCCAGTATCGTATTTATTTGCAAGAATATTTCTGGGCTCCAAATGCACCCCACAGGCCTTCTTGGAAAATAAAAATAATGGGAAGCTGAAGTCTGGTGCTTTACTTGGAAGTATGCCCACCTACCATAAAAAATGTTATCAGGAGGCTCCTATTCCTGCAAGGGGTATATGAATTCTGGTGATTTGAAGCTTTGTTGCTGGTCATATTTCTTGCATGCAAGAGGCAACGCCTAGCCAACCATGACAAAAATAGCACTGACTTTGGGTAAGGAAAAGGAACGAACAGGCCATAAAGAAGGAATATTCAAACAATTGCCAAGAAAAGTTGAGTTTCCACTTGAAGGAAGATTCTTTGAACAAATGCTTGCAGAGATATTTACAACAGAGATTTATGACTTTAGGAAATGAATGCAATTGTTGGGAAGGATCCCAGTTAATATTCTAAGAAAAAGTTGTTTTGCAATTAAGAAACAATAGAGGATATTTGATCCTGGATAATGTTTGTGGTAAATCTGAAGCTGTTGTGGAATTTCTGCAAGTTAAATACAATACTAGATTGTTAGCAAAGGCTTTGAAGTATTAACTTTGTGGCTGAGCTTACCTCTTAACTATTTCTGTATATATAGAAGATAGATGTTAGGTTAAATTGGTTGGGTAAACAGAATTGTAGAAGTTCATAATATTATGGATGGGGAGGGACTGTTATTGCTTAAATATATTTATTCAGTATTCAACTAGGGAGACAATTTATATGTATGAGTCTTTTTTAAAAAAAGTTTTATTGGTTTTATTTGTATAATATATAAAAATTTCATTTCAATGGAACAGTGTTGTCTGGGTACAACTATCAGTATTAATGTTATTGTGATACATGTTATTGTAAACGCTCTGATTATGATTTCCTAAAACAATTGTATGAGCCTTTTTTTAACGCACATTTTTTCCATGTCTTCTTTAGTTTTGCTTTGTTCGTGTGCGTATATACAATCACACATGAATCTGGGCTTTAACAATGCCTGCTTAGTCCAATCCTAATACAGACTCTGATTCTGCTGTTTGTCTACCTATGAATCTAGTTGAAAATCAGTAAGAAACAGGACACAAACCTGTAACATTATTATTTTTAATAGGTGAGCATTTTGTGAAGATAATATGGCCATGCTGAGGAAAACACATCACAATCATAGTGGGCAATCAGAGAGGTGGACACAGCATCAAGTTTCTGTAAATTCAGGGGATATAAAAGAAATGTGTATGCACTGGACAAGAACCTGTGGATAATGGAGGGAAGACAGATTTCATTGCAAGAACATAGAAGGAGGAGAAAATAGCCATCATACTGGAAGTATGCCGTGAATACGGAATCAAATAACTTCCAAACCCTGTACTTCCTGAAGGTGAAATATCTATTAGATAGAAATAAGAGCACAATTATGTGCTGAATAAGGTAAAGCTGATTCAGTGCAATTCTTTATCATTTTATTTGAAAGAGTATGTGGGCCCTTGGAGCTAATAGGGGTCTGGAGAGATCAGAGCTTGGCGAAAATTATTAAAAAGTCTGCCTTCAAATCAAGCTCCATGAATATATGTTAAAAAATAGAACAGCTGATGACTGCTCCACAAAAATTGTGGGAGAATACTTTCTATTCCAGAAAATTCTGGGAGCTGTAGCCCATGCATGTGGAAATTGCTCAGATTGGGAAGCACTTAGGTAGCAAATTAGACAGGTAAGCCAACAACATGACACAGTGCTCCCCTTTGTACATAAAATGCTCAGTGCATTACAAATGCCTCTAGGACAGAGGTCTCCAAACTTGGCAACTTTAAGACTTGTGGACTTCAACTTCCAGAATTATAGTTGGCTGGTTGGAGAATTCTGGGAGTTGAAGTCCACAAGTCTTAAAGTTGCCACGTTTGGGGACTCTTGCTCTAGGAAGTGGTCAGGTAGGACTCAGATCCAAAGATCTGGTTATAATTGAAAGCAATTTCAGAATAACAGAGTTGGACGAGACCTTGGAAGCCTTCTCGTCTACACAGCATCGCCTACAGAGGTGAGTTATTTGCCAGATAAATCGGGACTCCTGGGCACTGCAGGAGGCACCCACAGCCACACCACCACAGAGATGCCACTGAACCAGCTGCTGTCTGCCAGATCTCAGGGATGTATTTTGGCCAGCACCTCGCCCTGAGAGGAGAAGCCCTCAGCTTGTCCTCCACCCCAGGACAAGGGCATCTACTCTGCCATCCTGCATGGGGACCTTGTAGGGGCAACTGCATTCTTGGTTCAGGGTGGCTAGGGGTGAGGTTCCCCCCAACCCCAGGTCTGGAGTGGCTTGGAAAGGGACTTGGGGGAAGGACGAAGGACGGGATGAAGAGACACTGTGGCATTGAGGAGGACATGGATTGAGAAGAAGATGGTAGAGGGAGTTGATTAATTAGTGGGATGGCTTGGCTCCAGAGGTTGTGGGTATTCTCATTGGAGGTTTTCAAGAAGAGATCGGACAGCCATTTGCCTGAAATGGTATAATGTCTCCTGTTAAAGCAGTGGGTTGGACTAGAAGACCTCCAAGGTCCCTTCCAACTCTGGTTTTATATTAATCAGTGGTCCAATCCTCTGTCCATGGCAGGAGATCTTATACCACTCCGGACAAATGGCCATCCTCTTTTTTTGGGAAAACCTCCAAGGATGGTGCCTCTACACCTTCTGCGCACAAGCCTTTTCACTGGTTGATTGTTCTTACTGTCAGGAAATTTCTCCTTAGTGTTTTGGTTGGTTCTCACCTTGATTAGTTTCTTGTCCTGCCCTCAGGTTTTTTGGAAACTAGATAGAGCCCCCTCCCTCTTCTCTGTAACAGCCCCTCAAACATTGGCAGTGGTGGGATTCAATTTTTTTTTTACTACCGGTTCCGTGGGCATGGCTTGGTGGGCGTGGCAGGGGAAGGATACTGCGAAATCTCTATTCCTCCCCACCCCACTAACCTGCTTTCCAGCTCTGTTCTCCTGTGCAGGGCAACCAAAGAAGACCCAGCCAATCAGCTGAGAGGCAAAGAATAGATGGGGTTGGCGGGGCCAGTCAGGGGTGGGATTTGCCAGTTCTCTGAATTACTCAAAATTTCCACTACCGGTTCTCCAGAACTGGTCAGAACCTGCTGAATACCCACCTCTGATTGGAAGACTGCTGTCATGACACCCCCCAGCCCTTCTCTTCATGAGAGCAGACATATTCAGATCAGATATAAAGAACTGCAAAGCTAAGTAGAACTCCTGATTTATGAAATATTTGAAAGGTTGACAGTAAACTGAAGGTACCTTGATTGCAGTGGAGAGACGGGGGCAATCACCTTTTAGAGAAAAGGGACCATTTGAGGTATAGCTATGTGGAACCCCCCCAAAGTGTTGGACAGATATTCCTTCAGTACTAAGACAATTGTGGTTTTTTGATGCCTTTAAAGTGGGGGACCTTCAACTTGGTTGGGCCTGACTACACAAGTGTAGGTAACTCAAATATCATTGTTTGCTTGCAGCTCCAATTTGTCAGCTTCTTCTCAACAGGTGAAAATTGTATTATTCAGATTCAGTCTTTGCCATTTCCATGAAAAATGGGAATTGGCTAACAAAAATGATGAAAGCACTTGCCAAAAAGCAGATCCCACTCTGAACTAGATAAACAATCTGAACTAACATAAGGCAGCATCCATATGAAAGCTCCCACACTGTTTGCGTTGTTTTTTTAAAAATATTGCATTATAAATGTCATAACTTTTACATTTCTAATGTATGAGTAGAAAGAAAAACATAAGGAAATCCAGAATCATTAGGACAAATTATGTGCCCTCGGAACTGTGATTTGTTAATTATTATTTTTGCATGAATGTACCATGTAGGTGTTATGACAGCAGCCTTCTAAGATAGTCCAGTACTTCTGGGTTTGCTTCTCGCTACACTACCTTAAAAGTTCTGGTTTTATTGCAAGGTTAAATTAACAGAATCTTGCAAATCTTAAATTACATCTCTCTCCCCCACACACACTTTAGTGCCGTTGTAACTTTGGATGGTTACTACGCGAACGGCTGTAAATCAAGGAATACCTGTATCTTGTCTCTCATTGTATAATACTTTCCCCGATAGACCTAGCTTCCCATCTTTCATTCATTGCCAACACCAGCTGGTTCTTTTGCCCACTGGACCACCAGAGTACTTCAGAGTGACAAAAGTAGTACTTTCTTCTGCTGTCTTCAACAAGAAGACAAATCAAAACTGAGAGACATTCAAGAGAAATTAATCAACACCTGATTTTGCAGGTTTTACATTATTTTTTTTCATAAAGTAGAATATAGAATCAATGCACCAAATTTTTCTCACCTATCTTAACAAATGTAATATCATGCTCTGGAGGTGAGATCCACACCCACCCTTTTGGAAAGAGCCCCAAGATCTGCCAACTGGCCTGCATCTCAATGGGTCCTCCAGTGTGTGTGTGGGGGTGTCATTGTGGAGGTGGTTAATGGGTCCCAACGCTTCCTCGCAGGCACCTTGATCCCTTTCCTTCCATCTTTGTTAATTTGAAAGCAATATTAGTGTTGATATTTATTGTTTCAATGTTTTATTTTGTAGTTTTGATTGATGGTAAGCTCCCTAGAGTTGCCTCTTTGTTAGATGGGTGGTATATATATGAGAGAGAGACAGAGACAGAGATAGAGAGAAAGAGAGGCAAAAAGAGAGAGAGAGAGAGATAAATAGATAAATAGATGATAGATAGGTAGGCAGCTAGATGGAGAGACAGAGAGAGGGAGACAGAAAGAGAGAGAAAGAGAGAGAGAGAGACATACACACAGAGAGAGATAAATAGATGATAGATAGGTAGGCAGCTAGATGGAGAGACAGAGAGAGAAAACACACAGAGAGAGAAAAAACAGAAAAAAACACAGAGAGGGAGAAAACAGAGGGGGGGGGAGAGAGAGAGAGAGAGAGAGAGAGAGAGATGGCAGACACGCAGGAAGACAAGCAGGCAGACTGACAGACAGACAGACAGACAGTATTCCCTACACCTGTTTTGGCAAACCAGAGGTGGCACACAGAGCCCCCTCTGCAGGCATTCAAGCCGTTGCCCTAGCTCAGCTCTGCCTCACATGCATTGCGCCTCCTGCTGGCCAGCTGGATTATGGGGTCTCTGCCATGCATACATGGGGGGTGGGGCGCATGCAGTGGATGCATGTGCATGCATGGGGATGCACACGCATTGCATTATGGGGGTTTGCAAGCGCACGTGCTTTGGGTACTCGGTGCCGAAAAGGTTATTCATCACTGCCCTAACCCCTTTAGAGTTAACTCAGTTCCTTGAACAGAGAAAAATTGGACATGGGTTCCTTGAAAAGGAGACCAATAAGGATGTTATGGCAATATAACCATTCAAATTTTCAGTGTGGTATCATTATTATAAAAAACACAGAAGCTTTTCCCATTACCTAGTTAATGTTACCAATGCCCTACTGAAAAGAGGTAACAGATAACAGATAATCAGAGTTGGAAGGGACCTTGTTGGTCGTCTAGTCCAACCCCCTGCCCAAGTGGGAGACCATACATCATTTATGACAGATGGCAGTCCAATCTCTTCTTGAAAGTCTCAAGTGACGGCGCTTCCACAACTTCCGAAGGCAACTTCTGTTCCGTGGGTTGATTGTTCTCACTGTCAGAAAGTTTCTCCTTATTTCCAGGTTAAATCTCTCCTTCTTCAGTTTCCATCCATTATTCCTTGTCTGGCCTTCAGGTGCTTTGGGACATAGATTGACCCCTTCCTCCTCTCTGTGGCAGCCCCTCAAATATTGGAAGACTGCTATCCTGTCTCCCCTGCTCCTTCTCTTCACTCGACTATCCATGCCCAGTTCCTGTAACCGTCCTTCATGGCTAGTCTTATATTATATAGTGTTATATCCTTAAACTGCAGACCACCTTATACGTTTTTGGCATATCTTGAAGGGAGATTTTGTAAACACAAGTTGAGCAGCGTCTCAGTCCCTGTAGCCTCTGATTACCTAGTGGGCCTCATTTATGATGAGATCGAGGTCAAATTACTTGATGAACTTTAATAACTCAGTTATCTTCTTGCAGATGTCTTTCCAACTGTTAGCAGCCAGATGGCTACCTCTGCTCCATTCTTATTAAAACGAGGCCATTTGAAGTTCTTAATTTCTTGCCCTGGTTTTCTCTTGATCTGATTTACTTATACCTAATATTCATTTTACCATCTATTTAAAGTTACATTTTGGTATTTTATGCCATGTTACATGGAGATCACCAGAATTTCTGCAACTCCTGCTAACTTTTGCTGGTACCTCTACTAACTAAGGCCACTGGAATTTTAAGTACACTGGGAAATCACCCAGAGGTTGGAGGCTAACTTAAAACCCAGTTCAGCAATAACATTGACAGAAGATAATATTTGTAGCTCAAGTTTGAACTGCGGGGTCTTTAGTGCTCTCTGAGTTTGGTGCTTTTCTTGCAGACATTTCATTACCAAACTAAGTAACATTATCAGTGCTAATAATGTTACCTAGTTTGGTAATGAAATGTCTGCCAAAAAAAACCAAAAACCCCAAGCTCAGAGAGCACCAAGGAGCCCACAAATATATATATATATATATATATATCAAATAAAATCTCCTCTTTCAGAGGTAGCCCTCCTTTCATTATTGGTTGTTAAAGAGATGACTTCTTGTGACCTTTCTAAAAACAAGCAAGCTAGTCATATCGGGAGAGAAAGTCCTAGTTTGTGTCTTTTAATTATGCAAAGTGACTGCACCAAAGTTAGTACTGTATTTTTCACTAAATATTCTCAGCTTGATTTCAGAGCCAGTATCTAGATTTATAAGGAACTCCCCACCGAAACTACAGGAAATACAGTTATTATTTCTGCATGCATAATAGTTATTTATGAGATTAATGATGTGTGTGCACAATCCAGCCATACACAGTATCCCCCTGCCTCAAATAACACAGTATCAAGCTTCATTGTGGCTTCAAGGAAATTACATCGCCTAAGAGACAACATCAGAAATGTTGATTTGGAAGTTGAGCATTATTGGGCTGCTCTGCAGCTCAATAGTAAGAAAAATCACTGGAGAATATAGCATACAATAAGCACACTAAAAAGGGCACCTGTTGACGCTTTTATTTATTTACTCAGTAAATCCCACGTTATCTCCATCATTTTTCAAGAGGCCTTATCATTAATATAATTCTGTAAGTTTCTTCTCTGTGCTTAGCTGAATTAAGTACTTTATTTTACCAAGTAGAAACCTACGTTTTTTTTTTAAAAAAAGAAAACATTTCATGCCTCTGTGAAGTCAGACAAAAATAATTTTGAAAAACCAATTAAATTATCTGAGACTAATTATCTAAGACAATTATCTTAAGCTCAAGTCTATGAAACAAAGAGAGAGGAACGTTTTCTCACCACAATCGTTAGGCAAAGCTCGGGGAAAAAAATCAAATTGTCTTTTGCTCAGCTCATGATGGCATTTTCTGACCCCTGGTAAAATGTTAAAAAATCTCCAACTATTTGTGTTAGACAAAGGACTGCAGCTCTACAGATGTTAAAGATAAAACAGTTTTTGTAAGCCATCAGAAAGAAAATTCACAGTACTTTTATGAACTTTTTTCATAAAAGAGGAACAAATGAACTTATGATCTGTGGTTTTGAAAATTAGATTGTCTAGGTAACAGAAAGAAGATGATTATGGAACTTTAGAGAAAATGATAAATCTACAATCTTTTTTTCTTTTCAATTTTTCTTCTAGCCTTTTTTTTTTTTTGCACTTTAGCTTTTTCTTTTGTTTCTTCCTTTTTCCTTTTGTCTTCTGACTCTGTTTTAATTGTGTTAATTTTTACTCTTCCATTTGAACCAAACCAAAATAATGTCGGTGAGGTCCTTGGTGCTTTCTGAGCTTCGTTGTTTTCTTGCAGACATTTCATGACCAAACTAGGTAATGTCATCCGTACACTGCAAGAAAACAACCAAGCTCTTAGAGGACCAAGGACCATTCAATCCTGAGCTACAAATATTATCTTCTATCAAAACAGGGTCTCTGCTACAGATTGGGGGAAAAGGACTGAAAACAGAGCTTGTCTTAAAAGTGAAATTTTCAAAGCAAGCTGATTTGTTTATTGCTTTTCACAGAAATAGACTGATGGGACTTTGTATATCCTTGTGAATATCTCAGGTGTCCTCTTGAGAATTTTGCAAAGCTGCTTTTGGCTAATTAAGAAAGCTACTAGGATGTGTATGAGGCTGTATTTTAGGTTCAAATAAGCACATATGCATATTTTAGGATGAAATGTGCCAAAGTTTTTTTTTAAGAATAAAAGACTGGAGAGGAAAGAAGTATTTTATCGGCAAGGCATTAAAATAATGTATGCTTCCTTGCATAAATCATAGACAAATCACAAAATAGGCTGGAGCACCCAAGAAATGGGAAAAAGAGTGAAACTAACAACGACAAACATGGACCCGTTTTCCCGTTAATGCTAGTAAACAGCAATTCATCCAAATATTTTCTTCTATGATTTTGCATTAAATTAGCTTCCTTGCTTCCATGTTACCATTTGTGAAGTTCAGCATGTGCAACAGAAACAAATTATTGTATTGGATATTACTTATGTGGGAATGTAATTGTTATTATATTGTTATATATATTGTTATATTGATAAGAAGAGTACTAATTATTAATTGTAAGCACATGAAATACATACCTAATCGACACACGGTTGTAATGGGATGGATGCATTGTATATAAGAAAATGCAAAAAAAAATATTAAAAATAAAAGAAACAAATTATTTTGTTTCATTTTTAAAACAGTTTATATGGATACCCTTTTCACAGTTGTGATGGTAATCAGGAGGAAGGAAGAAAGAAACGAAATCCATCTGAGAAGCCCACACTTATGTATTAAATCTATCCCAATAGTATTCAATAATATCCCAATAAAAGCCGTGGTGGCACAGTGGCTAGAATGCAGTATTGCAGGCTAATTCTGCTGACTGCTGGCTGCTAACAGTTCGGCAGTTTGATTCTTACTGGCTCAGAGTTGACTCAGCCTTCCATCCTTCCAAGGTCAATAAAATGAGGACCCAGATTGTTGGGGGCCATATAAACTGCTTAGAGAGGGCTGTAAAGCACTATGAAGCGGTATATAATTCGAAGTACTATTGCTATTCAATTATCCATCAAAACATACCATTCCAAAGCATTTGAGTATATACTAGTTAAATTTCAAAAGCTCTCCTCGGACAATAATAGAGTTAAGGGATGGCAAAAGCTATTAAAGTTGTGTCTTATTTTTCTTTGAAAAGTTTTCACCTGTTCCCCAGATCCTTTCTTTATATCCCTATTTATGACATCTTCTCTCTAAGAATGGAAAAGTCGTTTGCAAAGGCAGCATTCATTTTTTTTACCAGCATTTTATTTGAGAAGTTAATATGGGGAGGAACAAAGTTTGCAGCGGGGATTCATTGGAAAAACATAGGTTGGTTGTAGCCTTCCAAATAACGGCTGGGCATTTCCTCACCAATAAAAAGAAAGTCATTGTGGCCATTTAAGAGGAGAAAACAGTAGCTGTGGAAAAAAACTATCTCTCTGCCTTCCACCCCATCTCATTTCCCAAATGATCCAATTTTCTCTCTCCCTCATAAATATTTTACTAGAATTTGACAATAAAAAGTATTTAAAGATGAAAAAAAGTAAGAAAAAAGAAAATAAGAAAAAGATGTCAAAATTGAACAAAACTATGGATTTCTTTTTCTGTCTTTTTTCTAACAGGTTATTTATTTGTTTTCATCCTCCCTTTATTAATTTACCAATAACTTCAAACAGTGAATATATCAGAGGTGGGATTCAATTTTTTTTACTACCAGTTCTATATGTGTGGCTTGGTATCTTTCCCCCCCTGCCAGGGAAAAGATACTGCAAAATCTCCAGTCAGAGGTGGGATTTGCCGGTTCTTTGAACTATTCAAAATTTCCACTACCAGTTCTCCAGAACTGGTCAGAACCTGCTGAATAACACCTCTGGAATATATCCAATATGTTCTGTTTCTTTTCTTTTGCCACCACTGCGCTTAGAATGTTCTGCACTCTCGTAGATTGAAGACTTCATTCCTTTGAGCATTCATCTTTTTTTTTTCCCCTCACGTATGTTGATTTCAAGTTTATAGCATCCCTTCTTCCTCCATAATACTGATTGCGTGCAAGCATGAGGGAAAGTGAGAGGAGCACAGACCTGGTTCCCACAGAACACTTAACTGGGTTAATGGAGTGTGTATATTAATGTGTTGTGAAAATAACAAGAATTAATCCAGTCAATT
The DNA here is from genome assembly GCF_049901715.1 of Pseudonaja textilis. Lineage (NCBI taxonomy): Eukaryota > Metazoa > Chordata > Lepidosauria > Squamata > Elapidae > Pseudonaja > Pseudonaja textilis. The sequence continues at coordinate 7,980,945 of NC_142001.1, read as the reverse complement.
AACCTCCCGGATAATTTAACAGCCCAAAGTCAACCCAATTGTGTGCGAGCTTAACCTAACTCTACCAAGCTAGCAATGCTACAGGGAAAACCCAGTTAATTGACCTTTTCTGCCTACTTTGTTTTCAAAAAAGAACTGGAAAGGAAAAGGGATTGAGAAGGCAAACACCCCCCCCCCCATTTCTTCTTACTGCAAAGGTTTGGCAGTACAAAGAAACAACACAAAGGCTGATTTCTCTGCCCCTCACTTTTGCCTGCCTGACCAAAAATACGGGGCCAGGGGAGGATTTCAAGGCCTTCCGGGCACTGTTGGGATTCAAATTATTTTACTACTCGTTTTGTGGGCGCAGCTTGGTGGGCATGGTGTGTCTTGATGGGCATGGCTTGGTGGGCGTGGCAGGGGAAGGATGTTGTAAAATCTCCATTCCCTCCCCACTCCAGGGAAGGATAATGTAAAATCCCTACCTCACTAACCTGCTTTCCAGCTCCGTTCTCCTGTGCAGGGCAACAAAAGAAGACCCAGCCAATCAGCTGGGACTCGGGAGGTGGAGAATAGATGGGGGCGGGGCCAGAGGTGGTATTCAGTAGGTTCTGACTAATTCTGGTAGCAGAATTTTTTTTCCATTTTTTAAAATTTCAATCTGCATATGCACAATACATTAGCAGTGTGGCATCAATATATCATATATTTTAACACAGGCAAAATTAATAATACCAATCATATCTCTCAATGCATATATTTCACATTAATTCATAATCCTTCAATGCTTATTGTCAACCTTTCAAAACTCTCTCCAAATGCCTACCACCATATCAGTTAAACATACCTAGTAATTCCATTATTCAATTTTCTCCCTGCTTTTATTTTATTTTTTAAAATAAAAAAGAAAATCTCATTTGGCAAGCAGTGTGGTTCCAGGTTTCACATCTCAATACAAACATGACCATAGTTACCTGTTCATTATATTTGTTTAGTTTCATATTGCATCATCCTTATTATTGTTAAATATTAAGCTTATCCTACCCAATTCCAATTCATGTTATATTAATACATTCTCATATCTTATTTTACAATGTTATCTAAAATTCTCATCTCATTTCTGTTGTCATTTCTCATATTACTTTTTTCTGTCAGATTTGTCATTTTATCAATTCTTATCTGTACATATAATTGTCCCCACTGGTTAATAATTCGAGCTAACCACCTTTATTCTACCTTAATATCAATCTCTCTGTCTAGTATATAACACACACACATATATTTCTCTGATTCCGCATTATATTTTCTCAAACACCTTATGAATCATCTATACATTACAAAATACTATTTTTAATATATTCTTATACATCACAACATATTACCTTGCAGAATCTCCTTCCTTATCCTTTTTTTTTCAGCCATTATCTCTCACTCTTTGAACAATATACTTTCTTTTCATCCTTGTTTGTTTTCTATTCCTCTTTATTTTCTGGTCCTTTCTCTTAATTCCCCTTTTTTCCCATTCTTATTCCCGTCCATTTCTCATTCCAGTTATTAAATTTTTCTCTATCTCTCTTTTGATTTTTCTTTTGTCCTTCCTTTTTCTGTTTTCCCCTCTCCCTTTATCCATTTACAATGTTTTACAGTCCTCTCTAAGCAGTTTATAGAGTCAGCCTCTTGCCCCCAACAATCTGGGTCCTCATTTTACTGACCTCAGAAGGATGGAAGACTGAATTAACCTTGAGCCAGGATTGAACTGCTGGCAGTTGACAGAATTAGCCTGCAGTACTACATTGTTACCACTGGGCCATCATGGCTTAGATAGCAATAACAATGGCACTTAAGACTTATATACTGCTTCACAGTGCTTTACAGCCCTCTCTAAGTGGTTTACAGAGTCAGGATATTGCCCTCAACAATCTGGGTCCTCATTTCACTGGCCTTGGAAGGATGGAAGGCTGAGTTAACCTTGAGCCAGTCAGGATCGAACTCTTGGCAGTGGGCAGAATTATCCTACAATACTGTATTCTAACCACTGGGGGGGAGGGAGGGAGGCAGGGAAGGAGGGAAGAGTAATAGCACTTAGACTTATATACCACTTCACAGTGCTTTACAGCCTTTTCTAAGTGGTTCACAGAATCAGCATATTGCCCCCAACAATCTGGGTCCTCATTTTACCAATCTCGGAAGGATGGAAAGTTGAGTCAACCTTGAGACTCAACCTGCTGGCAGCTGGCAGTCAGCAGAAGTAGCCTGCAGTTCTGCACTCTAACCCCTGTGCCACTATGGATTATAAAGCATGGTTTGTAGAGTAGTGCAATGCATAAAGCCAAGTAACTGTGGTTTATTCAACACACTGAGATTATAGCAAACCATGGCTGGGAGAACTATATGGACTCAGACACTGAAAGGGAAAGCAAGGAAAGTTAAATAAATCTGGATCTCTTAAAATTGATTGCCAAGGTGACTTCTTTACCGTTTTCTCCATCAGACTTTCTTTCATGATCCGTATCAGTGAGGGACAAAGCTGAGTTTGCACGGCTTGATAAACAGGAGCTGTGTTCGGATTTCATGCCTGACATCCACATCCTCAAGGCCTGATCTGGTGAAGCGCCTCCTTCCGTCTCAGTATCCATATCCGACCCTATCTCGATAGGATAGCCGTGCTGAGAAACTGTATGGAGGTCCCCCTGGTAGCCAGCACACAACATATGGGAAGAGTCACAGAATTCCAGCTCTGCAACAAATTGGGGAAAAAAAACAGAACGTGGTTTGCATGAAAAAAAAAACAAAACAGTTCATTCTTTTTTAAAAAAATTGCACACAACATGCGTATGGACCACGTACCCTTCATCCATGTTCCAGAATTGTGTTGATTTTAAATAAGCTCAATTTATTTAAAAGCAAAAAAAAAAGAAGACTTACAATTATAAAAGAAGAAGGAGGAGGAGAAGGAAAAGAAGGAGAAGAAAATAAAGGCTAAAGTCAAGACAGTTTGGTCTAGTGGTTAAGGCACCAGGTAGAAACCAAGAGACTGTGAGTTCTAGTCCAGCTTTAGTCATGAAAGCCAGCTGGGTGACTTTGGGCCAATCACCAGGAGACTGGGAGTTCTACTTCTGTCTTAGGCACAAAAATCAGAGCTGTTATTGTGAGGAAAATTAGGAATGTTCATCACATTGAGTTATTTATAAAAATAAAGGAAAGATAAAAACACTAAAAATAAAAATAAAGTGAAATCAAAAAGATATGGATATATATTCACAGACACACATATATCAGCACTGCAGTCATGATTCATTACAGTGGTCTGTAGCTGATCCATATAAATCAATTCTGCAAACCACTGAATAATGAGAGCCACATGTTTGTCTTCCTTATACTGAATAGTAACTTTTTTTTCCTGAAAGTCTATTTTTTTTTTGTCCTTATGTCAACTCCCATGTGATAGAGATCAATTTCAAAAGAATATAAACCTCTGAAAATATTAAATCTCAAAGTTGAGCTAATCCATGTAATTGTTTCTTATCCAAATGGTACAATATATTCAAATACAGCATTAATTTCATTGCATCTCCCACAACCTCAATGCAACAAGGTCATATCTGAAATACTATTTCTTGTCCAAAAGAATATAATCAAAAAATCATTTTTTTAAAAAATTGGTTCAGTTATATTTTCCAAAAATCCCCAGCAAAACGAAAAGCAAAAATACACGTGCATACTTAACAGATTTGGCAGGGGGCAATGAAAAAAAGCAAATAAAAATAGCCCACATTTTAAAAACAAAATTATAAAAGGGATTCCAGTAGTTTTCTCTTTTTTTAATCTTTCTCCTATCTCTCCCCACCTTCAGTTTTTCACTGCTATTTGAATATTTTATACTTTATTATAGACATTACTACTCCTTTCCATTTTAACCATTTTAATCATGATGCTTTTTAAGATTAGATTACAGATTAACAGAATTAGAAGGGACTTTGTAGGTCGTCTAGTCTAAATCCCCACCCAAACAGGAGACCCTCCACCATTCCTGACAAATGGCAATCCAATCTCTTCTTGAAAGTCTCCAGTGATGTAACTCCCACAATTTCTGAAGGCAACTTTGTTCCATTGGTTGATTGTTCTCACTGTCAGAAAATTTCTCCTTATTTCCAGGTTGAATCTCTCCTTGTTCAGTTTCCATCCATTATTCCTTGTCTGGCCTTCAGGTGCCTTGGAAAATAGCTTGATCCCCTCCTCTCTGTGGCAGCCCCTCAAATATTGGAAGACCGCTATCATGTCTCCCCTGGTCCTTCTCTTTACTAGACTAGCCAGGCCCAGTTCCTGCAACCGTTCATTGTATGTTTTAGCCTCCAATCCCCTAAACATCCTGGTTGCTCTTCTCTGTACTTTTTCTAGGGTCTCAACATCTTTTTTACAATGTGGTGAACAAACCTGGATGCAGTACTCTAGGTGTGGTCTTACTAAGGCTTTATAGAGTGGTATTAGTACTTCCCTTGATGTTGATTGTATCCCTCTGTTAATGCAACTTAGGATTGCATTAGCTTTTTTGGCTGCCGCTAAACATTGCTGGCTCATATTTTCTCTATTGTTCCACACCCACAGACAGAAATTTGGCCAAATTTAAACCAACTTCTTGCACCATAAGACACATAAACTGGGAACTGTTAAAGAGGAGCCATCTTCACCCTTTTTTCTCCCATACAAACTATAAAACCTACACTGTCTTTTGCTACTCTGAAATGCATTGCCTCCCTCCTGGGAATCCTGACAACATTCCATCACAAACACTTGTTAAGTGTGGTGCTTCAACTCCCAACTGGATGTGTTTTTCTCTGAAGCTCTCCGAGTGGCCTAAATGTTGGAGTTTAGCTATGTACATCTAATCTTGTTAGCTCCACTCCCAAATGTTCCCTGGAGAAGAGACAGCTCAGAGCAGGGTTTTGCATTGGTAATTTAGGCACTCATTTTGGTACATAGACATATATACTCATATGCAAAACCCAGACTGAGTTTCCAGACTGATGACAAGAACTTTATGATTCAGATGGTAGGGGTGGTGATCTTTAAACTTAAGTTATTCTCATCCTCCGCATTTAGCCAATGTGTGAAAATGGACTACCGGATTTATCATAAAGTAGGGATCTTTTCTATTTTACAGCAGATTGCATCTTAACAGAATGAAGGGACTTTGGAGGTCTTCTAATCCCACTCTCTGTTTAAGCAGGAAACCCTTTCAGACAAATGGTTGTCCAATCTCTTCTTCAAATCTCCAGTGTTGGAGCACCCACAACTTGTGATGGCAAGCTTTTCCACTGATTGTTCTAGAGGTCAGAAAATTTATCCTTAATTCTAGGTTGGAGCTCTCCTTGATTTTAAGTTTTCATCCCTTGCTTCTTGTCCTGCCGTCCGGTGCTTTGGAGAACAGCTTACCGTGTTATGATAACACAGAAAAGAAAAGAAAAAATTGGTTTTAATGGGAAGGGAGCAGCAACGTTCCAGTTCCGGATGATAAGTAGAGTCACAATAAAAAGAAAATGGAAAAAACCAGCAGAGGAAAAAACCAAACTCTATCTTTCCAAATTATTTAAGTATCAGAAAGGAAGGTGGCCTGGATGTTCTCTCTTTCTCTTGAAAAGGAGCCCTCATACTAAGTCCAATGATCTATTTTGTAACGGTGAAGGACACCTTAAGGGAGACGTAGCCATTCAGAGCTCAATGATGAAGAAACATGTACTAAGACTGAGAAGAAATATCTTGTTGGAGATCTTCCTTGCCAAAGGAAGCCCTTGAGACCTTCAGCCTATATTTCCTATGAAAGGTTGAAATAGAGAACCCTGCAGGGGACTTTTAGTGGATACATTAAAGAAGTAGAGAAATTCCCCATGAAGTAAATTGTGATATCAGCCTTAACCACAATAGACTGAGATTTATCAACCAGAGAAATGTATCCACTGATCTATCTGGAAAGGATGCCCAACAAAGTGTTATAGCTTAAGATAAGTGAAAAGATTCAAATAAGAACACTATTTATCTTTATTCCTGGATTATAGATAATTACTTTTTCCTTTTCTTCTTCTAAGAGAAGAGAATTTCTGATCAGAAAAAAAAAACCCCAGATACAGTTCTGATTTCTATGGAATGAAGAATTTACTTTTGGAATGAAGGTGTGAGCCTTGGAAAACTCCCCCACCTGACACCTTCAGTTATTTTTCAACTTAAGTACTTGAGAGAAACCAAACCACTTTTGGAGAGAAACCAAAATGATTCAAGCAGTAGGTGCAAAAGGGCAAATCCCATGATGTTAACCTACCCACTACCATGGCTTAAAGCTCTTTTTAATAAGGGGATAGGAAGCTTCAGACATCTCCAAAATACCACCAAAAGCAGTGGAAAGAGCAAAGACTTCCTCTTAATAATAAGTTCCTATTTAAACCAAACAACAGACATTCCTTCTGCTTATATCAACCTCAGAATCTCTGCAAAATTGGCAAATAACCATGAATTCCTGCAAGATGATAGGCATGGTTTGAGCAAAGCTTTTATGATAATTCTGGTTGGGCGGTTGTCCCTACTCCATCCTAAGGTGTGAAACTATAACCACCTGGGATTCAGATATTGAAACTATTCCTGGGACGGAAGACCCAGCAACTGTGGAACTACACCTTTTATATGGACATTATCAGTTAATCAGATCTGTGAACCAAGGTCTCCTGGGCCACCAAGGAGCAATCAATATTACTCCTACTCTCTGCTGACAACCCGACCATTAGCACTCAGCCAATCAATGCAATCAACAGAAGTCCACACATCTAATAATACTGGAGCCAAAAACAAAAAAACAATCCAAACTATACTTCTTCCCCAATATGAAAGAAGCAGTGTTGATGCCTACGGGCCTCCTCTACGAGAGGTTACATGGTAAGAACTACAAGCATTCATTAAATCGAGTCTCTTGCAGTTAAGGCTAGAATACGGAATCGGCTGTCAGAGCTCCTAGGAAACAAAAGGGAGACAGTTTAGTAGAATTCATTTTCCATTTCTTGAATGATAATGGTTGCTTATCATCTAAGATCAAAACCAAGTCAAAAATTGAATGTGATCTAAGCTGGTATCTTCCATGAAGATTTGTAATTGCCCAGTGACTGATTGCTATTTGACCTCTTGGGAATTTTGGAGACATAAGGATCAAGAGTCATTTGAATTTAGAATAGGCACTGTAGCGAAATCCCGAGAGATGCTGGAAAAACTGATAACTTGTATGCAAGCTGTTACCTCTCTGTCTATTAGTGACTCTGTAATCCGGGCAACTGAATGGAGCTGAGTGTGTACTGGCTGGATGCCCTTCCTGTCACCAATGCAGAGTTTGCAGCTGATATTTACTCACTGTGCCCAGAGAGAGAAATATCTGCCACTATCTAGGATCAAACTCACAGCCTCCAGATGGTGAGGTAAGAGTTCGACCTCTAGGTGACAGCACCAGTCTGTGCAAGCCGTTATGAGGCTCCTTAAAGTAAATTTCATGCCTTGTAATCCGAGTTTGCACAAGGGAGTAACTTTCTCATACTTGTGATTGACAGCCCTTAAACCCAAAAATTGCAACAGGAGCACCACTAGATGGATCTGAGAATGATGTGGTTCATTAGCAAAGGATAATTCCTTGAGGAATGTACATGTTAAAATGTTAAATGTTAAAATTCTATTGAAAGTTGCTTCCCTTCCCCCAAAGGCCACCAAGACCACATGGAAACCTCAACCACATTAAGGTAAAGCAGACATGTCTTGCATGCTCCCTTTTTAATACGACAGAATAACTGCAAATCCATGTTTTCCAAATTCAGCAATTTTAGGATATGTGGGCTTTAACTCCCAGAACTCCCCGGAAAGCCACCGAGTTCAAGTCCACATATCTTAAAGTTGCTGAGTAACTCTTAAAAAGTAAACTTTGTAAATTGTGAAAAATCTGGTTAGATGAGGATCAGGAAAAGCGCTTTCCACTCGAGGGGCAAGTCCTTCTGCTCCTCCATATCAGAAAAAAGGCAAATCTCTTTTTATCAGCAACCTGATTAAAAAAAAAAATTGTAGTGTAGGACTACTGTAAAGGGTGAGGTTTTTCTAATATTTGATTTTGAGCTGGCAAGCTGAAAGGTATAATCTACCCCAGCAATAGAGGTCACAGAAGGAGATGTAAAAATTAGAAGATATCATAACTACTTAGAACAAGAAACTTCAAGGCCTCATCCATTAGAAAAAAGACTTGCTGCAAACTTAGAAAAATTCAGGTTTATGCCAAAAATCCACTGATGAAAAGGAAACCAATCATTTTTAATGTTATTAGAAAATATTAGAATGTGCAGAAATGGATAGACAAACATTAAAATTAAGGAAAAGGAAGAAACTGAATATATTCATGTCAGAGTATATTCATGAACTAGAATAGAGCATGGTAACAAAGTCAATCAATAAATAGGCATAGCAACTATATCAGCCAATGAAGCCAGTTTGGAAACTGAAACTAGAAGTAGTCTAGGCAGGGCTCTATACTAAGCTCTGCAACTCTGCAGCTATGTGAAGTTCTGAGTGTCCATTGAAAATGAAACTGCTTCTCTTGTCTCGCTTGGCTGGTGAACTAAAGTAAAAGAGAAACTAACTTGCTTGCTGAAGACTGGAGCTCTGCTCTGAACTTGTGACATGCTTCTGTCTGAGTTTGCTCCATGTTGGAGAAATCTACAACTGGTTTGTAAAATCTACTTATTATGTTTATAAAGATGTTAAATCAGCCATCTGTGTTTATTTTTATGGTGCTGAATTAATGTTGCAAAACTCTGAACAACATGGGATTCATTTTATCAACGGTTATCCAATAAAAACTGAAATTAGAAACATGGAAATATAAGAAAAGGACTAATGCTACCAGGAAGGTTTGCTAAAATGGATAAGCAAATATTATTATTATACGACTAATGCCAATGTAACGGACATTATTGTAAACATTATGACTATTACTTCCTAAAATTAGTTGTACCTAGACAACATACTGTTTATTTAGAAATGGAATTTTTATATGTAATTACAAAGAAAAAAAAGGGAAACCAACTATTCACATTTGTGGGTGTGTATGGAACCCCCAGCATTTAATTGCTAAGGCACAATTAGAACAATTCATGAGTGGAACAATTTGCCCCCAGAAGTTGTAAGTGCTTGGACACTGGAGTTTTTAAAGTAGAGAATGGACAAACATTTGTCTGAAATGATATAGGGTTTCCTGCTTGAGCAAGGGGTTGGACTAGAAGACCTCCAAGATCCCTTCCAACTCTGTTATTTCATAATATCAGGTTTGTTTGTTTGTTTTTGCTGTTTTTCTTCCAGACAGGACCATGCAAGGTCTCAGCACTGGATTTACATAGCAGTCTTGTCTGTTTTGACACCCTTTGTTTTCCACCATGCCAACTTCAACTTTCATTGCAACGAGCAGATCCTTCACTTGCCTAATCCGTGAAAAGGCTTTTTCTGGCTATAACAGCCACAAGGTGGCACTTTTGTTAAAGTAGAAATTGGTCATGCAACTGTTCTTTGGTCTCATACAGGTGGCTGGAGAGGGAAGGTCTACTTTTGTTCCAACTCAACATTATTCAAAGACCCGTAGATCAAGACCAAACTGATAGGACCTTTCTGATGCAAAATTTCCAAAGAGATTTCATCCCTGCTAATAAAAGAGAGCTAGAAGTTCCTACCTCTGCATAGGTTAGTATTTCAAGCTAACTCTGCCCTTACTTCCGGGAGTTTGACTCCTTCCTTTGATTCTGACTGGCTCAAGATTGACTCAGCCTTCCGTCCTTCTGAGGTTGGTAAAATGCGGACCCAGATTGTTGGGGGCAAGAGGCTGACTCTGTAAATCGCTTGGAGAGGGCAGTAAAGCACTGTGAAGCTATTGCTAGTGCTATCTCAGATCCCAAGGTTTTGTACCACTCCCATAATTGTTCTGTTTCTATAATAACTTGTACCATTAAGCCTCCTGACTGAAATTGGTGTGATTCTTGCTCCCTTGAGCCTGCTCTGGCGTACAAGATTTGACAGTTCTCAATCTGATCAAGATTTAGGCAGTGGTTTAGTAAACACCCTACTACAAATGCCACTGTTGTATCTAGCACTTTGGTGGGTCACAAAAAAGCAGACAAGAAGGTTCCAGTACCATGTACTTGGAGATATATTTCATTTTAGTAAGAATGAGTTAAGTTGCAACTACATCCTTTTCTTCTTCATCAATCTTGCTAAACAGTCCCAGTGAAAATTGGTCAGGAAAGAAATTGCTTTTAGTTTCGGGCATATGCCCAAGATCCTGCTCCAATTCATTATAGGTAATCCTTCACTGCTGGGAAACATTTGGGTTGAGATGCCAACAGCATGGAAAACATCTGCATCCTCCACACATCTGCCACGACTCACCCAATACTCCAGATAATATAACATGGCCTGTCTGCTACAGTGAATCCATATATTTTTAGCAGCTTCTGAGAATTCAGCGATAGATATTTAAAAATAGAACATTTCACTGCTTCAGGTTGCAGGCAGGGTCCAGGGCTCTGTTGCTAGGATCAAGGAATTTAACTCAATCTTTATCTGAACTAACTTCCAGTTATGCTCTTCATTGTGATATTTGTTCAATTGATGGTTGTTTTTCAAGCAAACCAAAGTGGACGATACTAGAAAAAGGAGAGTAAGCAATCTGGTATCTGCATCTCATGGTTCCTGTCTTGGCCTTACCCAGAAAGAAAGAAAAAGAGGAAGAAAAAATAGGAAGGGAGGGAGGGACAGAGGGAGGGAGGAAGGAAAGAAAGAAGGAAGGAAGGAAGGAAGGAAGGAAGGAAGGAAGGAAGGAAGGAAGGAAGGAAGGAAGGACAGCAGCTAGATAGGTAGGCAGGAAAGTAGAGATAGCAGATAGATAGATAGATAGATAGATAGATAGATAGATAGATAAGATATAACAGACAGAAGATAGATGATGATAGATGATAGCTAGCTAGATGACAGGTAAGTAGGTAGGTAGGTAGATACATAGGAATATAGGTAGAGATAATAGACAGAAGATAGATGGTGATGATAGGTGATAGCTAGCTAGATAAATAAACAGACAGACAACAGAGAGACAGACCAACCAATATCCTTCTTTCTCTGAGGTAGGTTTCAGTTGGTATTGATAGACAAGGAAAGATCCAGACCATGGCCCATATTTTGTGGGGTGCCTCAGGGCTTGGTTCTCTCTCCCCTATTTAATATCTATATGAAGCCACTAAGCAAGGAGATCCATCCATTTGGGGTAAGATATCATCAATATGCGGATGACACCCTGGTTTATATCTCTACTCAGGGTCTCTTTGGGGGCCCTTTGGCCTGTCATGGGCCACACTGCCTCTAATCTGCCCATTGTCTGATCACATACTATTACAATAGCCTCTGTTTAAAAGCTGAAAAGCAAAGATGCTAAGGATAAATTAAGCTGCAAAAGAATAAATGAGAGAAAACAAGATATCCACAAGAAGAAGAAAAAAGAATAATTCCCACCATCAAAACACAGTGTCTTTGCTGCACAAAGTAGCTGAATTGAGAGGCAGGTGTATGTCTGCATTTATGTGCACATGCATAAAGTCTCTATCTAAACACATACACATATGCATACAAATAATATGGTGATGTAAAAATAAGGAATCATATTTAGTGTAGTGAATATGTTATAGGAAAGTAAGCAATAAAATTTTTCTCTAGCCAGAGGTGGCTGTGAACTGAAATGTAGCATCCAATTAATGAATGCTGCAGTGAACTACTATTATTTTTTTTTACTATCTGATATTACAGCAATGTCACAGTTCAGCATTTTCTCATTTCTTGGCATTTAATTCCATTTTGCATTTAACTGTACACTTAATGTGATTTTCACTGTTTGGGGAAAAAAAAAACCCATGAATGCATTTGCCAAACAGAAATATGGAATAACTGCCTTCGGGAAAGCTGGAAAAAAAAAATTCAAGAAAACAAACGTGCAGAAATCAACACTGCCAAGCGTGAATTGCCAATCGCTGGGATTACTGGTTCATCACCCCTAAAATATATGGGTGAGTTGCTCAGTATTGTGAGTCTCCTATTTTTCAGAAAATAGAAAAGCAGTGAAATATGGGCGACTCCGTTTGGGAAGAAGAAATCTCATCTTTCGAACTAATGTTTTTGCTTTTAATTAGGAATGAAATATTTACTTTTCAATTTGGCAAGAGCAGAAACCTTCTGGAAGAAAAAGCAAGCAAACAAGGAACCTCTTAAGTGGCTGTTTTATTTTGCTCTTTCTCCAGAGAACAGAAAGGGTGTCCTGGTTTCTATCAGAGAAGAGATGCAATTTTTTTAAAAAGTACATTCTTATAAAAATTCTAGTACAGAAGTTCACAAGTTCACTATCTCCTCAAAACAAGAATGAGATTTTGCCCAGCAGAATTGCTGATGGTAACACATTAGGTTGCTTTCCCAAAGTCTTGGTATGTCTTGCCCCAAACTAGGTATGTCTACTCTGATGAAGAGAAGGACTAGGGCTGACACGATAGCAAGTCTTTCAGTACTTGATGCGTCAACTACTCTCCAAAGCACCTGAGGATGGAACAAGAAGCAACAGGTGGAAGATCATTTCTCGAATGCCATCACTCTGCTAAACAAATGATTCCCTCAACACTGTCCAACTATTTACAAAGTCTGCACTACTATTACTATTAATCTTCCCATTACTCCTTATCACCCATCCCCTCCCACTTGTGACTTTATGACTGTAACTTTGTCAGATGTATCCTCATGATTTATATGGACTGTTTCCTAGTATGATTTGATTGCTTATTGTACCGTATGGCTATTATTAAGTGTTGTACCTGATGATTCTTGACTCTTGACGAATGTCTTTTTTCTTTTATGTACACTGAGAGCTTACACACCAAAGACAAATTCCTTGTGTGTCCAATCACACTTGGCCAATAAAAAGAATTCTAATTCTAAATCATTAAAGAGAGATCTAACCTAGAACTAAGGAGAAATTTCCTGACAGTAAGAACAATTAATCAGTGGAACAACTACCTCCAGAAGGAAACCCTATGTCATACTTAGGTCTAGTAAGACCACACCTGGAATACTGCATCCAGTTTTCATCACCAGATTATAAAAAGATGTTGGGATTCTGAAAAGAGCATAGAGAAGTGCAACAAAGATGATTAAGGGCCTAGAGCCTAAAATATATAAAGAATTGGTTATGCAGGAATAATTGCAGGAATTGGTTATGTCTAGTCTAGTGAAAAGAAGGATGGGGCTGACATGATAGCAGTGTTCCAATATTTGAGGGGCTGCCACAACAAAGAGAGGGTCAACATATTCTCCAAAGCACCAGAAGGTAAATAAACATAAAGATAGAAACTAATCAAGGAGAGAACCAACCTAGAAATAAGGAGAAATTTCCTGACAGTCAGAAAAATTAATCTGTGGAACGACTTGTCTTCGGAAGTTGTGGGTTCTTCATCACTGGAGGCTTTTAAGAAAAGATTAGACAGCCATTTGTCTGAAATGGGGTTGGACTAGAAGACCTCTAAGGTCCCTTCCAACTCTGTTATTGTGTTACTATTTCAGACAAATGACTGTTCAATCTCTTCTTTAAAATGTCCAGTTGATGTAGCACCACAACTTATGGAGATAAGCCTTTCCACTAGTTAATTGTTCTCACTAACAGGAAATTTCTCTTTAATTCTAAATTGGATCTTTCTTGAATAAGCTCAAGTGCCCTTCCTAACAATTCAGATGGGAAATACATTTCTTCTTTCCTAATCAAGAAATGCTTTGTTGAATGCATCAGGATTTTTCCATCCCCCCAATTGCCAGCAACATACAGAAAACATTAATTTGCCTAATCCTTTCAACCCATGAATCTGAAAGTTCACATGGGAATATTTGCACATCTGAATGGCCCCGAAAAACGTATATGAATGTAATCTGGAGAAAGAAAAAAAAAACGATCTCAGTTTTGTGTGTAAATAGGCTTTTAAAAAACACAAGCCAATTTTGTGTTGAAATAATGCATAAAATGCATTCATAATGTAGATGATTATATGCAAGAGAGGATTTCATGCTCAGCTTCAAGCCACCACAGTGAGGGATTGTTTCATTTATTTGCAGCTTGTTGTCCCCTTATACACTTGGGAACGGAAAGCTAGATAAAATGGATCTTTCCGTAGATCCAGCGGCATTTTCTCATTCTCTCAGAACAAATGGGAATAAAAGTAGAAGCTATTGTCATGATCCTGTCAGGGGCCTCTTCATCCAAGGAGAAAGAGCAAGGATCAGACAAAGTATCCCTAGGCTCAACTCTGAGGAATTGGCCTTGAGGAATTGGCCTGCTACCCCAGAGTGGTAGCAGAATATATAATATTCCATTCTTTGCTCATCAGTTCTGACTCCAATGCTCAGACTCAACCATGCAGGGAAAGGACAGAGAGGCCAAGAAATGCTTGGAAAGGAAACTATCAACTAAGACTTTCAGTGGTAGTAAAAGAACAAAAGGCAGACCCAGAACGAGATGGAATTCAACGTCAACTACAGCAGCAAGAAATGACAATACTTGAGGGCACGAGAAGCTCAAGAACCAAAATGTTGTTATCTCCCTCAACACTTGAAATGGGAAAAGTGTTAGGGCTCCGGCATCCACCTCCATTTAAATCATGAGTCTCTAGCCACATCTCTCAGAGTTCAAAGATTTATTAGCAGTGAATATGCTGGTATTACCTGGATGTAGCCAACTCTGAGACACACCATTCATTTCATCCTTAACTCCCCACCCCCTGGATGTATATTCTCCAATGGGACACATCCATAGTCAAGAGTCATCAATCATGCTCTCCAGTAATAATCTTGTGTGCCAGAAGCTTCGGCCACCTAGCCATTATCCATGAAAGCATTTAAGGAATGCATTACTTCCCCCACTCCCTTGCTGCTGGCAACTCTAAAAGACCAGAGAAATATTTTTTGAGTTGACAAAAAGAGGAGGAAGAGAAGGAGGATAATCCATCTTCAATCAGGATGACCATGTTTTGGGAGGTCTGTGAACTTCCAGGACAAAAGTATCAGGAGCAAGGAACTAGAACATCTCCATGAATAGGCCTAAACCAGGGGTGTCAAAGTCAAGGCCCAGATTGGGCGACGGGGTGCTTAGATCTGGCACATTGATTAGTGAAGGGTTGGCTCACGGTGCCTGTGCCAGTGAAAACGGACCTTGGAAGGGCCACATGCGGCCATCCCAGGCCGTTTTCGGCTGCAGCTGCAACAGCCTCCCGCAGCCCTCTGGCAGAGCTCTGTTTTCACTGGCAGAGGGCTGCAGGAGGCTGTCATGGCTGAAGACAGGGCCTGGGGGCGGGGCACCCTTGGCCCACCTGAGCTCTGTTTTTACTGGCAGAGAGTTGCAGGAGGCCATCGTGGCTGAAAATAGAGATTGAGAGCCCGTTTCCACTAGCAGAGCACTCGGGCTACCAAAAGTGCCCCCAACACAGATGACATCAAACTGGCCATGGCTACCCTGGCCACGCTCACCCCAGCCCTCAAGATCAAACACAACCCTGATGCAGACCTCAATGAAATCGAGTTTGACACCCCTGCCCTGAGCTGTTTCTTTATTGCTTACCTCCTATTTACAAGAATCTGGCCAGACTGATTGCAATGCCTTCATGGGATGCAAATAAAGAGATCAGCAATCTGGCCTCTGTCATTTCCTCCCATGGAAGGATTCCACGATGAAAGGTCTTTTTATCCCACCCTTTAACCAGTGATTTCCACCGCACAGTCCTCAGCATCTGAACTTCTTTTTTTCAAGTTTCTTACCTTGAACTCGCCTTGATCCTTCCCTGGCTACAGATAATCCTTAATTTACAAGCATTCATTTAGTGACTGTTCAAAGTTACAAGGGCACTGAAAACAGGACTTATGACCATTTTTCACCTTTACGGCCATTGCAGCATCCCCATGGCCATGCGGTCAAGTTCAGGGGCTGGCATGTTTTTTGACAGTTGCATTGTCCTGGGGTCATACATGATTAACATTCACGATATTCCCAGCCAGCAGTGATCCATTTAAGAACCGTAGCAAAAAAAAACCCATGCTTCTAAAATGGGGCAAAACTCACTCACCAACTGCCTTGCTTAGCAGTGGAAATTTTGGGCCCAACTATGTTCATAAGTCAAGGACTACCTGTATTTAGGAACTGAAAGGATAATAGCAATGACACTTAGACTTATATCCTGCTTCACAGTGCTTTTACAACCCTCTCTTAGTGGTTTACAGAGTCAGCATCTTGCCCCCAACAATCTGGGGGCAATTTTATCCACTTCAGAAGGCTGAGTCAACCTGGACCCTGGTGGGATTCGATCTGTCAAATTGCAGTAGGAGTAGCTTGCAGTTCTGCACTCTAACCACTGCGCCACCGAGGCTCCATTATAACAATACCTTGCTATTCTACTCTACCAAACATTGAGAATCTCTGTTAATTATTGATTTTGGACTGGATGAAGTCTTCGAGTAGCTTAACAAAAGACTTATTAAAAAAAGACAATATGCCATAATTTCCAATGCTCTGATTAAAATTGGATGTGCATACTTTTGCTTTATTTACAGAGCTAAGATTTTTCTCCAAAGCGTAGAGACAGAGGCAAATTTATAGATGAAGCCTTATGTTATTTGAGCTTCTACCACGACATAATTGGGTCATTATCTGGCTGGTTGAGATCTGTGGCTGTCGCACAAAAGAAATTTCAATGGATCACTGCTGCAATTTTCCAACTTAGGGGACTAAGATTGATAGAAGCAGGTGGTGTTTCAACAGCTTATAAAGAAAATTTGTATAAGATGTTTTACAGGTGCCATTTTCCCCCAACAAGAATAGCAAGAATGTTCAAGAATAAATCCGAAAAATGTTGTCATCAGACACCTGGCTCATATTACCATATGTGGTGGACTTGTGCGGATGCTAAAAAATACTGGACTAAAATCCACATGTGGTTGGAAAAAATAACAAAAAAACCATATAGATTTGAAACCAGAGATATTTTTATTGGGAATTTTACCTGAAACATATAGCAAAGATTTGAAATACCTGATTGTAAATGTATTAACAGCGGCTAGGATTGTATTTGCTAAAAACTGGAAAAATGAGAAAATACCATCGCAGGAGGAAATTATTAAGAAAATATTGGAATGTGTTGAAATGAGTAGATTTACATTTGAAATTAGAGAACAAGAGGATAAACAATTTTATAAAATTTGGGACCTTTTCTATCAATGGTTAGATAACAAAATGCAGTAATGAAATATGTAGATTTTTAGAAAATAATAAATATATAAAGATGTACTTTTTTAAATTATATCTACAAAATGTTTTTAGGATAGATTTGGGAGGATAATATGAATGGTTATAAAATACACTAAGTAAATTATGGTTTTCTCGTAAAATATGAATGAATAAAACTATAGTCAAATGAATGATTAATAATGATACTAGGGTATTTAATTTTTGATTGATAATATGAGCTTTTAGGTAATGTAACTATAATTGAAGACTATGAAATGGATGCACAAAATAATTTGTAAACCAACCGGCACACTGCTTGTATACCTATGGAAGAAAGTTTGATGTTTTTATGTTTTGTTTGTTTAGGTTTGTTTTTAAAAACCAATAAAATTTACAAAAAAAAAAAAAAAAGAAGAATCCAATAACATATTTTAAAACAAATGCATCACATTTAAAAAGCTTTTCTTTATGATGATATGAAACTCATGTCAGCAATCTTTGATTAATATTTGTTATTAGATCAGAAAGGGTAGGTAGATCTTCTTGTAGTTAGGGACCACATTCTCCTTTCAATAAGATGTTATAATGGTCTATGACACTCCTTACCATTTCAGGGTCAATCAACAGGAAAAAGGAAGGATCTGTCCACCTTTGACTTGAAATACTTTTCCCAATACAACCTGGCAAAGCTCCCTGATTATAAACACTGTTCTTCATTCCATACACATTTCTTCATTTGACCTTCTCTATCATTCGCTTCAAAGCAAGCTGTAATGCAAGGATACCCATAAACAGCAAGAGCTTTTGCACACGCGAAACCAATCTCCTATCATTCCAGTCTATCTAAAAACATTTTCCATTGTTAATGCAGTTACAGTGCTAATCATATAAAACACTGCAATTTAATGTAATTGTAGCACTTGGTGCAATGCTAAAAGAATACATCAAATAATTAGAAATTTTACACTTACTAGAATGGACACCATTAATTCTGCAAAACACAATTCTCCTTGGAATCATATACATTTTATGGGTGCACCTCTATGATCAAGGATCCAAAATCATTGCAGTCAATCCTCAGTCAATTCAATAATTATGGATGATGATGATGATGATGATGATGATGATGATGAGGCTCATATACACATATAGCAATAGCAGTTAGGACTTATATACCACTTCACAATGCTTTACGGCTCTCTCTAAGCGGTTTACAGAATCAGCACATTGCTCCCAACAGTTTGGGTCCTCATTTTACCTACCTCGGAAGGATGGAAGGCTGAGTCAACCTGGAGCCTGGTGACATTCGAACTGCCAAATTGCAGACAGCCGGCAGTCAGCAGAAGTAGCCTGCAGTACTGCACTCTAACCACTGTACCACCATGATTCACTTCATATTCCAAAATATGCATAAATCTGCATTCATTTTTTTTTATTATTTCATTCAGATCAGATTGCACCTTCCTGTCAATTCCAGAATTTTGGAATAATATATCACACATCTAGTCAAACCTATTGAGTCCAATCAGCAAATGAAGAATAAGACTAGTAACTCAAAGTTTTCCTTTCATCTAGGTGAACTTTCTAGGTTTGAGAAACTACTGGACAATGTACAACCCATTGGATCATTCTATGTTAATATTTCCTTATCTAAAAGATAAACAGAACGACCACAGGCAAGCAAAACAGCAGTTGGAGTAGAAGTAACTTCTGACTTCCTGCAGGCTTCCCCATTGACTTTGCTTGTGGGAAACTGGCAGGGAGTGTTGGAAATCATATATGAACCATGATGTTGATGCAGTGGCCAGACATTTTCAAATACAACTGGTGCGAAGTTCCTTGAAATTTCATCTACACAGGAGCAATGGGTACTGGCTTTTCTATGCATTCTTTAAGTTAACAGATTTTAGGTACTTTGATTCAAAAATTGTTACCCTATGATGCACTGTTTGTCTAACTGAAGTTTGCAAACGTATAGAAGAGCCGTAGCAGCATACAGCTCACTGTGGAGTTTAAATATGGCTGGAACATCTGCAATTAATACTCCTTAAAAGAAGAAAGTATTTATATTCACACTCATTTTATACTACCTGGTTCACTTTTCCCCGTACTAGTATATTCATTTTATACTATTCTTTCGACTGGCTTAATACTTTGCCATAAAGCATTTATTTATTATATGAAAAATCCTTAAGTATATTATTCAAAAATATCAAATTTATTACAGTATATAAATAATGGATTTTTTTAAATCACAAGTTAGCTTATTTGTTTTAAATGTGGCTTTCTAAAATTATACATTATGGGATATTTAATGCATTCTCCCTGGGGGAATGCAACTCAGACACACTCACAAACACACACGTTGCAATCAACCAAAATAAAATGGTCAGAAAGACAAGGAGATTCAAAGCAGGATAGCTGTACAGACTAAGGCAGGAACAAAAGCTAGAAAGGGCTATAGTTAGCCTGGCAAACATCCCAGAATCAGCAAGAGGTGCAAATTAAACCAATCATCACCTACACCACCTCTGGAGACTATTGAGGCAGATGCACAGAGACTGGTGGTTGTGCAAAAGAGCTGACAACATTTGAAAGGAAATGCAACTCTTTTCAAATTATTTGATTGGGGTATTCCTGGATAATTACGGTGTAGTAGAGGTGTTGGACAAGGAGGAAGAACTGAAGTCCATATCTACCTTCAATCATGGAGATTGAATCATGGAAGTTCAATGGTTTCTACTCTAATTATCTCACATGGTGCGTTTTTTTTTTTTTTTTTGGAAGGGGGGATTGGAGAAGGTGTATTTTGTGCATCTACATGTTTGTGTGCCTTATCTTGACCTCTTGTAGGAACGATGGGACAAAAATGTCTTTGTGAGTTACATTTATGTTCTACCTTCTCTCCGGGCAGATCACACAACTTCTCCCAAAGGTGGTTTTTCAGGAGGCTGGACTTTGTTTGTTTTATTCTTTTGAAGACGTTTTGCTTCTTATCCAAGAAGCTTCTTCAGCTCTGACAGGATAGTGGGGAATGGAAGGATTTATATTTCTTGCAGACAGCTGGTCATTTGCATCCTTTTAGAGGGTCATGTATTGGATAAACCCTTGGAGGTTTATCTCTGTCCTCCTTTGTCACTTAGAGTGATGCTCCTGGTTCCTGTAGTCTGCAATTTTTCCTCTGGAAATCCATTCCTACTCCCACTCCATTCAATGGGTGTTCATCCCAAATTGTATAGTTAAAAGTCTGCAGAGATTCTCAGTCATCCAGGTCATGCTTGTCCCAAAGTTGCTTTTTCAGGAGGCTTTTTTGTTTTTACTTTTGGAAAAACGGGTCCAGTTGCCTCCTGAAAAAGCACCTTTTGATCTGGATCTGGATGACAGAGAATCTCTACAGACGCAGTACTACTCCAATTGTTGAACCCTATGAATTGAGGTGGTTTAATACAAGTGACTAGTCCAAATGAGCTTTCATTTCCAACCCTAAACATGCGCCTCTCCTAATCCAACATCTTCACCACAACGTCACACAGGCTCTCTCAGAAGCAGAAAATATGAAAGCCATTGTTGCACATTTGCTATTCAGGATGTGAGGAGGTGACTTTGGGGGGTTTCTATTGTATGCATTAAAAACTGGTTTGACCGGCATGTTTAAAAAGCAATTTGTTGCTCTACCTTAGGCAGTAAAATTTTATAACCCAGACCTGTTTCCAAATTTTAGTCCTGGAAAACTCCTGAGATTAATCCAGTAATCCTTAAATTGCAAGGCAGCTTATACCATCTCCTTGGGTCAGCAGGTAAAGTCAGAGAGGTTTTTATCCCAGCTGTGTTCTAATAGTCACAGAAGCTATAGACAGGTGCCAAACACCTGGAAGATGCTGGCACCAGCAGCTTGATCCCTTTTTGCACCTCTTCCTGGCCAGTTAATGTTGTGAAGAAGGCAAATACCCCGTTTTAAATTTCTTGCAATTCTAAGGGAAGAATTCCAAATTGCATTTTTATATTCCTTAGAGGCAGCAGTGTGCAACATCTGAGTGTCAACTTTGAACTGAACCCAGAGGAGCCATTTTCTCACGTCTCAGTTGCCACATACTATTGCGGGCAGGGAGAGAGAAAGAGGTGGAATGCATTGCTAGATACAACACCGATCTTTCTCGTGGGAACCAAGGTCATCTCCAAGGTCAGATGAAGGAGGGTGCGAGGGCCTAAGGAGCCCAATTAATTTAATTGGACAATGTGACCCGTGACACTTGGGAAGGGAATCATTTTCAATTTTAATTATATTGAAACTCTGGGAAACATTTAGAGTTAGTTTTCCATTGGCGTGGGCCTAGATGGTGTACCCAATCAAGAAGTTCTTGGAGGAAGATTCCAGCCTTGGAGTTTTGATTTGCTTGGGCTCATTAGTCAAAACCTTAACACTGAGTTTGTTTTCATAAAAAAGGTCTTGACCAACAAATGTGACCCCGATTAATGCCAATGGCATAAATATGTCTGTCAATTCATTTAATATTTCTATGGTCTTTTTAAAAGAGTTGCCAACAGAAAGGGAGGGGGGAAGGGGTTTGAAAGAGCAGTGCGGCAGCTTGGAAATTGAAAGTGCATTCCATAAATAGTTTTCAAAGATCGTAACTAGGTGACTGAACTTTCTGCTGCGCAAAATTCTAACTGGACAGTGTGATTGATTACTTCTGGCTACAGATGTGTCTCACTGGAGAATATGAATTATGATACACCCAGAGGAGTGGGGGAAAACCAGGGTCAAGGGTGACAATGAATTATGTGTCTCAGAGTCAGCTACACCCAGGCAGTGCCGGACATGTTAACTCCCAATAAATCCTTTTGAAATTTTGGAAATTTGGCTCAAGACTCATGATTTAATAGGGGTAACTGCCGAAATCCTGACCACTGGTAGGGTTGAAAGCACCTGCCAGAGCCACTGAAGTAGAATGGACAAATGAGTTCAAAACTTTAGAGCAGGGGTCTTCAAACTTGACAGCTTTAAGACTTGTGGATTTCAGCTTCCAGAATTCCTCCTCCAGTCATGTTAACTCAGGAATTCTGGGAGTTGAAGTCCACAAGTTGTAAACTTGCCAAGTTTGAACACCCTTGCTTTTAGAGCAAGAGTGATATTGCTTTAAGGTGAGTTTTAAAAAAGAGCAATGTTTTCCTAGAATTTAACAAATAAGGGCAACATGGAGTAGACAATGGATTGCGACAGAAGTCAGACAACATTAAATCTCCAAGAAATAAGTTCTGATCCATCATGTTGTCTTTAAGAGGCTGTACTCCTATATCAAGTGTTAACTTTGGGCCTGCAAGAGAGTGAAAAAACAGAGAAATAGGACAACTAACTTGAGCAACAGTCGTCTTTAATCAATGAAACGTCCAACTGTCACACATATTCAAGATGGGGAGCTAATCTCCTTCCTTGGAGCAGCAGACAAGCCAAGTTGGTCCTCCAAAGAAAATAAATCAGAACCAAAAAGAGGAGAAGAGCTTACCAACAAATTAAACGGTACCGGTCCTGTGAGCTCACTCATGCCTACAGGGCAGTCTGTTGTGAGCAGATAAGCAAAATCCAGAGTTCGTTATCAGGAGCAATATTTTGTCCTGCCTCATAAAAATTTGACACAGCTGGAGGTGAACTAATTGAGAAGGGGAAATAACAACATTGAAGGGATTTCAAAATGTAATTAAAGAGCAATGAGCAAAGGGAATCTGCGGAAGAAGGAATGCCCCGAGCTTGGAGAACACCAAGAAGTTCAAAGCCACTTCCAAAAGTGACCTTTATTAATAAGGATGAGCAAATGTGTATTAAGTTGGAGCAAAACGCTCTCAAAAGCTTTGATTGGGGAAGTTGACACAATCCTCACTGCAGAGTTATGAGCTTCTGAAAATCATAGCATGTGTTTGTGTTTTATTTGTTATTGCTACATGGATGTAAAACTGAATCTGAAGATTGTTGACTTAATGGAGCATACTTCACCAACTTGGAAATTTTCTGATTGATGTATATGGAGATTCTCAATCATCCAGGTCATGGTTGTCCCAAAGGTGGTTCCCCCCCATCCCCCCCCCACCAAAAAAAGGCAACTCAACTTTTTTCCTTTTGAAAACTTGAAGTTACTCTGAAGAAGCTCCTTGGATGAGAAGCAAAAAAAATTCAAAGAAAACACCAAGAATGTCCAGTTGCCTTTTGAAAAAAAACAAAAACCCAACTTTGGGATTTTCTGATTGATGTTTAGATTGTTTAGATCAGGGGTCTTCAAACTTGACAGCTTGAAGACTTGTGGACTTCAACACCCAGAATTCCTCCTCCAGTCATGTTAGCTCAGGAATTCTGGGTGTTGAAGTCCACAAGTCTTAAACTTGCCAAGTTTGAAGACCCTTGGTTTAGATTAGCAGAGTTGGAAGGGACCTTGTAGGTCATCTAGTCCAACCCCCTGCTCAAGCAAGAGACCCTACACTATTTCTGATAGAGAACAGTCCAGTCTCTTCTTGAAAGCTTCCAATGATGAAGTTCCCATGACTTCAGAAGCCAAACTGTTCCACTGGTTGATCGTTCTCACTGTCAGAAAATTCATCTTTATTTCTAGGTTGAATCTCTCCTTTTCATCCATTATTCTTTGTCTGGCCTTCAGGTGCCCTGGAAAAAAGTTTGTCCCCCTCCTCTCCATGGCAGCCCCTCAAATACTGGAACAGTGCTAATACATAATAGCAACATGTTAGAATTATACCAAATTTTAGGGAATGGTATTATACGACTTCAAAAGTTTGTGATGACCACTATCAATTAGGATCCTGTCTAGATAAACTTTGGAGCAAGGTATCTCCTAAAACAGAATATTCTGGTGTAGAGATAAGCACGTATTATATGTACCAAACACAAGTACTCTTGTCTACGAACTTACAAACACCCTTTACCGGTTTATATAAGCATCCGGAAGGCTGCTACAGAAGCATACAGAAACAGAGTTGCTTAGCTAGATGGATTATTTCTTCCTAACTCACAGAAGCAATGTGAGGACAGCCATCAACTTTGGTGGCTTCAAAGAATAACTCTTAACAGCATAAGAAGGCTATCAATGGCTATCGTGCGCAAGATGAGATTTATTCAGATGAGGACAAAGGTAGGATTATTACAGAAGCATCAGACTTGCCATAATGTTAGACTTGATAGATCTCTTTTTTTAAAACAAGATTTATTGTTTTTGTTGTTGTTGCTGCTCTGACTCCACCTGATACAAGGGATTACGGGGTTATTAGAAGACCAAAATAATATTATTAAAGCATTCAGGGTAGCCAACCTGATTCGCACAGATTCTAAAACTCCACTGTCAGGTTTCCTGCCCCATCTGACATTTCAAATGTTTAAGGATATTTTATTGTTTCAAAATGTGGAACTGGTATCTTTGGTTACAAAACTCCATCCCAGTTTCCATGTAAGCCTGCCTACTTGGAAAATAAAAACAGTGGGCATGGGAAATTGGCAATTCATTTTTTTAAAAAAATGTAGATACATATGCAGAAAACAATAAACCTCTAACATTATGGCAGAGGTGAGGATGCCGTGTGGTGCAGTATTGCAGGCTAACTCCGCCAACTGCCAGTAGTTCGAGTCTTATTAGCTTCAAGGTTGACTCAGCCTTCCATCCTTCTGAGGTCAGTAAAATGAGGACTCAGATTGTTGGGGGCAAGGGCTGTGAAGCACTGTGGAGCAGTATATGAATCTAAGTGCTACTGCTACTGCTTGGAAGAGGAAGAGAAATTTCACTAATTCTGTTTTCTTTGAATGGATATTTTGACTGGCACTCTTGCCACATTTTATGATAGGAGATGTTCATTCTTGTGGACAGTTACAGTGTGAAAACATCCATGCTTATTTTTGAATGCCCCAAGTACCGATTGTCTGTAAAAGTAGCCTTATGCGAAGTCACATAGATCTATGAAGTTTATCGCAATATTTTTGTGACTCCCTTCGAGTACAAGATAGAATATAGTCTTCTATAGGTAGTCCTCAACTTACAACCACAATTAAGTTCAACATTTCTGTTGCTAAGTGAGACATTTGTGAAGACATTTGTTAAGCGAATCACTGCAGCTGTTGAATTAGCAACACAATTGTTAAGTGAATCTGGCTTCCCCATTGACTTTGTGTGTCAAAAGGTCGCAAAAGGGGATCACATGACCTCAGGGCGCTGCAACCGTCATAAATATGAGTCAGTTGCCAAGCATTTACATTTTGAACTTCTGACTATGGGGATGCCACAATGGTGATGAGTTTCAAAAATGGTCAGAAGTCACTTTTTCAGGATCACTGTAACTTTGAATGGTCAAAGAAACAAAGTTGTTGTAAGTCAACAACTACCTATATTGCTATATGGATAGATTCAATTTATGAATGAAATGGAACCTGCCCATCATAAGTTATGACACTTATAAAGTGGCTCACTCAAATGAGTAACCTGATTTTACTATCTTTTTTGTACTTACAGTAGCACTAGCACCAGCACTTAGACTTGTATACCACTTCATAGTCCTTTACAGCCCTCTCTAAGTGGTTTACAGAGTCAGGATATTTTGCCCAACAATTTAGGTCTTCATTTTAGTAACCTCAGAAGGATGGAAGGCTGAGTCAACCTTGAGCCAGTGATGACTGAACTGTTGGCAGCGGGCAGAGTTAGCCTGAAGTACTGCATTCTAATCATTGTGCAAAGGAAGGAAGGAAGGAAGGAAGGAAGGAAGGAAGGAAGGAAGGAAGGAAGGAAGGAAGGAAGGAAGGAAGGAAAGCAACAGTACTAGCACTTAGATGTATATACTGCTTTACAACCCTCTCTAAGCAGTTGACAGAGTCTATTTCCCCCAACAATTTGGGTCCTCATTTGACCCACCTCAGAAGGATGGAAGGCTGAGTCCACCTTGAGCCTGGTGAGATTCGAACTGCCAAATTGCAGGCAGTCAGCAGAAGTAGCCTGCAGTACTACACCCTAACCAGTGCACCACCATGGCTCATAGTAAGTAAATAAAGTAGTTGTAAAGAGACCGCTGCAATCATTCAATGAAAACTGCAGTCACTGAGTAAACCAATGGTTTGCTATGGACTTGTTTTATTGCAACCGGAACTAAATGCCACTTTTTGACAAAACATGGTAAGATGTGATTATGTGACTAAGGATGGTGAAAATGGCTGTAAATGGACATTGGAACAGTCACTAAGGGTAACAGCCGTAATTTGAGGACTACTTGTACCATCTGTTTCAGACACAGTTTCCAGTGTTTTTAGATGTTTTTTCTCCACTTTCATTGAGTTTTAAGATTTTTTTTACAAGTACATTTATTTGATTTGCTTCAGTAAATAAAATAAGCTTTGTAAGCATATGGAGGAAATTTGCAATAAATGTTTGCAAGGTAGAAGAATAAATACGAACTACCGTGATTATGATTTTCAGCAAACACATAAAACAATTCCAAACAAAGAAAATAACAAATTGGCTAGATTATGTTTATATTGACTTGCTAGTTTTTTTCATATACGATGATTGAACTCTGTTTAGCAATGGTATTGCTTTTACTGTTCTTTTTAATTTATATATCCTATTAATCTTGGTAGCATTCACACAAAGGAACTTTACTACTCTTTTTTTCCCCTCTTTCAAAAATGTAGTATGCATTTAAAAAATAAAAGTTTATACCCTGAATTTTCTGAGGCTGTCATACAATAATGTTGAGATACGTTTATGTGTTTGTTGGCAATATTGCTCCATTCCATCAAGGAGTCTAAATAACTTTGTTTTTCCCATTACCACTGATAATGTGACACAGGAGATCTCTCCTAAGAAAGCTATGAGAAGCTTTAATAAGATATCAACCTGAAGACTTAAAATCCTAATTCATACAGTAAGTGTTCAATAGAACAAACAGGGACAGCAGTACTTTATTCATTTTACATGGTACCTGTAGCAAGTTTGATGGGGAAAGAGGGATTAAATTTTTAGCCTTTATGGGTGATGATGATGATGAAGGTCAGCTGCCACCTTATGCTTTTTTCTGCTTCACTGTGCTGTGACAGTCTGCCATGAACTTTGGGGAGGGTGGGCGAGAGAGGCAATGCTTGGGGGGAAGTGAAAGTACTTCTGTATCTCCCTGGGAAGCTGCCTCAAGGTCAACCATCTGGGAGAGAAAAGCAACTGCACACCAACCTATGCTTGAAGTAACTGACCTGAAAACATCTTACTTGAACCTGACTGGTCATGGGAAAGAGGAGTCAGCCTCGGGAGGCAGTTAAGAGAGGAAAAAGTTGAATTTAGGGATTTGGGCGTGCAATTCTCAGTTCTGGCTATGTACTTGACTTTTAATATAACTATACCTTTCTAAACCAATGGATCCAAGGATCATTTCTACTTAGAGGTTTAAAGGTTGTCAGTGATGATGAAGAATATTTTGGTGGAGGAGGGGAGATCATATTTTTTAGATAAAACTTTCTGACTTGTATAGATCAGTATTTCTAGTCTTTTAATTTTCAGCAGGTCTTTGTCCCAAATTTCAGAAGTGCAATAATTGTAGGGATGGCTCTAAAAAAAATGTGATAGCCACATAACCATCGATTGAGTTGTCGATCATATACAGAAGTATCTTTTAATGCATTTTTTTTTCAATGAAAACAATTGTCAACTCTGAAGCAAACCTGGCGGAAGCCATCCTATGCTGCATAGTTGCTATGAAGCTTGAGAGAGGAAAGGGAGGGAGGGAAGAAGTAGATAGCCCAGCTAAAAGTCAAAATAAAAATGTTTTCCTGTGGGAACCAAGGTCATTGTAACAGGTGGCTGATGAAGAAGGAGTGGAGCCTGCCAGCTGTATTCATTGGACAATGTGACTGGTGACACCTGGGAAGGGGAAACTTTTACTCTTTTAATTGCCATATTTTTTGGAGTATAAGACACAAAGTGGGTGGAAATGTCTGTGCGTCTTATACAATGAATGTTGCCAAAGCCATGCCCACCTGCCAGCCCCCCATCCTTCGGCCTCTGCTTCCCAGCAATTTGCCTCCTTGCAGCAAACAGCCTGGTCAGCTTCAGCACAGCCTGATTTGGCACAACCAGCTGATTGGCCTACTGACGATCAGCTGTTTCAGGCTGCAGGGATTGCTATCGCCTATTGCCGCCTCCACGTGCCCCATTTTCAGCCTCCGTGAGCCCCATTTTCTGCCCGTTCCAATCCCCACACCCCAGAACAGGGCAAAAATGGGGCACGCAGAGGCCAAAAATGAGGTTTGTGGAGGCTGAAAATGGGGCACGCAGAGGTAGCAGTAAGCAATGGCAATTCCTGCAGCCTGAAACAGCTGATCGTCGGGAGGCCAATCCAACCAACATTCAGCTGCTTGTGCTAATCAGGCTGTGCTGAAGCTGAAACAGGTTGTTTGCTGTTGCTGCAAGGAGGCAAATTGTTGGGAGGCAGAGGCAGATTTTTTTCTTGTTTTCCTCTCCAAAAGCTAGGAGCATCTTATACTTCAGAGCTTCTTATACTCCAAAAAATATGGCAAGTAAAAACCGTGGGAACTTTCAGAATTGGTTTTCACGGGCTGGGCCAATATGATGTATCCAATAAACATGTTTCTTTGAGGAATGTACCTGCCTTGGAGTTCTGTTTCAATGGGTGTGTTACTCAGAACACTGATATAATTCTTTCAGCCTAAAGAAGGCAATGTTTCATAAGCAATATGTAGGAGAAGAAAGGTAGCACAATTGGGGCAAAAACTAATTTGGACTGAATCTATGATGAACTCCTGATCCCTTTAATCCAAAGGAAGCATGGAGCATAATCTTTTACACTTTCTGACTGTGAGAATTAACTGTTCTGCATCTGAATGCACACACTTAAAATAATACTTTTATAACCTCTGAGGGATTTTAGTTATCAAAAAGTCTAAGGCTTCAGAAACAGCAAAAAATTATTTAACTCTAGAAAGAAAAGAAAGACGAGATGAAGATGAGGAATCATCTTAATTCAGCATTTCACAACCGGAGAGAGGCTAGCTAGAATAATAGATGTTCAACCTAGGTTAACAGGCACAATACCTTGCAATGAGCTCTCCGGGGTCCTGAATCCAAATCTGTGCATTTTCTACTCTGCCAGAATCATCAGGGGCTCTTATAAGACTGAGACAGTAATGACCAATCAACACACTTTGTGCAAGACATACACATTCAGAGAACTTCTCTTTAATCTGTAACTGGCTTAGGCGGGGGTAGGGGGAATATCCTTCCATTATAATTCATGGAGAACTATTCCCAAATACATAACAGAAGAAGTAGAATTTAAAAAGAGAATGAGTTAAGACTAAGAGAAAAATGATAGGAACCCAAGCATTACAGAGAACCGGTCCGGTGCAGTGGTTAGAAATTGTACAATATAATCCTTTCTTAGACATGAAGTCAGTTGGTGGACTTCTCTCCATCCTAGGAAGAACGCAAGGACAAACCACTTCCAAATCTTGCCATGAAAACTGCACGACCCTTTCCAGGCAGGCTGTAGGCGTCAACACTGATCTGAAAGCGCATACGTGCACACAAATGCACAAATGTGTTATAATAAACCAGAAGGTTGGAGTAGAGCAAGAATGTAACATGCAACTCGGAAGGAAAGATGAACAAATGCACAGATACAGTGAGTAGTAACAAAGGAGACCCAATGTCACTTGGTTCAACTGCGAAGCCTGCAAAGAGGGTTTTTAAATCAGATTCAGCTAGGGAAGGCAGCCAATCTGTTTAATTTCCAATTAATGACTATGATTATGTAATTCCATTATTATTTTTGTTGGGTGGAAAGGAAATCTGTGGAACACACAAGTGTCAGGATTCCGGCAGTTATCCAATTAAATCATGAGCCTCGAGCCACACTCCCAAAACTAAAAAAATATTTATTTGAAGGTAACATTTTACCTGGGCGTAGTCAACTCTGATATGTAATTCACTGTCACCCTGGATCCTGCTTTCCCCGCCACCCCTCTGGGTGTATCATCCAATGGAAAACATTCCTAGCCAAGAGTCATCAATCATGTTCTCCAATTAGGTTTTTGTGCCGCAGAAGCTTCAGTCATTTAATCAGTTTTTGAAGAAAATATGAATGGAATGTACTTTCAATTCCACACTGCCGCCTGCTCTTTGAAACTCCCCCCTTCTTTCTGTTGTCAACTACAGTATAAAACGTGTATACAAAATGTTTTATGAGTTGACATTCAGCTCCCCTCACTTCTTGAAGGTGACCTGTACAACATGCACAAAATCAAATTCATTGTGGTTATGGAAGCTTATGCTCACAAGCCCCCCGCAGTTGACAACAAGTTTACACACAAAAATATTCCCAACAAACACCCAAGATTTGCAGTGAAAGTAGCAGTAAGCAACCCACACAATCACATTTGTAGAACCTCATAACCTATCTTGTCCCCGTTTTGAGACTTAGGGTTGAGGTGGATCAAGAGCTCCATGGGAAGAAACCTGCTCCCATTTCAATCCTTCAATCTTAAACTCACAAATGGCCTTAAATGATGCTAATGAAATTTGGAAAAAAATGATCATATTTTTGCAGTGAAATGTTGGAGATTTGGAGTGGAGAGTTAGTGATTTCCCAGTGACATTTCCAAATTGAAACCTCAGCCTTAACTTCCATCCCAAGGGCCTTGTTCCTTCTGATGTCATTAGATGCAGATCCTGCCTGAATTGAAGATTTATCTCAGGGATGGACCAAGAGCTAACTTTGATTTCCCAGGTAAAAGCTTTGGCTGAATCCATAAATTGTTCTGCCCAGGTGTAGCTGGTTGTAGTGGGCTAGGCAGATTTTCTTTAAAAAATAAAACCGACTTAGTCTAATATAAAGTCACATGCTCTTAATTTGCTGCCTCTCTTGATAAAAGGACCAAATGATAGGAAACTCTCTTCCTGAGAACTAGCCAAGAGAGCTGGTTAGAAGGCTAAACTCAACAGAAGGTTATTTGATACTTTTGTAAGAACCTCCCCCCACCCTTGAGCTGTTCATAAATACATTGTCACTTTACTAAATCCTACAATTTTATGTAAATTAAATTACAGGTTTGCCTTGCTGGATATATCCCAATGAAGTCAACATTTTAAATAGGGCACAGTTAATCTGATCTGTGAAAATGTCTTTGAAGGGGAGGAAAGGCGTGGAGATTTATATGCATTGCCTCTAATTTGCTTTAAATGTTTAAAGAACTCTGCAGCAATCATTTCCAATCAGCGAGAAACCTTTTTTTTTTTTTTGTTAGTCCTTTAGCCAAGTAGGGAAGCGAAGACAGAAAGACACAATTTGGCAAATCAGTTTAATTTTGTGAGATGGCATATATACAATGGTGCTCATTATTATGAATCTTGGGCCTATCTTTTAAATGAACTGATTCAATCTGAAATACTGGGAGTCCCCCTATTCATCTGAAATGAAGATGATCCAAAATTTAAAATGAAGCGTGTTCTCCAAAAGATCAAACAGAAACTAAACAATCTGGTGCCGTTATTGTCATTTTCACTGTATTTAAATCATATTTCATTTTAAAAATTAATTGATGGACAAGCTGGGTGGGGTGTGCACCTAGTGTCACTTTCATGCAAATACAACAGTGTAAGAATAAAAATGCTATACAGAGTTTGCAGACAGAGCTCAAACTTAACAGAAAATTAATTGCCCTGTGTTCAAATTCATTGGAAAAGGCAATGGTGTTAAGAATGATTAGTAGACACAGAAGAAGGGGCAAGCAAAGAACATGCAGGCAATTGTGCAATTATTAATTAATTATTATTATAACTGTTATAATTATGCAATTATGGAAAGGAGCTAATATCCCCTCAGAAGACTTAGTTATATAAAAAAACATTCAAATACCATTTTACAAACCCAACCTAGTAATACTTCTAATGTCCCTTTATAGCATTCAGACTATTGATTGTAAAATTGATTCTATTTTTATAGGTCACTCTCTTCTGGGTTATAATCCTTAAAGTTTGTAATTTTATGTCAGTAATTTTATTTTTACCTTATTTTATTCTCTTGACATGATTCTTTATTTTTACTACCACAATTGAAATGAAATAAACAAATGAAACAAATATTAAAATAAGAATTAAACTGTCCAATAGCCAACACCTTCTGGGCAATTTATAATAAAGCACAGTAAATGAATACAATCTAAAGTAATAGCATGCTGAATAAAATTTTAAAAAAAAATCAAAATGCCAGAGGTATGGTTGTCATTCAAAGACTTAGAATTAAAAGGATGCAATTAAAAGCATATTTACCTGGTGCCAAAATATGCTAAAATGGATCCTGTTGAATGTCAACTCAAAAATATTTCCCTGGAGTTGCCAGCAGAAAGGGAGTGGGGTGGAAGTAGTGCATTCCTTAAATGCTTTCATAGATAATGGCTAGGTGGCCGAAGCTTCTGGAAAGCAAGATTATTATTGGAGAGCATGATTGATGACTCTTGGCTATGGATGTGTCCCATTGGAGAATATACATCCAGGAGATGGGGAAAAGACCAGAGTTAAGGGTGAAATGAATGGTGTGTCTCAGAGTCGGCTACACCCAGGTAGCACCGGCACGTTCACTCCTAATAAATCTTCTTTTTACTCTGAGAGATGTGGCTAGAGACTCATGATTTAAATGGGGGTGGATGTTTTCTGGGGAAGCCATGAATGGGGTGTCACCACAGATAAAGCTCTCCCTCTTATTCTTATCCACCTCATCTCTTTTGACGGGTTGGCCTCATTAGAAGATCTAAAAGTCCAGAAAGGTACATATTGGAGGAGGTGATCGTTCAGGGAACTTGAGGGCATTCTATGAGTAGGCTGCCAACACAGAAATAGCTCTTTTCCTTGTAAAGGTTCACCAGACTTCTCTTAGTGATGGGGCCTGGAAGTGGGCTTTAGTAAATTATCTTTAAGTCCAGGGAGATACATATGAGAGGAGGTACTCAGAGTTCGATGAACTTCCACCCAGAACTAACAAGCTCCAATTCTGCTTATGAAATCAAGCAAGGTCAGATAGCATTGATACAGTGGTGGGATTCAATTTTTTTTTCACTACTGGTTCTGTGGGCGTGGCTTGGTGGGCGTGGCAGGGGAAGGACACTGCAAAATCTCCAGTCAGGGGTGGTATTTGCCGGTTCTCTGAACTACTCAAAATTTCCACTACCGGTTCTCCAGAACTGGTCAGAACCTGATAAATACCACCTCTGCATTGCTACCTAAGCTGGACAAAAAAGAAATGTGAAAAGAAGATCTGGGTGGCTTTTTGTTTGTTTGCCTTTTCCCCGCTCTTAATAAAGACATTACAGAATACTCTGGAAATCTATCCGAGCTTTGAATTAATCAAATTATAGCCATGCAAAACTGAACCATGCTGTCTATAAATAGTTCCATTCCTCCTTCTCTAACATAAACATAGCTGAATTCTCTACCATGGATTGTTTGAGACAGTTGTCAAAACTAAAGGCTATATATCCATATCTGCATGCCTATAGCGACTTTTATTTTGGAAGTTGATTAGGATAAAGAAAGCTGCTAAAATTATCTTTCTTACCATAAGTTGTGTATTTACATTAATGGATGTGACTAAAAGAAGCCATGTAATGTAATTTTCTACAACTCATCCGTGAAAATACAATCAGGTTTTTCAACCTTATAATTAGGAAAAACCTGCTAGGGATAAATTTGGTGCATCTTTAAATTAACATGCCAGAAAATGACTGTTTATTGCAATTTTCAAAATTTGCATGTCTAAGGTAAAGGTTCCCCTCACATATACGTGCTAGTTATTTCTGGCTCTAGGAGGCTGTGCTCATCTCTGTTACAAAGCCGAAGAGCCAACGCTGTCCGAAGACATCTCCGTGGTCATGTGGCCGGCATGAATAAATGCCAAAGGTGCACAGAACGCTGTTACCTTCCCATCAAAGGAGTCCCTTTGCATTTTTACATGCTTTCAAACTGCTAGGTTGGCAGAAGCTGGGACAAGTAACAGGAACTCACTCCATTACACAGCACTAGGGATTCGAACTGCCGAACTGCCGACCTTTCTGATCGACAAGCTCAGAGTCTTAGCTAGAAGTCCTTTAAAAAGACGAGAAAAGTAGACTTGCAATTTTCCAACTGGAAGTTAATACTACAGTGAGAAGTTAAACTATTGCAACATAGTGGAAATATGTGTATTTCATCTAAAAGTAAAATTAAGCTATGTTTTGAAGCAAGTTGATAACCAACATTAATTATTACATCGAGGAACCTTAAAAAAACATATTTTAATTGTATAATGTTGTCTTTATGTTGTGTACCTCCAATTGGAGGCCCTAGAATAGGCAAAGCCAATATTGAAGAATCTGAAGAACTTAAACACGAAAAAAAAGTCACAAAAATTATTTAGACTTCCAAAACTTTGCATTTCAGATGCTGTAAAAGAAAAAGAAAAAAATAGCATAAAGAATCAAATTCACATTGGCAATGTAGGATTGTTATATAGGTGCCAGTGTGATGCAAGTCAGGAATTTTCTCAGTTACAAAGGTTAGCTGTAGCAAGAATTGATTTCAGAAATTTAGCAGGAACAGAGATCAATTTCTAGATATTGTCTTTCTACTACTCACTTCAACATCACATAACCTAGCATCCAGGAAAGGGAAAAAAAAAAACAAATTCTCGGAGAATAAAACAGTCAGTGGAAATATATATCATTCTCTCAGTTCCTAGTATTGGCAAACCTTTTTGGCACTGAGTGCTGACATGGAAGAGCACAGGGGAGTGCTGGAAACTGGCAGAGTTACTACTGGAAACTGGAAGAGCTACTATCCAGTGCATGCAAGTGCTGTGAATTGGAAGAGCAGTGCCCCGGCACGCATGTGCACAGGAAGTTGAGCTTCCAGTTATTGGCACATCTGCATGCGCAAAGACCAGCTGTGGGCTGGAACCCGAACAACCAACAGCTGACGACTGGTTTGCCCGGAGAGATGGCTCTGAATGCCACTTCTGGCACACATGTCATAGCTTTGCCATCACAGATCTAGGTCTTAGGGTTTAGTGTGACTAATCAGGAAGAAAACTGTGTGTGCCCCTTATTCAAGACACCTTCCCTGGATCCTGAAGTATTTAATATCTTACCCATCAGACTACAATCTAGGAGAAAGTAATTGTTGTGGATTCAATTGTTAAACATTCCAGAGGAAATGGGTTATATGGACTCCTATAATAAAGGTTTATACCCAGACAATAAACTGGTAACTTGATGGGGGAAATAGGAAATGCACCTCTCTTGGTCCTTCTAGAAATCTTGGCATACCATCAATCATGTATCTTCCAGAACCCCTTGTGACACTCAATATTCCATTTGGGAACAGCATCCTTGCATCCATTCTATTTGTACTCTGCTGGTAAGAGAGAAGTTGGCCTACTTCCAGAGTCCTACAAGACAAGAAGGCGTGCATAAGAGCACAATCGTGCCGACTCTCCCCATCGTGCCTATTGTCATAATTGTGCCTATTGTCCCCAATTATTGGTTCCTATTTCATGTATTTATACTTATGCTAATTTCTATTATATTGTAAGTGTTTGACAAAACAAATGAATAAAATAAATAAGATTGTCTTCCATCTCCTGTACAACCCCTATACAAAGAATTCATTTGGAGGTGTAGCATATGGTACTATTATAAAAGGATCTTGGAAGTCTTCTAATCCTAAAGTCTGTAGAGATTCTTGGTCATCAAGGTCATGGTTGTCCCAAAGGTGCTTTTTCAGGAGGCAACTCGACTTTCTTGTTTTTTCTTTAAAGACTTTTTGCTTCTCATTCAAGAAGCTTATTC
Organism: Pseudonaja textilis; assembly: GCF_049901715.1. Lineage (NCBI taxonomy): Eukaryota > Metazoa > Chordata > Lepidosauria > Squamata > Elapidae > Pseudonaja > Pseudonaja textilis. The sequence goes on along the minus strand of NC_142001.1, from coordinate 7,944,760 downwards.
AGCTCTGACAGGATACTGGGGAATGGAAAGCTCTTCTAATGCTACTGAGGGCAGGAATCTTCAGACAATCCCAGAAAATTAGCTTACCAACATTTGAGAACCTCCACTGATGCACCCATAACTCCAGGAGGTAAGCAGTTCTATTTAATGGTTTCCACAGTCAAGACGTTGCCCCTTATTTTATGATTGATTATGTACAAAGCTTCCTCACGTTGATTCTTGTCTGATCTTCAAGCATCTTTCCATTTATATATTGTTTTTGTATTCTTATGCCTTCAACTCATTGTTGACTCCTGGAGGCTGCCCAGAAAAGCCCTTGCTCTTTTCTTGGCAAGAGTTTGGAAGTGGTTTGCCATTGACTTCTGAGGGCCAAGAGACAATGACTAGTCCAAGGCCACACAGTTGGATTCAAGAGTAAGGCAGCACTAGAATACAGTCACCTGGTTTCTAGTCTGGAGCCTTCACCACCAAACCGAGCTTTTATCTTTAGGCACTACAGGGAGTAAATCCACACCCATTTTCCTTGGCAGCCCTTCAAGTGTTAGAAAGCATGATTCCCCTTCATTCCCTCTTTAAGATAACCTACTCTACTTTTGACCATTGTCCTTGACATTTTTCCAAAATGCAATGGCCTTGTTTTTGAAGGATGCTCACTATGATGATCACATAATTTATCTCTTTTGCAGGCCCTGCGTTGGTAACCACTAAGCTTCTGAGTACAATTCTAAATGCTAGTCTTGATTTACAAAGTCTATGTTGCTTGGCACTTTGGTACCTATAAGACTATATCCCCCTACCAGAGTCAACTCATCCAAGGAAGACTTTTTGAGAAATGCTGCTCATGGTATTCCATTTTCATGATGTGAGAAGGGCTGACCCAAGGAGGTGAAGCTTATCTAGTAAGACATCAGTGCTCTAGAATATCCTGCAGCCAAAATTTGGCCTCTTTCAGCACCGGCTTTCTAGAAGTTACTAAAGATGAAATTTGTTGAATGTTTCTTCATTATTATCTTTATTATCTTTATTCATTTACATTTGCTTTTTTATTTGGTGTATTAGTGTATACTGTGTGAGGATATTTGGGATTATGGGTTAATTTTCTCATTTCTTATCAAGAACATTTTACCTTTTTTAAAAATGTAGTTGTAAGCTGCAGAAGTCTGGAATAATCGTGGTATGCAAAGGTTGCTGTTGTTATGATTATTATTATTGTTTGTCAGCCAGATGTTCAGACTGGATTTGGCATTTTTTCCACCTACTGAATCCTTCCCAAGGATCTGAGACAGGCAGATGTTGTTGTTTGATGAGCTAAAGGTATCATCACAGGATATAAAGTATTCCAACTAAAGTTGCCTTTTGCAATTGATGGTTGGTGAATTTATCAATACCATTTGTTATGGTTTCTTACATAGTCAGCCAGATTTTCAGATTGAAATTACTATTACTGTTGTTGTTGTTGTTATTACAAATTAAATCTATGACCAACTTATATTTGATAATTCAAAGGACAGCGTCACAAATTCATCCACCAACACACTCTGTATCTGCTTTTTTGACAGAATAATGATGCACTGACATTTTTATAAACTATTTGGACTGAGTCATTCCATTAACCATGGTCTTTGAAATCCAAGAGAGAATTTTAAGAGGACTGACAAATAAATACGAACCTATTCTTCCTATGAGCACTTAGAGGCTCAACTCAACTCCCCCCACCCTTTAGCAAAACTGCAATAACAGATAATACGCAATGTCTCTTACAGAATTACATAATGAAGAATAAGTGCAGCTACAAAAGGGATGCTCAAAATAAACACATCAGCTTTTCATCCATGCTTCATGAAAAGGCCTGCCCTGTCTTTGCCCACCAATATTTGACAAAAGAGAAACTTTCATGCATTTAACTTCAGACACATCCTTCGGTATGTCTGAAGTAATTGAACACACACACCCAACATTTTCCTTCTTTCCCCCCCAAATGGTCTAGACGCTCTGAACTACTTAGTTTATTGTCATTCTATTTTTACATTACTTCAGACATCCTCTTTCATTCTGACATCTCTTCCCAAAGCACTTAAGAGGTGTCAAAATGTCTGCACACGTTTTGGCTAAGTAATGGTACGCTATAGATTTTCTGAGGTCACTGAGAAACTCAGAGAAAACTTTCTAAACCAAGATGTACAGTTTGGCTCCAAGCCCAAGATTAGGATTATTGGAGAGGCTCATTTGGAAGTGGGCGAAGGTTACTGAAAATTTTTAAACTATGACAGGCTTGTAAGATATGTCATGTTGCCTTTCAACTGATATGATTTAGTTTCCCCCAGGCTGGACTTGCTTTTTAAATGGTGTGAAGATTTTCTGAAAATGGTGTGAAGATTTTCTGAAAATGGTATGAAGATTTTCTGAAAGGGTGGGGGGAATGTAAAGGGCAATCTATAGGTCCATACGACTCCACAAACCCTCTTTTAATCCCCCATTGTTTTTTAGACCTGCACTGTTGAAAAATAACAATATAGATTTTGCCATTTTGAAATGGGAAATGGATGAAAACAGTCATGTGGAGGGCTGATATGACATACTTCAAAAGCAAAGCATCTCTTCAAAATATCTCCCCCCAAAAAAATCCAGCCATACTTATTGATCTGATTTGGCCTGATCTTCAGCTCTCCACAAATGGATGAAACACATTGGCTACCAGTCCCTACTTTATTCTAAGCTGATTGCTGACAACCTGTGTATTCCTATGGCTACAGTTCCTTCCCAGCCAGCCACCTCCCGCAAACATCTCCTAAAATTGCTTCCTAATTTACATGTCTGTGGAGATTCTCAGTGATCCAGGTCAGAGCTGAAGAAGCTTCTTGGATAAGAAACGAAATGTCTTCAGAGAAAAATAAGAAAGTCCACTCCTAATTTACAATTTTAATATTACAGAAGGGGCAAATTGATGTGCAGATGGAAGCCATCCTATAAAATAGATTTAATTAAACATTTAATTTTGACCTGGCTTCACCTATAGCTTCCATAACCCCCAGCAGGCCAAAGGTTTCCTTGTTTTTTAGGTCCTAGCTTAAGGGTGGAAGGAAGGAAGATCATGAGGGGAAAAAAAACATGGGAAGGAAGGGAGATGATTAGATTTTCTATATAACAATAGCACTTAAATTTATATACCACTTCACAGTGTTTTACAGCCCCCCCCCAAAACGGTTTATAGAGTCAGCATATTGCTCCCAACAATCTACACTGCCACTACCACTTATTTTCCATATGTGTTCTATGCAGTTACCTGATCCATTAACCAAATTAATGCTAAAACAACTCTTGTTCCATGAACAAGATTTAGATGGGATTTTTGTGTTCAATTCTTGGAGACTGCCTTGACATGTCCCTGCAGTTTTCTTGGCAAGGTTTTTCAGGTGGGGTTTAGCCATTGCCCACTTCCTCAGCTTCTTCCTGAGAGAAACTGCCTAGGTAACCCAGCTGACTTCATGGCCAAGACTGGCCTAGAAATTCTCCCACTTTCTAGCCTGGTGTCTTAACTAGCACATCAAACTGGCTCTCTAAACTGGAATACATCTCTCTAAATGGCTTCCAGACAAACAGACCAAGTAGAACATAGAAAATCAGAGTGGAAGGGACCTTGGAAGTCTTCAAACCTTGCTGGAACAAGAGACCCTATACCATTTCAGAAAAATGGTTGTTCAGTCTCTTCTTGAAAACCTCCAGAGGCGATGGAGCACCTCTGGAGGTAAGCTCTTCTACTGATTAATTGTTCTCACGGTCAAGAACCTTTTCCTTCATTCTAGACTGGATCTCTCTTCACCAATCTTTTGCCCATTATTTCCTGCACCACCCCTTTCTGTGACAGTCCCATAAATATTAGAAGAGTGCTATCATATCACTCCTAGTCTTTTTCTTCATTAGACGAGACATACCTAGTTCCCACAACCCTTCATCGTAGGGTTTAGCCTCCAGACCCCTTGTCTTCTTTGTTATTGTTCTCCTCAATATATATTTTATATCATAGTAGACAGAAGTGAACATAGTATTCCAAGTGTGGCCTTACCAGTTTTATTTAAGTAGACAATGAACTAATCAGAAATTGTGTACAAGGTGCTAAAAGTGTCTACCGAAGATATAGTTAACTCTTTTAAGTTCAATTGACTATTGATCTTGCCTGGAAGACAAATCAGCTCCATATGAGGTTGAACCGGAGAACAAAATATCAGAGTGATCATCAATTAGGGTTAAACACAATCTTAAATTACATTTGCTGCAAAAAAAAAAAAACATTAGCCAAATACTGTTTTTTACATCCTCTTTTTTTTGGCCAGGGATGATTTCCATGGCTTCCCTGAAAAACAGTAATACTATCTCTACAAATATTGAGAAATATCTACAGAATGGCAAACAACATTTTAAAAAGCTCTATTTTCTTATATTGTCCACAAACCTGAGAATGAAGGGACTGTTTACAGTTCTGTATTCAGGAACAGAAACATCACTGTATCGATTTATAGGAAAACTTTAAAATTAATAAATGCTAGTCCTCAGTCTAGCAGTCACTACTGAATTATGAATTCTGTCCTTTTGTTAAGTGATGGAGAGAGAAGAAATGAAAGCAATATAAACAATACGTAGATCATTAAAAATATCTTAATCTCATAAATGGGAATGAAGAAATGTTGTACATAACTTTTCAACATTTTCAAGGATTCAGACATCCTCATGGGTTGAGAAGAAAGGTGTATCGGAAAATTATTTTTGTTTGATTTAATTATTTGTTGGGTCTTGTCTAATTTTGGGGAGGATGATGGTAGCACAGGCAAAGCCCATTTCCCAAAGATGCACAAGCTTTCATCCCTATAGGTGTTCTTCATGCAAAGAGGCATAGCATGAAGAAATAAAATCAGTTTAAGAGAAGGAATATATGCAATTCATTTTTTAATCTAGCCAACTGACTTTTAGGTATTGTTTTTGGTATTGTTCAGAGAATTCCTGTCAGCTGCTCGATCTCCCCCTCGGAATCAGATTCCAATGGGGGAATGGCAAGTTCAAGATGAAACAATAGTAGGAATGTCCTGACTTCACCCTAATAGGGGTAGTCCTTGACTTAAAACAGTTCATTTAATGACTGTTCAAAGTTACAACGGCACTGAAAAAAGTGACTTATGACCATTCTTCAACACTTATGACCGCTGCAGCATCCCCACAATCCTGTGATCAAAATTCAGATGCTTGGCAAAGGGTTCATATTTATGACCGATGCTGTATCCCAAGGGCGTGTGATAGTCTTTTGCGACCTTTGGACAAGTAAAATCAATGGGGAAGCCAGATTCACTTAAGAACCATGTCACTAATTGATCAATTGCAGTGATTCACTTAACACCTGCAGCAAGAAAGGTCGTAAAATGGGGCAAAACTCACTTAACAAATGTCTCACTGAACAACAGAAATTTTGGGTTCAGCTGTTGTCGTAAGTCAAGGGTATCTTGTACAACTAAGTCTACTGTCCCCTAAAGACTGGAATGTATAATTATGCTTTGGACATACAAAAGGAAAAGAAATGAACTCTAAGCAAAATACCTGAGTAATAACAATTGATTTGCATCCTAAATTTGGTCTAATTTACAAGCGATTAGATAGTACAACAGAGAAGGACACTCACTATCTGTCGATCTAGGCAGAAACTCCCTTTCTTGATATCATACAATACATTTGATTAATCAATTGGCCATATCAAAGCATGAGTATCAGCCTCAGTAAAATGCAATAAAATGAGATAAGATAAGGTACAGTGAAGGGATATAAAATAGCTACTGTGAGACAAAATAGAATAAAACATAGCAGGTTAACATAAATGATAAAAGGGTAAGATAAAATAGTATAGGGGGAGGAGGAGGAGAAGGGGAAGAGAAACAGGAGAAAAAGATTATATTAAGTTGATTGATTGTATCAAATGTAAAATTAATGCAAAATGCAAATAAATACAAAGAAAATAAAACTCTGCAATAGATCGTAACTTCAATCTGGTCGAGGTATTCTGTCCTCTTTGAGAGGGCCTTTGAGATGAAGAGTGTAGTCTTACTGAGAATATGCAGTGGGTTCCCTGCAATAAATAACACTGTTTCTCCCAGGTGCCCCAATAGTTTTTTTAGAACCCATCCTTTAAAAAAACTGTGAAAATAATTGGCCACGGAGCTCCCTGCCTTTAAAAACCCATCTTCTTTGAAAACAAAGCTGTGAAAATAATTGACAAGAGCCATCCTAGGCTTAAAATATTCACACGTATCAAAAAAGATACACTACGGGTTTTTGTGTGTGTGTGGTTCCTCAGACTTAGCTTATATCCCATGCCATGTTATTAAGCAGACAAACAGAGTTCAATTTTTCTATCCCTGTTCATTTCTCCTCCTTCTTATTTATTTGTTTTGGAATCTTGTTTAAACAATCTTGTTTAAAGCGCTGTGCTATCAAATTTCTTAGGGATGTACAATGGTCTTCCAGCTATCTGCAATATCAAATGGGAAACCCAAAGGGTGCTTTTTCAACTGGACTTTCTGTTTTTTGTTTGAAGACGTTTTGCTTTTCATCCAAGAAGTTTCTTTAGCTCTGAAGAAGCTTCTTGGATGAGAAGCGAAATGTCTTCAAGGAAAAAACAAAACCCAGTTTGGCTTTTGAAAAAGCACCTGAGAATCTCCAGAGACATAAAAGGGGAAAGGGAAAAGCATTGTTAAGATCCAGCCTTTCACATGCGCTCAGGCCCTGATGCCACGTTTCTACCTTTTGACTGAAATGAGACTCTTCCAGTTTTGCAAACGTCAAGGCTCCTTTGGCAGACTGCTGTTACAGGCAGAATTCAGAGTTCAGGCCAGTTCAAAGATATAACAAAAGCTGGAGGAAATTCACAGTCATGGCATCAGACATAATCATATCCAGCATGTAGTCACATTTACTTTATTCATTATGTATTTATAAGTTCTCCAGCCAACACAGACCAAGAGTTCTATTTTTAGAGGCTATATAAACCTAAACATGAAAATTAATATCATCATGTTAAATCAACCTGCCTTCCCAAACAGCAATTCCCCTGGTTAGAACTGCAATTCCCAGGGTCAACATAAAAAAAAACTTAGAAGATGGAACACTTACTTTTCATTCTGTAACAACCTGCCTACCTACCCAAACATACACAACACACTGATTTTTGTAATAAGGAAATAACGACACGGTTCTGATTTCCTGACAGTTATAGCTTTTTCTGACGGAACTATTAATCAGTGGAAGGACTTGCCTCCAGAAATGAGGATTTAAGAAGAGATTGGGCAACCATTTGTCTGGTATGGTATAGGGCAAGGGTCTTCAAACTTGGCCATTGAAGACTTGTGGACCTCAGAATTCCTGAACTAACATGACTGGAGGAGAAATTCTGGGAGTTGAAGTCCACAAGTCTTAAAGCTTTCAAGTTTGAAGACCCTTGGTATAGGGTCTTCCCACTTGAGCAGGGGGTTGGACTAGAAGACCTCCAAGGTCTCTTCCTTCTCTGTGTTCTGTTTTAAGAGAGCATTATCCATTGAGTTCCACACTAGGCCACAGAGCCATATTTTGACCCCTTTACAGAAGGCCAGGAGAGTGGGGTACTTGCCTCTTTTCTGGGGGAAGAATATTCCATACTGAAGGGGCAACAGCAGAGAAGGCTTTCTCCCCACACCCTGCCACTCATGATGTTTTAACACAGGAGTGTGAAAGTCGATTTCATTTGACAACTGCATTAGGGTTGTGTTTGACCTTGGGAAGGCAGGGGCATGGCCAGCTCGATGTCACTCGTTGAGTGACATCGAGCTGCAACAACCTCTTGCAGCTCTCTTCCAGTAAAAACGGAGCTTTGAGAGGCCATGCACGGCCACCTGAGCTCCATTTTCAGCCATGATGGCCTCCTCACACTCCATTTTCACTGGCAGAGGGCTGCAGGAGGTCATCGTGGCCAAAAACGGAGCCTGGGAGAGCTGCATACAACCCTTTCAACCTCCGTTTTCGCTGGCAGAGGCACTGAGGGCCAGCCTTGCGCTGTTTCCAGGGTGGCCCACAGGCAAGATCTACACACCCCGTGGGGCAGATCGACATCCCTGTTTTAGCAGAAGGGCATCTGTGTAGTGGTGGGATTCAAATTTTTTTACTAGCGGTTCTGTGGGCGTGGCTTGGTGGGCATGGCAGAGGAAGGATACTGTAAAATCTCCAGTCAGAGATGGGATTTGCTGGTTCTCTGAACTACTCAAAGTTTCCACTACCGGTTCTTCCGAACTGGTCAGAACCTTCTGAATACCACCACCGCATCTGTGAGGATTTGGTGATAACATGAAGTTTATTTTTCAAGCAACAGCTCTGAGTTATTGTTATTGTTTGCTTTAATATTCCAGCCTTCATACTTGGAGCTCTTGGTAACTAAAGAATTTAAGTGTCTCACCTCTTCTTATTCTTTCATTTGTTGACAGCCAGCTTTCTCAGCCCAACACAACCGGGTAACAACCTTAAAACTAATTTCTATCGAAGCTTCCTGAGTAGTTCATTACATTTTTATTTGTCAATTATCTGTCTCTGAACAATTAGCATTTTCATTTCCGATTCATTCTGCTTCAATTTTCTTCACCTTTTTCATTAACGTTTAGGCCACAAAATATGCCTTTTGTGCTTAGTAACTGGCAACCTAGTACTACGCGTTGCATCATTCATGACTCTTGTTCGCCCAAACGGGCTCTCGTGGGAGATCCGAGCTCTCTAAAAACCATTATAATTTTTACATAATAAAGAGCTTTAAGCATCCTAAAATGAAAGTTGATTTCCCCTTCCCCCAAATTTGACAAGGCATTTGCGAGTTGCAAAAATTGGGAGCCCTTTTGTAATTATTTTCCCTATCCTCAAATTTAAAGAATACCGTTTCTCAACTATTTTCATTTCGCTGTGCAAAACGCATATTCAAAATAGGATAACTTTATCTTGATCCTCAGATTGGCCTCTCTGGGTATTCTTGACTTTGCTTTGGTACTCCCAAAAGTGAAAACAAGAACCTTTGCAGCATCCCCATGACTAGGTGATCAAAATGGAGATGCCTGGCAACTGACTCATATTTATGACCATTGCAGTGTGCCAGGGTTGCAGTGTCAAGGACTACCTGTACACAAGTGGTCACTTTTTGTGACCTTTTGACAAGCAAAATCGAGGGTGAAGCCATTGATTCATTTAACCATTGGGTCACTAATTTAACAATTGGGTGATTCACTTAACAACCATGGCAATAAAGGTTGTAAAATAGGGCTAAATTCACTTACACACACACACACACACACACACAGATGTACATACATATCGATGCAAACATACTAAGAAGATAAGATATAAAATCATTAAGTATGACTGGTTTGTTGTGTACTTTACTGAGTGAGAACATGGAGAAGACCCAATTTGTTACAATGGGGAAGGTGCTGCCCTAGGAACCAGGAGACTGTGAGTTCTAGTCCTGCTTTTGGCATGAAAACTGACCAGTCCCTCTCTCTTTGCTCAACCCACCTCACAGGCAGAGGCGGTATTCACCAGGTTCTGACCAGTTCTGGAGAACCGATAGTGGAAATTTTGAGTAGTTTGGAGAACTGGTTGTAACCTTCCCCAAGGAGTGGGGAGGGAATGGAGATTTTACAGTATCCTTCCCCTGGAATGTGGAAGGAATGGAGATTTTGAACTATCCTTCCCCTGCCACACCCACCAAGCCACAGCCACAGAACCGGTAGTAAAAATTGTTGAATCCCACCACTGCTGACAGGGTTGTTGTGGGGAAAATAGAAGGAGTGTTGGATATGTTTGCTACCTTGAGTTGCTTATAAAAATAATAAAAGCAGTACATAAATTATATGTATGTATGTATGTATGAATGCATAAATAAATGCCATCCTTTCCCTTAAGAAATAAAAACAAAGCTGCACTATGAAATGGCTAAATTAAAAATTAATCAACCCATTTGACTGAATATTGTTAGGATTGAATCAAGAGAATGGCTTTGACATCTATTGCATGCCTTCAATTCCATAGCAAATCTCAAATTGTTGCTTCACTGTCTTTTTTGTTGCTGTTACCATGCCTAATATGCATACATTTAAGTTGTAACTTATTTATTCTTATTAGATTTACAAGTCAGAGATCAAAAGAAAAAGAAAGCTCCAAGCAGTTCATGGTCCATTTGTTGGAAAATATAGAATAGTCATATTATAGAACCGTTAGAAAACATCTTCTATCAGACATTTATAGATTATGCACATTTAATCCTTCAGTTTACATTCATTTTCCATTTCTCTTGCTTTCTTTCTATATCAATCTACTACAGAATTATCTCGAGTGTCATTTTTGCTTAATGCAATAGTACATTCAGAACTCCTGCTGAATTTTCCTCAGATGCAGAAAAAACATCAATCTTTTTTTCCCTTGTGCAAATAGAACTGATCATTCTTTGCCAGCTTCTCTGATACTGTCAAGTATGGTGAACAATGTATGACATTAATATTATCGCCCGAAGAGGAGAGAGAGAGAAAAAACCACTTTTAACTATTTTCCTTCGACTCGTTCTACAGAAAATCAGTACAATATGCAGCCAATGACTTGGCTTACTTGGAATACAATACACTTGGAATACTATATCTAGTTTTGGTCACAATATTAAAAAAAAGATGTTGAGACTCTGTAAAGAGTGCAGAGAAAAGCAACAAGAATGATAAAGGGACTGGAGCTTAAAACATACAAAGAACGGTTACAGGAAATGGGTATGTTTAATCTAATACAGTGGTCACCAACCAGTGGGCCGGGGACCACTGGTGGTCCACGAGAAAATTTGGGTGGTCCGCTGGGAAATGTCACCCCCAAAGCAACCCCCAAAGCAATTAATGCAGGCTGTGCGAAAACACAAGGCTTGCGACGCTTGTATTGTGAACAACACGAGGAAGTGAGGGGAGAGGGGAAACGGCGGAGAGGGGGATTTTCCCCACTCGCCCCACACACCTGGCCTGGCCACCAGGCTGCTTCTTTCTGGTTCTTTCTTCTTCTGCTTTTGGCTAGACGCAAAGAAAGCAGCAAAAATCTTTCTTTCCCCCAAACTCTGCTAGAAAGGAGTCTTCAGGACCCTGCAAGGTATCCAGCTCCAAGAGGCTGTGCTTGCACGACAAGTCCACAGAGACTCATTTCTGGCAGAGTTTGGGGGAGAGAAAGACTTCTGCTGCTTCTGCTGTTTTCCTTGCATGAAGCCAAAAGTCTCTCTCTCTCTCTCTCTCTCTCTCTCACCCTGAGAAGAGCTGGAGATGGTATCCTGCGATCCCAAATAAAGAATGATAGACCGGTAGAAAAACGGGGTGGGGAATTTTCCTGCAAATTTTTTGGGGGATTTCCCAGGGTCTCTGGTCTGCGGGATTTAAAATTATGAGTTTGGTGGTCCAGGTCCAAAAGGTTGGTGACCCCTGATCTAACAGGTATGTTTAGAGCCATGGTGGCATAGTGGTGAGAATGCAGTACTGCCGGCTACTTCTGCTGACAGCCGGCTGCCTGCAGTTTGGCAGTTCGAATCTCACCAGGCTCAAGTTTGACTCAGCCTTCCCTCCTTCCAAGGTCGGTAAAATGAGGATGTAGATCATTGGGTCAATAGGATGACTTTGTAAACTGCTTAGAGAGGGCTCTAAAGCAGTATATAAGTCTAAGTGCTATTGCTACTGCTAATGAAAAGAAGGACTGCAGAAAACATGATAGCAATATTCCAATATTTGAGGGGCTCCTAGAAAGATGTGGGGGGCAAACTATTTTCCAAAAAGCAAGACAAGAAACAATGGGTGGAATCAAGGAGAGGAGCAACCTTGAACTAAAGAGAAACTTCCTAATGGTGAGAGCCATCAACCAATGGAACAGCTTGCTGTGAGAAGTTGGTGCTTCATCACGGGAGGCTTTCAAAAAAGAAACTGGTTTGCTCGGTCCAGTTGTGTCTGGGCGGTATTTATTTCCATTTCTTAGCCAAAGAGCCAATGATGTCAGAAGACACTTCCATAGTCATGTGGTTAGCTTCCTACCAAAGTGGTGCCTATTTATCTACTCACATTTGTAGGCTTTTGAACTGCTAGGTGAGCAGAAGCTGGAGCAGGTAACAGGGGTCCATCCTGTCACATGGTGCTCAGGTCTCAAACCCAGGCTGTCGGCTTTCCAGCTGACAAACCCAGTGTCTTTAACCAATGAGCCATTAGGCATTTGAATATGGTTACCTAATAGGGACACTAAAATTAAATGATGATGTTTTATTAATCTTAATTCTTTTTATGGAGTCCGGGTTCACTTTCTCGCAAACCTATAGGGAGTCACAATGGGTAAATACTGGGAACAAATGAACAAATAAATGAATTTTCCGTATTAATAAACTCAGGAAACCCTGTGGAAACTATGGGATGCATCCAACTTAAATTCCCTCTTGATTTCCACTTAAATAAATGCTGCAATTTAAATTGCCACCAACTTCACAAATTAATTTCAACGGGGCACTCGTTTATACAATCTGCAAATAACCCCAGTTTTAGTATTATCTTGCCTACAATTTTATTTATTTTATTCATTAGAACATTTAACTTTCAGTGGTGTTTAATACCACGTCTTCACAGTATTTATAAAGATAAAAGGTAATATTGAATCAATCTGGATCCAGTTCACAATGGTCTTATTTTTGAACCTGGAAAAAATGACAGCTGAATTTGTTTTATCTTGCATACACCGCTGATAGAATCCAATAAGTTTCTCTGAAATTTTTTAAGCAGGCGGTATATATAACACAAATGTCAATATGGTTTGCCAGTGTAGCAATCTAGCAAAAACAAAACAAAACAAAACACTTTCAGAAAAATAATGTTTTTTCCTCTTTATAATTGATTTTAAAAGATTAAGGGATACCATTATGTTATAAGTATTTCCTTATCATACATATGCTTATAAAAATCAATGTACAATATTTGTATACTGTATGTTTGTTTAATAAACAATTGATATTAATGCAATATTTCAAACCACTTGATTTATAATAAAGTCAGTTTAGCTTCCTCAATCCATCTCAGTTTTTCTCTTTAAAAAAAGGAAGGTCCTTTTGTATTCCTAATGATTTAATCCCTAATCTAATAAGCATAATAACCCCCTTTGTTCATATCAGCTAATTTTCATCTTTACTTCTTTTATGTATTTCTATACTGCATCTATCCCCATAGAGATTTTAAAAATAAAAATTGTTTAAAATTCATTAAAAATAAATGAAAGAAATAAAAATTAGATGAAGAGGAAAAATACAGGAGAGAATAAGAATATAAAATTACGAATGAAAAGTCCCGAAGAGAAATACTATAGCAGAGAATTTATGGGTTGCAGGAGAAATTCAGCAACACAGAAAAGGGGACACCACAAGGAGGACCATGTAAGTAATCCAAAAATGGTGCTGTCCATTTCAAAAAATGGAGTAGAAACTTCCAGATTATTCCAGGGATAATACACTGAAGACAGCCTGCTGACCATTTTAGTTTCTAATCCTTTATGGCCTTTGATGTCCATAGCAGAACAAGATTCTGGTTGGGTGGATGACTGGAAATGTTACTGATTCATTAACAATCAACCATCAGCATCCAGAAATATTTTTTTTAACTTGGTTTGTGCATTCTGCATCATTTATAACTTCTAACCCATGAGTTAATGAAGCTTCTCACAGTGTGTATTACACTTATCTAGTGAGTTACTAGGGTGCAAATCAGAGGTGGTATTCACCCAGTTCTGACCAGTTCTGGAGAACCAGTAAAGGAAATTTTGAGTAATTCAGAGAACCAGCAAATACCACCTCTGGTTGGCCCCACCCCCCATCTATCCTCTGCCTCCCAAGTCCCAGCTGATTGGCTGGGTCTCCTTTGGTTGCCCTGCACAGGAGAACGGAGCTGGAAAGCAGGTTAGTGGGCTGGGGAGGGAATGGGATTTTGAAGTATCCTTCCCCTGGAGTGGGGTAGAAATGGAGATTTTGCAGTATCCTTCCTTGAAGTTAATCTATGCTGATCTGGGTGCTGATCGCTGGTGAAAAGGGGCTTGGAATTTTTTGTTCTCTTTTTGGCTGTTGATTGTCTCTTTTGCATAGTCTATATATGTTATATATGATGTCTGTGTGCACCAAGGACCCCTTCTATTTTATTTTTTTCCAACTTGCGTATTAGATGTCTAGTTGTCCCATAATTAATGTTGCATGCAGAACATGATGTTTCTCCTGGATTTGTTTTTCTGAAAAGAAATTTCATCATCTCTTTCTCGTGTTAAAGAATAAATTTGCAGCTAGAAATAAATTCAGTAAATACATCTGAAATACAAGGAACGAATAAAAAAACTGTTCTATAGCAGAAAATCTCAGTGAAAACCTCAAAATGGTTGACTAATTTGCAAAAGAAAATATATATATCCTATTTTCCCAGTACAACTGAGCAATGAAAAGTTTTCAAAGTGACATAAGAATTAAAGTTTCCTGGAAATTCATCTGTAAATAAGAACATTTTGTTACCCTAAGTAACATAGCACAAAAGAAGGAAAGAAGGCATGATGCATCTTTATGTGAAATCTATTCTGGCACCATTAGACAGAACCTAATGATGTTTTCCAATAAACACAGCCTTGCCATCATTTTCTCTTAATAGAGAAGCACATTGTAAGGTCACTAGCTATTGCAAAGTCCTCAACGTGCACTTGGAAATGCCCCTTCATACTTTGCAAAAGTTACTGAGAGACTGTAGCTTATCATATGATAGAAGGGGGAATGTGATTAAATAAACGGGGAGTGGGTGAGAAGAAGTGGCAGAGTTAAGATGAACTAAGTGCAAATTAATATGACTTCAGATAAATTAAATATAACTCTGTCAGACCCCAAACCCAAGAATGACACCCGGTGATTCTTAGACGTGTGGTAGCACAGTGGTTACAATGCAGTATTGCAGGCTAACTCACTACTACTGCCAGAAGTTTGATTCTTGTCTGGCTCAAGGTTGACTCAGCCTTCCATCTTTTTGAGGTTGGTAAAATGAGAACCCAGATTGTGGGGGCAATATGCTGACTCTGTAAACTGCTTAAAGAGGGCTGTAAAAGTACTGTGAAGCACTATATAAATCTAAGTGCTATGCTGTAACTGATTAGATATTGCATTAGGAGCCATGATGGTGTGGTGGTTAGAATGCAGTATTGCAGGCTAACTCTGCCCACAGCCAGAAGTTCAATCATGACTGGCTTAAGGTTGACTCAATCTTCCATCCTTCAGTAAAATGAGGACCCAGATTGTTGGGGGCAATAGGCTAACTCTGTAAACTGCTTAGAGAGGGCTGTAAAAGCATTATGGAGCAGTATATAACTCTAAGTGCTGTTGCTATTCTTCTAAGATGATTTTTGTTGTTATTATTTCACACATATAGACAACATCTTGCCTGACTCAGGACTCTACTACCTGCAGTAGTTGATAATCGAAATAGATAACCGAAAGATAAAAAGATAACATTGAATGAATTAAATGAACTGTGGTGGCAGTGACCTATAGATCAGCTGCTAATGAGGGCCTTATGAAGGAGGGAAAGGACAACAGTATGAAGAAAGGAGGCCATTCTACAACACCAAGTGCCTGAGCTACAGCTGCAAAATGCAAAGGCATCCTTAGAGCTAAACCCAAACAGCAGAATTATATCTAGTCTTATTTCTGGAATGATTTTTGTTTTTACTCAAGCCTTTTCATTTTATAATCTTTTTCTTGATAAAAAGAATTTGGAAGAATTTGGAAACCTGAACCCGTCTTTTGTATCATTTTGATTGGTTTTTATTTAGTTATTAACCAGATACAGTTCTGGGATCCTCATTCCTTATTAATCATTTTAGTTGTTCTTCATCTCTAATCAAAATGTTTCCTTGTAGAAATGGTTCCTGCTTCATAGGAGTGGAAATATTTCATGGTTATTTCAGAGATAAAACAGCTGCGGGTAATATTTTCTAATTTGTATTTAATTAAGCTTTGGGTCAATTAGAATCAGTATTTACCTAACATTTTGTTCTCTTTACAGATTAAAAGCCTTATAAATGTTGGCTTGCATTTAAAAATAAACCTATGCCAAATGAAAAACCTAACCTTTTTAAAAAAAATATATGAAGGTAAGATTCTTTATAAGGTTTCTTTTATCTTCTTTTCAACCCCACCCAGATATATATCAGACCAATCTCTTTTGACTAATGGGTTAATTTAGGAGTATTCAGGCTTAGTCAGAAACAGTGAACATCAACATCAAGTTGCCTCTTTAAAAATTCAGGAATTCTTGCTCATTTCTTCTGTCACTTTTTAAATCCTTTGCATTAGGAAATAATACATGCCTCCTACTTAACTTGCAAGCCATCTAACCATCTTAGAGAATTTCCACCCTCCATGTCTTTTCCATTAATCCTACACACACACCCGCCCCCAATTTTTTGTCTGGTATATATCTTTCAGGTTTAATTTATTTCCCGTTATCTTCAGTAATCGTAATGCGGCACATTACCTGTCCATTTTGTGCGTAGCTTCTAGCTTGCCAATCTCTTTCGCTAAATCTGTTCTTGCATTGATTCACGGTCTTCCCTTCCTCCCTGCCACCTTTTAAATAAGGACTGCTTTACTCAGAAAAGTCAGTTCTGCTTCCACATCTGATGGTTTTCAAAGTATAACTGAATTGTACAAGACACTCAAGTGTTATTAAGATCAAAATAATGATGCCATTTCTTATTGATTCTCGCCACTGCCTGGAACGGAGCCCAGAGTGGCTTGGCCATTCAATTTAGAACATTACAGCACCACCCTGAGTAGTTAGGAAGGACTTGACTTGCTTGCTCCTTAAAGGCCACTGAAGACCAGAAGAGCCGGGTGCCTGCTTCCATTCTAAGAATGCCAATGATCCAAGAGGAGATTTCAAATACAGTCTTTGAAGGACTTTGAAATAAAGATGAGAAGTTAGAGAGGTTAGGTTGGGAAGCATTTTGCTAAAACTACCTAGAAAATGAGTGCATAGTTAAGTGGTGGCTAACCTTTTGGGGCTCCTGTGCCAAAAATTGTGCATGCGCTTGCACACTCCCACTCACGTGCAGCACCCAGAAGACAATGCGCGCATCTCCATGTGGAAAAACAGGAAGTGATGAAACAGGGCTACTTTTCAGCATGCAAAGCCTGCAGAAACCTTCCTCAAGCCTTTGAGAGGCCGAAAAAGGCCTCAAACCCACCAAAAATCAGCTGTGAGGCATGTGCATGTGCAGTGAGGTAAGTTTACCTGCAGCTTGCGTGCCAGCATAAATGGCTCTGCATGCCACCTGTGGCACACATGACATAGATTCACCATCACGGGCATAATTTCTATTAACTAATCTGAAGTGCAGAGAATAGTGTACAGAAGAGCAACTGAGATAATTAAAGGCCTGGAGACTAAAACATATGAAGAATGAAATGGCATTAGATAGAATTCTTTTGGGGTCAGAAGATAAACTTAACAAGGAAAATTTATAATTTTTAATTGGAATACAAAATGGAAGAGGTAAAGGAACGATGGTGGTATGGGCCAAAGGCTTTGGGCATAACATAGACCTGGACAAATGGCAACATTATGGGAGCGGAATAAAAACATAACACTAGCCACATCGTAGAAGGAGAACCTGTATAAGATGTTTTATTGGCGGCAATGTATAAATGTATAAAAATCAGTCACCAAATTGCTGGAAATGTACGTAAGAACAGTGTACATATTACCATACATGGTGGTCCTGTAAAAAAGCACAGGGATTCTGCCATAGGATCTGGACATGGATAGAGAAGACGACGGGACTAAAAATAGACTATAAATCAGAATTCTTTTTATTGGGAATTATGACAGGGAAACATAGCAGTGAATTATTTAATAATTCACGTTATTACGGTGGCAAGAATGTTTGCCCAGAAATGGAAGATAGAGAAGTTCCTAATAAGGATGAGGTGATAAACAGGATTTTGACGTGTGCTGAAATGGACAGACTGACTCTAAATGAAAAACAAGGATGAGTCAGAATATTACAAGAGTTGGAACAAATTTTATCATTGGTGGGAACAGAAAGGAAGGACTCAAAATAAAAAAAGAGGAATAGGATCTGTAGAAGGGATATCCGAGATTATGTGATTAAGCTATAACTGATGATGGTGGATGATGTAATGAAGGAAAATTAAACGTATAAAGATACAATATGTATAAATGTATATAAGATATATATTATATATTCTAAGATGTAAGACAAGAAGATATGTCAAAATGATTTCATTGTGTCCAATGTTTTGAAATAATTTATTCAATAAAATGTTTAAAAAAAACATATGGCAGTTGCATGAATTGGGTATGTCTAGTTTGATGAAAAGAAGGACTAGGGGTGACATGATAACAGTCTTCCAATATTTGAGGGGTTGCCACAAAGAAGAGGGAGTCAAGCTATTCTCCAAAGCACCTGAAGGCAGGACAAGAAGCAATGGGTGGAAACTAATCAAGGAGAGAAACAATCTGGGATTAAGAAGAAACTCCCTGACGGTGAGAATAATTAACCAGTGGAATAGCTGGCCTTCAGAAACTGTGGGTGCTACATCACTGGAGGTTTTGAAGAAGAGACTGGATAGCTACTTGTCTGAAATGGTATGTGATCTCTTGCTTCAGAGCAGGGGGTTGGACTAGAAGACCTCCAAGGTCCCTTCGAGCTCTATTCTGAATTTGAATTTGAAAGGATGTGGAGAAAGCGAGGGGGGTCACTAAGTGGAGACTACATTTTCCTGCCTTGTCACAATCATTTAACTTCCTGCTTGCGATGGGTTCTTTTTGCAAAAGCAGACAGGCAAGAAAGCAAGGATTTTTTCTCTCTCTCTCCCTTTGTTGAAGGGGATGATTTATTGTACAAAAATAAAGATTTGTTTTCAAGGGGGGAGGATGGGAACACAGGTGTTTTTCTATAAATATGCATGATTCTTACTTACACATCAATCATCTGTATAACTTTGGATGTATCTGTGAGTGGGGATATATTCTCTCTTTTTCTGAAGCTTTCTGTATCTTATTTCTATACATAATGTACCTTGCTCTTATAGGCCTTTGTGGGTTTCTTACTCCTTCTCTCAACTTCCACTAGCGATATACAGGGAATCGTCGACTCACAACACTTCATTTAGTGACTAAACTTCCAACAGCACTGAAAAATGGGATTTCTGACCATTTTTAGTATTTATGACTATGGCAGCATCCTCATAGGGATGTGATCAAAATTCAGATGCTTAGCAACTGACCCATGTTCGTCATGCCCCTGTCGGAGTCTGAATCGGAGGAGTAAGACAAACAGCTGACAGGGAGTGGGAGTGTGGCTCCGTTGGCTGTGGAGGAAAGTGGGGAAGAGCAAAGTCCGGTTGGTCAGAGCAGGGAAGAGGCAGAACAAGGGAGAGGAAATTCAGAGGAAGACTCAGGCCCACCCCTTCTTCATCCTAGGTCACACAAGGAGGAACAGAGAAGGGAGCAACATGAGTTGTGTGGCTTACGGGGGAGGAAAGGGCCCTGATTCCCTTCATTAGCCACAGCTGGGAAGAGAGTTTAAAAGAAATGCGGGCTACATGAGGCAGCTGCTAGGAGCAAACGTGAGTTTATCTTGTGTTGAGTTTGCTTATCTGTGTTCCTGGCCTCTTTCCAACCATGTTGAGTTTTGCCATCACATCTGGAATTTTTGCTCCTGCCCTGCCAGACTAATTACCTCCTTTTGCCTTGATTGGACTTATAGTTACAGTTTTTGTTGACAATGTTTTGGACTTGATTCTCTGCAGCCAAAGGCTGTTCCTGGGAGAGGTCATCTAGTCCAATCCCTGCTCAAGCAGGAGACCCTACATCATTTCAGACAAATAGCTGTCCACTACCTTCTTAAACACCTCCAGCGATGGAACACCCACAACTTGTGAAGGCAGGCCGTTCCATTGGTTAATGGTTCTTGCTGCCAGGGCATTTCTCCTTAGTTCTAGGTTGGTTTTCTTGTCTGAGCTTCTGCTTTTTTGATGCCTTCATCCTCCCTCTAACTTCTGACTCTAGTTCCAATGTCCTCACTGAGCTAGCTTGGTTCAGGATACTTGGTTCAGGATACTTTGGCTTGTTCCATTGAATTGTCTGAGCTAGCTTGGTTCAGGATACTTGGTTCAGGATACTTTGGCTTGTTCCATTGAATTGTCTTTTCTCTCTCTGTAGCACACACAACAGATCTTCTCCTGATAACGCAACCTGTCTGGAAGGTTTCTTTCTATGGCTGATGTTGTGTGTGTGTGTGTGTGTGTGTGTGTGTAGATTTTAAGCTTTTTCTGGGTGAAAGACTCAGCTGAAGAGAGGGGAGGAAGGAACTTGGAGCTAAATGCTACAAAGCTCTTTTTCCCATACCATTCTATTACTAATTTGGAGAGAATTATCAAATAGAAGTGGCAATCCCTGAATGGTTGGAGACACGCACACAACATCTGGTGAGGATGGGATTTGGTTATCCAGTGTGATTTAAATGTTTGTATATGTGTGTGAGAGAGTTTTTGAGTGTTACAATTGCTATCTGGGGGCTGTTCTGCTATGGCCTCTTAGAAGAGTGTGAGTTCTCCATCTTATTTTCTTTCTTTTAGAAGGCAGTTCTGGACCATCCATCCTGTTCCAATAAATCTTATGATTTGGGTCCAGAATTACTTCATGCTGCATAGTTCTGGATAAATGCACAAATCCAAGAGAGGGAATAATCATCCATGTGTGCGATGTACAATTAAGCATTCTTTCCTCTGCTCCCTTTGTATTAATGACCTAGCTATCTGAACCAGCCATTCTTAAATCCTGGTGAATTTTACAGATAACCCATTTACATTTTAGCAATGTATCAATAGGTACGTCCTCTCCTCTCCTCTTTCTTTCTTTTTCTCTTGCTCACTCATTCACACACAAACAAATACCAACCAGCCTTCTATTTATTCCTCCAAACACTGTATTCATTAGCTTGATTAGTAAACTACCCAGCTGTTGTTGTTTGTTGTTTTTATACAGTGCTACTTATCCACTATTCAATTTAGCAATGTACTGAAATACACATTAATTTATTCTTCTTTTGTTTAAAGTGCCAATTCACAACTGCACTTACTCAAGAATTTTCCTATTCATTGGTGCTCTAATACAAAAAAGTCAGATTATGAAATTAATTTCATCAGGATAACATGCTTCCAGTGTATAATTATTTGATAATATCAAAATCTATTCCCTCTACAGCCTGCTCTAAATTATTTGGTTATTCATTCATTCATTAATGCTAGATCAGTATCTCAACTCAAGATATCAAATTAACACTTCACTGAAGAGGAAAAAAACACCCCAAATCAGTATTTCTTCCTTTAACTGGTTTCCATAATACGATATGAAAAAAAGGAAAGTTATCCACAACTTTGAAATCCTCTTAACCTTATTAAAAATTGTTCTATGGCTCCCATTTACATACAAGGAATGCTTGTTTTTATATACTGTTTCCAACTGACTTCCTTCTCTTTTCTGTTCTATCACATGCCTCCCAGAGCTCCCAGATTTGAGTGGGCTTCAAAAACTGCAAGATAATTGAATATGCAAATCTGATGAGAAAAGCTTACTGCATTGTATAGGTTACTGCATTGTTCAGTAAATCAACAAAAATGAGTTTTTTCCAAAGTTGCTATTTGGCTGCAGTTTTACCATGTCCTAATTCCCTTCCTCAGTCATAAGGCTGAATTTAAACTCACATACACGGTTAAAACCCATAAAACTCACATTCACTCTGTAATCGGAGTGGGGGCCATTAAGAACAACAGTCACATCATAACCGCAGTGTTCTTTCTCTAGAAACCAGAATTACTGTAGTTATTAGATACTTTGATCTTTTGGACACCAGGAACATAAAATAACAGGGATGCGGTGGCTCAGTGGCTAAGACACTGAGCTTGTCGATCAGAAAGGTTGGTAGTTCGGTGGTTCGAATCCCTAGTGCCACGTAACAGGGTGAGCTCCCGTTACTTGTCCCAGCTTCTGCCAACCTAGCAATTCGAAAGCATGTAAAAATGCAAGTAGAAAAATAGGGGCCACTTTGGTGGGAAGGTAACTGCGTTCCGTGTGCCTTCGGCATTTAGTCATGCCAGCCACATGACCATGGAGACGTCTTCGGACAGCGCTGGCTCTTCGGCTTTGTAACAGAGATGAGCACTGCCCCCTAGAGCTAGAAATGACTAGCGCGTATGTGCGAGAGGAACCTTTACCTATACCTTTAACATAAAAGAACAGAATTGAAGGGAAGATTTCAACAAAGGGTCCAAAACATCTCAACAATGTCCTGTATCAGAAATTATCTTTAAATTGTCACAACAAGATGAGAGAGGGGAAAAGTTTAATCTTATCCAATTTGGTATAGTTCATGTAAAAAAAAAACAGTAATGGAGTCCCTGTGGTTTTTATTCTGCTTAGACCTGTGGAGGTGAAGATGGTCACCTCCCATTTAGAAGGTTGAGAGTTCAATCCTAGATAGTGGTAGATGTTTCTCTTTCAGGGCACAAAAAGAAAAATATCTGCTGTGAACTCCGCATAGGCATCAGGAAGGGCATCTGGCCAGTAAATGCTCAACTCTACCCAGTCACCCCAACCAACTGTACCCTGAATCAAGGATTACAAAGTTGTAAAAAGGAAAGAAAAACAGTCATAGCCGATTTTAATGGGTGGTACTCATCTCCATTTCTTTCCCCCATAAGTAACTAGTTACAGTTTGGGTTGCAAATACCCCATTCCAGCATTCCAGGTCATGATAATATAAATCCCAACTATGCTTCAACCTTGGACTCTGGGTAGGATAAAAAGGAAAGAAATCAGAAAGAACTTAAATCCTTTGGGTTAAGACTGTTTTTTTATACATACATGCATACATACATACATACATACATACATTGTTGTTGTTATGTCCAACCCATCACAACCCCATGGACAACGTTCCTCCAGGCCTTCCTATCCTCTACCATCCTTTGGAAACCATTTAAGCTCACGCCGACTGCTTCAGTGATTCCATCCAGCCACCTCCTTCTCTGCCGTCCCCTTCTTCTTCTTCTATGGCCCTCAATCTTTCCCAGCATTCGGCTCTTCTCCAATGAGTCCTTCCTTCTCATGTGGTGGCCAAAGTCTTTGAGTTTCATCTTCAGGATCTGGCCTTCTAAAGAGCAGTCAGGGTTGATCTCTTCTAAGACTGACTGGTTGGATGGCCTTGCAGCCCAAGAGACTCGCAGGCATCTTCTCTAGCACCAGAGTTCAAAGGCCTCAATTCTTTGGCGCTCAGCCTTTCTTATGGTCCAACTTTCACAGCCATACATTGCAACTGGGAAAACCATAGCCTTCACTATACACACTTTTGTTGGCAGGATGATGTCTCTGCTTTTTAGTATGCTGTCTAGATTTGCCATAGCTTTCTTCCCCAGGAGCAAGTGTCTTTTAATTTCTTGGCTGTAGTCCCCATCTGCGGTGATCTTGGAGTCCAGGCAAATAAAATTTGTCACTACCTCCATTTCTTCCCCATCTATAGGAATTGGGAGGACTGGATGTCATGAAATTAGTTTTCTTAATGTTGAGTTTCAAGCCAACTTTACATACACACACACACACACACACATTGTGGTCCTCTTTTATTAAATGCTTGATTGGTGGTTCAAGGGTACTATTTTAATGTTTTAATTGACATCTATAATTGTATACACATTTAGCTTGGCTAGTTTTAAATGCTACTTGTAAATCATCTAGGGATTTTTTTTTACTTTTTAAAGGAAAAATCCCTCCTCCCGTTTATTTGTATTCATTCAATCTTAGTTTCCTTCGTAGTGATAGGATTTAACAAAAGCTTCTGCAGAGCTGCAATTTATCGTGCATTGAGCACTCCAGAAAAAAACAAAAAAACAGTATTTGATTTCCTGTAACACTTGTATAGAATGTTAACTTAAATAATGGTCTCCCAATAAATCTATTCTGCATTCAGTGTCAATTTTTTTAAACGTGCCGACAAACAAATGTGATATAAATCAGCTAGAAGGAAAAAAAAAAACCAACCCTCTTTTTAGAAACACATTTCAATGTTTTCTTAAAACGGAAGATGAGATACAAAAATCTCTTTCAAGTAGAGGGTGTAGATCAAACAAATTTTTTGCACTTTCTTCTAGTGGAAAAAATATCATGCCAAAAGCATATCAGTGGTGCCTCAGACAGAAAGTCCATACAAAGAGTGTTAAGGGCAGCCGAGATGATTATAGGAAGTTCACTTCCCTTTATTCAGGATTCTGCTTATAAGCGCTATATGCTTAGAGCTCAAAGCATCGTTAGAGACCGTGCACACCCACTTTACAGTCTGCTTCTGTTGCTCCCCTCTGGGAGGAGGTTTCAAAGTATTTCTAGCAGGACTACCATATTCTGCAACAGCTTTGTTCCCTAGGCCATCTGTCTGGTAAACTCACAAGATTCATTTTTCTCCCCATGTACATGTATACATCCCAACTAGACTGCGCTGTTACTCTGTGTCATATATACGGATATATGCATGATTTTGTATTTATTTATTTAGTCATGGTTATGTACTGCATACTGGAGGTGGTGACCTTTTGAGAGCTATATGCAATGAAATTTCATTTTAATGTATGCCAATTAGTTTATATTCAAAGTATCAATGAAAATTCTATTCTATTCTATTCTATTCTATTCTATTCTATTCTATGAAGTTTGTCAGAAGTGGAACTACTAAAGCTGATCCCTGCCAGCTTCTTGAGCTCTGAGCTTCAACTTTGCCACCCCAGCTTCCATTTCCATTTTTCTAGGTAGATGTCCATGCTTCCCAATAAAGCCTTGAGTTGCAAATGCATTTGGACTAGAGGGTGTAACGGTGTGTGTGTGTGTGTGTGTGTAACAGCATCCTTACATATAAATGTAGTCCTAGAGGCTGGCAACTTTTAGCATAAAATTGAATCAGGTGCACAATACGATTTGGAACAGAAAGCTATTTCCATAGGTGGTCGTGTAAAATATAGTGGTACCTTGGTACTCACTGAGTTTTGAAACTCATCGAATGTGATACTCAATGCATTTTGATGTGAAAATTTTGTCCCAGTACTCATTGTTTAGAGTGGTGTGGTGGCCTAGAGGAGTTGCTCTAATCTCAAATCAGAAAGCTGTGAGTTCAATCATAGGTAGAGGCAGATATTTCTATTTCTGGGCACGATGAGAATACATTTGCTTGAATATAACTCCGCAATGGTGACAGGAAAGGCATCTGGCCAGTAAACACTCAGCTCTATTCAGTTGCCCAGACTCCACCCAGCAAGGGATTATGGGGTCATTAAAAGATGATGGGGACTCATTGTTTGTTTAGTA
This sequence comes from Pseudonaja textilis, assembly GCF_049901715.1. NCBI lineage: Eukaryota > Metazoa > Chordata > Lepidosauria > Squamata > Elapidae > Pseudonaja > Pseudonaja textilis. The sequence continues at coordinate 7,919,273 of NC_142001.1, read as the reverse complement.
TTCAACACATAGACAACACAAGAACTTGTCGATGCTGGCTGCCTTGTGACTCGTTACTATATTTCTTATGGGAAATATTTGTTTGGTATTCATCATTTTTGGTACTCATCGTATCTTGTGGAACCAATTAACCATGAGTACCGAGGTACTATTGTACAGGAAGAAAAGCTACTGAGGTTAACGTGGACATGATATTTGTCACAACAAACGGTTCAACGTACCTTGAGTGGATTCATCAACTCCTTTTCCTGTTCGGTTATGGCTGTTGTAATTGAGTCTGAGATCTTGTCCAAATTCATTGAGGGTTTCTCTCGACTCGTAGGACTGTCTTGCTTTCCTCCCATCTTCACTTTCATCTGATGAGCTTGTATAAGCTAGATCCATTTCATGCTTTGCTTTGGATAGGGGCTGGTAAGGTTTACAGTCCATTTGCTCCATTTTTGATCCAGCAAGTTCATGAAAACAACAGAGGGAGGCTTCTTAAAAGTTATACACCTGGAAGAGACAAAAACAAGCTGTTTTTATTTATTTAAATTCAATTTTGATATACAGAAAGCATATACAGAATATATCATAACCAGGAAATTACACTTTCCCAATAAAAAATCAAAATCACAGGCACCCTGCAACTATCCCATCCCAAACTTGGCAGAACCAATGGTGTAGTTTCCATGATTTTTCTAATGATATGTTATTTGTCTTGTCAATTCAGCTAAAGAAAATACAAGAAAATAATAGGGTGTAGAAATAATGTAGCTTTTAAAATTATTAGAAAAGAAACAAAAGCAGTAAAACTTCCTCCACTAAAAAAATGACTAAAATGAATTAATGTTATATCAAAACAGTAATGGACCGCTTTGATTTCCCATTCTAAGCTACATAAGCCATGTTTGATGGAACCAGAAATGAGTTTCTATAGCAGTGTTTGTGTCCTCTAAGTAGTTTATGTGGCATCTGACAGGTACGAAGAATCAGGACCATTCATAAAGTTTCAGCATGGATGATTTATTCAAACCTATGCATAAAAATCTGGCCAAGTAAAATTCCATACTAAATTGGCATCAGATAAGGGTCAATGAAATTGAAGAGGGGTTGGAAATGGAGTGCTTGTGGGAACACAATGACTCTAAACTGATGACACACTTAACTCCACCCCTCCAGCTCTGCATGATCTTCTTCTACACCAGGGGTGTCAAATTCAAGGCCTGCGGGCCGGATCCGGCCTACAGGGTGCTTAGATCTGGCCCACGGCACCACCCTTGAAACAGTAAAGGACCGGCCCACAGTACCTCTGCCAGTGAAAACAGAGCTCCTCCCTCCAAGTTCCATTTTCGCTGGCAAAGGGCTAGCAAAACTAACTAAAAACAAAACAAAAGGAGAAATGTGAGCATGCAAGAAGGGACAGGGAAGGAGAAAAGGAAAGAGGAAAGAAAAAGAAGGGAAGATGGGAAGAAAGCAAGGAAGGAAAAAGAAGGGAGGGAGGGAGGGAGGAAGGAAGGAAATTATAATGAGAGGGAGGGAGGGTCTGAGGGAAGTCCTGCCTTAGCACTTGGCTACCACAGGTGCCCCCTGATATTGAGTTGGTCACACCAACCCTGGCCATGCCTACCCCCCCCCACACCGCACCCTTCCAAAGTCAAACACAACCCTGATGTGGCCCTCAATGAAATCGAGTTTGATACTACGCTATCCTGTCCTATGCTATTAGTATCAACTTCATTTTGACACTGGGGGAAGGGAATGGGTCCTACACATTGAAACAAAAGATACAGATTCCCATGGGGAACTTAGTACATTAAAAAGATAACTCACATCAAATGACATCAAGTAACATAGTTTTTCTCATTTATTTCACATCCTTTGTGAATTAATTTTATAATCTCTCTCTCTCGCGCTCTCTCTCTCTCTCTCTCTCTCTCTCACACACACACACACCTGTAACCCATGTTCATACATCATCCAGAGTCATGTCTTGTTTAACCACAGTTCAGTGAATAAATTGCTATATTGGCTTGTGCACACATCATGCTAAAGACTTGCTTGGTTAAACGTATTGAGAAAATGAGGACAGGTGTGGACAGTGAAATAATTTTGTTTCATGTTTCTTCTTCTGACTGATCTTCTGAACATTAATAGTGGCTGATAATACATTCTTTCTGACTGCTAATAGAAAGTTTACGTGTCAAGAAAAAAAGGAGAAAAATTATCCTATTTCATTTTAAAGCCTAATCCGTATAAAGGGCAAAAACTTTAATCTATCCTAATCACGGGCAAAATTTGCATTATTTTAATGGCCTTCCTGCATATTCCTGCACTAAATGTAAATTATTAGGGGAAAGCAAGATTCTTTATGGAGTACATTTTTTAAGTTGGAAAGAAGGGAGGGAGGGAGGGAAGGAGGAACAGGGAAGGAGAAAGAAAGGAAGAAAGAAAGAACGAGAGAGAGAAAGAAAGAAAGAAAGAAAGAGAAAGGAAAGAAGGCAAAGAAAGAGAGAGAGAGAAAAGAAGGAAGGAAGGGAAAGAAAGAAAGAAAGAAAGAAAGAAAGAAAGAAAGAAAGAAAGAAAGAAAGAAAGAAAGAGGAACTAGGAAGGAGGGAGAGACAAAATAAGATATATGTCTACCAGATCAAAACAGTGCACTGCAGCTCTCCATTCTTCATTGTACAGATCATATCCTTTGTATATGTATAGGACCTTTTCTTTATCTTGTGTTTGTGGGTGCGGTGGAATCCTTCTTTTCCTTTTGAAAACCTGGTTGATGCTCTAAAAATTAACCAAGTGCAAACACAATAGTTGCCAAAGCCCAAGACGCAGAAAAAGGAAATCAAATTCCAGTTGAATATTAGGCAAGAAAATTCCTAGCCATAAGATCACTTCCACAGTGGAACCATTGGCAAGAAGATCAGCTTCAGTTGATAGTAATTTGTTGAGGATACCCGGATAAGCAGGGGTTAATACCAGACAAACAACCAAGCAATAAACAATATCCTAATCAAGGAACAATCAACTTTGACAGTAAACAAGCAGTAAACAACAATTCAATCCAAGAACTATCAAGGAGAATCACCCCCACCAATGCTGGTAAAGCAAGCCACTCGTATATAAAGAGACAGCAAACCTCCCTCCCTTCCAGCATTGATGATGATACCTAGTTGGGTAATGAAATGACTACAAGAAAATATCCAACCTCAAAGAGCACCAAGGACTCCACAGTTTAACCCTGAGCTGTTCTCTTCTCTTCTCTGTACATTTAGTTGTATTCCTATGTAGAGTAGGGGCTTGGACTCAATAAATTGAATGGCCTTTCCAATGCTTTTTCCACTTTAAGAAATGCCAAGGCAAAGCAGAAAAAAAAATCTGATTCATTACTAGAAAAAACGTGAGTCACAAAACTGGAAGAAAGTTTGCTATCTTGAGTTTATTGGCATTATAAAGCAAAACACCTGGAGGGCTCCAAGATGTCAGCCCCATATACATTTAGAGATAGTGGGCTCCTTGGTGAGCTCTGAACTTGGCTGTCTTCTTGCAGACATTTCATTACCCAAACTAGGTAACATCATCAGTGTTAGAAGGGAGCGGGAGAGGAAAAGGAAGAGGAAGAAGACAAAAAGGAGGAGGTAGAAGAGAAGGAAGAGGATACGATGTTTCATTACCCACACTAGGTAAACCCATCAGTGCTAGAAGAGAAGGGGGTTTGCTCTCTATTTATATACTACTGGGTTGCCATGTCAGTGTTGGTAGGACTAATCTTGGTGGTTTCTTGCTTCAGGCTGTTGTATTTACAGCTAGCTCAGAGATTTAAACTATGAAAATGCTTCTAGTTTATATGAGGGTTTCAGTTCAGAGCATCAACAACTCATCACAAAAAGGCAGGTACATAATTGGCATCTATGCTTGCACCTTCTCAAACCATACATGGAGATGGAGAGAAAAATTTAGGAACTTGAGAGTGAATTGACATCCATTCCCAATCTTCTTAATATATTCTGACAATTCACATGGGCATTGTCTACAAGAGTGCATTTTGTGCGTTTCACAAAAATTCACTATTGTGTATTGGAGTTCTATTTTCACTTACTTTCTTCTTCTTCTTCTTCTTTTTTTTTTTTGCAAAAGCAGTAGCCTTTCTATCATTGGGACAGTTTGACACAAAACTCCAGGTTCCAGAAATTAGAAGTGACCCATTAATTTAAAAAATGGCAGTTGGGTATTAGCCCTTGAAGAGAATACAAAAGTGGCAGTGATGGAGAATTAAAGACAGTCCTAAAGCAAGATGCAGCGTTTAAGTAGAAAATTATTCCTTCAGTTTTTTTCCAGCCTATCATCAAAGCAAGTGGGGCTTAATCACTTAAACAATTAGCCCCAATTTTCTTCCCCAAACCTGTTAACTCTTTTTAAATGAGTTTAGGATGAAAACTGGCACATTCTGTGCTTTGGTACCTTAGAAACAAACCCCTTGCCTGGGATAATCTATGGTTTCCAACAGACAAAATACATGACAAAGTATCAATTGAAATATTTCCAAGAATAGATCCGGTGACACAGTTTTAAAAAGGAACAAGCTGAAATGAGGAATTTTGCTATGTGATAGGGAGGAAGAACAGCAAATGATGTTCCCCACACACCATAGCCCACATCACAACACATAGCACCCCAATCAGTCTGAAATGTCCACCAATATTTTCCCCAATCCTAACAGCAAAGGCACAAATGATAGCACGTTAAACAGTAATCTGTTACCTTGGCATTGGGGACCTATCTTAGATACGTGTCCTACTCTCTCTGATTATAGGGCCAACTTTTGGGAACCCTCTAGAGATGAAACACAGGATATGCTTCAGCTAAGAGGGATGTAGATGGACATGTGGTCAAAACAGGTCATCTCTATTAAATAAAACAGAAAATATTCTGGAAGCAGCTCGGCATCCATGCTGGTTTTTATTATTTCGCTAATGTTGCAGATATTTGTAACTTCTGCAAACCCAGAAGATTTCTTCTTCTTTTAAATGAATTATTCTTGCCTGGAGGTGGATTAATGAATGCATAATAGTGAGACATGGTGCATAAATGAAATGGCAATATGTTGCTTGGATTCTTAAGTACACTTTGATGACACCAGTTACACAAAAAACAGAGAGCATTTAGATGTAATATGCATTTGACGCATTATCCTCAGAGGATGCTCCGAGTCATAAAGCACTAGGTGGATATCACATTCACATATGTAGATTTTTTTTATCTTGACAGTAGGCAAGATAGACAACCTCTATTTTAATATTAAACTACCATCTAACAAGAAGAAAGGAGCCAAGATGGAGTTTAATTTTAGTTCACAGGTGAATTAAAGCAGACTTCCTTTTAATTCAAGTGCATTTGGAAAAGAAACCCCAGAGAATGAAACAGGCTCACACAAAAATGAATAAGACATAGAAATGCTTTCTTTTTAAGGATATATGAAAGTAGAATATGATCAGGTTGCCAAAATCTTAAAAGGTATTTTTACTGAATTCAATTGTGGCCAAGCTCTCAATTTACAGTGATTATTATTAACCCTATACCTTATTTTACGAAATGAACATACTTGGTAAGGTTGACACCTATTTTAAACATAAGCATAGGGTATAGTGTTCAGAACGCCACATGATAAGCCTTATTATTTATTTGTTTGTTTGTTTGTTTGTTTGTTTGTTTGTTTGCCAATTGCTTACAAAATAATAGGTATAAGCAAAAACATAGTTATGAATACATGGATACATATAAGATAGATAGATAGATAGATAGATAGATAGATAGATAGATAGATAGATAGATAGATAGATAGATAAAACAAAGGACAGGGACAGTAGGCACATTGGTGAGCTTATGCACGCCCCCTACAGACCTCTTAAGAAGGGGGTGAGGTCAATAGTAGACAGTCTAAGGTTAAAGTTTTTGGAGTTTGGGGAAGAAACCACAGAGTCAAATAGAGTATTCCAGACATTGACCGCTCTGTTGCTGAAGTCGTATTTCCTGCAATCAAGTTTGGTATGATTAACCTGGAGTTTGTATCAATTGTGTGCTCTCGTGTCGTGATGGTTGAAGCTGAAGTAGTCATTTGACAGGTAGGACATTGCAATGTATGATTTTATATACTATACTTAGATCGGACGGAAGGCAACGTAGTTCTAGGTTTTCTAGGTCTAGAATTTCGAGTCTGGTGGCATAAGGTATTCTGCAACGAGTACAGGAGTGGAGAACTCTTCCTGTGAAATATTTCTGGACTTTCTCAACTGCTAATATCAGATTAGTATAATGTTACCAGAGAAAAAGTAAGATTAGTAAGATTAATGGCAGCACCGTTAAGCAATTGCTACTGAAGAGGAACTCAGTCAAATAAAAATCAAGCATGCATCATACTTATCCCTAGACCAGACTGGTGCAATGGTTAAGGTGCCAGGCTAGAAATTGGGAGAATGTATATTCTAGTTCTGCTCTCGGAAACAAGCAATCACAAACCTGTGCAAAAATGTCGCCAAGAAAAACAGCAGGCTCTTGTCAATTATGTTTCTAGGAGTCAACACTGATTTGAAGGGGCTGTTTCCAAAAGGCAACTGGATTTTCTTGGGACTGCAATTCCACATCTATTTAGACTCTGTTTCAGGTGACTTGAGGATACAGATAAACCTGGTAAGTAGCCTCCACGACTGCGGGTGACTGCAAAAGAATATTCTGTAAATCCTTCCATTCCCCACCAATGAGTTAGAACTGAAGAAGCTTCTTGGATGAGAAGCAAAAAACAAAAAAAATAAAGGGAAAAAACCCAAGGAAGTCTAATTGCCTTTTGGGAAAAAAAAACAAAAGCACTTTTGGGATAACCATGAACTGGATGATTGAGAATCTCCACAAACTTGTAGCCTTGAAAAAAAAAAAGTATCAAACTAGGGTTGTGCAATCCAAAGGACATATACAGTAGCCAGATGCCAAATCACAATTTTAAATGGGCCAGAAGGAATATTTTTTTTAAACAAATTTTATTGATTTTCAAAAACATACACAAACAAACAAAACATAAAACATCTTTTTTGAAAGCAGCTTGATCCCGGGTTACATCTCTTCCTACAGACACAAATTCAAATTCATGCTCATTTTATATGCCATTTCATATCTTATTACCATTCTACATTTTCTATATAGCTTCTCCCCTTTTTTAACTTTCTTAGTTTTATTTTATTTATCTCGTCTCAATTCAGATCATTATGCTTTTATTCTTTGTCTGTCCTGTTTCCAGCTGTCTATTATCTTTTCTCTTTAAACAACATTTCTCCTGTATTCACTGATTGGAGTATGACGCCTTTATCTCTTTCCCCTAAATATAACACTTAGTATAGTATATAACTTCCATTTGGATTCTGCTTAGTACATTCTAAAATTACACACTATATTTTTTTAAAGAAAAAAATATAAATATATAATATAATTAAAACAACAATCCATACCAATTCAATTCTATCATTAATATTAATATTCATTTAAATCTTAACGTTTTACACATTACTTTTCAGTTAAGTATCATACTTCTATGGGAACACTTATAAACTTTCCATAATTATTTCCCCCCCACTTCACTTATATTTTAAAGCATTGCATCATTAAATGTTCCCATTCCTGGCTAGAAGGAATATTTAAGGAGCAATTAAAATAACTGGATTTAACCCACTGAACATATTACAATGTAATCAAATTTCATTTCTGCCACTCGTTCCTTCTTCATACATTGCCTATTTTGAGAGAGTGCTCTCTTCTAGCAGTTTTATTATTGCAAGTTACATGTAGCCATGTACTGGCTGATATCTTCCCAATGTCTTATTTATTTGACTGCTACAACTTGGAATCATACAACTGGATTGACAAAACAAGCAAACTCCTCTCTAAATTAGGATATCTTTGAACGAACTGAAAAGGACACCTATGAATTCAATCTATGGGTTCTGCAGGCAGAAGCTGATAGTTGGAATTCTCTCAAGCTAGCTGTGAACGCTAATTCTGTGTTGTGCTAGCTGCAGATGTTAGCATCTACTGTGTGCACTTCATATATACATAGATCTAATAATCTTATTTTAACAAAGCAAGGGACAGTATTTTAATGGCACCCTTTTAAAGGCAAATTCCAAATTATTCTGGGTGTCTATTGAGATTCTCAATCATCTAGGGCAAGGTCAAGGATCTTCAAACTTGGCAAGCGGCAGGCTTGTGGACTTCAACTCCAAGAATTCCTGAGCTAACATGACTGGAGGAGGAGTTCTGGGAGTTGAAGTCCACAAATCTTAAAGCTGTCAAGTTTGAGGACTCCTGGTCTAGGTCATGGTTGTCCCAAGGATTCTTTTTTTTCCAAAAGGCAACTGGCCTTTTTGGTTTTTTTCCTTGAAAACATTTTGCTTCTCATCCCAGAAGCTTCTTCAGTTCTGAAGAAGTTCAGTTCAGTTCTTCAGAAACTGAAGAAGCTTCTGGGATGAGAAGTGAAATGTTTTCAAGGGGAAAAAAACCCAAAAAGGCCAGTTGCCTTTCGAAAAAAGCACATATGGGACACTGTTCCAGATGTTTTCAATCTATACATTCTGAATGCTGCAATGCAGAACCAAACAGCTTTGGGATAAACAGGGGTTCCTCTTTATATGTATTATCAGGGATGGAAAGCCTAACATTTAATTGCCAGGTAATTGCAAGGAAATGGTAATCCTTCAGATGTGCCTACTCTACAATTCCTGTTAGCCCAACTCAGCTCAGGAATGGTCATGAATGGATATTAGTAAATTTAGCAATATCCAAACAGCTAGTTGCTCATACTCAAACCTAGCTATTAATTTATGACCGCAATTCTCAACATAGTCCTCAATTTGCAAGCACAATTCAGCCCCAAATGTATGTTGCTAAGTGGGACTGTTTTTAAGCAAGCTTTGCCCTGATTTACAATCTTTCTTGCCACCATTGTTAAGTGAATCACTGCAGTTATAATAGGTTGTTAAGTGAATCACTGCAGTTATAATAGGTTGTTAAGTGAAACTGGCTTCCTTTTGACTTTGTAGCAATAGCAATAACACTTAGCAATAACACTTAGACTTAGCTTCACACTTAGCTTCACAGTTGCTTCATGGTCCTCTCTAAGCATTTACAGAACAAGCCTTTTGACCCCAACCATCTGGGTTCTCATTTTACCCACCTCAGAAGGATGGAAGGCTGAGTCAACCTTGAGCCTGGTGGAATTTGAACTGCCAAATTGCAGGCGGCTGGCAGGCAGCAGAAGTAGTCTGCAGGACTGCGCCACCGAGGCCACATCAACACACAAGTGCCACAAGTTCTTTATGTGCAGCCTTCAAGTCGCGAGCATGGGAAGGGCACATTGGGACAAGGTTATTGCCTTCTTCCATCTTTTGGCTTCTCTGCAATTCCCCAAATCTCCCACCACTGGTCCTGCTAGTTTGTCTGCTAGGGATTCAGCAGCCTTGCCCCCAATATGATATTGATTTTGTCACCAAAAGAAATATGCTTTTTAATCAGGACATCCGTTAACAGAGTTTTAAGTGCCCTTGAATTAATGGTGCCATTAAGACTCTATCTCCCAACCCTTTGTAATTTCTATTGGTGCTGATTTCCAGGCGATGAAAGCTGAAGTAATTTAGTTTGGATTCGGCCTGCCACCTTTTCTCTTTAGTGTTATAAAAGAGATTCAGGTTGGTTCTCTCAGTTCTACAGAAACACACAGAAACAGGCAGACAGAAAATGCTTCTTCAATCCTTTTGTACAGAATTCAGCCTGCCGCCATCCTCACAATACTAACAATACAATGAGAAGGACTTGTTTTGCCCAAACTGTCTTGTCTGGGAGACAGAATGTTATTTACCTGCTTTTCTAGTCCAGGGATTTTAGGCAACTAACCAACCATACAGAAATAGGTAAAGGTAAAGATTCCTCTCGCACATACGTGCTAGTCGTTTCCAGCTCTAGGGGGCGGTGCTCATCTCTGTTACAAAGCCGAAAAGCCAGCACTGTCCGAAGACATCTCCATGGTCCTGTGGCTGGCATGATTAAATGCCGAAGGTGCACAGAACGCTGTTACCTTCCCACCAAAGGTGGTCCCTATTTTTTCTACTTGCATTTTTTTAAAAAAAACATGCTTTCGAACTGCTAGATTGGCAGAAGTTGGAACAAGTAACGGAAGCTCACTCCGTTACGCGGCGCTAGGGATTCGAACCACTGAACTTTCTGATCGACAAGCTCAGTGTCTTAGCCACGGAGCCACCGCCTCCCTGTTATATAGGAGGATAGAACAAATTAAAAACACAGATTAAGACCAACAAAAATCCTTGCATCAGTTAAAACCTGGAGGAAGAGCTGGGTCTTGTCTAGCTGATAGGATAAAGGGCAACTTGCAGAGGTGTTCTTCCCTTCCTCACCCCATACCTATTTAAAGATGGACTCTAAATAGCAGCAATTTAAGCTGTAACTTAAATTGTGGATTTAAGCTACAAATAGGTAGTTTGTAACAGGAGAGACAAATCCCTTAAAGCAGGGCTGTCAAACTCCCAGCCTGTGAGCTGGATGTGTCCCATGCGGGCCACACACATACTCAATTTAGAGAAAGGTGGAAAAGTTCTGCTATGTCATGTGACGCTGCTGTGATGATGCAAGTTTGACACTCCTGCGTTAAAAAGTCAGGCCCTTGACCAGGTGTATCCAGCGTGTCTGAGGGCCACTAGGAATGGCTAGTTATACATTAATGTGTAAAAGTTGAGGTTGGAGTATGTTTATCTTAGACTGTGTTAAGAAGAGTTCGGAGTCAGTACCCCCTTTCTTTCTTTTTCCCCTTCCCCTTGTATCCCACACCTCCCTTTCCCCAACCCCTTTCTTTCCCTTAATTTCCTATTTTCTTTTCTTCTTTGTATTTATCTAACGTGGGTAATGAAACCACTTCAAGAAAACCACCAAGTTCAAAGGACACCAAAGACCCCTCATTTCCACCCCAAGCTACAAATATTCTCCTCTACGAATGCCTGTCTTATCTGAATTGTTTGCTGCTTCAAAACATTAAGAGAAATTACACTGGGCTTAAAAGGATAAAATCCTTTTTCTTTACTATTACTTCCTCTTTAAAATGTCAAACTGTCCTTGGAGATGTAGATGACAGGGTAGAAATACAGATTAAAACTAAGCAGGCCTTAAAAGTAAACAATATTTGGATAGAAAATTGTCTTATTTGTGTTGCTTCAAGAAGCCTGAAAGAAGATAGGAGTTGAAATGTCATCACCATGGTTTATATCACAATATTAACTGGAGGATATACCTTTGAAGTTATGCTTTATTTTGTCAAGCAAGTTCTAGACTACATATTTGGAATAAACCTGCTTCATTCTCTTTTAACTGGGATTTCATATACAAGCAATTCCTTTATGTAGCATGGAGATCAGGGGTTATGTCATTAAGCAAACAACACTTGTCCAGTTGCAGTAGGCGTAACAGTTTGACATACAGCAGTCAAAAACTGCATAAGATCACAGTGAAAGGACAAAAATGTTCCTATTCTAATCACTTATGCTATAGGAGGGTCTGGGTAAAATGGACCTCTGAACTGATTTTGTATTGATCCCAGGTTCAGTAATGATGACACATCACTTTTTCTGTAAAATAGCAATCCTGGTTGTCTCCCTATTTTTTATATCCCTGAAAAGTAGGCAAGATTGGGAAGTTAAGGGGTATGAATCCAAGATAATCTCAAATACCAGTCAGAAACAGATTTTAGGTTGGCAGTCCTCAGATATTATTCCAATGCTATAATATCCCACATGAGTTCTTAACTGTTTCAAGAGGGATAGGAAAATGGCTGTACTTATATGTTGTCTGCAAAAAAAGAGAAGGACTAGGGGTGACATGGTAGCAGTCTTTCAATATTTGAGCAGATGACACAGAGAAGAGGGCATTGACTTATTCTGCAAAGCACCTGATGGCAAGGCAAGATGCAATGAACAGAAGCTCATCAAAGAGATATCCAACCTAGATCTAAGGGGAAACCCTAGCATTTAATTGCTAAGACACAATTAAAGCAATTAATCAATGGAATGGCTTGATTCCAGAGGTTGTGGGTGTTCCATCACTGGAGGTTTTAAAGAAAAGATTGGACAGCCAGTTGACCAGGGCCTCCTGCTCAAGCAAAGGGTTGGACTGGAAGACCATCAAGGTCTCTTCCACCTTGGTTATTCTGTATCCTGTACAAAACCCATCAGCTACAACCATGACGAACAAGACCTAAGAGTTGGAGTCCGACAGCTCAGGTTTCTTATCTGTGTTCTAGAAAATGCATACATTGGTAAGCCAGTAACCATAATATTTTCACACCTCAGGAGTCATTTTCAGCATTTCCTTGATGTGATATCATGAGCTGAGTCTGAGAAATGATGTCATTTTTTAAATTTCTTACTGTCTTCTCTATCTGATATAGTACTTGTCTGAAAGTTTCAGCAACTATCACACGTAGTATGAAATATGAGATATGAGATAGTATCAGCCCAAGTTCCTTTTTGATCATCAGAAATGTGCAGTCTAAAATTATATCATCTTGTCTTCACACACATACACACGCACGCACGCACACACACATACATACACACAATGTACAAATATTTCCCTCCTCTTCATTAAATCACTATTTCTTTTCTCAAGTAATTGTGAACTACGTACTAGTAGCACCTCTTTCCTCCAGTGCTTCAGAAATGTGTCGTTCTGTATCTCCTGGGGAAATTTTCTGAAAAACCAAAGAGGAAAAAATAAGTAATGTATTAAGATTTTATGGAAATCTTCAATTTTATGGAACATTGGCTCTAAAAGAAGAGAAATGTCAGAAGGCTGCAAAAGGCAGCATTATAAACCAGCATCTTCAAATTCACCACAAGACGTCTGACAGAGCTAGACTTCAGAATGAAAGATGATGGATTTTAAATTAAAGATATTTTAGAGGTGAAGGCTGAGTTCAGCAGGCAGAAATGGTTCTGGTTCTGGTCTGGCTTCAGGGAAAGACCAATTTGGTAGGGAAAGAATGGAGGAAGGAATTCAGATGCGCCAGAAGAAATAGCTAGAATCTTTTCCATCCTGAAACAATATCCAAGGAAGAATCTGGAACCTTTCTGAAATAAAAATAAGAACAGCCTCTCATGTAAACAATTTAACCTTGATCTTCCAGAGGCAGAAAAATTATTACAAATTGTGTAAAACATTTGATTATTTAATGAAAATGTAAGCAAGTATGAGATTACAATTGTTGTGGTTTGCTGGCAGCCGATGTGGACAGCAGAAGTATCGGACAGTGAGGATGAAAGGGAACCAGTCAGGGAGTCTGGCGAGGACTTGGATGAGGGTCCTGAGTCTGATGCAGGGATGGGGCCAGGACTATTGGAGAGTGGGGTGCTGCCTTCGGAGTCTTTGGAGTCTGGCAGCAGTGAAGCAGAGGACCCCGGGGAGCCTGTGCCCAGTGCGTGTGTGCGCAGGGCTGCTCAAAGGAGAGCAGCTGAAGCAGCAAGGGCAACTCGGGAGTAAGGCTGGAAGGTGATAGTCCCTCCCATAAGGGATAAAAGCCAGCCCTCGGTGATGTGCTCTTTGCAGGAAGCAAAGAAGTTCATTAGATGATGATTCCTCATTGCAGCCTTGTGGACTCTGGTTTGTCTTTGCTGGAACTTCTGTCGGTTTACCTGCTAATTAAGTGAATGTCTGTTTCTTGGCAGCCTTTTACAACCCTGAAAGGCATGCTCTTATCTCAGATAATTGTGTTTAATGAGTTTTGGCTGGGCATACAAATAATTCCCAGCGTTGCATTAAAAAAAAGGTTTACTTTTACACACAGCGTATGTTTTCTTAGTTTGAACAAAGTCTGGGCCAGAACAACAATAAACATCTAAGAACAGATTTGAGGTAGAATATGTCTAGGCTTCTAACTAACAGTAGTCCTCAGCTTACGGCTATAATTGAGACCCACATTTCTGTTGCTAAGTGAAATCATTGTTAAGCAAACGTTGTCCCATTTTACAACCTTTCTTTCACTTTCACAGTTGTTAAGTGAATCACTGCAGCTATTAAGTTTCTAACATGGTTGTGGGGTGCATCTGGCTTCCCCACTGGCTTTGCTTACATAACCCTGGAACTCAGCAACCCTCACAAATAGCAGTAAATTCCCCAAAGCCTGAATTTTGATAACATGACCATATGACCATTGTAGGTTTTTAAAAAATGGTCATGTCACTTTTTTTCAAGTGCCGTTGTAACTTTGAACATTCACTAAAAGAATTGTTATAAGTTGAGGACTACCTGTGTATCTGATCCAGGTCTAGCTCAAAAGTAGATTATATGATTTGCATGCAAAACAAAAAACAAAAAACCCACCCCAAATTCAGTTCCTGGTCTGTTAAGCAGGACTAGAAAAGAACCCATCAGAGATATCTCAAAGATACTGATTGTAAAAAACACTGAGCTAAAAGGAATAACATTTTGACCAGCAACAACAAAAATCCATTTGTGATGCTCCATGGAGATCCAATGTAGTTAAAAATTAGGACACGAGTTGAAACTCAACTACACAACCCGTTACTTTCCAATTTACTTATTTATTTGGAGGATTTACGGGCCACCCAATTCAAAGAGTGTGACTCTGGGCAGCATATGAAAAGAATACAACAACAATCACAGAGAAAACAACACGCCTTTAAACAAAAACAGCTAAACAATAAAATGACAAGCAGATTACACAACATGCTTCAAAGCCAGCTGCAAACCAAACGATGGTTTGTTCTCATCTGTTTGTTGAACAAGCCACGGTATCCCGGTTCACGCATAAATTTAAAGCATAAATTATGATTTATAGCTGCAATGCACAACATACCGTGCCAGGTTATAATATAGTGTGGTTCATGAGAAACCAGACATAGACTAAAGATTGGAGGACTCAGCCTTGGTAAATTGTTAGTTAATCAGTGGTGGAAGTCTTGCAAAATTCCCGCAAACATTGTTCTATTTCCCACACTGTCCAAGTCAAATTGGCAGAAACTACTTAAGCCAATTACATTTACGAGTTCTGGACAACTGCCGCATTTCATACATAATCCACAAATGCATAAAGCACAGGATATTTATCTTTATACTCTGTCTTTATTAAAGCGCTAGTCATCTAATTTGGGTAACTAAAATTATAACAGTGGGAGGAATTAGAAAGAGACTTTTCCAAAGGTTAGCTTTGATATTAGAATCCTTGCCACCATCTCATAATAACCACCCGTCTCTCCAATATCTAGCAGTACATATCAACATAAACATGACAGGTAGTATAATTAAATGTCTTCTGCCAGAAAACTATATTTTAAATTGTGTTGCAAATTATGCTCATTTTAGTGCCCTACAGACATTAACTTAGCAAACAAGGCCTCGAATGCAGATAACAGATAATCAGAGTTGGAAGGGATCCTGTAGGTCATCTAGTCCAACTCCCCACAGTACAATCTCTTCTTGAAAGCCTCCATTGATGAAGCTCCCACAACTTCCAAGGGCAAGGTGTTCCATGGGTTGATTGTTCTCTCTGTCAGAAAGTTTCTCCTTATTTCCAGGTTAAATCTCTCCTTGTTCAGTTTCCATCCATTGTTCCTTGTCTGGCCTACAGGTGCTTTAGAAAATAGCTTGACCCCTTCCTCCTCTCTGTGGCAGCCCCTCAAATATTGGAAGACCACTATCATGTCTCCCCTGGTCCTTCTCTTCCCCAGACTAGCCAAGCCCAGTTCCTGCAACTGTTTGTCATATGTTTGTCTCCAGTCCCCTAATCATCCTGGTTACTCTTCTCTCTACTTTTTCTAGAGTCTCAACATCTTTTTTATAGTGTGGTGACCAAAACTGGATGCAGTACTCTGGGTGTGGTCTTATTAAGGCTTTATAGAGAAGCATTAGTACCTCTCTTGATTTTGATTGTATCTCTCTGTTAATGCAATTTAGGATTGCATTAGCTTATTTGGCTGCTGCTGCTACACACTGTTTGGTTCCTATTTAGCTGGTTGTCCACTAAGACTCCAAGATCCCTCTCATAGTTACAAAGGCCTTGGATCTCTGTGTGTTTTTTCTTTTTTCTTTTATGATGTACCTTAGGTAACAAATGTTCTCCTAAAGCAACAGTCAGCGCTTACACTGACATTTGTAGAGCTTCTGGTTCATGTCATCATTCTCTCCCTCATTTACCTCAGCAATAGACACAAACTCAGGGTAAACTGCACCAAACTCGATTGCAGAAAATATGATTTCAGCAACAGAATGGCCAATGTCTGGAATATTCTATTTTATTTATTTGATTTGATTTGTCAATAGCTTACAAGATAATAGAGATAAGAAAAAATATAAGTATGAATGCAGAAAATAGGTACGAATACTTGGGGACAATAGGACAGGGACGGTTGTGGGCACGATTGTGCGCTTATGCATACATACTGTACCTGACTCTATGGTTTCTTCCCCAAACCCCAAATACTTTAACCTCAGACTGTCTATTGTTGACCTCACCCCATTCCTAAGAGGTCTATAAGGGGCGTGCATAAGCCCACCAGCGTGCCTACCATCCCTGTCTTAATGTTCCCTTTTATTCGTATCTATTTCATGTATTCATAAGCATGTTTATATTTATATGTATTATCAAATGCATCCTTGACAAAATAAATAAATAAATAAAATCAATAAATATTAGTCATATTATATTGTAAAGGATTAGGAGACAGAAACTCACTGTCCATACATGAATGTTCTCTGTTCTGCTCTACAGGTAGTCCTCATTTAGCAACCACAATTGGGATCGACAGCTCAGCCATTGAGCAAAGCCATCAATGAAACCACGACTGGGGATATGATCTTCCTTTAGCTTTGCTTTGCTTTGTTTCACAGACTTGCAAGTAGATAAATGCAAGTAGATAAATAACCACTTTGGTGAGAAGGTAATCCCATTCAGTGCACCTTGGCGTATAGCCATGTTGGCCACATAGCAATAAGCAATAAGGCATAGACTTACACATGCACCACACTGCTTTTACAGCACTGTCTAAGCCAGGGGTGTCAAATTCGATTTCAATGAAGGCTGAATCAGGGTTGTGTTTGACCTCAAAGGGTGTGGGGGGCAGGGGCAGGGGCCAGCTCGACTTCACTCATGTCAGGGGCACCTGTGGTGGTGGCCAGATTGCTCTGAGGGCTCCCAAGTTCCATTTTCGGCTGCAACTGCCTCCTGCAGACCAGTGAAAACGGAGCTCAGGGTACCGTATGCATCCCCCATGAACTATTTTTTTGGGCTGCAATGGCCTTCTGCAACCCTCTGCCAATGAAAACAAAGCTTGGGGATGGTCTGTGGAAGCTCTGGTTTCGGCTGTGACAGCCTTGTGCAACCCTTTGCCAGTGAAAATTTGGGAAAATGTTTTTGCTGGCAAAGGCACCATGGGCCAGCCCTTCACTGTTTCCAAGGTGGCCCCATGGGCCAGACCTAAGCACTCTGTGAGCTGGATCCAGCCCACAGGCCTTGAGTTTGGCACCCGTGCTTTAAGCAATTTATAATGTTAGCATATTGCCCCATCTGGATTGTCATTTTACCCCGCTTGAAGGATAGAAAGCTGAGGTAATCTTGAGCCAGATCGAACTCCAGACTGTGGGCAGAGTTAGCCTGCAATACTGCATTCTGACCACTGCACCACATGACTAGGGAAGTGTCTTCAGACAAGGTGGCTCCCTCAGCTAGAAAATGGAGGTAAACACTACCTCACAGAGTTAAACATGACTGGAAAGGACAAACTTTTACCTTTAGATCAGGGGCATCAAACTCAAGGCCTGCGGGCCTGATCTGGCCCATGATGAGGTGGGATCCGGCCCATGGGACCTTCGTAGTCTACCCAGTGTGAAGAGGAAAGATCAGGCCAACTAGCTTTGGCCCTATCTACCCAATACGAAGAGGAAACATGTCAGCAGTTTAGGGAGTGGTGTCAAGCTGGCCATGACCACCCTGGCCACGCCCCACCCTGGCCCCCCAAGGTCAACCACAGCCCTGATGCAGTCCTCAATAAAATTGAGTTTGATACCCCTCCTTTAGATAAAGAGAAACAGGCTCTTTGCTGTCTGGAAGAAAACAAAGCATGAAATGGGAAGTTAAAAACTCATTAACCTGAGTGACCAGGTAGCCTTAATGAGTCAGTCCTTCCTTCAGGCTTAAATCCAAGTGTTTGATCTAAGCCTCACCCCAGATCAAGATCAGATGTTGTCTACAGGGAGGTTCTCCTAGGACAAGGGTCTTCAAACTTAGCAAGTTTAAGGCTTGTGGACTTGGAACTCCCAGAATTCCTGAGCTAACATGACTGGAGGAGGAATTCTGAGAGTTGAAGTCCACAAGTCTTAAAGCTGTCAAGTTTGAAGACACCTGCCCTAGGATAATATTATCCAGAGTAAATATCAAGAAAAAATATTTAGCCTCATCAGTTCAGCTTAAATGCAATCATACAACTGAGAAAATGAACAACAACTGTGATGTTTTGTCACAACCTAACAAATTTGACAAACCAGCTACTATAAACTTGCTGATGTTCTTACACCAGAGTTTATATTACACTAAAACAACTTTACAAGCAAGGGTAGGAAATTAAACTGTCAAGCATAGTTGAATGTTCCCACTTACAAGTAGACTAGGAAAACTAGCATAAATCAACATTTGCATCCGGTGCAATAAAATACTTTAGATATTGTCACATTTCAGTAAGCAAAGACAACCTCACAGTTGAGTTGAATAGTTAAGTACCGTAGAAAACAGAAACAAATGTCTCAATTACCTTGATCAGGTAGAGAAACAGGCTGAACGCATTGTTTGAAATTTAACAGACAAATGTAAAAAATATTTACTTAGAAAATATAAATTAAATATAAGTAAAGAATAAGGGGCACTTGGTTTCATAAAGTGCTGTGAAAAAAATCTTAGAAGAGTAGTCAATTACAAGGCAAATATAGATCTGCAATGTGATGCGGTTGCTAAAAAGGAAAACAAAATTCAAGGCTGAATCAACAGAAGTACAGTTTCCAAATTTTGGAAACTAACGCTCCATTCTTCATTGTTAAAGTTCACTGTCAATAGCTGCGTTGACATGGTGCAAACCTACAATGAAACATCTTTTTGAACTAATGAATTAAGCTATTGTGGTTTGTACAAGAAACTGTGGTTCCATCCTTGGCTTAATATGATGTGTAAATCCAACCTATATTTGTTTTGAAAATTGTAATATCATGGTACATATTATTCATGTAATTATGCTTTCCATTGGGCGAGGGAATAATGTAAACTTTCACAAAGGATAAATAGAGATTAACATCACTGAAGTAGAAAGTATATAGTAATGAGTCTCTATAAGTGGGTTGAAGATGTTTGAGACTCCCAACTGATGAGAATTTAAATCAGATTCAAATAACAGGGAACTGACATGGGAGACTTAATAAAATCTGTGAAACCTACCTTCTAAATTTCCCCCATTTTAACCAACTCATGCTTCTTGTTGTAGACCCAACTAAGAAAGAAAAAAGCTAATTCATGGTTGCACATACAATATGTAGCTTGCTTTGTTTTATCATCACATAACATGTAAACGTAATTACCGCAATTTGTAAACCATTGTTTATGGTTTTGGATGACATGTAAACCAATTCATCATGATCTATTTCACTAATTATGGATAAACCAAGCCAAAACCTACTTTGATGTATGAACCCAGCCAAGACAAAGTACTCTATCAATTGAATACCAATCGAACAATGTCCTTGGGACATTACTTGGAGTTACCTCAGTTATATTGCATTTCCTCTCTGCCTAGTAGATGAACTAAGCAATTTTTATCCTCTCATCTCTTTCCCACTAAGTCTAAATGTTCTTGACTGCAAGATAGATGTATATACTTTCCATGTCAGCATTCCTTGTAGACTTCTTTCTTTCCTACTGAGTATCAAATTATAATATAAATCTATGTCCCTTGAAATTACAATGCCCCAACAAACTTGTTTTGAATTAACATTTCATTTTCTAGTATAATGCATGTTGCAGTTAATTTCAAATTCTACTATTTATCAATAATAAATTGAATTTCAAAAAAAATATGATTTAATCTTTTGTTGATGGTTTAAGTATTGCTTTACCAATCATCCTTCCGTAGGTGTAACCACCAAACTAAACAGGACTGACCCACAAGGCATACATTTCCTTCTAGATTAGTAAATACAAGGAAGTTATACATCCAATGACTGAGTTCAGTTTGATGAGCCACATATCATTAACTGTTATTGTTAAGTCTGTTAAGTGGCCGGTAAATATAATACTAGAATAAATGAATATGCGTTGGACCCAAAAGCTATGTTTACAACTATTTTATGAGGAATGAAGTAAGTGGATGTATAATTGGGCCCTTCCTCCTCATCTCCTTTTCTCTCCCTCCCTTCCTTCCTAATTTATATGGCTGCCCATCTCAAGTATACGACTTTGCTAATGAAGATTAAACACGTCTATCTATCTATCTATCTATCTATCTATCTATCTATCTATCTATCTATCATCTCTCTTTCTCTGCATCAAACATACAGCAGCTGGGAAAATTTAAGAAAAAACATCAATCCAATCCTCAACATAACCAGGAAACTGGCTCCATAACACACCTGGGGCCCAGTCTCAACCCAAAGGAAGCCCTCAAGGCCTTATGAAAGACCAAAAGTGATAGAGTCAATCTGGAAAGCTGCAGAGATTCTTATAAAGCACACATTGAATTCCATGGTGAAGAAAGATTGGAAGACAAGCATTGTCTTCCAGGCAGCAATTGCAATTCTTCAAAAATATGCGGGAGCTGCAGCCAAAATCAACTGATAAGAGGGGTCAGTCAACTTTCCGAAAAGGCTTCATTTTTTTCTAATAACCAAATATGAGCAAGAGTTTGATGGTGCTCACTGTAAAGCATACATTATACAACCCATAAAAGTGGCACTCACACATCACACAATGCCAATACAAAACGCAAAGCGAAATCTACATCTTCTCTGTGGGAATTCACTCAGTACTCAGGCTAACCGAAAGCCTTATTTGAGTATTATTAGAGAAAAGTTTCCCCAACTATATTAACCCTTCTAAAATAAAGTATATACATAGCCTCTGCCATCTCTACAAAGGCACTCAAGTTTGAAAGTACATTTTGCTATTACTACTTGTCCAACTGTGAAACGGTGTTACACGTCTTCAGAAACCTGTGGCTCTACAAAGATAAAGCATTTCCAACATATGCCTCCTTTTTTTTGTTATTTTTCAGGCTACATTTATCTTTTCTTTGGATCAACCTGCCAGTGATGTGAAGGAAAACACAGGCTGTGCATTCACCTCTGAAGGAAGAATATGTTGCTGTCAAAACTCGCGAAAAGGTACTAACTGAAAGGTTTGACAAAGTTTCCCTGCACATTATGCTGCCGAACATTGGAAACAAAAGAACATTTATGGTCATCCTAAGGATCCTCATCTAATTTCTTCTCACTTAACCATGTTCATCTTGATAAATTGAGCCAGATTTATATATTATGTCAACATCAGACATAACAATGGAATGAATGAAGAGTAATTGATCTTAGATGATCTCAGAAAGCTTAATCAAGGTCAGACCTAATTAGTATTTCTATGGGAAATTACCACAAAATCCAATGGCTCTAGGCCAGACCGGGAAGTCAAAAACCATCTCAGAAGAAGGCAGTGACAAAGAACTTCTGAACTATTGTCAAGAAAACTACACTGATGGGTCCAAATCAATACCAACCAAGCTCCTGATTGGAGACTATAAATTGAAGGAATTGTTGAATGTTCTGCTTAAGGACTCACAATTGGCATTTTATTGGTGATTGTGAAATAAATGATGGAGAAGATCAATTCTCTCAAGTTTGAGATCAAATACCGGGTTACCTCTAAGGGACAGATGCCACTACATCTTAGGGTAATGTACAGATCTAGATAGAGACAGTTGTGACTTACTATGATTTGCCATAATTTGACCCCATATGTACATGTATACATACATAACTAACAAATATCGCAGGAATAGACAAGGACCACAGGACAGTGATGGCGATAGATGTAGAGGCACCCTGTGACAGCAACATCAGGGGAAAGGAGTATGAGAAGTTGGAGGAGTGTCAAGGCCTGAAGGAGGAACCGGAGAGGATATGAAAAGAAAAGGCCAAATTTGTTCCAGTGATCATATAGAAACATGCGGGGCTGAGACAACTTAGCTGGGAGAATGGCTCCAACATTTCCCAAGGCTAACATCAGGTCCCTCTGTCCAAAAGATTATAGTGCTGGGAACAGCTAAGACGCTGTACAGAACTGTCAAACTTCCAGGCCTCCAGTAGAGGACCTGAGATTGAGGAAGCCACAGCACTCATAATGCTGAGAATGGAATTCTGTATGCATGTACGTATGTACATACACACATATACTGTACATACATATGTATGTGAGGTAAATCAGGTGTACCAGTGGTGGTGAACCTTTTTGGCACTGAGTGCTGAAACAGGAGCGTGCACGAACACACGCAAGCATGAAACCAGAAGAGCAACTCCCCTGTGCACTACATGGGAACCGAAAGCTCAGCTTCCTGATGCATGGATGAACGCTGGCTACCTGGTCTTCCAGTTTCTAACACACATGCACACATGATGACCAGCTGGCCGGTGCATGCATGCATGCCGGGGAGATGATCTTCCACTTTCCAATGCTCCCACGCATGCAACCAGCTAGCCAGTGCACATATGCATGCTGGAACCCAGAAGAGCAACAGGCCATGGCTGGCATGACCGGAGAGATGACTCTGCGTGCCACTTCCGGCATGTGTGCCATTGGTTCGCCATCATGGAAGTTTCCACTTTGCAGAAGAAGAAATATACGTTTGTTCTATGCAAAGCTAGAGATACATCAGAAGGATTTATTTCCTGTTATTAAGGATGAAGATTTTTGATATTTCCCATACTCTAGTAGTTTGATAAGCTAGAAAAATGCAAGAGGTCCATTCAGCCTCTAGCATTTTTCAAGTCAATCATTGGTCTGACTTTTAAAAAGTTGTTACAGAGGCCATTCAGCACTTCAGATTGAATTCCCATTAACTGCTCTAGAGTTGTGTCTTTTCCCAGAATTGCACACTGTGTCTGCAAAGTTTTGCTATGCTCTTACGCCCACACCTTCCAAAGCAAAATTGGACAGAAAGTCTGAAGGGTTACACTGCCCTTACCTCCATCTCCTGCAGATTTTTCATGGCCTGAAAACAACAGTCTCATATCAATTATAGAATCGGCCCTGGATTTCTAGTCTGCAGGAACACACCGTAAAGAGTGTATGAGTCAAGCACTCTGCAAATGACTGTCAATCATGCAGACATGTCATTGTGCAATTCTGCCCATTCAGCCAAATAATATAAATACATACAACACCCTACTGAGGTGACCTGAGGATCTTGCAGACTACGAATGATGTTTATGACATGGCTAGATTTTAAAAAATAATGTTGGGTTGTCTAGTTGCTGATATTGCCACAAAGAAAAAGAAAATCCACAGTGGCAAGGACAGAATTAGAGACAGAAAACAGAATTTAAGAAGCACAAAGAGCACAATGAAAGATGAAAAGAATCGAGTACACATTGACATCTTAAGCATCAGGGAATTAAAGTTAAATAGATTGGAATCGCATACTTACTGTATATTCAGAAGATCATGTTGATCTAGGTTTACCACTCAGGACATGAAAAACAAAGTTGGAATGGAATTAAGTTAAGGACTACCTGGTTATACAAGTAGTCCTTAACTTAAAACAGAATGAAAATTTTTCCACTTTCAGCATTATTTTGATGACTTCCTGTTTAATAAGACAATTGCTAAGTGAACCATGCCCCATTTTATGACCTTTTTGCCATAGTTGTTCAGCAAATCACTGAAGCTGTTGAATGAATCATGCAGTTTTAAGTAGATCTGGCTGCCCCCAATGGACTTTGCTTGTCAGAAGCTCCCTGCGAAAGTTTCAAATGACAATTCCAGGACCTGTTGCAACCATTGTAAATATATGTTGGTTGCCAAAAACCCAAAGTTTGATCTCATGACTGTGAGGATGCTGCTCAACAGTCATAATAAGCATGAAAATTGATTGTCAGTAACTTTTTCAGTACTGCTGCAACTCTAAATGGCCAATAAATATATGTTGCAGGCAGGGGTGGGATTCAAATTTTTTAACAACCGGTTCTGTGGGCGTGGCTTGGGTGGTGGGCATGGCTTGGTGGTCATGTGACTGGGTGGACATGGCTTGGTGGTCATGTTTTTGGCTGGGTGTGGCCGACTCAATATCACTCACACTGAGGCATGCATCTCCTTGCCTGGCCTCTCATGACTGTGGGGATGCTGCAACAGTTGTAAGTGTGAAAAATGGTCATAAGTCACTTTTTTCAGTGCTATTGTAACTTTGAATGGTCACTCCACACAAGCAAAGTACCAGCAAAGGAGGGGAAAAAAACTCCAGAGAGGTTCCTGAGACAGGAAGTCTAGTCCTGCCAAGAATGTAATAAGGGTTAACGGAGAGGCAGTTTCTGTAAGCAACACCAGAATGTTTCCTTCCTGCCTTCCTTACAGGATTAGGCCAGTAATTTCTTCTAACAACCGGTTCTCCGAACTGCTTAGAATGTTAACAACCGGTTCTAGCGAATAGGTACGAACTGGTAGAATCCCACCCCTGGTTGCAGGTTTCGACCTGGCTTGGTCATCGGAGGTTTAGTCTTCCAAGCTTTCGTACTTGTGCTGGAGCCCATCCTCAGGGAATTTCTCTTTACTGGAATGTGACAGTAGGAGAAGAAGAAGAGAGAAGTTAAAAAATAACAGATAATCAGAGTTAGAAGGGACTTTGTAGGTCATCTAGTCCAACCCCCCACCCAAACAAGAGACCCTACACCATTTCTGACAAATGGCACTCCAATCTCTTCTTGAAAGCCTCAAGTGATGACTCTCCCACAACTTCTGAAGGCAACTTCTGTTCTATTGGTTGATTGTTCTCACTGTTAGAAAATTTCTCCTTATTTTGAGTTTGAATCTCTCCTTGTTCAGTTTCCATCCATTATTCCTTGTCTGGCCTACAGGAACTTTAGAAAATAGCTTGACCCCCCTCCTCTCTGAGGGAGCCCCTCAAATACTGGAAGGCTACTCTCCTGTCTCCCCTGGTCCTTCTCTTCACTAGACTAGCCAGGCCCAGTTCCTGCAACCGTTCATCATATGTTTCAGTCCCCAGTCCCCTAATCATTCTGGTTGCTCTTCTCTGCACTTTTTCTAGAGTCTCGAGGATGGGCTCCAGCACAAGTCCAAAAAGCTTGAAAGACTAAACCTCTGATACCAGTGATCAACCCAGATTGGATCCTGGGACATGTATATTTGCCCTCATTCGTAATAAATGAATGTTTATAAGTTGAGGACTACCTATGGCAATAAAAGCTTTGAGAGAGAGTTATGATGCCATGGCTTACCTGCAAATATGAGACTAATTCAGGTAATAAATTTCCTTGTGATTCTCTATGGAAACAAAAATTAGACCTTGCAGAAGCAGGATAGAAAAAGTACTGGTTGTTTTGAACACTGGCATTGGAGTGAATGTCGGAGAATACCATGGACAGCCAAGAAAACAAAGGAATTGATCACGGAACAAATTAATCCAGATTTCTCATTTGAAGGCACAACAGACTCAAATACTTATATTCTGGACACATTATGGGACAAACTCAAAGGTGGTTATTCAGCAGGTTCTGACCAGTTCTGGAGAACTGGTAGCAGAAATTTTGAGTAGTTCAGAGGACTGGCAAATACCACCTCTGACTGGAGATTTTCTGAACCATCAAGAGTCAAATGATTGTGGTGGTCTACAATTGAATACATAAACAAAACAGCAACTTACATAGCGGAGCTTCCCCTGCCACGCGCAACAAGCCACACCCACAGAACCGGTAGTAAAAATATCTGAATCCCACCTCTGGACGAACTACATATCTTGAGGAGTCTGTAGTGTTGAACTTTCCATCTCTCCTTTTTAAAATAATTTGCACCAGAGCTTTTAATTTAGTGCAAGACGAAAGCAACATTTTTTTTTAAAAAAAAGGCAGCAAGTTGAAATTGGGTGAGATTTATAATCTTAACAATAATATGAGCTCTCCGTACAGCTCTAGGAAAGTAATGTGACCTATCAGCTCCGCCAGCAGCTGAATCAGAGGAGGAGGAGGAGGCGAGGGAGTTAGGATCAGCATCAAGGCAACCAGAGAGCTCCAAGGGGGAAGAGGGACTGGAACTATCAGAGAGGGAAAGAGACGGAGTCGGAGCCTGGGCTGTCTATCAGCCCTCAGATGGAAAATTAATAGCCCACAGGTCTGGAGGTGGCTGATGAGGAAGAGGAGGAACAGCTGGGTCCAGTGCCTGATGAGTGGATGCATAGAAGGCAGAGGAGAGGAGAGCAGTGGAAATCTATGGGCCAGTCCTTGGGATGGAAGAGCCACCACTGCTAGTGAAGCCCACCCTAGCTCTGGGGATAAAAGGCAGGGAATGTAGATGAATAGATGTGGCAGACAACTATTCATCTCCTTGCCAGATAGATTTGTTCGCCTGCGTTGAGAGAGAATCCTTTTGCTGGGGCTGCTGGCGCTCCTAATAAAGGAATGATTTATTTAAATACTTGTCGTGTTTGGGGAGCTGGGTTGGAACAGAAAGATGGTTGAGAATGTGATCTATTCATACAGCTTTACAAGAGTTGGTTG
The DNA here is from genome assembly GCF_049901715.1 of Pseudonaja textilis. Taxonomy (NCBI): domain Eukaryota; kingdom Metazoa; phylum Chordata; class Lepidosauria; order Squamata; family Elapidae; genus Pseudonaja; species Pseudonaja textilis. The sequence goes on along the minus strand of NC_142001.1, from coordinate 7,892,429 downwards.
AGAATGTGATCAGGAGGGGACTCAAGAGGACCCTGGAGGAAAGACAAACAGACAGATGGACAGACATGCTCAGAGCTACCTGAATCTCAATCGTTGTGAGGGTATTTTGAAATTTTCGCATCATAGTTTACAGAATAACCGTAACCTGTTTATGGAATATCATCTTCTTCAGGTGGAGGGGAGAGTGTAGAATCCCAACAGTGGAAAAAAAAAAATCAAATCTGGACCCATTAAATAGCTTTCTAGTTTTTGACACAAACAGGCAGATCCATTTATTGAGCTAATTTATTGGGTGTAAATGACTGTCAGCTCATTGCTAAAAGAGTTCTCTTGAGCCACTTCACATGCAACACCAATAAAGACCTGTCTGGTGCCATCAATGTTTACACGTTTCCTTTCCTCAGCTAAATCAGAAACACCTTTTTTTAAAAAAAAACAAAAACAAACAAACCTAGATCTATCATATTGGCTGCTGGTGACATCCCTCTGAGGATGCTGGAACCTTCAATATTTCAAAAGAGAGCTACAAACACTTTCAAAAAGCTTGCAAGGATCATTATTTTTAAACAAAAGAGGGATTCTGCTAATTTCAGGCTCTCTGCTGACCAGCTGCTAAGGCCTGTCACCTACAGGACGAAGAGTACAGGTAGTCCTTGACTTATGACCACAACCAAGCCCAACATTTTGGTTGCTAAGTGAGACATTTGTTAAGTAATTTTTGCTCCATTTTATGACTTTCGTTGCCACAGTTGGTAAGTGAATCACTGCGGTTGGTAAGTTAGTATTACAGTTGTTAACTGGATTCCCCACTGACTTTGCTCGTCAGAAGGTCACAATAGGGGATCCTGGGACACTGCAACTGTCATATATATATATATAAGTCAGTTGCCAAGGATGCTGAATTTTGATCATGTGACCATGGGGATGCCTCAACTGCTAAGTGTGAAAAACAGTCATAAGTCACTTTTTTCAGATCTTTGAACAGTCACTAAATGAACTCTTGAAAGTCAAGGACTACTTATATTTCACCTTGATCTGATTTACTCAGGCAAAAGAAGGTGGTTTTCTTGAGCCAGCGATGCATCCTAATGCAGGAGTCTCCAACCTTAGCAACTTTAAGACTTGTGGACTTCAACTCCCAGAATTCTGGGAGGGATTCTGGCTTGAGGAATTCTGGGAGTTGAAGTCCACAAGTCTTAAAATTGCTCAGGTTGGAGACCCCTGTCCTAAAGCATCTGATAAACACTCCCTACCTGCTAAAACAGAAGCCACATTGGAAGGGCATTTCCACGTGAACACAAACATTGAACATTCTACCATCCACCTCTTCTTTGTCTTGCCAGTTGCACATATTCCCCAAAAACACTTGGCTATAGCATGCCACAAGTTTTATATACAACAATATAGTTTTATATTCAACTTCTCGTGACCCTGATAGAATCAAAATCACTAGAAGTGATACTATTGCTTTATGATGCCTTGGTGAGATCACATTTGGAATAATTCATCCAATTTTGGTCACCATGATATAAAAAAAGATGTTGATACTCTGGAGAGAGTACAGAGAAGAGCAACAAAAGTGATTAGGGGACTGGAGGTTAAAACATATGAGATTAAAACAGTTGCAGGATTTAGGTATGTTTAGTCTAGTGAACCCTTAAATATACCCATATAAATATAAACATACCCAGGAGACACTTGCTCCTGGGGAGAAAAGCTATGGCAAATCTAGACAGCATACTAAAAAGCAGAGACATCACCCTGCCAACAAAAGTGTGTATAGTCAAGTGTGTATAGTTTTCCCAGTTGCAATGTACAGCTGTGAAAGTTGGAATGGAGGCCTTTGAACTATGGTGCTGGAGAAGACTCCTGCGAGTCCCTTGGACTGCAAGGTGAACAAACTGATCAGTCTGAGTGGAGATCAATCCTGACTACTCTTTAGAAGGCCAGATCCTGTAGTTGAAACTCAAATACTTCAGCTACCTAATGAGAAGGAAGGACTCGCTGGAGAAGAGCCGAATGTTGGGAATGATGGAGGGCAAAAGAAGAATCGGGTGGCTGGACGGAGTCACTGAAGCAGTCAGTGTGAGCTTAAACAGACTCTGGAGGATGGTAGAGGACAGGAAGGACTGGAGGAACGTTGTCCATGGTGTCGCGATGGGTCGGACATGACTTCGCAACGAACTACAAGTCTAGTGAAAAGAAGGACTAGAGGGTGACATGATAGCACTGTCCCAGTATCTAAGAGGCTGCCACAAGGAAGAGATTAGGTCAACCTATTCTCCAAAGTACCAGAAGGCAAGACAAGATACAATGGATAGAAATTGAACCAAGAAAGAAACAAGCCAGAACTAAGGATAAATTTCCTGACAATAAGGACAATGAGCTAGTGGAACAGTTTGCCTTCAGAAGTTGTGGGCGCTCCAACACTGGAGGCTTTTAAGAAGAAACTGGACAGCTATTTGTCTGAAAATGGTACTCTACTCCTTGAGCAAGTGGTTGCACTGAAAGATCTCCAAGATCCCTTTTAACTCTGTTACTCTGTATTCAAGTCTCTATTATCTACATAATCAGTTGTTTAAAATAAACATATAAATCAGGGTGAGCAGGAAACCCTGCAGGACCCAAGGTGGCATCTATGGGCAAACTGATGTGCAAGGGTCAATTGTGCTATGTATACAGAATGCAGAAGCCTGACCCTCATATTCATGACACAGTCAGCAGAATCTTGCATATTTCTTCATTATTTTGTAAACTAATGTCCCCTGGGAGGGTACTAAAAGCAGGAATGCAAAATTCCTGTCTAAGCATAATAATAATAATAATAATGTAAAAAACACACCAAGAGGCAGTAGACTGGGAGCTAAAACAAATACAGAGGCAGGAAGTCATCAAAATAATGCTGAAAGTGGAAAAATACATTGAGAAAGATAACTATGTGCAGCACATTTTCAATATATCACCTTCTTTATGGACAATGACATTTCCATTCTGCTCACTGTGGCAATTACTTCCAAGTCAAAACACACATTTTCCATTTCAAGCATCATTTTGATTTTTCTGTGTGTGACTTCCTTTCCTTCTGTGGTGAGAAGGAAAAATTAACAGCTCCTTTGAAACAGAATAAAATAGGAGACTTCAATCTCCCCCTTTTGCTTTTCCCTGACCCAAGAATGCTTAATTTGACCATATTTATCAAAATATCTATCAAAATATTTATCAAATATAAATCAAGATAATATTAACGCATTGCAAATCAATATATTTTATGGAGACATACTTTATTAGTTCAATGAATCTTTGGGGATGGCAAGAATTAAAAACGCAAAACAACCAAGTAAGCTTTGGTGAAAAATGTGTGGGAGAAGGCACAGAAATATTTATGCAGACATGCAAATTAAGACATCTGATACAATTAGAGAGACAACTGCACTTTATTTCTGGGTTACTACTTCAAAAAGGCACTAATCTTTCAATAGGGGTGAGGTTTAATTACTTGCTGAGCTTATACCTCACCTTTTCTTCTGAAATTCACAATGGCTTGTTTTTCTACCCAACAAGAACTCTGGGAGACGAGCTGGGCTGAGGTTGTTGTTTTTTTCTTCCATTCAATTATGTTTGATTCTCAAAGGATGACTGGACAGGTCCTTGCATTTTTCTTGGCCAGGTTCCTCAGAAGTGGTTTCCTTCCTAGGACCGAGAGAAAATGTCTGGCCAAGGTCACTCAGCTAGCTTTGAGCCTAAGGAAGGACAGTCACAGTCTCCTAGTTTCTAGCTTGATGGTGATTGCTGCCACTGATAATGCAAGTAATTAACTTTGCACAGGTAAATTTGGTGCCCATTTGTGCCCTTTTCTGATTGAGAGGTCCTTCAGATATTAACTCGTGTCCTAGTCACCTCACAGTTGGATTACTGTAATGTCCTTGACTTCGGGGTTGCTCTTGAAAGCCATCTGGAAGCCATAATGGACCAGGACGCAACAGTGATAGAGGTGCTGTGATGAGTTCATAACCCTACTGCTTTCTAAGCTGCGCTGGTTACCATTTGGCTTCTGGTTCAATTCAAGTTGCTGGTTATCACCCATAAAGCTCTCCATGGCATAGCAGGGGGACTACGTCCCTCTTCATCTCTGCCCATTTAATTCAGTCCAGCAGGATGGGTCCCATCAATTAAGGAAATCTATCTTGCAGGACCCAGGAGGTGTGCCTACTGTAAGATAATTTCTGCCCTCTGAAATGTTCTCCTCCCCCTCAGAATTCCTGAGCTAACATGACTGGGGGAGGAATTCTGGGAGTTGAAGTCCACAAGTCTTAAAGCTGTCAAGTTTGAAGACCCTTGCCCTAGGGAGATACACCTGGTGGGGTCCAGAAGAAGGGCCTTCTCCGTGGTGGCTCCCTCTCTCTGGAACATCATTCCTATACAGATTAGAATGGCCCCCACTATAACGTTCTTCTGGAAGTCACTGAAGATCTAGTTCTGCCAGTGGGCCTGGGGAACCCAGAAAGGGTTTTTATATGATGTGTTTATATTCTTGTAAGTTGCCTTGAGTCGCCATGTGCGAATAAGCGGCAATATAAATCTCCTTAATAAATAAATAAATCAAGGAGAAAATTCCTAATGGTGAGAGCAACCAACCAATGGAATAGTTTGCCTTCAGAAGTTGTGGGTCCGTCACTGGAGGCATTCAAAAAGAGACGGGGCAACCATTTGTCTGGAAAGGTATAGGGCGAACCTACGGCACATGTGCCAGAGGTGGCCCATAGAGCCCTCTCTGTGGGCACATAAACCGTCAACCCCAGCTCAGCTCTGCTGTGCATGCGTGTGCTTCTCCTGCTGGCCAGCTGGTCTTAGGATGTCTGCCGTGCATGCTGAGGGTTGGAGCGCAAGTGGGGGAATGCATGAGTGGGGGGCATGCATAAGGAGTGCAGACGGTATGTGCGGGGGCAGGGGAAATGCATGGGGGACGCTTACATATTGCATTTTGGTGGGTTGCACATGCGCGCTTTGGGCACTCAGTGCTGAAAAGGTTAGCCATCACTGGTATAGTCTCCTGCTTGTTGGACTAGAAACTTCCAAGTCTATTATTCCATGTTCCTGTTGCTTGTTTTGAATACTTCGTTCTTCGGATGAATTGCATTTTTCAATATATTTTAATATATAAATATTGGTTGCTGGTTGTAAGCCACCTCGAATCAACTGGGAGTTAGGTGGACTACAAATTAATAAAGAGAATAATAAAATCTTAAGATTTTACCCATTTCCATCCTAGATTGTAGCTACGGCTACCTGAACAATCTTGATGCCAGACTGAGGGAGAACAAAAATATGTTACTGGTAATAAATATGCCATCCTCTGGTTTATATACAACGGATGCCAGACAGGTTTTTTTTTTTACATGAGTTGAAAAAAGATTACTTTTACTGTGATTCATAGGTATCTCTAGAGATGGAACTTGATGTCCTATTGCATTTCACCTCCCATTTTCTGAGGTAAAATATAATTCTCCCAACAGTGAATTAGCATAACAAGCCAAGCGACGTGGTATAGAAAGCTTCACTTCAGAAAATACAACAGCCATGCCCTTTAAGAGGATAATTAATCTGTTCCTCATTAGTATGGGACTCATGACTCCAAAACTCAAAGTTCATAGCAATTACTAATGCTTTAGAATTCCCAGGGCTTCTTAATTCAAATATTTCATTACAACAGTCCTCTCTGCGTTTCGCCACCGGAAAACCCAAAACTTGGTTTTGTTCAGGCCAACAAGGAATCCAGTCTGTGAGCAATCAAAGCCGTAAACTTTGCAAAAGAAACACAGTGACAACTCATTTCACCTTAAATCTATTAACACGTATTCTTGCTCATGTTCAGAACCTTTAGCAGAACTCGTTGGTCTATGCCACCCAAGGCTGGTTACATCTAACACTTCCTGTCTTGCCCGAGTCTCATTTGGGCTAAAAATAATGCATTACAATTTTCTGCTGCTCATCAGAGACACAAGGTCAAATGGGAAGAAGCAAATAATATCCTGCATTTAAAGTCCAATAAATCATCCCCGTTCTGCTCAAGGACAGAAAACCCAGCTCTCCTCTCTGTACTAGTGACTCTTTAAAAAGAAAGAAAGAAGAAATCCAAAAGGCTAATAGTGCACTTATTTAAAAGTGATAAGGTAGGTTAATCCTCAACTTACGACACAATTGAGCCCAAATTTCTGTTGTTAAGTGAGACATCTGTTAAGGGAAATGTTGCAGTTGATAAGTTAGTAACCAGTTTGCTAAGTGAATCTGGTTTCCCCATTGACTTTGCTTGTCAGAAGGTTACAAGAAGGGATCACATGACTTTGGGACAGAGCAACGGTCATAAGTATGAACCAGTTGCCAAACGTGAATTTTGATCATGGGAATGGTCGTGTGAAAAAGAGTCATGAGTCCCTTTTTTTTTCAGTGCCGTTGTAACTTTAAGTGGTCACTAAATGAACTGTTATAAATTGAGGACTATTAACAAAACACATTGCTATTTAAGTAAAACATTAAATGTTCACAATCTGAGTGACTAATCCAGAAACCCAACCCCCCCAAAATAACCCCTGAAAATGCTGTTCAATTGCCATAGATTTTGAGTTGGTCAAAGAAAAGGTTAATCCTTAATGGAACTATGCCATGTGTCAGAACAGCCATCTCGGTGCCAGTTTGCCATGAGCTCTGGGGGGGGGGGGGTGTTGGATGGGAGTGGGGGGGGGAAAACTTTCTGCACACCATACCTTCTGGAGACACAGTTTCAAGGTCAGACAGCGTGCAGCTGCCTACCGGCCAGCCCGCGATTAAAGATACTGTCCCCAAAACAATTCCTTTGAATATGATCGGGGACAAGGGGAGACCAGCAGTGGGATGGGACTCAAAGAGAGGGTGGGAAATTAAACCTAGAGATTTTGGCATGTGAACTTCCCTTACAGTAGAATCAAGATCATATGAAGCATGGGTGGGATTCTACTGGTTTGAACTGGTTCAGTAGAACCAGTTGTTATGATTCTGTGCGGTTCAGAGAACCGGCAAATCATGCCCCTGGCTGGCCCCGCCTCTCTCCCCCTCCCCTCCCTACCCAGTCACTCTTTACGGTACTTCTTTTTTCCCCCTCCCGGCAATCAGCTGTTCCGACGATCATCTATGCCAGGATCCCCCCCGCACTGCCAGATCAGCTCCCAATATGCCAACATGGGAGATGAGGAATACAATCTGTTTTGTAACTAAGGGGAAGTGTCATATCAACACCAATCCCCATTCTAAAGCAATAGATCAATTGCAAGGCTGCCTTTGGAAATCAGAAGCTTAGCCGTCAATCCATCCCACCAAATCTTTGTTTCCTGCATCACAAAATCATTTCCTTTTTTCACTCATCACCAAACGTTTATTTTAACCTGCCACTATTGTAAAACCAACCTGCTGATGGCTCCAGATCAATATCCCCTGGAAGTTAACAATGAACCTCTTTTTATATATATATATTTATTTCCACAAGGACTATTTCCGCTGTTGTTGACTGACAGTAATCTGTAAACTTATCCGCAAAGAACTGACCTAGAATGACTTCAACTTAAAGTAATGATATATCATCTGTTTAACAACTAGACCAGCCAGATTTTTCAAGCAGGATTGAAGCTAAATCTGCAAACCTCATAAGCTAGAGAAATACAAAAAACAAGGCTGGAAACATAAAATAAAATAAAAATACAAGGCTGGTGATATTTGAGCTGTTCATATTTCTTATATATTATCCTTCGTGTGGCTACTTCTAATTTGTTTAGAAAACTTAGTGTGGCCACAAAACAAAACACAGAATCTTGGCTGTATCTGACATAAATAAAAATAAATTTTCAGATGCCACCAGAGGTAAGTGAAACATATTATTTTTTAAGACAGGAAATGAAGATTGTTTTGATTTCATTGAAATGAAAGGCCAGTTTTATAACATGTAAAGAGCCTGACTAAACCTTTCATTCTCTACTGTACTCATCTGGCAGTAGGTCCTATTTGATGAGGCTTAGTTAATACTAACTACTCATATATAAAATTACTCTGCTAATTGACTTTCTAAAAAATCCTCTTCCAAATACAAGATTCAAAGGTGCATTAAAAACTGATATATTTTCAAACAGAACATAAGGAATATTCTTGATTGGGCTGGAAATACGTGAAAGCCTGGCTTAATTTTTTTTCTAATAGATTGTCTTGCTTTTCCACAAAAGTAGCCCCTTAAAAATATAAAAGGGGGAGAAATAGAGATTGATTTGTTTAACTTTAGATATTTTTTTTAGTTATCCCCAATGTGACAAAATCTTCCTACACCCCTTGCAAATAAATCCCCTGCCCATTCATGTCCAGGTAGCAATGACAGCTAAAGAAGTTCGAAGTCAAAAGAAGAATTCATGATGTAAGTTGAATATTTCAGAGCATACATTTAAACACAAAAATGTACAAAACATAGGAAATCAAACACCCATATGTAGAGGGAATAATAGCCAAGCCAATGTTTATGGTCTTGCCATTATGATGGGCAAAACACATGAAGGCTCTAAGTTCAAAGATCCTTCTCTGGACCCATTACACTTTTGCCTGATCTATTTTGATTTTTTAATGATAATATTTAATTACATATTTCAAGTGGAAAGCTGTGAAATAAGGCTGATATCACTGTTTCAGGAATCTCTGGGGCCATGTTGAGTTCCTCTAAGGCAATGGGTGTCAAACTTGCCATGCCACTTTGTCATCATGTGACGTATCATGACGTGTTTTTTTTTTCTCTTCATGGAGCTGGGGTGGCAGTGGCCACCAGTTTGACACCCCTGCTAAGGATTCTAAGGATTCTTAAACAACCATAGGATTTGGGCCTGAAATCTAATGCATGCCTATAAGAAAGCTGAATGGAGGAATGGTAGAAATAAAGGGGTAAAAAGCTGGAGGACAATCTCATTACTTCATCTTCAGCTACATCTTATTTTTTATAAAATGGCTGTGCTCACCACAGCAGCCATTTTGTGGTTAGGTAAGATTATTCCATATTATCCATTTTATATAGGCACTCAACCCAAAGGGTTACCCACCTCTACCAAGGTTATAATGTTTTTTATTGTTGTTCAGTTGCTAAATTGTATCTGACTCTTTTTAATCCCATGAACCATAGCACACCAGCACACCCTGTCCACCACTGTCTCCAGAGTTTGCCCAAATTCATATTCATTGCATCAATGACACTATCTAACCATCTCATCCTCTGCTGTCCTCGTTTTCTTTTGCCTTCAATCTTCCCCACAATCAGGGTCTTTTCCAATAATGCCAATAAAACTTATTATCCTTCTATTATTTTGGACTACTACTTTTCAACTGTCCCTTGGCCATGTTGGTTGGGGCTGACAGGATTTGAAGTCAAAATTATCCAGAGGGAACCTTGATATGTTCTGCAGTTAACAGCTGTCATTCATTCAGAGCTCTAGACTTCCAAGTGACAATATTCTTATCCTCAGTCTATATAAGATTTTACATTTAATATAACACCAGCAATTGACCAATCCTATTTGAAAGGAAGAATTCATAATATTTGGGCAGGCTTGCTTGCAAACAAAAAACTACAAAGAGCAAATTTCTGGAAGCTTCTAAAGCTTTCCAATAGGATCCACCTTTGTTACCTCAGCTTTGTTTATCACAGCCATCAGTTAACTGGAGCCCCCTTTCTGTAACTTTTCTTCTTGGGCAGAATCTCATTATTTTAGATAATGAGATGCAACATCTGGTGAGAACTGTCATGGATCTGAGAGGGGAAAGCTGTTTCTCCTTTGAAATATCTCTTTCCCCCCCACCTGATAAGTAGGCTGATAACCCACCCACACATCATGATACATTGTGCTTTTCAAACATTCTGTGGAAGAGAGTTTTCCAACTCCTCTTTCACAAAGAGTTCAAAGCTACCACAGATGGAAAGATGTGACAGCAGAGCTCAGCTCCCTTAGGATCAGCTGCCACTTGGCTGCGCCTCGGACTCCACCGTCTTCTGTCAGCAGCTCCACCATCTGCTAGCAGCTGAAATAATGCTGGGCACACAAATGGTCTTTCAAAATCCTCCACCAGATATATGGGCAAAGAAGTTGGGTGATTTAAAAAAAAAAAAAGAATTAAAGGCCACACTAAGTTTTCCAACTGTTCTTTTAAGAGCAGTTGACAGATTCTGGAAAAGACCCTCTCCCAGGAATGGCTCCCCGCTGAGGCCTTTCTGTGACATTTAATGGAAGCTCTGAAAGCTTCAGACCACTGGTGAGATCGTTGTGAATATTCTGTGTTCCACTGCAGAAACACTTTATTTATTTGTATGTATTTATTTATTTATGATCCTTTTATAATTTATACATAAATAACTCAAGGAGGTGAACAAACAAAATACTCCTTCCTTCCTTCCTATTTTCCCCACATTAACAATCCTGTGAGGTGGGCTGGGCTGAAAGAAAGTGACTTGCCTAAAGACACCCAGCTGGCTTTCATGTCTAAGGCAGGACTAGAACTCACTGCCTCCTAGTGACTGACTCAATATCATCCACCTAGCTTTCATGTCTAAGGCGCTTCTAGAATTTATTGTCTCCTAGTGATTGACTTAATGTCTCCATTGAGCTTTCATGCCTAAAGCGAGGTTAGAATTCACAGTCTTCTAATTTCTGGTCCAGTGCCTTAACCCAACCACACTTCTTGACTGGTTATTACCCTAGCTTGCTTATGAAAATTTCACCAATGTGAAATAATTTCTAGCTACAGGAGCATTTCTCTGTCCACTGGGAAGCAGAAGAACAGACGAATAGGACCCAACCCACTTAACTGAGTGGAGGGAATTGCGATCAGATATTATTCTACTCCCTCGATGACATGTTTTCATTCAACATGGTGATAAAATGCCCCTTTAAAGAACTGATGCGTGGAAACTTATTTCTTCATTACCCATCACTTTTTTTTTCTTTTTCAGTCTCTCTGGCAGCCTAACCTTCCTCAACCTTGAATGTTAAAACTTGGTAAATAAACCATTATCACCCACTGAATATTATCAGATATTATCAGATACTGTTATGTGTAAGTAGTCGTGCTGAGTACTGATTCAGGCTTATTTTGCTCTCTCTGCACTATTTTTTTAATTGGGCCTATTAGAAGGGAAATTAGCATTAAAACCTGCCTACACATAGACCCAGTTCTCAGGTAATACAAACTGTTTGCAAAGATGCTTGCTTTGAGACTACATTGTCTTTTAATAGAGTTTAGTTATTTCAATAATTCTTGATCACTAATTTCATGCTGGTGAGTCGAGCTCTTTAAATACGTTAATTCTAAACAAAAACATGAACAATTATTTCTAAGAAGATTGTAACGCAGAAAGGAAGATCTTCTGAATACAAAAACCTTTAATCTTATCACAGAACAATAGAAAAAAGAAACATCTATCTGTCAAGATCTCTCAACATTATTGCAATCTGGCATAAGAAGATAAGGAACAAGTAATCTAATTTATCTGATAATCAAATCGCAAACTGCACATAGCAGACTTCTCTCAGTTAAAATCTTCCACAGAATAATGTCTGTGTATAAGGAGGCAGAACAGGGATTTATTCTGAAAAGTGACAGTCAGGGATTGTTGTTCCTCTTGGGATTATATAAATTAAGAGAAGCATTAAGAATGAAAAATGCAGAATTCACAACATTTAATTCCGAAGATAATTACCTATTAGTATCAGAGAAAAATAAATTCAAGACTTACACTGTAACAAACAAAACTAGCTGAACAGTCAAGGGGCATATAGGTGAAAAAAATCTGTACAAAGTAAATGCCACAAAAGAGAACAGAATATTGTGATTTGCAAGGCTTCTCTAACATGTACTTTGTGTAGAAGTGTTAAGTAGTCCACAGAGTATACCAGCAATTGGGATCCAAATTGCCAGGGCTAAGATATATGGTTGTAACATGGCATCATGTGTGGGCTGTTAAGCAAGGACCTCACATGATTATGACTTCTCATTTCCTGTTGGCTTCCCCAGTGATTTTGCTTGGGGAAAAACTAGCAGGGAATGTGGGAAATTGAGATCCTGTGACAGTGGCTCACTGCAATGTCATAATCACAAACAGGGCACTGAGAATGCTGATAGCAATGAACCCTGGCAATGCTGTGACATCTGGAACTCCAAAGGTGAAACAGTTGCTGAACGAGTGGTCTTAAGTCGAGGACTAACTGTAGGTCTTAGCAAGTATAATGGGATTCATTAATAAAAGGTAAGGAGGACAACTGCCTAAAATTCCAGACAATAATGGCCAAAAAAGGTTTAGAAGCAGCATAACCACTGAAGTTGGTTAGTAGACCATAAGCTGATTCCTGAGGTGTCCACATATATTGCTATGCCAAGCAGCAGCTGTAGGCAGATCTCTACTCTTATATACGACACACCTATTATTTTCACACACAGATACATACACACATATGTATAAACAGTATGTTATTAATTTTTTTTTACAAAGAGCATAAAAACTAATGCAAACTAAGGAAGAGTAAAAGCAGTAAAGAAAGGAACAAGAAAGAAGCAAGTGCAAAAAGAAAGAAGAAAAAGGAATAGAAAGAACTTCCAACTTCCGTTACAACAAATATTATTACAATTATTACAATTATGAAATTATTGTTTGATTATTTAAAAAGATTCTCTTAACTTTTTCTACTAGCCATTACTTTTTGAAAATAAACTGTAGCAGGTATGTAACAGCAAGCATTACATCTGAAACAAGTTAGAATCCAGGTCTTGACACCCTTGATGTTTTTCAAGCTAACCATAATTTATGTTAAACAAAGATGGGCTCTGGACTTATAACTGAATGTTAGTTATTAGAAAAGCATTCTTCCCAATCAAAACAAATGGAAATATACATAATAAAATCAATTCAGGCACAACACCACCACTATCAGCCCTGGAAAACATTTATAATCACTACAATGTTTCACAATACCTCAAGGCTATTGGCTATTCTCCAAAGCATCTGAACGCAGGACAAGAAGCAAAGGATGGAAACTAACCAAGGAGAGAAGCAACCTAGAACTAAGAAGAAATTTCCTGACAGAACAATTAATCAGTGGAACAGCTTGCCTCCAGAAGTTGTGAATGCTCCAACACTGGAAATTTTTAAGAAGAAATCTTTCAAAGCTTCCTAGAAGCTTCCTAGGAGCATTGTAGGACCATCCA